>NC_083443.1:25157544-25757544 GCF_020745735.1 Hemiscyllium ocellatum
TTGTGTAACACAAGAGTTAAATGCCACCCCTCAGCCCAAGCCTGAATACTGTCCCAAGTTGTGCTGCACTCGCCATGTCTGAGGAATCTCCGATTTCAATCCCTCCAAACTTGCCACTTTCTGGATTGCAGACTCTAATTGGCCAGAAGCTTTGCAGAACGGGTACACTACGTTGTGATGGTGACTGAAGGTTCAGGACTCAAATTTCAGCAATTTTCCAGAACCCATTCCCAGTCAACGGGAAACTTTTGGTGGGATTAGCTCTGAGCTGATGCTGATCCTTTTTGAGAAGCATAAAGATCTATAACTATGGGACATGTCAGCGTTTCAAGTGCCTGTTTTGGAAGAGGGAAATGTTCTATTTTCAGACATGCAAGTTTTTATTTTCAAAGTGTGGCTTGTGGTTTACATTGCTGTTGGTGACTGTTGAGTGTGTGTTTGACAGTAATCCACAGATTACTGTCATACTGTTGGAAAACAGATTTTCTCTTTCTGAAGTGCAAATCCTGTTTCGGAAGTCGTTTCAGAGGTTTGGCTTCCCTTCGTTATTGACAACAGTGGGATGAGCAAAAGTGCCACTTCCAATCAGCTATTTTGTTTTTTTTTCCTTATTTTTGTGCACCTCCCCAGCTTACAATAGGCGAGAAACGTGCAGCAGGTCAGGCAGCATCCAAGGAGCAGGAGAATCGACGTTTCGGGCATGAGCCTGAAGAAGGGCTCATGCCCGAAACGTCGAATCTCCTGTTCCTTGGATGCTGCCTGACCTGCTGCGCTTTTCCAGCAACACATTTTCAACTCTGATCTCCAGCATCTGCAGACCTCACTTTCTCCTTACAATAGGCGAGAGCAAAGATTTGGGATATTTGCCTTGGTCAGTCTCACAGCTTGTATCGTTTTTGGAGGCAATTTGACCCCGACTCTCTCTCCTACCTCTTCCCTGTCCAGGAGATTTCTGTGACCCTTGATGTGACACAACCCACCAAGGTTACACACTGTAGTCAGTCCACATTACTCCTGGGGTCATACCAAACATGAAAGGCCTTTTGGTAAAAACAATGACTGCAGACGCTGGAAACCAGAGTCTCGATTAGAGTGGTGCTGGAAAAGCACAGCAGGTCAGGAAGCATCCGAAATATCAATTTTCCTGCTCCTCAGGTGCTGCCTGACCTGCTGTGCTTTTCCAGCACCACTCTAATCTAGACTATGAACGATCTTTGCTGAAAATGTGTTGCTGGAAAAGCGCAGCAGGTCAGGCAGCATCCAAGGAACAGGAGATTCGACATTTCGGGCATAAGCCCTTCTTCCCGAAACATCAAATCTCCTGTTCCTTGGATGCTGCCTGACCTGCTGCGCTTTTCCAGCAACACATTTTCAGCTCTGATCTCCAGCATCTGCAGACCTCACTTTCTCCTATGAACGATCTTTGTCAAGGTATGTGTAATACCCCAAATTACCTGATATTCAGACCAAGGTGGATAGCAGGCACCAGGTTTCTGTGCTAAATGAGAATAATTATTTATACAGCACAGGAACAGGTCCTTCGGCCCATCTACGCCAATTCTAATCCTTATTTAGACCCACCAGGTATTAGCCATGTGCTGTTTCTATCCCTCTGCTTGTTTCCTGTTCATGTGTCAATTTATCATAAGGATGTGTTATTACTTATGAGTAATTGGAGTATAAGTGAACAGATATAAATTATTGACCTGTGTCACTACTATCTAAAACTCTAATTCGCTTAAGAATCTGGTGGTTTGTGAAGGAAAGTATGGATAAGAAGAGGCCCCCTCTGCTTAAAAGAAGACATTGAATGTGTCAAAATGGCTTCGAGGGAAGAGCAGGGTGTTTGATGCAAATGGACTTTTATTGAGTGAGGTCCATGTCTGTATCAATATAATAGCAACTTGGACCGGGAGGAAGATGGCGCACCAGAACTCAGGGTGGACAAATAGTAGAATTCCTACTGTGGGGAAGCAGACCATTTGGCCCCTCAAGTCCACGATGACCTTCCGAACAGCATCCCGCCCATACCCAACCCCCTTACATCTTCTGCATTTCCCGCGGCTAATCCACAATGGAGAATGGCATGACCTTTTTGGAGCTTTGGGAAGTAGCTCTAGCCCCACTGTGCCTCGCCGGATGAAATGGTGGAGCCAGCGTTTGGGTGGTCTGCAGATGATGGAGCGATAATCGGGGACCCATGAAGCTTTCGTGTTCTCTTGTCTTCCCAAATCTGCTATTTTCCAGCTGAATCCATCCCCAAAAGTGGAAAACAGAAGAGAAATGTAATCTAATTTAAACCCAACATGGCTCATTATGTGGCGTTCCTTCGGGATGTGCCTGTGACGCGGGTGTAAACACTAATTAATAATCATCATTCTTCTCAACTAATAATTTATGCCTTAATTTCCAATTGGCTCAGGAATCTGAAGGTTCCTTCCAGGTATCACAAGCACAGAATTCCCCAATTAAATTATTTGACATTTCCAATTTATTGTGTATCTTTTGAAAGGCGTCGTGATGAGCCGAAGATTATTTGTTACCCTTTGACCCCATTTTCCTCCTGAGCCACAAGGAGTAAAGTAAACAGTTCGTGAGCAATGTGTTTCAAAGTTCGTAGACCTGAAGGAGAGGGGAAAAGCTTTCCCTTTGT
Source organism: Hemiscyllium ocellatum (assembly GCF_020745735.1). Lineage (NCBI taxonomy): Eukaryota > Metazoa > Chordata > Chondrichthyes > Orectolobiformes > Hemiscylliidae > Hemiscyllium > Hemiscyllium ocellatum. Next base: position 25,160,198 of record NC_083443.1, read on the forward strand.
GTGATGGTGACACAGTCATAAACCCGTTTGGATAAATGGGTTTACAATTTAATTAAAGCCAGCCCACAGGGAATGCCTTCCATCCATGGTTGCTGAAAGTTAAAAGGAAATCTCTTCATCAGGTGAAGTAATTGAAACAGTGAGAGGTTTAATATAAATGATGAGCTGGTCTGTGAAATCAGTGCGTGATTTGACAAACTTTGTCCAATTAACAATTTCGCTGACATCAGTTTCTCCCCTCTCTCACTTCACCAACTTGGTTTATTCCAGGAAATAACAACGGAATTAATATTGACCAGCATGGACTGTTGTATCTGATCAATGGGCCTGTTCTTGATTAGTTAATTTTTTCTCTTTGATCAGTAGAAGTGGGTGTTGCCCTCTAGGCCACAATTATCGCCCAGTCTTGATTGATATCCTTCCTTATCCTAACAAAACCACAACCTGTCCAATATACATTCATGAAGCACTCTCTGCAAAATGCCTCCACTGCTTCAGTTTAACCATTCCTGGGGTGGGACATTTGGTTTGGCTAAGTCAACATCCCCAAATGTTAGTGGTGAGCCATTGAAATCCTTGATAGTGTGGGTATCTCCACAGTCCTGTTAGGGAAGGTTTTCCAGGGTTTAGACTCTGAGATAATGTAGTGTAGTCCCAATGCGAGATGCCGTTTGACGTTTTAGTGATTGTGTTCTCAGTGACCCTGTTACATCTTCCTCTTCTGGCCATGCTTGGCTGTGTGAGGTAAGTGGGCATCCCCAAAACTGGGTTTAAATGATGTTTCAGAAGGTGGTCTGCCGCCTTTAATCACTGCAGGTCCATTTGATGCAAGTCTACCCACAGCACCACTAGGAAAGGAGTTTTATTGGAAGAACAGCAATAAAGTCGCTACAATCAGAATGGTGTGTGGGTGGAAGGGAGCCTGTGGATGGTGATGTTCCCATATATGTCCTGTCCTCCACCTTCCAGATGGTGGAGGTCGTGGGGTTTAGAAGGTGATGTTAAGGGAACCTTAGGAGAGTTGTTGCAGTGCATCTTGTAAATGGTACATGCAGCCGAAACTGTGCGTCAGTGATGGAGCGAGTATTAGTTGAAGGTGGTGAGTGGGGGGTGCCAATCAAGTGGGCTACTCTGTCAGGATGGTGTCGAGATTCCTGAGACTGTTGGAGCTGCACTCATTAGGGCCAGTGGAATGTTTGCATTCCCAGCCAGGAGATGTTTTAATGCTCCTACGGGGAGTGATCCTATCATGAGAGTGGCTGTCTGCTCACATGTCTCCTACTGTGTGGTCTTAACCTTTTCAATACTGAAGTGAAGCATTGACTCACCCTCACAGACACTGGTAATGTTGCAAATACCACCTCACTATAACCAGGCTTTCACCAGCATGGTCGAATGTTGCACCTCCTTTTCAGATGCCTGAAGGAAATGGCACAGTAACTTAACTAACTGAACAGTAACTTAAAAAGTTCTGTGTTGTCTATTGCAGGTGCTGAAGTACTTTCCTAGTCCAGTCATTGTTTTAATAGACGATACACAGCAGCCAACCCATACACAGCAAATTTCCACCTACAGTGCCGTGTGATAATGACAGGCTGGCTGTCTGTCTGCCTGTCACTGCTATTGGCTCATAGATAAATATTAAATCCGGATTCCCGCCTGCGCTCTTGTTTTGGAAGTCAGAATTCCAAAGGCACTATTCGAACGAGGGTGGGCTAGTGTTAGCCTCGACTTAACTCAGATGGCTAGTTTGTAGATCAGGTTAGCAACACGAGAGTGTGCGGTGCAATCCGAATTCTGACCAAGTTCGACTCAAACATTTCTGGAGGGAAATTCTGGGCACATGTTCGTGATGAAACACTTTGTTTTTTTGGTTTTCCATTTCTGTCTGAGGTCTAGAGGTTTTGACTTCAACTCCATCAGAATTTGGATTGCACTGCACACTCTCTTGCTCGGCAAAAATGGGTATTGCAGATGTTGGAGATCAGAGTCTAGATGAGAGTGGTGCTGGAAAAGCACAGCAGGTCAGGCAGCATCCGAGGAGCAGGGAAATCCACGTTTCCGGCAAAAGCCTGACCTCTTGTGCCTTTCCAGCACCACTCTAACTGCACATTCTTGCTGCTCATCTGACCTACAAACCAGCCATCTAACCGACGGAGTTAAGTAAACCCCACAGACACTTTTTCTTTTGAATATTGACTTACAGATAAGAGAGCAGTCTGCAGCCGAAATTTAACTCTGTCAAAATGTAGTGCCTCTGACAGGGCAGCACTCCCTCCGTGGTGCAGTGCAGCATTGGAAGACATTGGTCTCTCCAGAAGGGGAGGCTCCCTAAACAACCCTTTTAAATGCATAGGTTGGACAATGTGCGGAAATGGTTACTTCTGGGGGAAAAAGATAGCTTAGAGTGTTCTGGATGTAAGTTTGTTAGCTTGGAGTGTCTCAGGAACGCTGTGAGCTTCTGGCAAGTCTGCCTGATAGCAAATGTTATCCCAAAAAAATTACTAGTTTCCAGAAGCATAGACTAAGATGTTTGTGCTGAAATGCCAATTGGAATAAACCTGCTCGTAATCTGACGGGGCCAAGGCCCGTGTTTAGGGTAGAGAGTCAGCAATGCGCCCTGTCAATACAGGACAGCAGAAGCGAGGCTGATAGTCTCACACGTGTGCCCCCAGCTGCCCGGGGAGCTGGAATGTTTGCTGTAAGATTTCCTGAGACCCGAGAAGCAGACGGTGGGATGCAGAGAGGAGCCTTTCGTTTCGGGGGGGGGGGGGGTCTGGGAGAACACAGCAGCCCTCCCTCCTGTGGGAGAAGCTGGTTGGGCCCTCTGCTAATTGCCTGCATTGTTTAGCCAGTCACTATTAATTAAAACGGGAAGGAACGCAAGACACGATATCAACTTTTGCCTGTGTAATCTGTGAAAATTGGTGATTTGCAAATTTAATTGGTTTCTGCATTTCAGGACCGGTTAATTAGATTCAGTCCTGTTGGGAGTGCTTGGTTTCGGAGTGCCAACAAACTTAATAAATGCCATAAATGTTTACCAGTCGCAGTAATGCAGTGCTGGAGTTGACTGTTGAAATTACTAACGTAGGCCTGACACATGACGATTATGGCTCCACTAACCAGGCAGGGCCAATATTGTGACTTCTGTAAATCGGCCACTCGAGCTGCAGTGGTGCAGTCCGACCTTTGGTTGGTGTATTATTTATTTTTGAGTTTCCCTCGCGCCTTTCCACACCCATGGGCACACTGCAAACCTCTGCACCTCTTCCCTCTTCTCCCAGGGTGCAGCCAGCAGCTCGGCAGGTTCCAGGCTCAGTTTCAATCCGGTCGCTTTCACCCGGTTCATGTTGGGATTTGCCGCTGGCTGTATCGACTGGCCTGTGCAACCGAGAGGAGAGGTGGTGGCACCTAACCCCGGGTGCCTGGTGGCGTTCCTGAAGAGTGTGGAAGGTCTTCCTGTTTAATATTTACCTTTTCTTAAACTTGGCTAGAATCAGATGATCTGGCACATTGCTGTCTGGGGAAGCTCACCGTGCGCAGTTTGAGTGTCACGTTCCCACATTGTAACACTCCCCCCAAAAAAAATGGTTCATTGGCTGTCAAGTGCTCAGAGATGTCTGGTGGTTGTGAAAGGTGCCATACAAATGCAAGTCTATCTTCCATTCTGTGCAGTACCCCTTGTGTCTGAGGTTTGCTATCGAGAGAGTGATTTTGAGTACAGTGATAGGAGCTATTTTCCAAATGTTGCTCCCTTGTGATTTTGTGTGTGTGTGTGTGCGTGCGCGCGCGCGTGCGCTTGGATCGAGGTCTGGATGACGTGGGATTGCACATAATGTGCATGTTTGTGAGTGGGAGAGGCTGAGGAAATAGCGGTGCGCGCGTGTGTTTGTGGCAGAATTCTAAACCGATTTCTCTAGTGGTCAGCTCCACGGAGTCCTGCCCCACGCGGTCTGGGTTAACCGACAATAATGCCAAGACAGGTCAGGCTCGATAAGTTAGTTGTGTTTCGTTTGCAGTAGTGGAGGGGAAGTTAGGAGTGGAAAAGCTACCTGACTGGACTGCTTGCATTAAAAGGTTGAAAATTGATCAGCTGTAGAACTATCCCCAAAACCTTTTATTTTTTTTTAAAAAAAGCATTCCTTACCTTTACCTGGAAGAATGATACATTTTCTAATCAGGTTGTCCAGTGTGGGTTCCATATCTATGAGGCTGTCTCCCTGCTCTCATCTCATTCTGTCTCCTTGTGGATACCAACCTCTACCTGCTCCACGGAAGAGAAAGTGAGGTCTGCAGATGCTGGAGATCAGAGCTGAAAATGTGTTGCTGGAAAAGCGCAGCAGGTCAGGCAGCATCCAAGGAGCAGGAGATTCGACGTTTCGGGCCAGAGCCCTTCATCTACCTGCTCCACAGCTGCCAGGAGTCTCTCTCAAAAAAAAACTCATTTGTAGGACTTTTGGGGCAATACTGGTGGGCCAGCATTGAGAGCCCATCCCTATTTGCCCTTGAGAAGGTGGTGGGGAGCTGCCTTTGTGAACCGCTGCACTCTACAGTAGTTGCTGTGACATTCTACAACTGAGTGGCTGGCTAGGCCAATACAGGGGGTACTTGAGAATCAACCACATTGCTGTGGCTGTGGACCCACATGTAGGCCAGACCGGGTCAGGATGGCCGATTTTCCTCCTCTGAAGGACATTAGTGAAACAGAGAGGTTTTTCCAACAACCAACCATGGATTCATGGTCATTAGTCGACTCTTAATTCCAGATATTTTAAAAAATTGAATTCAAATTCTACCACCTGCGGTAGAAGCCAGGTTCCCCGAATATTATTCTGGGTTTCTGGATTCATAGTCGAGTGAGAATACCAATAGGCCTTTACCTCTTCAACAACTAAAGCCCTAAACTCTGGAATTCCTTTCCTGAACACCTCCACCTTTTGGCTTTGACACTCCTAAGACCTTTTTGAGGCCTTGATCACCTGTCTTATTGACTCCTCAGTGTGTCATAATAGTCCCGTGAAGTGGCTTCGCATATTTTAATCACATCAAAAGCACCACGTGAATGCAGAATGTTGTTGTTTGCTTCTTTGAGATTGCTAGAGGATCTGTGTAAAGTGTAGTCAGCAAATGATCAGGATGCAATTTATGCTATACTTGATGAAGAGTGATAGTCAGATAAAGAAACTACAGAAACCAGTGAGCTGGTTACACAGGGGAAAAATCTGACTAGAGCAACATAGGAACCCTCCCTGGAAGAATTTAATAATCGTCGAGAAAAATCCCATCTCTGCATCCTAGGCTTTGACTTGTCCTTGATTACTGTCCCTGACGGGAGTTGTGTTCAGAACTAATAATACAAAGGTCACTCTATGGAAGCATAAATTAACATTGCTTCCCCCAGAAGGTACTGGTGATGGGGCATCAGCTGATAATGATTCTCCCAACTGCTCTTCCATTAATTGCCACTAATCCTTTTGAAAATCAAGCTCACTCATCTGAGACCACTCACCGTTGATTGAGTGAATTCCGCTGCCCTCGCTATTGCATTTCCTCAGAGCCAGTAAATCTCTCACTCGGAGTCGATTGGGTGAGCGAGTGTGAACCTGGAGTGTGTCAGTTTCCAGAGAACCCCTCGTTACACATCCACACCTTTTGCGCTGGGACGTGACCTTGCTGCCGAACTGAATTGCCTTTATACACAATCTTGCACCACCTCCAGGTGTCCCCATGAGTTTTTCCAAGTGATTTCATAACCTGGTAAGTGGTGTTGGTGTTTTGGTGGCAATATCAACGCATTAGTAAATCATTCCGGGTACACGGGTTTCAATGCCATCACGGCAGGTGGTGAGATAGACGATAGGTGCAGGAGTAGGCCATTCTGCCCTTCGAGCCAGCACCACCATTCATTATGATCATGGCTGATCGACCTCAATCAGTATCCTGTTCCTGCCTTATCCCCATAACCCTTGATTCCACTATCCTTAAGAGCTCTGTCCAACTTTCAGTGCAAATTTCAATACAAATAATTCTTAAGACGTAGGAGCAGAATTAGGCCATTTGGCCCATCGAGTGTGCTCCACCACTCGATCATGGCTGATATGCTCCTCATCCCCACGTTCCTGCCTTCTCCCCATCCCCCTTCAAACCATTGCCATTTAACGTCACCTTGAGTTTATTCACTGTTCCAGCATCCACTGCACTTTGGAGTAACAAATTCCATAGATTCACAGCCCATTGGGAGAATGGAACGAGCTGCCAGAGGAAGTGGTGGAGGTTGGTACAATTACAGCATTTAAACGGCGTCTGGGTGGTTATATGAACAGGAAGGGTTTAGAGGGGTATGGGCCAAGTGCTGGTAAATGGGACTAGACTAGGTTAGGATATCTGGTCAGCATGGACGAGGAGGACCGAAGGGTCTGTTCCACATTGTACATCTCTATGATTCTAAATAGTGTCTCCTCAACTCTGTTTTGAATTTGCTACCCCTTATCCTATGACCTCTCGTCCTAGAATGTCCCAGAAGAGGAAACATCTGGAATAAACAGCTGTGGTAAAAGTGACCATGATTAATTTTGCTTTAAATACTTATCTGATTGAATAATGGAAGGAAATTAGCTTCCAGGTGACTCCAGCACCACAACAATGTGGTTGACTCTGAACTGCCATCTTCTACGCTCTAACCTCAAAGCTAATTAGGGACACGGAGTAGCTGCTGGTTTGGCTAACGAAGCCCAATTCCAGTGAGCACTAGTCATTATCGTGCTGTAGGAAAGACATGGCTGTTCTGTACCCAGCAAGCTCCCAAGAGGACTATCCCGCCGCCTTCGCCTCCGCGCCTACTTCTTCAACCAGGATTCTCGCCCACCCTCTGACGACCCCTTCTCCCGCCTCCAACACACCCCATCCACCTGGACACCCCGTGCTGGCCTCTTACCCGCCCTCGATCTCTTCATAGCCAACTGCCGCCGTGACATTGACTGCCTCAACCTGTCCACCCCTCTCATCCACTCCAACCTCTCACCCTCGGAACGTGTAGCCCTCCACTCCCTCCGTTCCAATCCCAACCTCACCATCAAACCGGCAGACAAGGGAGGCGCAGTGGTAGTTTGGCGCACTGATCTTTACACCACTGAAGCTAGACGCCAGCTCATGGACACCTCCTCCTACTGTCCCCTTGACCATGACCCCACCTCCCACCACCAAACCATCATCTCCAAGACCATCCATAACCTCATCACCTCAGGGGATCACCCATCCACCACCTCCAACCTCATAGTCCCACAACCCCGCACCGCCTGTTTCTACCTCCTGCCCAAAATCTACAAACCTGACTGCCCCAGCCGACCCATTGTCTCAGCCTGCTCCTGCCCCACAGAACTCATCTCCGCGTACCTCGGCACGGTCCTGTCCCCCTTAGCCCAAGAACTCCCCACCTACATTCGGGACACATCCATGCCCTCCACCTCCTCCATGATTTTCACTTCCCCGGTCCCCAACGCCTTATCTTCACGATGGACATCCAGTCCCTGTACACCTCCATCCCCCATCACGAAGGCCTCAAAGCCCTCCGCTTCTTCCTTTCCCGCCGCACCAACCAGTACCCTTCCACTGACACCCTCCTTCGACTGACTGAACTGGTCCTCACCCTGAACAACTTCTCTTTCCAATCCTCCCACTTCCTCCAAACTAAAGGAGTAGCCATGGGCAACCGCATGGGCCCCAGCTATTGCCTGCCTCTTTGTCGGATATGTGGAACAATCCATCTTCCGCAGCTACACTGGCACCACCCCCCACCTTTTCCTCCGCTACATCGATGACTGTATCGGCGCTGCCTCGTGCTCCCACGAGGAGGGTGAACAGTTCATCCACTTTACCAACACCTTCCACCCCAACCTCAAATTTGCCTGGACCATCTCAGACTTCTCCCTCCCCTTCCTAGACCTCTCCATTTCTATCTCGGGCGACCGAATCAACACGGACATTTACTATAAACCGACCGACTCCCACAGCTACCTAGACTACACCTCCTCCCACCCTGCCCCCTGTAAAAACGCCATCCCATATTCCCAATTCCTCCACCTCCGCCGCATCTGCTCCCAGGAGGACCAGTTCCAATACCGTACAGCCCAGATGGCCTCCTTCTTCAAAGACCGCAATTTCCCCTCCAACGTGGTCGATGACGCTCTGCACCGCATCTCCGCCCTTGAACCCCACCAACCTCCGGATACATCGTATCATCCGCCGTCATTTCTGCCACCTCCAAACAGACCCCACCACCAGGGATATATTCCCCTTCCCACCCTTATCAGCATTCCGAAGAGACCACTCCTTCCGCGACACCCTTGTCAGGTCCACACCCCCCACCAACCCAACCTCCACTCCCGGCACCTTCCCCTGCAACCGCAAGAAGTGCAAAACCTGTGCCCACACTTCACCTCCCTCCAAGGCCTCAATGGATCCTTCCATATCCGTCGCAAATTCACCTGCACCTCCACACACATCATTTACTGCATCCACTGCACCCGATGTGGTCTCCTCTACATTGGGGAGACAGGCCGCTTACTTGTGGAACGTTTCAGGGAACACCTCTGGGACACCCGAACCAACCAACCCAACCGCCGCGTGGCTGAACACTTTAACTCCCCCTCCCACTCCATCAAGGACATGCAGGTCCTTGGCCTCCTCCATTGCTAGACCATAGCAACATGACGCCTAGAGGAAAGGCGCCTCATCTTCCGCCTAGGAACCCTCCAACCACACGGGATGAATGTAGATTTCTCCAGCTTTCTCATTTCCTCTTCCCCCCACCTTAGCTCAGTCCCAACCCCCGGATTCAGCACCGCCCTCTTGACCTGCAGTCGTCTTCCCGACCTCTCCGCCCCCACCCCCTCTCCAGCCTATCACCCTCACCTCCTTCCACCTATCGTATTCCCATCACCCCTCCCCCAAATTCCCTCCCCCCTACCTTTTATCTCAGCCCGCTTGGCACACCAGCCTCATTCCTGAAGAAGGGCTTGTACCCGAAACGTCGATTCTCCTGCTCCTCGGATGCTGCCTGACCTGCTGTGTTTTTCCAGCACCACATTTTCCGACTCTGGAACAGGCCTGCAACCTGTTGGGTCCTCGCTGCGTGGTGTTTGTCAGAGTTTACCGTTCTGTGATGGTGTTTGAGAACTAAACTGGCCAGGCTAGTATCTATTGCTCAACCCTAATTGCCCAGAGACCAACCTAGAATCAGTTGCGTTGCTGTGGCCCACTGCTGCATTCCCTTACAATGATCAGTGAACCCTCACTGCGTGGTGTTTGTCAGAGTTCACCGTTCTGTAACGGCCTCTGAGAATCAAACAAGCCCTCGAGAGACCCAAGGTATCCCGTGAGGTGTGTGTTCAGGGCGCCATATTAAAGGGACCCTCATGGCTGCAGGGGGGTGGTTACCTAGTTGAGGTTTCACAGCTTAGTTTTTGTCTGTGTTGGGGAGTGGGCTGAGGTGGCGTGCCCCATCTCTATTTGATGGCGGGAATCGGTGTGGTGGGGATGAATGTGTGCCCCTCCTTGAAGCTTCTTTAACGGAGGAAGATGTGAAGATAAAGGAAGCAGAGGAGGAACTCAGCTTTTTACATTCGGCCATTTTCATTCCAATGTTGTGTTGCCATTTCCCTCCAGCCTAATATTTTAAAAATGTATTCATTCATGGGATGTGGGCATTGCTGGCCAGGCCAGTATTTGTTGCCCATCTCTAATTGCCCAGAGAGCAATCCAGAGTCAACTGCATTGTTCTAGTGGCCCAGTAGCAGTAGTGTGTACGATCCATAAGATGCACTGCCGAAATTCACTGAAGATCCTCAGACAGCACCTTCCAAACGCGTGGACCACTTCCATCTAGAAGGACCAGGGCAGCAGATACATGTGGGAAACTCCATCGCCTGCAAGTGCCCCTCCAAGCCCCTCACCATCCTGACTCGGAAATATATCGCCGTTCCTTCACTGTCGCTGGGTCAAAATTCTGGAATTTTCTCTCTAAGAGCATTGTGGGTCAACCCACAGCAGGTGGACTGCCGTGGTTCAAGAAGGCAGCTCACCCCCACCTTCTCAAGGGGCAACTAGGGACAGGCAATAAATGCTGGGCCCAGCCAGTGAGGCTCAAGTCCACAAGTGAATTGAAAACACAATGTTGCAGTTGCCAGGAGATCTCGACGTGGCCTAGCCATGCCATTTTTGTTGATTTCCACTTGGTAGTTGGAGGGGAACTTGCCTTCCTGTTTGCCTTCGGCTGAGTTGGCAAAGGGGAAAGTAAAACCATCTTTGTGTCCTGGTCCTAATCACCGATGAGTCTGACTGAAAGATGCAAGTTTCTGCATTCTAGGAGCTTGGTTTAACACCTGCACACGTGTGCCCACACACACAACAAATCGCTGCAATGCTGGATGGTGGACTGATAATAGGAAATCGAAAAAGAGAAAACTTGCCTCTGGAGAAGTTAACATTTTCTGTTAATCGTGTTGATTTAAAAACTTCATTCATCCAGGCTTTAGTGAACACTCGCATTCTGTTTAACATAGCGAGTAATTAGGGTCTGGATCAAATGCAGATCCAATTGAGGTGTTCAAGAGACCATAGATGCTCATTTAAGTAGAAACAACATGCAGGGTTATGAGAAGGCTAATACAGGCGCTAAATTACACTTCTCAGAGGGTGAGTGCAAGCACAATGGGCCCAATGGCCTCTCCAGCGCTGTCATCATTCTGCACTACTTATGATGAATGCTGATTGGGATATCGCAATCTTTCTCCTTATCTTGACACTGTTCCCATTAAGAGGTCTGTTCTCGATTGAGACCTGGTCAAATATCATTCCAATGGATGTCAGAAAAACAACCTGGAGAAAATTGCCCTGTCTGGAGAGTAACGCTGAAGAGCTCTGATTTATCAACACCGCCGTGTCATTGAACCTCATTCGAATCTCTACAGCAGACAATGAATTCCAATCATGGAGGACACCCAGACAAATGCTGTACAAAGTTCCAATTGTCTTCATTCTACAGCCAGCGAGAGCCAGTGACTAGTTCAGCGTTTCTTTTCTTTCCACACGTCTGTTGGAATATTAAGAATGAGTGATGGAACAGTATTGTTGATCCTGATGTGACAGGAAGGAACGCCAATGTGTATCCTGCATGGAAGCATTCTCACCCTTCGGAATATGAATGATTTGTTACCAAGGCTGTTTAGTCACGCTGCTGAGTAAAGCCCTTGGGTCTGTTCATTTCTATCTCCCTCTCCCCTCTCTCTCGGTGTCTCTCTCTCTTTTCTCAATGTCACTATCTCATTCTCTCTATCTACCTCCCTCCCATACCATTTGCCTTTTACCCCTCCCTCTTTTGCCTCTTCACCTCCCTCCCTTCTATCTCTTTCCCTCTTCCCCACTCTCTCTCTTTTCTACCCCTCCTTTCGCTTCCCTCTCTCCCCCTCCCTCCCTTTCTCTCCTCTCTTCCCCTTCCCCCCCACGCTCTGTCTCCCTCCCCTCTCCCCCATTCTCCCTCCATTCTCTCTCTCTCATTGTCTCTCTCTGTCCCTCCCACACTCTCTTTCCCCCTTCCCCCCCCCTCACTCTTTCTCTTCCCTCCTCTGTCATTCTATTCCATCTCTTCCCCACCCTGCCACTAACACCACAAATAGTTTAAGAATTAATCTCATATTGAAAAGCTGCACAGCCCAGCCCAAATCTAGTGTGTTCCACATTGCTGTAATTGTGAACAGCTAGTCCATTCTAAGAGCGCCCTGGTGTGTGTTGGTCGCTGTGCCTTCCAACGCATTTTCCTTTCCCCACACCACCCTCGCCCTATTATTCACTTGGAAGTCTTTACAGGAGTTGGCAGGAACAGTAACATGCTTGGCCTGGGCAGCACTGTGTTTCCAGACTGGGAGGAGTCTGTCTACAAGGTATGAAAGCAAACTGTACACATACACAGTGACGATCCACACAAATGCTGATGTGTTACTGACTAAACACACTCCGATGGGAACGCTGGGAAATGTAAGATTTAAGGTGCAGGTTACAGCAAGGGCAGTTTGTCTCTCAGCTTGGGTCATAAAATTAAACCTTTCACAAATATTTCAGTTTTTTATGCTCTCTGTTTTTTTATATGTCTTGAATAGAGTCATAGAGACGTACAGCATGGAGACAGACCCTTCGGTCCAACCTGCCCATGCCAGCCCAGATATCCCAACCCAATCTAGTCCCACCTGCCAGCACCCGGCCCATATCCGCCACAAACCCTTCCTATTCTCTGGCCCAGGGTGGTAAAAGGTGGCTCTGTCTCTCTCTCTCTCTCTCTCACACACACACACACACAATCACAGGAGGCTGTTCAGCCCATTGAGCTCATACCAGCTCTTTGACCCAATATCCCACTCATTCAAAACCCTGGAACTCTGTCCTTAACACTCTGGAGGTAGCTACCACATGGATTGCTGTGATTCAAGAAGGTATCCCCACCACGACCTGCTGCAGGGCAGTTGGTAATAGGCAATAAATGGCCAGCAACTTCAACATCCTTTTAAAGGATTGTGGAAAAATCCAGTTTGTCCCACTCCTCGCCTCTTTCCCCCCACTCCTCGCCTCTTCCCCCCACTCCTCGCCTCTTTCCCCCCACTCCTCGCCTCTTTCCCCCCACTCCTCGCCTCTTTCCCCCACTCCTCGCCTCTTTCCCCCCACTCCTCGCCTCTTTCCCCATTCCTCGCCTCTTTCCCCCCACCCCTCGCCTCTTTCCCCATTCCTCGCCTCTTTCCCCCCACCCCTCGCCTCTTTCCCCCACCCCTCGCCTCTTCCCCCCACCCCTCGCCTCTTTCCCCCCCACCCCTCGCCTCTTTCCCCCCCACCCCTCGCCTCTTTCCCCCCCACCCCTCGCCTCTTTCCCCCCCACCCCTCGCCTCTTTCCCCATTCCTTACCTCTCTCCCCCACTCCTCGCCTCTTTCCCCATTCCTCACCCCTTTCCCCATTCCTCACCCCTTTCCCCATTCCTCACCTCTTTTCCCCACTCCTCACCTCTTTTCCCCACTCCTCGCCTCTTTCCCCCCACTCCTCACCTCTTTTCCCCACTCCTCACCTCTTTCCCCCCACTCCTCACCTCTTTTCCCCACTCCTCGCCTCTTTCCCCCCACTCCTCACCTCTTTTCCCCACTCCTCACCCCTTTCCCCCACTCCTCACCTCTTTTCCCCACTCCTCACCTCTTTCCCCCCACTCCTCGCCTCTCTCCCCCCACCCCTCGCCCCTTTCCCCCACTCCTCTCCCCTTTCCCCGTTATACTATGTTGTTTCCCCTTTTTGACTATGAATCCTTTGTATTGAATCTTCTGCCAACGCGCTTTCATTCAAGAAAGCAGCGACTCACGATGGGGATGGAAGTGGAGAAAACTTCACGCCTTTCCTGTCTGGTTATTTTCCCAGTTATGTTTGACCTGTCTCCTCCTCTTACTGGTTCTGCTGCCCGTGGAGTTTCTGTCTGTTCACTGCCATCAAAACCCCTCAGAATTTTGAATAGAAATATCACCTCCACCTTCAATGTTCCCAGCTCCTTCAGACAACTGCAGCCTCCACCCTCACTACCAGACCTGCTGTTTTCCTCCAGTGAACAAATGAAGCTACATTCGTGACTGATTGAGGAAATTGGTCAGCTTTTCTTCCTTTGCTGTTCATTTTTTTGATTAGATTACTTTAGATTAGATTAGATTACTTACAGTGTGGAAACAGGCCCTTCGGCCCAACAAGTCCACACCGACCCGCCGAAGCGCAACCCACCCATACCCCTACATTTACCCCTTACCTAACACTACGGGCAATTTAGCATGGCCAATTCACCTGACCCGCACATCTTTTGGACTGTGGGAGGAAACCGGAGCACCCGGAGGAAACCCACACAGACACGGGGAGAACGTGCAAACTCCACACAGTCAGTCGCCTGAGGCGGGAATTGAACCCGGGTCTCTGGCGCTGTGAGGCAGCAGTGCTAACCACCGTGCCGCCCATTTCTGCAGTGTTTTGGTGACCATGTGTACAGGCAAGAGATTTGAGAAAATATTGCCTACCCCTTTCTTTGACAGAGTGGTGACTCCAACCTCTCTGTGGACTCATGAGAGGTACGATATAAGTGCAAGTCTTTGCTGGTAGTGTTATCTCTGCTGGTCTTGACCAAGCCTCAGGCACAGGTTGCATCTCCTGGACTTTTTAGGGTTTGCTGGGAGGAAAGGTGTGTAGTTAGAGAGAGAGGGTTAGCAGAAGTGAAATATCAGTAAGGTGACTGGACTAGTAATGCAGGGCCCCAAGATAACATTGTGTGGGATATGGTTTTCGAATCCCACGGTGGGGTTTGGTACAATTTTAATTCAGTGAAACATGGAATTAAAAAGCTAGTCTGTTAATGACCTTGTGACCCAACGTTAGCTGTCAAAAAAACCCAAATGTAAACAAAAAGACTGGAAATCTGAAATGAAAACAAATGAGCTGGAGAAACTCTGCATCTGCTGAAAGAGAAACAGAGTTAACATTTCAAGTCGCTATGGTAGGGTTTAGTAGCCCTTGGAAAGACTCCCTTCCCTCTGTTGGATTCTCAGCTGTGGCAATAGACAATAGGTGCAGGAGTAGGCCATTCGGCCCTTCGAGCCTGCACTGTCATTCAATATGATCATGGCTGATCATCCTTAATCAGTATCCTCTTCCTGCCTTATCTCCATAACCCTTGATCCCACTATCTTTGAGAGCTCTATCCAACTCTTTCTTAAATGAATCCAGAGACTGGGCCTCCACTGCCCTCTGGGGCAGAGCATTCCACACACCCACCACTCTCTGGGTGAAGAAGTTTCTCCTCATCTCTGTCCTAAATGGTCTACCCCGTATTTTTAAGCTGTGTCCTCTGGTTCGGCACTCACCCATCAGCGGAAACATGTTTCCTGCTGCCAGAGTGTCCAATCTTTTCATAATCTTTTATGTCTCAATCAGTTCCCCTCTCAGTCTTCTAAATGGATTACCCGCTCCATAACGAATGGGGGGTGGGGGGGGGGGCAGGAGTCAGTCATGTGACCATCTTGACCCCACACTGCTTTTAGTCTTGACCTCACGTTCCCGCCCACTCCTCATAATCCTCCCCCGTTTACCCGATCAAAAGATCTGTTTACCTCGACCTTGAAGGTATTTAATGATGGATCACCTCTGGGATGGAGACTTCCAGCCATTTCCCAACCTCAGTGATTGGCTACTTGTCCTGAAACCGCATCCACGTCATCTCTATTTCCCCGGCCCGGATCAAAGAGCCTTCAGTGTTGACCCTGTCGACCTCTACAGAATCTTTGTACAAAGTAAGGTGGGGGCGTGGTTAGGGTGGGTCGTCAGAGTCTTTGTCCCAGGGTGGGATAGTCCAAAGCTGGGGGCTTGGGTTTACAACGAGAGGGGGAAAAGTGCGAGGGAGGTTTTTTTTTGTTTACAGAGACTGGGAGGTGACTGGAATGCATCCCCAGCTGGGGTGGTAGAAGCAGATCTGATAAAGTGACGTTGAAAAGGCATTTCCACAGATTCCTGAACAAGCAGGGAATAGAGGGATACAGATCATGTGCAGTCAGATGGGATTGTTTTAGCATGGCATTAGACATGGTGGGCTGAAGGGTTTGTTCCTTTGCCGTTTTATTGCTTTTTCTAATTTGTTTGTGGGACTTGGGTGTCATTGGCTGGGCCAGCGTTTATTGCCTGTCCCTAGTTGCCCCTTGAGAGACTGAGGGTGAGCTGCCGCTGTAGTCCACCTGCTGTGGGTTGACCCACAACACCCTGAGAGAGGAAATTCCAGGCCATCCAGTTTCATTTCTTTGTGACTTTTGAGCAATTGATACAACTGAGAGGCCATTTCAAAGGGCAGTTGAGAGTCAACCACATCACTAAGAGTCTGGAGTCACACGTAGGCCAGACCAGGTAAGATTCCTGAAGGACATTAGTGAACCAGAAGAGTTTTTGGTTATCAGTCGACTTTTTATTCCAGATTTCCTTTTGGGTTGAATTCAAATTCCATGGTAGGATTCGAACCCAGGTCCCCAGAACATTATTCTGGGTTTCTAGTCAAGCAATAATACCACTAGGTCGTTGCCTCCCCCAGACTGTTCTAGTTTCAACAGTGTCTCCTCTTTCTCAACACCGAGTGAGCATTGGATACAATTCAGGACAACCCTTCTCCCCCAATCCCATTCTCCATTTCCTGGTTTGTTCTATTCTAATTGTTGTTGATGAGAGGTAGCTCACTGAGCTAATCTTTATCCCAGGGTTGTTTTTCCCTCTTTGAGTTTCGGTTGCGTTGGACGTGGGCACCGCAGACTCTTAACCTGCAGTTCCAAGCCTAGCCCAGCAACTTTGACATTAAGCATTTTACTTTGACCCAAGCCGTGAATTGAACCTGTGAAATCTGTGGCTTGGCCCGCGGTTGACCCTTGAGTCTGTGTTCCCTGCGAGCAGCAGGTTAGGTGATATGTAAATGCAGGTGGCTGGCATGGAAATGAACTGGCCCTTTCGCTGGGAGGGAAAATATTTCCACAGCTGAGAATCCAAGAGGAGAGAGAGAGAGTCTTTGCAAGGGCTATTAAACACGTGCTACTGATTTGGGTCAGACCAGGCTCTGACCCGGCCACAGTTGGGGCTCATTCACTTGCATCTGTTTCACATAATGTCTTGTTTATAGAGAGACTGAAAAATGAAACATTGATGTCGGGTCTGGGCAGCTGGTGGAGCAGAAGGTGAGAGGAAGTTGACAGTAACTTCATCATGCTGCGATCATTTGGGGAAAGAAACATTCCTTTACTTCCAGTAACAGCCAACAGCAGGAGTTGCCCTGTTGTGGGAGAATCTTGCGGTGTCCCATGGTGCTCCTCGTCGATGGCAGGTACCTGGGTGTGCACACTTGTGGGGCCACAGGTTTAATCTCTTACTGTAAAGCCCAGCCACGTTAGGAGAAGGATGGTGGGACAGGGCAACAGCAATGCTGCATCTGAACATGAAGTCCTGGCATTGTACCCTGCCCTTCAGACACTCCATTTATCAGCTCTAAAAGATGATGTTGCTCTCTCTTAGTTGTAGCTCAGATTCAAGTGACATTGGTACAAAGTGCATGGTCTGTGTAAACTACACAACACCTCCTAAGAAACAAATACTAGTGGATTTGTGTCCTGTTCTAGAAATATTCTCCAAAGGCATGGAGAGGATGAACACTGGGAGGAGAAATGTTTATTTATCCACCATCCTTACGTACTGTAATGACATTCATGAGGTTCACGCCAACTTCTGGATTGTTTCTCTCTCTTTTTTCGCTCTCGCGCTCTCTTTCGCTCTCTCTCTCTCACTCTCTCTCTTTCGCTCTCTCTCTGTCTCTTCCTCCAAATCGCTCTTGCTCTTGCACGCTCTCTCCCCCTCTCTCTCTCTCCTTGCACTCTCTCTCTACTCACGCTCTCTCACTTTCTCTCTCCCTCTCTCCTCGTGCTCTCTCTCCCCCTCTCTCTCTCCTCGCGCTCTCTCTCCTCTTTCTCTCTCTCTCTCCCCCCCCCTCTCCTCGCGTTCTCTCTCTCTCTCTCCCCCACTCTCTCTCTCCTCACGCTCTCTCTCTCTCCTCTCCTCTCTCTCTCTCCTCTCTCCCCCTCTCTCTCCTCACGCTCTCTCACTCTCTCTCTCCCTCTCTCCTCGCGCTCTCTCTCCCCCTCTCTCTCTCCTCGCGCCCTCTCGCTCTCTCTCCTCTCTCTCTCTCCTCTCCTCTCTCCCCCTCTCTCTCCTCGCGCTCTCTCTCTCTCTCCCCCCTCTCTCTCACTTACACACTCACACTGACTCTCTCATACTACTTCAGTTGGTAACTCTGCAAGGCAGGCCCCATGCTCTGTGGGTCAATCTGTTCAGAGGCTGCCTGCTTGCAGTCGAATGCTTGTGCTTGAGTCTGCTGTTTGAGCGCAGCTTTGCACAAAGCAGCGATTAGAGCCTGCCGAGTGAGCTGGAGAGCTAGCAGGAAGAGGTCATTCAGCCCCTCGAGCACGCTGATGATGGTGGCTGCATTCTTAATTTCCTGCTCACTTCCCTGTAAGCCTTTCACCCATTGTACAGAGACCTTGCTACACAAACTTGGCCTTGTCAGCACAGCACAGCGTCGACTCTCTGAAAATGATTCATTGATTGAAGAGCCCTTTGGGACATGGATTTGCTGTCATTCCTACACACTGCCAGCCCAGGCTGGGGTTGGGGGCACAGTGGATTTTGTTTTCTATCTCTCTGTAACCGTATCGGGCTTGTACTTAGAATTGTTACCCCCTCAGTGCCAAGTACAAGGAGAGGTTGCTGCCAGTCTGGGTCTGCTGAAAGGTGCAACATCCTGGTCCAGTTCCAGGGGGACGATTAATACCTGTCACTTCTCATTGGACTAGACAGTCCCACTCTCTTCACTCCATCTCCCTGTGACTGCCAGCAGCTTCTGTTAAAAGCCACGATGAGCAGCTGTGGTGTTCTCAATCACTGGTCTTCATTTCCACACTCCTGCAGTTTTGGCAGTTTCTGACCGTGCTTGCTCGGGACAGGGAAAGTCCGGGACAGCGACCCACGGATATATCATGGAAGTTTATTTGGTATCGGGTTGTCCATGGAGACGGTGCATTAATTCTCTGAGCACGTTGTTTCAACAACTAGACCTGGCTGTATGAGGGATGTCACTGTTCAATGGTTCTGAGTTTGATACCGAGAGTCTGATTACTCACCGTGCTTGACTAGTTCAGCCTGTGGACTTCGAGAAAAGGAGACAAAGTTATAGAACAAGTTGCAAGAAGCAGAAACATGGAGTTGACTTTGTAAAAGCATTGTGAATAATCTTCCTGCACATGCAGAAGCTAATCTGGTTTCTTCACCGACCCTAACACCCGAAACACTTCAGACCCAGTATCATAAGGTCCATTATATTTTAGTTTCCTGTGACGACAGTATGGTTAGCTGTTAGCTTATGCAATAAGATCACCTCTCTCTTTATCAATGCATGTAGCTGTTGGCATATTATCGAACCAGTACATGAAGGTTCTCCATATTAGACAAGACCGGGGCTGGGCTATTTTCTTCAGAAGGGAGATGGGAGGAAGCTGAGATTACCGAACGGAAACTTGGGTATGTGTGATTGTTAGATAAGGGTCAGGCTTTGCACAATAGTTTTCCCAGTCCCCCTCTTTGCCTAGGAGGAAGCCAGTAGGTGAACAATGAGATATCGGAGTGGTTCAGGGATCCCTGGCCTGTTTTCTCCCAATGTGCTTTGATTTATTGCTCACACTAATGCTAGATCCAATCCTTCTCCGTTTTGTTGTTGCTTCTTGCATTCAGATTAGCTTCATCGAAGCCAGTGTGGGGAGGAGCTGTTGGAGCCTGATGATCCAGTAAGTGCTGCGTTTCCACACCCAGGTCCATGTTGTCATTGAGCTGCCACTTCAGGGTGAAGGAACGTTGTCATCAGCTGCTTTAGATTGAAGGTTCCCACTCCTTCAGCGACCTTTATTGCTTTTCACTTTTTTTTTTGGGCGGGGGGGGGTGGGGTTGTTGGAGGAAGGGGGAGGTCTTAGCACAATCCCATGTCCAAACCATCAAGACCAGGAACACAAACCACTTTTTCTGTTTGACTCCAGTAGACTTAGTCCAACAATAGTGAACTGCAGGCCTGAAATAGAATGATCACCACATCGACGATCTGTGTATGTTGAGTGTACCATTCCTGGATGACCCCCATTCCCCCCATCCCCACACCAGGACTTATACTGACCCCTCGCTAGTCATTATACCAACCTCCTGTACCAGTCATCTTGATGACCCCCACGTCAATCACTATAATGACCCCAAACCCACACCAATCATTACAGTGACTGTCATTTGAGTCACTGTGATGACTCCCACTTTGGTCACTATAATAACCAACCCCATCCCAGTCTAACTAAGGACCCCAACCGAGACATCATGTTGACCCGACCTTAATCATTTATAAAGGTATTCATCAGTCAGACTGCCCAATGTGTAAATGGAGTTAGGTCACAAAATGGCCAAGATCTCAGGATGGTCAGCAGAACACTATCAATGGGCTAAATTGCCAATTCCTGTTGCTAGGTCCTTCCATCCAGCCAGTATGTTCAGAGAATCTCCTCAAGCCACTGATCCAAGGTAATCCACTTGGGGGAAAAAAACATTTTAAAAATAATGTTTTAAAATTCCATTGAGAGTAAAGCTGCTTCCTTTGAACACTGTGAGAATGAATGTAGACTCCTTGAGGCAAGAGTGAGGACATTGTAGATTGTGTCCCTGTCTGTGTGTATGTGTGTGTGTGTGTCTGTCTGTCTGTGTGTGTCTGTGTGTGTGTCTGTGTCTGTCTGTCTGTGTGTGTGTCTGTGTGTGTGTGTGTGTGTCTGTGTGTCTGTCTGTGTGTGTCTGTCTGTGTGTGTGTGTGTGTGTCTGTCAGTCAGTCAGATGTCTGTCTGTCTGTCAGTCAGATGTCTGTCTGTGTGTGTGTCTGTGTCTGTCTGTGTGTGTGTCTGTCTGTTTGTCAGTCAGATGTCTGTCTGTGTGTCTCTGTCTGTGTGTGTCTGTGTCTGTCTGTGTGTGTGTGTGTATGTGTCTGTCTGTCAGTCAGATGTCTGTCTGTGTGTGTCTGTGTCTGTCTGTGTGTGTGTGTGCGCACATGTATGCAATTACAATTTACAGTCTATGAGCCATACTTGACTCTGCCCCTGCTTTGTTTGAGACTGAGCCAAGTGCTTAAACTGTCAGAATGAAAACAACCTGCCATTAAATTTGAAGACATTTTGACATGGCAGGCTTTGTTTAATAATGTTGATATGATGAGTTTAGGTGTGCGTGTGTGCGTGCGTGCTCGCGCTGTACAGTCCCATCAGTCAGAATGTATACAGGTGCTGCTCACTGATACTCTCAGGAACAGAGGGGTATGGATCGCAGATATCCCTTCACCCTCCCTGACCCCAAACCCCCATCTACACCTGATTACTGTGCAAGATGTTCTTGGGTTGCTGCTAACACAGGCACGCACAAGAAAAAACATGTATGTTTTGAGAATAGTCTGCTTTTTCAGAGTGTCTCATGACCTCTCCTCCATAAACCTTGAAATCCTGTAATAAAATGCCTGGGCTGTGATTGTTCCAATCGTGCCCTTTTCCTGAGTTTCAACATTTTAGGAGAATGAGAACATGCAGATTGGGCTGAGAAAGTGGAGGAAAGTCTCTGGGGGACAGGTCAGCTCTGGTTCCATTAACAGCAACTCTCCCTGGCTGGTGGCTTAACTGACCTGAAGTATGAGGGTGTGTGGTTACAATCTTCGAGTAAAAAGTGAGGTCTGCAGATGCTGGAGATCAGAGCTGAAAATGTGTTGCTGGTTAAAGCGCAGCAGGTCAGGCAGCATCCAAGGAACAGGAAATTCGACGTTTCGGGCAAAAGCCCTTCATCAGGAATGAGGAAAGTGTGTCCAGCAGGCTAAGATAAAAGGTAGGGAGGAGGGACTTGGGGGAGGGGCGATGGAGATGTGATAGGTGGAAGGAGGTCAAGGTGAGGGTGATAGGCCGGAGTGGGGTGGGGGCGGAGAGGTCAGGAAGAAAATTGCAGGTTAGGAGGGCGGTGCTGAGTTCGAGGGAATCGACTGAGACAAGGTGTGGTTACAGGTGGGGTCGATAGGAGAGTTACACATCACAGAAACAGACCCTTCAGTTCAACTTGTCCATGCCAAACAGACATCCAGCTTCTGCAGTCCTCATGTTCTCCTAGATCAGACCTAGTCCCATTTGCCAGCATTTGGCCCATATCCCTCTAAACCCTTCCTATTCTTATACCCATCCAGATGCCTTTTAAATGTCATTGTATCAGCCTCCATCACTTCCTCTGGTAGCCGATTCCATACACGCACCACTTTGTGTGACAAAATAAGGACCCTCAGGTTCAAAATTTCTTTGAAGTCATCCTTCAGCCTATAACATACAGGTCATTCCACTACAACGGATTCGCTGCTTATGCCATTGACGAATTGGGGATGCTGCTTTTAAAGCACTAACTTTTAAAACGTGTGTGTGTGGTCTATAACGTGATTACATCAGCAACGCTTTAAGCGTTGTTCCTAAAGTGTGATTTTTTTCCTATAATGCAGGGTTGCCCAAGAACGCAACCATCATGTTATGGAAGAACTACCTGTACAGGCGATTAAAGTGGCACAGCCACTGTACCCTCTCCTCACCTCGAGACCGAGTTCTGTCCACCGGGCATCCAGAGTCTGGGTGTAGAAATTGTCGAAAGCTGTCTGTGCCTTTGACAATTGTAGCTGACGGGCGCAATCTTCACTCCAGACTGTAAACACCTTGCGCTCCCCTTTACCAGGAGCATCACACCCACCAAACGGGGTGTGAGTGGCATAATCACCAGCAGCCAGCGATTCCCTCTGACTTTTGACGGTCAGGTCAACTCCAGCTGAGGAAAGCTCGGTTTTGGATCCTGAATGTTCCACCGGCAGAGCAGGAAAAGCCCCGCGTTTAACCAGCCTGGAGAACTGCTGGAGAAACTCAGCAGGGCTGGGGCCATCCGTGTACAGAGGAACAGAGTTAACATTTTGAGTCCAGTATTGAGAATTGAAAAGGTGTTGAAAAGTTCTGGTTAGGCAGATGGTCTGGTGGCCCAGTGCAAAAGTTTGCTAATTGGGGTGAAAGAGAGATGAAATGGGTGGAAGTTGAGGGTGAAAATAGGTCCTTTCAAGTTTGTCCAACGTTTTCTGCATCCGCTTCTGATTTTCCAGTGCCCGCAGTGTTTTGCTTTTATTTCTGTGAGTGTTCTGCGTCGGGACTGTACACTCCAGCCCTCCCACGTGAGCAGCTCACAAAATAGCATTACATAAACACAGTAACCGGGTCACTCTGAGCCCTCTTACTAAACTCACTCCATTTAAAATAGAGTCGTGTGCAAAGAAAGTAGGTCAGTGCTTCCGAACGCCTGTGATCATTGTGCACTGGCCTAGAGTGAAGCTTGTAATCAGAGATGCTGATCAAACCTTTTCAGAACTCTCTGTCGCTCTGGCTCTGCGAGTTGAAGGATAGGTCACACTGGAGGGGCGGCACAGTGGCTCAGTGGTTCACCCTGCTGCCTCTCAGCACCAGGGCCCCAGGTTCGATTCCACCCATGGGCGGCTGTCTGTGTGGAGTTTGCACATTCTCCCCGTGTCTGCGTGGGTTTCCTCCCACAATCCAAAGATGTGCAGGTTAAGTGAATTGGCCGTGCTAAAATGGTGTAGGTTTTTAGTCAGGGGTAAATACAAGGCAGGGGAATGGGTCTGTGGGGTTAGCCTTTGGAGGGTCGGTGTGGACTTGTTGGGCCGAAGGGTCTGTTTCCCCACTGTGTAGGGATCCTGGATCTGGAATGTGCAAACCTACTGCTCTGAGGGACAGGAAGTATGTTCATCCGTCCAGTGAGTGCGTTTACAGCTGGCAGGATACTGGGCATTGCTTTGCTGAACAATCAACTCCAGGAGCAATATTTCTCTGGCTTTTAAAAGATACCATTTCTGACCGATTTCAGAAGGGGAGGGAGGGAGAGGCACCCGGGGAATAGGGGGCGAGAGCTGAACACCGAAGTTGCTGGAAAAGCTGGGCAGGTCTGACGGCACCTGTGAAGGGAAATCAGAGTTAACGTTTCGGATTAACGTCCCTCTGAGGAAGGGTCACCCAACCGAAACGTTAACTCTGGTTCCTCTGCGCAGGTGCTGTCAGACATGCTGAGCTTTTCCAGCAACTTCTGTGTTTGTTTTCTGGATTTACAGCATCTGCAGTTCTTAATAGGGTCAAGAGAGTTGGGTGAACGGGGAGAGGGACGACCAGTCTGTCCACGAGACTTTACCTGGCACTTTGGATCGCAGAAGAACCTTTTTCAATTCAATAAGCTGAAAATTTGAATTAAAAGTGGTGTGCTGGGGAAACTTAGCACAGAACACACACGGACAGACTCAATCACTCAGCAGCATCTGTCGAGAAAAAGAGAGTTCACATTTTGAGTGCAGTGACCCTTCACTAGAACTGAAATTAGCCAGGAAAGGGTGGTGTTAACGTTGATGACAGGATGTAGAGGTTGGAGGGAATGGAGTACATGGAGACAGAACTGAGAGAGAGAAGAGATAGCCGATGGTAATTTGAGAGAGAGAGAGGGATGCTAGGAAAGGTGCTAACAATGAAGGGTGAATTCGGAACGTTTCAACAGAAATTCAGCATTGCTAACAAAAACAAACCCAGCAGGTCTGACAGCAACTGTGGAGTAAAAAAAAACGATTACAACATTGAGAAGTGGATGAGATACTGCTGCCACTAACAACTCATTGGCAAGAGGCTCCTCTATCTCGGGTTTTCAATGGACAGCGGGTTCTGCAACAAAAGTGGCAAAAAGATTATTAGAAAGGTATGTTTAACATTGGTCTTCTCATATTGCAGCCGGTAACATTTGGATCCGTTTCTCTGGTTCCCATTTTATTTTAATCTGAGGCTGCGTGCTGTCCAAAGGTGTCTTGATCTCAGAAGCAGGAGATCAGCACTGTGCTGTAATGTTCACCCCTGCTGTCTGGCACACTGAGACAGGGTGGCAATTTCCACACCTGGTTCTGGTGACCACTGAAGTTACAAACATCTCCATTTTCAGTGGCACTGCCGCTCGTGTTGGCATCATCGCTCCGCCACCCGATTTCTTCTCCAGTGGCCGAGAGTAGGCCCCCACTGCTGGTCACCGTTGATCATTCATCCAGAGAGCGCCAATTCCTCTAAAGTCTCCTGTCGGTTCTACCTAAAGCAGCGTACACCAGCACTGCTGCCACCCTGCAGGCCATAGGCAGACTGGATCAGGAGGAATTTTTCCCCTTGTAGAGGGGTCAGTAACTAGGGGATTCAGTCCTGTGGGAACAAGCAAGAGAGACAGAGGGCATTTGAGAATGCAATTTTCTACCCAAAGGGTGGTGGGTATCTGACACTCACTGCCTAGCAGGCTGAGGAAGGTGGGAATCCTCAAGACACTTGGAAATGCCATAACGATGCAAGGCCATGGGCCAAATGCTGGAGAGGAGCAGAGTGCTCAATGACTAGTACAGACATGATGGGCCGAAAGGCTTCTTTCCATGCTGTAGAAACTCGATGGCATCACTCTGTGTCAATGAATCTGCTTGGAATTCTTTTTGTAACTGCTCCAGCTTACACTCTGAACAGGCCATAATAACACCACTGCTTCCTGAGCCAGTGTGGAGATGGGTCCTCTCATTTTCAGGAGCCTCTTCAGAAAGTTTTCAGCCACTTCCCCACTTGTTTTGAAATCACTTTCCCTGACTGAGGTAAAGATGAAGGACTCTCCTTCTCAACCTTTCCCCTCGCCTGAGAAGTGGTGACCCTCAGATTAAACCATCACCAGACATCTCTCTCTAACGGGAGAGCAGTCCTATGATCCGCTGTGACTATGGGGACTTTAGTTACCATTGGTTGATATCACTTTGCATTCTGTTAGCATCTTGGGACATTGAAGTACGTGGAAAGATCATCTAGGCCTCTTGTGGTTGATGCATGGATTTCCAGTGCCCTGCCTGAACTGTCAAGGCTGTCTTATTGTATCCAGACTCTGAGATAGCTACCTGCTCTTACCTACCCCTTGCCTGCTGTGTACAGACAAGTGCACAGACAGACGCACACTAACATGCGTACACACTCAGACAGGCACACAGACAGAGAGAGAGAGATACACACACACACATATATACTCTTGGACAGGCACACAGACAGAGAGAGAGAGACACACACATATACTCTTGGACAGGCACACAGACAGAGAGAGACACACACACACATATACTCTTGGACAGGCACACAGACAGAGAGAGAGAGACACACACATATACTCTTGGACAGGCACACAGACAGAGAGAGAGAGATACACACACATATACTCTTGGACAGGCACACAGACAGAGAGAGAGAGAGAGACACACACATATACTCTTGGACAGGCACACAGACAGAGAGAGAGAGAGACACACACACATATACTCTTGGACAGGCACACAGACAGAGAGAGAGAGAGACACACACATATACTCTTGGACAGGCACACAGACAGAGAGAGAGACACACACATATACTCTTGGACAGGCACACAGACAGAGAGAGAGAGACACACACACATATACTCTTGGACAGGCACACAGACAGAGAGAGAGACACACACACACACATGTACGCTCACTCTTGGACAGGCAGACAGCTATACTGTAACCAGAAACACACCAAAGTTCCTTTACAAAGCTGCAGTTTGTCTGCAGGGAACGCAAGGCCCACTCTCATTACACAAATCTGTTTGTTGACTTAAAAGAGCTAATGCCAGTGCAGTTCCCCAGTCGCCCTGTTACACGGTGACATGTGGATTGTAGCTTGGGCCCTCACTGTAAAATGGGAGCACTTCTAGGAGGAAGTGTACACTCACAAATGGGGCCAAAGGTGCCTTGATTGGTCAAACTGTAAAACAAATTTGCATCAGTAATGGCAGTGTAGATTAGCAGGGTAATTGGACCACATTTAAAGTAAGTTGAACTCAATTATATTGCTTATTTTCCACTTGTAACAGCGTTAGTGACAGCAGAGATGGTCTCTCAATCCATTTAATGTGTCACAGACATTAGCATGAGTTACTGCCCAATTAGGATGTGCTAACGTGGTCTGCTGCATATTGACAGTGTATCACACTGAACGTACTGCTATTAAAATATACTTCTCAAATAAGGGGCAGTAACGTCTCTGAGTGAAAAGGTCACAGATGATGCTTCAACTGTGGCTGCTGAGATGAGCCAGGTAGCAAATAACGATGGTCTTTATCCCATCAAGGAGGGTGAGACATGTCAACAACATAACCCGCACATTCCCTTCCAAACAACACACCGTTGTGACTTTAAATATATCTGTTTTGAAATCACAAGCTTTCAGAGCACTGCCTCTTTTTCACACTCTCCGAAAGCATGTGATTTCAAATAGTACTGTTGGACTCTGGTATCGTGTGACTTCTGACTTCCTCCAACACCAGTGCAACACTGGTGTGGTACCTCCACATCAGAGAAATATATCTCTGTTCCTTTGATGTCGCTGGGTCAAAATCCTGGAGCTCCCTTCCCAAAGAACTGATCTTGAACCCCACAAAGAGGTTGTAAATCGTTTAACCAGAAGTCCAGCGAGGAGCTGGGTGAAGGGACGGCGAGAGAAACAAGGAGGTTTTGGCAGGGACGTTGCAGAGTTTTTGGATCTAAATGGCCACCATTGGCAGAGCAAAGGTTGGTGAACAGGGCAGTAGCTGGATCTTAGAGAGATGCAGAATGTACAAAGGTAAGGGGAGAGGAGAGGGGCCAGGCAGTGATTTGGAAATGTGGATTGGAATTGCTGAAGCAAGTGCCAGTTTGTCCACCATTCCCATTGAGCCAAGCGCCAGTTTGACTCAGCGGGAATGGTGGACAATGGGTGAGCAGGACTTAATGAATTGGGATAGAGGTGTGAGAGTGACGCCTGCTGATGCACAGTTACCAATTGCTCATTTGGAAGACCTCGCATCTTTGAGAGACTGCTTTCAAATCGTAGAGGGTAAAGGAGAAAAACAACTGAAGGTGACTGAGATCGAACTCCTCCCTGTCCTTGTTATGCCTCATGTGCTTGCAATCACTGTGGAGTGAAGTGCATTTAGATTTTGAGATTCCTATATTCGGCTCCAAAGGAACTCAGTTGTCTGGGGACAGCAGTTCACAGATTTCCAGGTAGTCTTGTTGGTGTCTCTCAGAATCTTTGTTTTCGACAAAGTGTTATCGGGGATTTTTCTCCCACCTCCTGTCCAAAGATAGTTGTGTTTTGCGCTCTTAAAGGCAGCACTGTTTCCCTTTCCTGTTTCCAGTCTGTGGCGCACACACATGAGAGAAGCTGCTCTGTGCAAGTATTGACTGAGACACTGGCCCCCTCTGCCAGAATCACGTGGACATAAAGGAAGTAAACACCGGCTTCTCCAAAAGAAAAATAGCCTCCTTGTTTAGAGAATATTTCAGATCTGTTTCAAGGCCGGCAGTGTTCTGTTTTTTATCATTTATAAACAAAAAAGAATTTTGAGTTTTTTTTAACAGGCAGGGGATAAAATGTTGGCTTTCATTGACTGGGCTTGCTATAATATGGATCTGTCTCAATCCTTGGGCTGCGGGCAACGACAGGGAGTGGTTATTTCTGCAGAGGGCAAAAACAGACCTGATGGCCCCAACAGCTGGCCTTTTTGAGCTATGACTAATTCCGTGATTTAATTCGTTCATTGGTTGCGGGCAGTACTGTTTAGGGGACAGTATTTATTGCACATCACTAATTACCATTGAGGAGGTGGTGGTGGTGCTGGGGGAGCGCAGGACGTGTGCAAAAAATGCCAAATTTCCAACGATCGCAGTAAGTTAACGCTGTCAGAAAATGGTGTCGATTGATTGGCAAATGTATTCTGGCTTGGCAAATGGGACAGGGTGGAAAATGTGTTGCTGGAAAAGCGCAGCAGGTCAGGCAGCATCCAAGGAGCAGGGGAATCGACGTTTCGGACATAAGCCCTTCATCAGGAATGAGGAGAGTGTGTCCAGGCAGGCTAAGATAAAAGGTAGGGAGGAGGGACTTGGGGGAGGGGCGATGGAGATGTGATAGGTGGAAGGAGGTCAAGGTGAGGGTGATAGGCCGGAGTGGGGTGGGGGCGGAGAGGTCAGGAAGAAGATTGCAGGTTAGGAGGGCGGTGCTGAGTTCGAGGGTTGGGACTGAGACAACGTAGGGGGAAGAACTCAGCACCGCCCTCCTAACCTGCAATCTTCTTCCTGACCTCTCCACCCCACCCCACTCCGGCCTATCACCCTCACCTTGACCTCCTTCCACCTATCGCATCTCCATCGCCCCTCCCCCAAGTCCCTCCTCCCTACCTTTTATCCTAGCCTGCTGGACACACTTTCCTCATTCCTGAAGAAGGGCTTATGCCCGAAACGTCGAATCTCCTGTTCCTTGGATGCTGCCTGGCCTGCTGCGCTTTTCCAGCAACACATTTTCAGCTCTGATCTCCAGCATCTGCAGTCCTCACTTTCTCCTCAAATGGGGCAGGGAGCTAGAGGCTCCTGGGTAATTTTGAAGCAGGCTTGAGGCTTTGACACGATCTGCTTGAACTTTGGCAGGATTGTGTTCTTCCTGAAGGGAGTAGGGTGGAAGGCCTCAGCATCGTGCCCCTCCGCGTAGGCCTCGTCTGATTTCCCGCCATTACGACATCGTTTGCTCCGATATCTTGACGCGACAATAGATGGAGCCCATTTCTCCATCACGCAAGGTGCTGGACAAGGTTTGGGGGAGCTGTCCGCTCTTAAAGGAAAGGCCACACACACTTGGCACCAGCCTTCCCCTAATCACCACCTCACCTGACCCATGGAGAGAGCTGGAGTGATCACTCAGAAATAACGGTGTCTCTCGCAACCAGAGAAAGCCACTCTTGGATCTAAAGCTGTGGAAATCGGATGGAAGTTGATGCATCATTAAGAACGTCCAGTTGTCTTGGTGAATAAGACTTATTGTAGGTTTAAGCAATACAAAGCTCTCAAGTGTCATTTGAAGACAGGAGTGTATTTTTTATATATATATAATATAACTTAAGCACAAGCTGTGATTGGCTTGTTCCATTGCAGGGCTGTGGAAGGAAGATGATGTGTTTGCCTAAGTAAGCTTGTTTATATATTTATGGTGATCGGTGTTTGTGTCACCTTCACTTCCTGTTGTTTTATCGAAGTGAGCAGCAGTGTCTCAGGAGCAAAGGAAGAGATTTCCAAGGTTGAACAGGAACGCGTGCCCAAAGCCGGATGCTGTGAAGTCTCTGCTGATTGGTTTGTAGTAAAGGGACTTGCCGTTGTTTGACTTAATTTTCAACGCGTATTGTTGCTCTCTCAACACTGCAGTGAATACATAAGTTCTCAATCCAAGAAGACTGGATATTGACAGAATTGTTTGAAGTTTTTTTTGCAACATTACTTATTCTTCGACTTCTGAATTAGCAGAGCCATATGCACTGGACTTTCTCTTCCCCCTGCCCCACTGCTCCCCTTTTCTTAACATTTCTGGCTCACATTGTGGCGCCGGCCCATAAGGTCAATGGGCCTAGTGTTAGGTGTGGATTGTAACTCTTCTCACATGAGCTGAAGTTATCAGCCAGGGGTCGGAGCAGGGCTCTCCTACCACCTACACCTGAAGGTCATAGGGTAATGTGCTACCCCCGTGAATTTAACAAAAGATCTCACCTGGCAGTCTGATGTACTGAGGGAGGGTCAGTACTGAGGGAGTGCTGTGCTGCCAGAGGGTCAGTGTGGTACTGTGGGAGTGCTGCGCTGTCGGAGGGTCAGTGTGGTACTGAGGGAGCGCTGCGTTGTCGGAGGGTCAGTGTGGTACTGTGGGAGTGCTGCGCTGTCGGAGGGTCAGTGTGGTACTGAGGGAGCACTGCGCTGTCAGAGGGTCAGTGTGGTACCGTGGGAGTGCTGCGCTGTCGGAGGGTCAGTGTGGTACTGTGGGAGCGCTGCGCTGTCGGAGGGTGAGTGTGGTACTGTGGGAGTGCTGCGCTGTCGGAGGGTCAGTATGGTACTGTGGGAGTGCTGCACTGTCGGAGGGTCATGGTGGTACTGAGGGAGCGCTGCGCTGTCGGAGGGTCAGTGTGGTACTGTGGGAGTGCTGCGCTGTCGGAGGGTCAGTGCTGAGGGAGCTTGTGTCAGTGCTACAGGGCCCTTTGATCGTGGCTTGAGTCTGCCTGGGTGTGGAGGAAGAATATTATGATGAGCTACTCTGCTTCACAGGTGGAATAAAGTTATTAATGTTCCTTTCTTGAAAAGCACTTGATGCAGAATCTTTAAATATCTGAGTTAAAAATCACACAACACCAGGTTATAGTCCAACAGGTTTAATTGGAAGCGCTAGCTTTCGGAGTGACGCTCCTTCATCAGGTGATTGTGTGACACACCAGACAACCACCTGATGAAGGAGTGACGCTCTGAAAGCTACTGCTTCCAATTAAACCTGTTGGATTATAACCTGGTGTTGTGTGATTTTTAACTTTGTACAACCCAGTCCAACACCAGCATCTCCAAATGATAAATATCTGAGGGTGGTGGTATAGGTAGGTAGATTCTTTATTACCAATGGGATGAAAGATTACTGAAAGTTAAAATCAGATCAGCCCTGATTTTATTGCATGGCAGAGCAGCTGTTAAAGGGCTGTGTGACCTACTCTTGTCCTGTGTTTATATGTTCACATCCCTTAGGCAGGTTTTTGGATTGCTATAATGTCGTCCATTACAAGCTGCTCCCTTTTTTTTAATATTCCTTCATGGAATGTGGGGTCACTGACTGTGCCATCGCTAATTGCCTAGAGGTTATTAAAAGGCAGCCATGTTGCTGTCAAGTGTTGGCCAGACTAGGTAGGGTTGGCAGATTTCCATCCCTGAGTGAGCCAGATGGGGTTTTTACAACAATTGGTCACTATTAGGCCAGAGCTGCTTTATTGTACTCCAAACATTCATTCAATTCAGATGTCACCACCTGGCGTGATAGGATTTGAACTCCTGTCCCCAGGACATTAGCCTTATGTTCTAGATTACTATCCAGTGACATTACCACCACACCAGCGCACAATGTTACCAGCCCATTTCAATCGATACAAAGTCAGCTGAAGGAGACAGAGGAAGCTGACTGTTTTCTGTGATTCTGCAGGTGGTCTTATCTCCTCTCTCTCTCTCCCTCTCTCTCTCTCTCTCTCTCTCCCTCTCTCTCTCTGGGGCTGTGTGCTGAATGCTTTCAGAGGCTGTTGCAGGAAATCACATCCTTTCACAACTACCCTTTGAGCTGCTTTGTTCCCTGTGTTGGCTGGCCTTGCGATTGTCCCTGCTCTCCGTCAAGAGGAGAGGACAGTCAAACTCTTCTCCTCTAACATACCTCGGAATTGCAAATATTTTCCCCTTTTCCAAGATTCCGACAAGTCTCATTTGATTGGCAAGGCAACTGGCAGTTTAGCAAAATAACTATTAGACAAAGAATTGGAACTTCTGTCTCACTCCGTGCAGAGAGGGGTCTGTCATTTCCTGCTGGTCTGAAGCCCCCCATCCAAGCCATTGCGTGAAATTGATTTCCCTGTGGCCTCTCTCTCCCTGCCACCAAGATAATAGAAGCCTTGAAGTTTTTGAGGGTGCAAGTCCTTATTCCAAGTGAGCTGCTTGTCAATTTCAGCTGCTGGAAATTAATCTGATTTAAAGGCAACAGGTCCTCCATAACAGAATCACTCCAATAAACCCATCGATGGCCCTTTGTGAGAGGCAGAGGGGGGAGATCACTAATGGAAAAAATACACCTGCCCTTTGTTTTATTACAAGTTCCTGCCAGCAGCCTCGCCCTGTTCTTGCATCATCCTGCTGTAAATCCCTGCCTATTAACCTCCCCTGTGTATAACAAGCATCCACATCCATTCTGCTGACCACACTGGATATAAGTCTCACGTGTGGCAAGTGGGGGGAGGCTGGTCCGCTGCACAAGGGTGTCCCGCTGTTTGTTAATCCCGTCTGGTTTGGAGCTTAACTCTGTTTCTTTGCCTTTCCTCCTTTCTCCTCACACACTCCGTCCATCTCTGTTAGAACATTTTCAGGGGATTCCTGAAACAGTTGTTGAGGGAATAAATTCCACACACCCACTTCCCTCTGGACAAAGATTAGATTAGATTAGACTTACAGTGTGGAAACAGGCCCTTCGGCCCAACAAGTCCATACCGACCCGCCGAAGCGCAACCCACCCATACCCCCACACCTACCCCTTACCTAACACTACGGGCAATTTATCCTGGCCAATTCACCTGACCCGCACATCTTTGGACTGTGGGAGGAAACCGGAGCACCCGGAGGAAACCCACGCAGACACGGGGAGAACGTGCAAACTCCACACAGTCAGTCGCCTGAGTCGGGAATTGAACCCGGGTCTACAGGCGCTGTGAGGCAGCAGTGCTAACCACTGTGCCACCGTGCCGCCCATTAATTGTCCTCTCTGAAGTTCCTTGGCCTAATTTTCCAAGTTCGTCCCCTTGTTTGACCGCTCATCCCTACACCAGATATAGAGTGGAGAGGAGAAATGATCAAATCCTTTGATCATCTGTAACATTTCTATCAGAGTACCCCTTCGTCTTGCATGCTTGAGGGATTGCAAACCTAGACTATGGAACTTGACCTCATTACTGACCTCAGTTATCTGATTTGTGTACATAGAGTGGCACCGTGGCTCACTGCTGCCTCACAGCGCCAGGGACCTGGGTTCGATTCCAGCCTCGGGTGACTGTCTATGTGGAGTTTGCACATTCTCTCTGTTTCTGCACAGATTTCCTCTCACAGTCCAAAAATGTGCATGTTAGGTGCATTGGCCATGCTGAATTGCCTCGTAGTGTCCAGGTGGATGAGCCACGGTAAATTCCTGAAGAAGGGCTCATGCCCGAAACGTCGAATCTCCTGCTCCTCGGATGCTGCCTGACCTGCTGCGCTTTTCCAGCAACACATTTTCAGCTCTGCTCTCCAGCATCTGCAGTCCTCACTTTCTCCTGGCCACGGTAAATGCAGGGTTACAAAGAATAGGGTGGGGGCACTGAGTCTGGGTGAGAAGAGTTGGTGCAGATTTGAAGGGTTGAATGGCCTCTTTCTGTCCTGTAGACATTCTCAGCCTCGAATAATTTCAAAAGATTCACTGCTAGCTCTTTGATTGAAACTCCCGATCCTGATGTCCCTGCCTTTGATCTCCTGCGTGGAAGTACATAACAGACTGACCCGATCAGGCTGGCATTTCACTGGGTGCTGGGAACCCACCCGAAACCATGACTGTGTCAGAGGCAGTGACCTCCTGGTCAGAAACTCCAGCACTGCTTCCCAGCTGCAGTCCAACCTGCCTTTCCGATTGGTTATCGGTTCAGATGATTGTCATTGCTTGGTCAAGTTCAGTAGAGGCAGAATCTCTCCTAATATTTCAATGTGCAGTGGTGATGCTAGGTCATTCATCACGAAGGACCAGAAAATGGGTTTAATGTAGTGAGGTGGTTGCTTTTGACCAGCGCAGACATAATGCTGTAGATCTCCATGACTCTAGTCCATTGGAATGAATTCAGCATGAGAGGTGAGCTTTCAGGTTAGCTCTGTTCTCGGGTGACAACTGTATTGACTCTGCAACAATCTTCCTGAAGGGATAGTACTTTTTCCCCCTTCTCTTTGGTGGATTACTGAGCTTCCCCTCCTCTAATGGTTTAGGGGAGGGTGGGGGGAGGTTGGCATCAATGCCAATACCCACTTCTGCAGCCAATACCGTTGTTGCCTGTGACATCTCTCCAGCAGCCTCTCCCGGTCAGAAGGTGTGGAGGTACTGGTCACTTTGTCTCAGGCAAGAGGATGCGACCTTGTGGTCAGTGTTAATTCTGGCAGTGTTTGTGATGTAACTGGAGAGACAATAGACAATAGGTGCAGGAGTAGGCCATTCAGCCCTTCAAGCCTGCACTGCCATTCAATATGATCATGGCTGATCATTCCTAATCAGTATCCTTTTCCTGCCTTATCTCCATAACCCTTGATTCCACTATCGTTGAGAGCTCTATCCAACTCTTTCTTAAATGAATCCAGAGACTGGGCCTCCACTGCCCTCTGGGGTAGAGCATTCCACACAGCCACCACTCTCTGGGTGAAGAAGTTTCTCCTCATCTCTGTCCTAAATGGTCTACCCCGTATTTTTAAGCTGTGTCCTCTGGTTCGGCACTCACCCATCAGCGGAAACATGTTTCCTGCCTCCAGTGTGTCCAGTCCTTTCATAACCTTATATGTAGATGAGAGATGAGGACCAAAGGTGGGAGTGGCTGCAGTAAGGTTGTAAATACAATGTTGCTTGAGGGACAGCTCACTGTAATTACACTGATGCTCCCGTAAGGACCTGGAGTCGGCAGCTTGAGGTGGATCAGAAGCCAACAAAAAGGATAGTTGGGTTTTTTTTAAACATTTGGCCCATCATTCTCGTGCCATCTCTTTGAAAGAGCTCTCCAATTGGTCTCGCTCTCCGGGCTCTCTTTTCCATTCCCTGCCGACATTTTCCTTTTCAATGACTTTATACAGAATTATAAAACCTTTGATCTGAAGAGGAAAGCCCTTCGTTGCAGGTTACGAGGCGAAGGCTTACTTCCAGTGTCCCAGAACACCAGTTCGTTGCCATGTGTTAGATCTACACAAGGGAATCTGCCTCGAGCTGAAAGCACTGCTCACTAGTTCTGCAATCCCCTTCTAAGTGTAATATTGTAATGCACCTCTTGATGTCCTTGGGGAACTGAGCAAACTGACTCATTTCCTTTACAGTGTTTTCAGTGGAAACATGGAGCAGGAGAATTTATGCACTAGCTCTGCCAATTCCTTGGGATTTGACAACATTTTCCTGGCATTGTCCTTTGCCTGTGTCTTTCCCTTATTTTTTTGTTTCCCTCTCTTCCTTTGTTTTTCCTCCCGTCTTGACGGCACATCTGGCGCCCTAGGCTTTTTCCCTCCTTGTCAAATTTTCCCTCGCACATCTGCAATCAAACTGGGATTCCTGCTCAACTAACCGGAACCTGCCCTGGTTAAATTAAAGTGAGCACTTTATTACCCAGTAAAGAGACTTTGGAGATTAGGGAAGGTGGCTGCAGTATAACATAATTAGCCGAACGAGTATCGCATTCACTGTTCGTATCCACATTAAGATAGGAATTGAGTTCCTTTTCTTGAGTGTGGCATGAATCTTGTTCTTGACTTTTTGATGGTTTGTGAATCCATTAATATCCGTGCCTGGGAGAACTTTTTATGGCGTCCACATTCATTTTAATGCGATATTATGTCGGCAAACACAGCCTGGTTTTTTTGATTCATCCAGATCCAGGGCTGTGCTTATTGAAAGATTCCTGGATATTGTTGAAAAGTGAGTTACGTTGCTGAACGTTTTGCAATGCGCCTCTCAGGACCCATGCAAGATTGCCAAATTTCAAGCTGTCACAACAATTTATATTAAGGGAGAAAATGGCTGCTGGTTGGTCGGGGGATCAAATCCGCTTGGTGCTAAACATCAGGCAAAAGTGGGGACTGCTGGAGATCAGAGTCTAGATTAGAGCGGTGCTGGAAAAGCACAGCAGGTCAGGCAGCATCCGAGGAGCAGGAGAATCGACATTTCGGGCAAATTCCCTTGAAACGTCGATTTTTCCTGCTTCTCGGATGCTGCCTGACCTGCTGTGCTTTTCCAGCACCGCTCTAATCTTGACTGTTACAAAACATTGCAACTTTTTTGTAGTCGTTGTCAGGAGCGAGACTGAATCAATATGGAGATAGCGTCGATGGTTCGATGAGGAGGCGGCAGTGGGTACCTATGAGCGATTGTGGGTGGATGGTGCTGCCAATTCTATTCGTGGTGCCCTTGTGGTGAAGCCTCTGATTCTGATGACCTACAAGCTGCCTCGGTTGAGTTGGCATCTGCACAGTGTGAGGGGGCCTCTTCACTGTCGGGCAAGTGCCAGTGGAGCAGTTGAAGTCCCTCCGAAATGAATGGTTAAGCCTGGGCTCGGCAGCCTGTGTCTGTGGAACAGTCAGCCCACCTGCTTCCAAGCTGGTCCCTGAGAATATTCCGTAGGGATAGTGAGGGGGAGGGGGGGGTTCATCCTGGTTTGGCCCCTCCTCTTTCTGTTTTCCCAGCAACCCTCTCCCCACTTTGGCATCACCAAAAAGTTCAGCCCCACAGTGGTTAGCACTCCTGCCTCACGGGGCCAGGGACCTGGGTTCGATCCCACCCTTGGGCGACTGACTGTGTGGAGTTTGCACGTTCTCCCCGTGTCTGCGTGGGTTTCCTCCGGGTGCTCCGGTTTCCTCCCACAGTCCAAAGATGTGCGGGTCAGATGAATTGAGAATTAGATTGAATTCCTGACAGTGTGGAAACAGGCCCTTCGGCCCAACCAGTCCACACCGACCCTCGAAGAGTAACCCACTCAGACCCATTTCCCTCTGACTTCTGCACCTAACACTAGGGGCAATTTAGCATGGCCAATTCACTGACCTGCACGTCTTTGGACTGTGGGACGAAACCGGAGCACTCAGAGGAAACACACAGACACGGGGAGAATGTGCAAACTCCACACAGTCAGTCGCCCGAGGCTGGGATTGAACCCGGGTCCCTGGCGCTGTGAGGCAGCGATGCTAACCACTGAGCCACTGTGCCGCCCACCATGTTAAATTGCCTGTAGTGTTCAGGGATGTGTAGGTTAGATGCATTAGGCAGGGGTAAATATAAGATTTATATAAGCCCTTCCTGAAGAAGGGCTTATGTCCGAAACGTCGATTCTCCTGTTCCTTGGATGCTGCCTGACCTGCTGCGCTTTTCCAGCAACACATTTTCAGCTCTGATCTCCAGCATCTGCAGTCCTCACTTTCTCCCTGTAAATATAAGATAATAGGGTAGGGGAATGGGTCTGGGTGGGTTGCTGTTTGAGGGTCGGTGTGGACTTGTTGGGCCGAAGGGCCTGTTTTCGCACTGTAGGGATTCCCTATTCTGTCATATATCCATACCGGAGTGGAGGCAATTTGCAAACTTGCCTGTCAATGGGAATCTCACTGTTGTTAGTGACTGGATGTGATTTTTACACTCTTGTCTGTATTGTGTAATTGTCCTCCCTCTCTATTTGCTTGATAAATGAAGCCTGTTCTTTTCCTGTGTCAGTCCATCTGTCTGGGCGTGTATATAATGCATCCCCAGTGTGGGTGAGGCTCTGGCCCAGAGGTAGACCCCTGAGCCCACCTACTTCAGCCAGTGATGGTGTAGTCTGTCGAAGCTCTCTCTAGGTGGACTCGACAAACCGAGCAAGTAGACTTGCCTGTTGAAAATCCCACCCTGGCTCAAGCTCATTGGCTGAGCCAGCGGTTTCAATAACGCTTTGTGTTCCTGTGCCCTGCAGAGGCAAATGATTCTCCGTAACCCAAGAGCTATTCTTGACGAGAGGGAGCTGGAGGGGCCATTGGTTCAGCTTCCCATGGTGAATGACACCCCCAGCTCAGAGAAATGCGTGACCAGTGAACAGGAAATTCTGGGGCATTGTGTGAAATATTCCTGTTGACGTTAATTAATGATCACTTTATTATACTTCAAGGGTGCAGGCTGTGGTCTGAATAGCTAGCCCACAATATAGCACCACAACATTTGATGGGCCGAAGGACTGA
Source organism: Hemiscyllium ocellatum (assembly GCF_020745735.1). NCBI lineage: Eukaryota > Metazoa > Chordata > Chondrichthyes > Orectolobiformes > Hemiscylliidae > Hemiscyllium > Hemiscyllium ocellatum. The sequence goes on from NC_083443.1 coordinate 25,198,525, forward strand.
ATGCAGCCTATGCTGCATTGGAAAAATATAAAAATGAAATTATACCCGTTTCGGGTGGAGGGAGCTAGGTAGAGAGCATCTCATTAAGCTGGTTTGTCTATAACCAATATATTGGGTATTAAGTGAAGATTGTGAGGACAGCACTGGTTCCTGTTCCCTGAAACACACACAGCAGGGAAGCTAGCTGGAAATGGGTGGCACTGTGGCACAGTGGTTAGCACTGCTGCCTCACAGCGCCTGAGACCCGGGTTCAATTCCCGACTTAGGCGACTGACTGTGTGGAGTTTGCACGTTCTCCCCGTGTCTGCGTGGGTTTCCTCCGGGTGCTCCGGTTTCCTCCCACAGTCCAAAGATGTGCAGGTCAGGTGAATTGGCCATGCTAAATTGCCCGTAGTGTTAGTTAAGGGGTAAATGTAGGGGTATGGGTGGGTGGCGGGTCGGTGTGGACTTGTTGGGCCGAAGGGCCTGTTTCCACACTGTAAGTAATCTAATCTAAAAAAAATGGAGAGGGCAGGAGATGGGAATAATCTAGTTGTTTGCATGCTTACCTTCCACCAGTGGCGGGGTTTGAACTGTGTCCCCAGGGAATGAGCTGGGAGCTCTGGATTGCTAATCTTTTGGCATAACAGTTTACCACCATCTCCGCACAATCCCAGACGTGCAGACCGTGTCTAGAAACGTCCCCGCAAGCATACTTACAGAGAAGAAATTGGTGCACGTTGGTCTGTAATGAAATAAAATCTCAAAACTTTAAAAAATTTGGTGCTTTTGTACCTCTCTGTTAATGGAGTTTCTGGGAGAGAAAAAGATGTTTCCTGTTGACCGAAGCTGAGAGGGGCTGGTAAATATCGAGTTGTTAAATGACTGCTTTGGGATTGAAGCGATGAGGCAGGCACAGCGTGGGCTTTAGTTACTGCGTTCCTCAATTTGGTGCCTCTAGCTCAATGGGGGTGACGTCACATTTTTTTGCAATGTCCCAGGGCGAGTGTGAATGGTGCATTGAGTTTGCCCAGCAGGGGTATGAGATGCTTGAAGTTTTAGCCAGGAACATTCCAACTGTGTTCCTTGTCAGTACATCTCTCTTTTTTTTTCACTCTCCAGAGAGAATCAGGGGAGGATTGTCTGAAGCAGTGCTGCTCTGTTACTGTTTTTTGGGGAGCTGTGTTTGTGTGCGTCCTTTTCACAGCCTTTTTCAGTTTAATTTACTGACCAAGCCAATATATATCACTGCGTCAGTCAGGATGGAGGCCCCGGTGTTGGACTGGGATGGAAAAGGTCAGAGGTCACATGACACCAGGTTACGGTCCAACAGGTTTATTTGAAATCACAAGCAGCGCTCCAACCTGTCGGACTGTAACCTAGTGTCATGTGGCCTCTATGTTAGTCAGGTCAGGGGGGGGGAGCTGGAAGAGAGAATGCGGTGCAAATAAAAAACCCAACTCTGCAATGATAATGTTCAAATCAGAGTGACTTCATTCCACATGCTCTGACCTTCACCCAGTTTCTGAGCTGAAGGATGAAGCACGAATTCCACTAACAGGCCTTCAGCTTTCTCATTGTTCCTGCAGCTCGGTCTCGACGACTATCTCTGTCTCATGGATCACTGGAAGCAGAGCCCTTGAATCCTTTTGAAGGCAGAGGGAGATTCTTGATAAACAAGGAGGTGAAAGGTTATCAGGATGAAGGGGGGTAGGAATGTGGAATAATCCGATCAGCCAGTCTCTTATTAAAGCAGGGGAGCAGTACTCCCCTTGCTAATTGGTATATAGAGAGCTCTCTAGCTCACACTTTCTCTCTCCATTGTTTCTGACTCTAGTAGCCTGGTACACTCTCCCTCCTCTCTCCACCTTCATACTGTATTTGTTTCACTCTTGTACCTCTTCTTGTATCTCCCCCCCACTGTGTACTGTCTCTCACATGTACTCTTACCCTCTTGTTCACCCTCTCTCCCATATACCTTCTCTCTTGCCCTCTATTACTTTCTTTCTGATGCACTTCCCCCCCTGTCTTGTGTGCACACTGTCTGTCTCTCTTTCTCTCTCTCTCTCTTCTCTCTTTCTCTCTCTCTCTCGTGCATACACTCGCGCTCACACTCTTTCCTCACACTCTCTGTCTCTCCCTCTGTCTGTCTCTCTGTCTCTCTCTCTCTGTCTCTGTCTCTCTCTGTCTCTGTCTCTGTCTCTCTCTCTCTCTCTCTCTCTCTCTCTCTGTTTCTGTCTCTCTGTCTCTCTCTCTCTCTCTGTCCTGTGTGGGTTCTCCCTCTCTATCTCACATGTTACCCCCTTCTCTTGTGCACGTTCCCCTCTCTCCTCACAGCTCTTGCTCTCCTGTGCTCTCTCACTGGCTTGGTGTTTTTTTTTGCATGCTCTCTCTTTTTCTCTCTAACACATACTATCTCTCTATCACGGGCACTTTAATTTGTTCTCGTTCTCTCTCTCTCTCACACACACACACACACACACACATCCTATCTTGTGCACTCTCACTTTCCATCTCACTCGAATCCTTCTCCCTCGTTGTATCTCTGTCTGATCTTTTTCCCAGTTGCTCTGGTTACTTGTGGGCAGCACGGTGGCACATTGATTAGCACTGCTGCCTCACAGCGCCAGAGACCTGGGTTCAATTCCCGGAGGTTATTGGGCTAGTGTAGGTTAGGTAAGCTTCGGTCGGCGCAACATTGAGGGCCGAAGGGCCTGTACTGCGCTGTATTTTTCTATGTTCTATGACTCAGGCGACTGTCTGTGTGGAGTTTGCACGTTCTCCCCGTGTCTGCGTGGGTTTCCTCCGGGTGCTCCGGTTTCCTCCCACAGTCCAAAGATGTGTGGGTCAGGTGAATTGGCCATGCTAAATTGCCCGTAGTGTTCGGTAAAGGGGTAAATGTAGGGGTATGGATGGGTTTCGCTTTGGCGGGTCAGTGTGGACTTGTTGGGCCGAAGGGCCTGTTTCCACACTGTAAGTAATCTAACCTAATCTAATCTTATCTCATCTCCAGTTATGAATTCTGTACATGGGACAGTACAGGGCCAGCTCTCTGTCCCCTACAGGAGTTTGGTTCAGTTACCTGAGAGAGACATCTTTTCACCTGTTATAAAGCTGTCGTAAATATTCTGCTGTAAGAAACAGCAGCGCCCAAAAGATCATCTATTGTGAGGCTCTAAAGGTAGCAAAAATGTTTTGAAGGTGCCACGAATGGGTGTTCAGTTTTCAGAAGGTTTCAGGTGCAGTCCTCATAGTTCAGTGCGTGGCTTTGTTGAAAGCTGCTTCATTTTTGGTTATTTCAGTCACTAGTGTTACCTCAATTTGTGACGTTTATGAATACAGAGGAATAGATTGTCTGTTCGGAGATGTGTTGTGATCAATTCAGAGGCAGCATCTCATATCTGTTTTATTAAAATGTAATTTGATTGGAAATTGACAAGTTGATTGACTATTTGGTTCAAACTAGTTTTTATTTTCAGTCAGAATGCCCTCCAGCAGAGCTGGTCCGTTCTGCAAATGAACAGCAGCCCCTCTGTGTAACCAATCCTTCCTGGGATGAAGTCACTCGCTCTGTTGTGAATTGTGCCTCACCTACAGAGCGCTGACGGGGACAAAAATGACTGAGTCAGAGATTAGCATGAAATTAGTGTTATTTGCCAAAATGTAGAGCAGTTCCATTTCATTTGACGCCAAAGAAAGAGACCATTGGGGCTTCAGGAGGGGATATGTGCAACATTTGCTTAAAATGAGGTCTTCCAATAGTTTGTTTGCTTTACAGTCATGGGATTGTCTTGTTTGTACTGCAAAACATGCATGTAACTCCAGAACGGTGAACCTTGACATATTCATGCACTGGATGCTTATATGTGTGTGTTGATTTTTATTTTAAAACGTTGCAGCGTTTACAAAGTGGTCCTCGAAGTTTTTGAAGTGGCCCGCCGTAATTTCCTGACACGGGGCTGTAAGATCTGTCCCTCTGCTGGCCTCAGTGTGCAAACGGAGTTCGCGGTGCACGCCTGTGTACTCGGTAGGCTGTGGTTTGAGCCGTGTGTCAGTGCAGTGAACTGAGGACTGGGGGGGGGGGGGGATAAACATTTGTCAGGCCAGAGAGGCTGGAGTGCAGTGGAAACTGCAGGAAGCCCCATCTCGCCTGCCTGCACTCTCCTTACAAAACTCCAAGCCAAGTGTTGTTTGAAATACTCACCAGTGGAAATGGAATACAACCCATTTCCAGCTCACAGTATGCTTGGAGACTCCCTGCACCACTGCTGTGTCAAGATTAATAAATATAAATGCAACAAAGTGACTCTTTTTGATTTTCAGTTTTCAAATTTTTATGAAATGATTCGTCTTTAGGCTTTGCAGTAAAATCCTTAACTGGCTGAAGATGAAAGCGCTCCTGTCTGTGTGGCAGCACCTTGGCTAAGCCAAGCTTTTTCCTCGATCCAGTGGAACAGTTTCAGGATTGTGGCCATTGTTAATAATGAAGGAAATGTGACCAACTGGGGTGCAGTAAACTCCTGCAAGCAGCTGTGTCAGAAGGAAGTGGATAGGCTTCGGGTGAGGTATAGGAATTGGTCGGGGCAGGATGGAAAATCCTCTTTGCAAAGCTGCTTCAGCTCGAGTCATGGAGATGTTCAGCACGGAAACAGATCCTTCGGTCCATGCCGACCAGCTATCCCAACCCAATCTAGTCTCATTTCCCAACAGTTGGTCCATATCCCTCTAAACCCTTCCTATTCATGTCTCCATCCATTAGCCTTTTAAATGCTGTAATTGTACCATCCTCCACCACTTCTCACACACACCACCATCTGAACGAAAAGATCTGCATGAAAGCATTGCCTCTCAGATCCCTTCTAGACCTTTCCCCTCTCACCCTAAACCTTTTGCTCTCTAGTTTTGGACTTCCTTATCTGGGAAAAAGATTTGTGCCTATTTACCCAATCCATGCCCCTCATGATTTTATCAGCCTCTATAAGGTCACCCCTCAGCCTCCGACACTCCAGCGAAAACAGCCCCAGCCCGTTCAACCTCTCCTCATAGCACAAACTCTCCAACCCTGGCAACATCCTTGTAAATCTTTCCTGCACCCTTTCAAATTTTTCATAATGTCCTTCCTATAGCCAGGAGACCAGAATTGAACGCAGTATTCCAAAAGTGGCCTAACCAATGTCCTATACAGCTGCAGCATGACCTCCCAACTCCTGTACTCAATGCATTGACCAATAAAGGAAAATGTACCAAATGTCATCTTCACGAGATCTTTTCTATCTAATGGAGGGCCTTTGATTAAATGCCTTGTGTGAGGGACAGGACCTTGGACAGTGTCCCACTCCCTTGATACTGTGCTGATGTGTTGGCCCAGGTTATCTCTCCATTGTGCATGAGTAGGCCATTCGGCCCATTGTCCCTGTTCTGTGAGTATTTTAACTTGTGTCTCTAGGGTGGCTCTTGTAACTGCACCTTCTAACTGGACTACGTAATGCGCTTTGGAACATGGATCGGAATGCTGCTTTGTCCTTCATTGTAATGAAGGTCAGTCGATATAATGACAGCACAGAAAGCCCTGACACTTGTAGTTGGCACATCCCAAGATCTTGTTCCAGTGCTGAGGTGCGACAAAGGCATGGCAGGAGGCCACCTGGGAAACGTGGAGGCGATGGTGTTCTTGTGATGTGGCAGTATTTTGGTTTAGATCCCCCTCGGTTGCAGGTTTAAGGAGCTGCAGTCCTTGTAATGCTGCCTTGGGGTGGGAGTTAGATCTGGATCCTGTTGATGCTGTGTGCTGCTAATGGGAAGAGTGAGCGAATCAGGCTGCCAGATCGGGCTGATTTAAACTATAGCTTGTATTTGATTCCTTTTTAATGGTACTTTCAGACTTTCCCTCATAGCAGCATTTCTATGTGCACAGCATTCTTCGCCCAGTTCAATACTGGATACAACTGCCGCTGGGATAGGGTTGGCTGGACTCAAACATTGACTGTTCCTAACTGTTGCTCAAGCCCTATGAGATCTCTCAGAGCAGTCTAGAGCTATATTTCATTCTGGCTTCCCTTCTCCATCCTCAGCTGCACACAGGTTCTGGAACTTGGCGTCCTCCTTGTGTGATTTGCCTTCATATCGTGCTTTTCGCAGCCACCTGACGTGTGCAAGCACTGGTCAGCCAAAGCTCTCCTGAGACACCGTTGCACTGGAAGGCTCCCCAGCATGACTGGCTCCCCTGAGTGTTGACGGGCACAGCTCTTGGGCAGAAGGTGGGCTGTTGAGGCTTGGGGGAAGAAGGTAGTTCCCCTTCCAGATGTTGAATTAGGTGCAGTTCCATGTGAACGATGGGTTGGGGAGAGAGGTCCAGAGTCACAGCATTGAGAAACAACAGTGTGCGCGGGAGGGACACAGTTGATGAGGTGGGCTGTACCTCTCGCAAATTTGTGTTGCCACACTCTGAACAGAATATGACCCCTGCCCCTGTGTATTCACTTATTCCCCTTTCCGTCCCTGTCTACACTCATTTTTAAAGATGAGGGAGGGAAAGGGGAATAAGTGAATACACGGGGCAGGGGTCATATTCATTTTAATGAGGGTTAAAGGGGTCAAGAGCAGGAGCAGGGCTCTGTGTTGGATGATCAGCCACAATCATATTGAAGAGCATAGCAGGCTCAAAGGGCCGAATGGCGTACTCCTCGTATCCTCCGATGTTTCCACATGTGGCAGAATGGATGTCAAGACAGGTGCGAGAGTTTTTGAGCAATGCGTTGAACAAAGGCAGTTTGTCCTGCCTGTGAAATTGTGCAGATGGAATGCAGTTAGCGACTCCAGCGAGGAAACCTCCCGATCCCATGGAGAGGGTCGCTGCCGAGTGACAGTGTCGGAAAGGCTGCTTTTCCTGTCCCTGTTTGCCATTGGGTCACGTTTGTTTGTTTCTGGAATTGTACCATCCTATTTATATCTCAGTACAGAAGGCAGGACTATCATTGGAGTGGTTGTGATGGAGTGTTCCTGCTAATTTTGTGTGTGTGTGTGTGTCTCTCTCTCTCTCTCTCTCTGTTGGGGTGTGTGTGTCTCTCTCTCTCTCTCTCTATTGGGGTATGTGTGTGTGTCTCTCTCTCTCTCTCTCTCTGTTGGGGTGTGTGTGTGTGTGTCTCTCTCTCTCTCTATTGGGGTGTGTGTGTGTGTGTCTCTCTCTCTATTGGGGTGTGTGTGTGTGTCTCTCTCTCTCTCTGTTGGGGTGTGTGTGTGTCTCTCTCTCTCTCTGTCTCTATTGGGGTATGTGTGTGTGTGTGTGTCTCTCTCTCTCTTTCTCTCTCTCTCTCTCTCTCTCTCTATTGGGGTATGTGTGTGTCTCTCTCTCTCTCTCTCTCTCTCTGTTGGGGTGTGTGTGTGTCTCTCTCTCTGTATTGGGGTATGTGTGTGTCTCTCTCTCTCTCTCTCTCTGATGGGGTGTGTGTGTGTGTGTGTGTGTGTGTGTGCGTGTGTAAAATCTTTGTTTCAGTAAAACTCAGTGTGAATCTGAAACACGGTGAAACGACAGCTTTTTGTTTTACTTTGCTTCTGGCAGAGTGGGTACAAGGGGCTGGCTGTCACAAATCCTGAGGACCACCCCCCCCACCCCCAACCCTTTCCCAACGTTGGGCTTTGATCACCCTCCAGTGCGGAGCAGCAGGCACTGATTTGTCTCCCGACTCCCAACATCTGGAAATATTTAGGGAATGTAACATGCTGGCCGCAGTGTCTCCAGAGGGGCCAGGCGCCTGATTAGTGATGTCTACTTTCTGACTGCCTACTCTCCCCACCCTCCCAACCCCCTCCCCTGAGTTTCGGAAGATAACAGCTTTGCAGGGTACAGATGTCTGACCCAAGTGCAAGTGGGAGTACGCAGTGAGGAGCCAGGCACAGCAGAACAGACCCTTGGGGGTGGGCAGGAGAGAGTCAACGTTAGAGCTCATCGTTTGAACGTGCATAAAAGAATTGATTGCTGACTCTACTTCAGAAATTCATCCCAACCTTCCTCGTCCCATTCCTGGTCTGTGCTCAGCCGGTTATTGAGTCATTCAACATAGGAAAGGCCCTTCAGCCCATCGTGTGTGCACCGACCCATTCACAATGACCCCACTTTCCAGCACATGGCCCATAGCCTTAAAACTTGGCCGTCCATTTTTTTTTAAAAAGGTTGTGAGGTTTCCCACCTCAATCACACTCCAGGTAGTGCATCCTAGACTCCCATCACCCTCCTGGTGAAAAAAGGTTCCCCTCAAATATTTCCTCAGAGTGAAACTGTGTGTGTGGGTGCATGTGAAAGGCATAGAGATATACAGCAAGGAAATGGACCCTTTGGTCTAACTGATCTATGCTGGACCCCATTTTAGATTAGATTCCCTCCTGTATGGAAACCGGCCATTCGGCCCAACAAGTCCACACCGACCCTCCCAAGAGTAACCCATCCAGATCCATTTCCTTCTGAATAATGTACCTAACTCTATGGGCAATTTAGCATGGCCAGTCCACCTAATCGTTTAGACTGTGGGAGGAAACCGGAGCACCCGGAGGAAACCCACACAGACTCTGGGAGAATGTGCAAACTCCACACAGACAGTCGCCCAAGGCAAGAATTGAACCTGGGTCCCTGGCGCTGTGAGGCAGCAGTGCTAACCACTGAGCCATCATACTGATAACTAAATGAATCTAGTCCAGTTTCTAAAGTTAAAGTCGTATCCCTCTTTTAACCTTGCTATTCATATACCCCTCCAGATGCCGTTTACATGTTGTAACTGTACCAGCCTCCACAACGTCCTCTGGCAGCTCATTCCATACACGTACCACCCTCCGCATGAAAGAATTGCCCTTCAGGTCTCTCTTAAGTCTTTTCCCTCTCACCTTAAACCCTTGCCCTCCAGTTCTGGACAGGGTCATCTACCCTGGGCAAAAGAACTTGACTATTCACACTATCCATGTCCCTCATGATTTTATAAACCTCTATAAGGTCACCTCTCAGCCTCCAGGGAAAACAGCCCCAGCCTATTCAGCCTCCCTATGTAACACAAACCCTCCAACCCTGGCAACATCCTTGTAAGCCTTTTCTGAACCCTTTCAAGTTTCACAACATCCTTCCCATATCAGGGAGTCCAGAATTGCACGCAGTACTCCCAAAGTTGCCTAACCGATGTCCTGTACCAATGATTTTGTGTGTGTGTGTGTGTGTGTGTGTGTGTGTGTGTGTGTGTGTGTGTGTGTGTGTGTGTGTGTGTGTGTCAGTCACTTGGAGAAAAAGCAGCTCCTTTTACTCAGTGCTACAAGGACACAGCGGCCTGCAAACCCCAACACTTTTGTCTTTGTAAAATCACACCCTCTGAACTGTACTGTGTCCCTTGGCCTGGGTGGATGGACTGCCCAAGTCTGGTGCTGTCATTTCTCACATTCCAACTAGCACCAGTAAAAAAACCATTCGCGAAGGCACGGTAATTTATAATATGCCAAACCAACTTGTAAATCATGAATAAACATAAACACTCCATATTTTAGTGAATTGAGCCAGGTGACTTTGGCAATTATTTAGCATCTATTATAATAAATTGCTGTACAGTCTCAAGAATTATGGATTCAAGGAGTTGAATGCTTTGTTTACCGTTATAAAACAAAACAATTATCAAGTAAAATAGGCTCCATTAATATGTAAATGCAGCACTTGTCTCTTGTGTATAAGATACCAAATCACGCTGCTGGATACTTTCTGGGTCTCTTTTGTTTCAGTATTATCTCTGCCAGCCAGTTAGTGAGAAGTTTGTTCAAAGTTATCACTCGGGTTTGTGCTGTGAGCGAGCAGCAGCTCGGTGTTAGCTGCTCTCTAGGTGGTCAGCGAAATGACATTCTGTCCTGTCCTGAGAGGCAGCGAGGGTCTCCTACGCGACTCGAGTGTCACTTTTGGAGAGGACGCCAAGTGCTTTTGCTTTTGAACACCAGGCATCCAGAGAAAGTGAGGTGTGCCAGGCGACACATCACAGCTGTCCCTCCTGGCATGGGGAATCTCCAGCAGGTACTATATCCAGACAGTGGCTAGGCATCTGTGTGGCCATTTGTAACCCACTTCAAGTCCTCCCTTTGGCTCCCCCCAGCCCATCGGTCGCCATTACTTCAACACCACGGGGCAGACACTTCCTGTGTCATGCGGCTGAGCAATACACTAAACCATTTGACTGCGCTTTTAATGCAGGCCTGTCCTGTTCCCAATGACCACAGTGTTACTCAGCCGATAGAACACCCACCTATTCCTGACGCAGCTGAAGAACGATCATCCTTCTTGTCAACAAATGACACAAACTTGGGAAATCTGAAAAACAGAAAGCAGAGAAGCTGAGCTGTTGTACAATTTGTAAAATGTTTCTGGTGTCACTGAGCCCTGATTGGTGCAATAGATATAATGTGGGAGAGCAGGTGTTGGACAAAGTAAAAGATCACATGACACCGGGTTTGTTGGAAATCACAAGCTTTCGAAGCAATCTGTTGGACTATAGCCTGATATTGTGTGATTTTTGACTTTGCAACACAAATGAACCTGTAGTATTTTCCCTGGTGCTAACTGACCTATACATTTGGGGTATTCTTAATTTGTAGCTTCTCTGTTTACCTTTGGAGCCCTTGTAATTGTGTATCTCTCTTCATGCCAAGGTGATGAAAGGTGCAGTGCAGTCACCGCCCTGTCCATATCTGAACGAAGTTCATATTCAATCCATTGGTCAGAGGCTAGACACTCAGCACTTGGAATCTTGACACGAGGTTATTTAAACACTCCCTTTTGATGCAAACAGGACTGGGATCTCCAACCACCATCCATGGGGGGAGGGGGGGACAGACGATGTGAATCACCACCAGGTTATGGAGAGTTTTATTCCCTGACCTTTACTTTTAATGCATTTGAAGGGAAACTGGATGAAGGGGAGAAGGTTTGGGGATGGGTGGAGTCAAGTGGGAGGATGCTCATGTGGGGGATTGAAGAAGGTCTAAAATCAGATGGACCAAGTGCCTACTTTATAACTCATTGCAGCACGTACCCTGGTGTCAGGACTAAGTGTCGCATTTGTGACCTGATACTCCATATTTGATACTCACTGTATGACGTTTTTGGTGAGCATGGATACCTGATGGTGAGATGAACATTTTACCTCAGGCCTCTGCAAAGAGCATCCTGGTCTGTAGCAGCACAGGGGCAGCTGCACAACTGCTGTCAATCACAGGCTGTGGATACCCAGCAGGAGATGATGGGTGTGCGTTATCCTTTGAAGATTAGGCCCATCTCTTGTCACTTTGTGCAGTATCGATTGTCCTGCCTTGTGAAGCTTTGATTGACATTCCAGTTTGGAGCAGGATTTCTCACCCGGCCAGCAGGGAGAGGGATCACTTGCCCAAGTTCCTTAAGTTGGTTGTCTTTTCCCCTCTCTAATGCCTGTGGATCATACCACTGAAGTATCACTGATTCTCTGAGCACATGGTGTTTAACCTGAGTTTGCAATCTGCTCACGACTTTAATCTCAAAGTTACTTCAGATTGAAGCTTTTTCCATGATGTTCGAGTAAAAAATGAGGTCTGCAGATGCTGGAGATCACAGCTGAAAATGTGTTGCTGGTTAAAGCACAGCAGGTTAGGCAGCATCTCAGGAATAGGGAATTCGACATTTCGAGCATAAGCCCTTCATCAGGATCAGGAAGCCCTTCCTGATGAAGGGCTTATGCTCGAAACGTCGAATTCCTTATTCCTGAGATGCTGCCTAACCTGCTGTGCTTTAACCAGCAACACATTTTCAGCTTTTCCATGATGTTCATCAAGTTGGATAGGTGGAGCACTGACTGTCGGATCAAATGGAGGAAAAATGACCCATTGAAAAGCACAATCCTCTCATCGAGAGAAAATTCTTTTCTAGCCCAATCATTTGTCTTGTTCTGGCTGCAGGCTCCCCAGGGTAAGAACAGCATGGGAGGTCTGACTTAATGGGACAAATGGCCTTCTATAGTTGTTATATCTCCACAGGCTGAACTATGGGAGCTGATAGTAATTTAATGATCTTTTCAGAAAGATAGCTACCTCTTCCAAATGAAACAAACAGAGTTAGTCAACTGAAAAGAGTCCACTTATATGAAATTGCCAAGAATAAAGCCTGCAATGTGAATAGGAGGGAGGTTTACTGTTATTCGTGCCTGGATTGTTTTGTGCTGACAATCCTAGGTTTTGCCAGCATAAGCAGCTCTTTTCCACCTCAGTGTCTCTTTGGGCTCTTGTGATGCAGTGGTAATGCCACAAACTCTGAACCCCAGGTTCAAGTCCTATCAACGAGGAGAAAGTGAGGTCTGCAGATGCTGGAGATCAGAGCTGAAAATGTGTTGCTGGAAAAGCGCCGCAGGTCAGGCAGCATCCAAGGAGCAGGAGATTTGACGTTTCGGGCATTAAGCCCTTCATCAGGATTCCTGAAGAAGGGCTTATGCTCGAAACGTCGATTCTCCTGCTCCTTGGATGCTGCCTGACCTGCTGCGTTTCTCCAGCAACACATTTTCAGCTCAAGTCCTATCAACCTCAGGCTCGTGTTATGAAAGGTTGATGATATCTACTCAAGTCATTTTGAGGGGCTGAATCCTGGAAGATGCAAATATTAGATTAGATTACCTACAGAATGGAAACAGGCCCCTCTGAAGACAAACCCACCCAGACCCATTACCCTACGTTTACCCTGAACACTGTGGACAACTTAGCATGGCCAATTCACCTGACCTGCACATCTTTGGACAATCTCTTGATGATACGGTCAATTATTCTGATATAACACAACAGTCCCCTTCTCGTGTGAAAATGATGCAGTAGCCGTGGGATCATTATAGCCAATGCAGGGAAGGAAACAACGGTCTAAATTCTTCAATCGAGTTAAAGCCCGCTTGTGTTGTAGCAGAACTGATAGTACATGCTGCTTGATGCGGTCTGTATTGGTGCGGTGTGGCTATTCTACACGGCCAATACAGAAACTGGGTTGACTGGAACTATATCAAGTGGGCCTCCTGATAACTCCTCTGGTTAAGGTGACAAATCATTAGTGCAGCCAGACATTGGCTTGAGTGTGTCTCAGTTAGGTCATCAGTATGGAGGCACTTCGCCTGGGAGATGTTGGCTGTTGTCTCAGGCAATTAGTATCTGAAAGGCACTGCCAACATGACAAGTTCCACAAATCAGGATATAAAGGCCTGTTCCTGGGAAGAGCTAACTGGCCATTCGATTGTTACAGAAACCCTTTTGGTTCACGGTGTACACTTACTGTTAAGTTATATCCTCATGTCTCACAAAGGCACATAATGTAAATCAGTTTAATGTAATTAGCTGTTACATAGTTATGTGGTAACTATTCTGTGTATCAAGACTGAGCCTGTGTCCTCCAGACAACCTTGTGTGAGCATCAATGTCCATTGGTACCAGTAGCTTAAGACTAATATCAAGATGACAGGTTGGTAGCAGTGACTCTTCCCAAAGCATTTCCAGTAGCCATGGCCATGAGTGTGGAGGTGGTCTAGTGGTGATGTTAATGTACTAGTAATCCAGAATCCCCCAGGTTAATTAGATTAGATTACTTACAGTGTAGAAACAGGCCCTTCGGCCCAACAAGTCCACACCGACCCGCCGAAGCGCAACCCACCCATACCCCTACATTTACCCCTTACCTAACACTACGGGCAATTTAGCATGGCCAGTTCACCTGACCCGCACATCTTTGGACTGTGGGAGGAAACCGGAGCACCCGGAGGAAACCCACGCAGACACGGGGAGAACGTGCAAACTCCACACAGTCAGTCGCCTGAGGACATGAGTATGAATCCCACCTTGACAGATGGTGAAGTCTGAGTTTATTTGAAAAATTGGAATAAAAAGATAGTTTAATAGCAGACATGTAACCATGACCAATCGCTGTACAAAGACATCGGGATCACTTGTATTCTTTAAGGAAGGAAATCTGCCATCCTTATCTGGTCAGGCCTACATGTGACTCCAGACCCACACCAATGTGGTTGAGTCCTAACTGCCCTCTTGGTAATTGGGTGTGGACTATAAGCACTGGTCTGGCCAGTGATGCCTGTGAATGGATAGTGAGCCATGGACACCATAGTTATTAAAAAAAAACAAATTGGATTTTTTTGAGATGGTCTTTTGCTGCCTGAAGAAAGCAGATGGGATTTCATTGGGAGGTCAGATTAGCCCATGGTGGTTTTCCCAATGTTTAGACTCTTTTCAGAGTGACTTATATGAAGTACAATGTTACAACTTTTTGCAATGTATTTTTGCTGCAGTCTTAAAAATCCCCTTGAGGACATGTAGAGGATCTTTAATCCTGCACAATTCTATTCCAGCAGCTTTGCTGAGGAGATTTCCAATGACTGCCACTGTAAATAGACAGCCTGAGAAGATTTGGAGGGCTTTAGAAGGATACGAGCCAACTGCTGGCAAATGGGACTCGATTAATTTAGGATATCTGGTCGGCATGGATGAGTTGGACTGAAGGGTCTGTTTCCGTGCTGTACACCTCTATGACTTTATGACCCGTGTCCCTCCCCCTCTCTCCTCGTCACCCCCTCTCCAAGGGGTGCCACCAAATTTAAGTGGATTTCCTACTTCAGTTCCTATTCTCTAATGGGAGATTGTCAGCCTGGCCTTGTTGGCTGGAGGAGAAAGTGCGGTCTGCGGATGCTGGAGATCAGACTTTCCTCAATCCTGAAGAAGGGCTTATACCCGAAACGTCGAATCTCCTGCTCCTTGGATGCTGCCTGACCTGCTGCGCTTTTCCAGCAACACATTTTCAGCCCTTATTGGCTGGGGAGTGGATTTGCAGGGAGGGTTGGAGGTGTGCGAGAACCGTAGAAAGCAGTAAATCTGAAATAATACGGGCTGAAACAGTCAGACGTAATCACAACTTGAGTTTTGCTCTGTACGCTCGGCCAGCAGTAAAGCTTAATTTTATCCTTCTCTTGTCCTGTTAAAGGTTTCCATTTGCGAAGCTCCTCCTGACACCATCTTCCTAGATGCTTTGTTGTCCCTCCCTATCTAAGGATTAAGGCCAAGCCGACTTAAATGAAAGTGTATTTACTGAAACGGCCATCACTTTCTTGGTGAAAATCGCTGGTCCCAGCTGATTCTTGTCTGTGGGAAGGTGTACTTTCTGGGAGAGTTCCAGCGAGTAACAAGCCAGTAATCCAACTTAGCCTTCCTTGATCCTTGGTAAACACTTGAATTGATAAAAGATCCACTAACAGCAATGTACAATCCACACAAAAAAAAATTGCTGAGACTGGGTGGCCGAAAGAGAGAGCAAGGCTGTCCCTCAGGACTGCCCCAGAGTGCTGTGCATTTTTTCTTGTGGGAGTTTATTCCACATAAATTTGCTGCTACATTTCTTGCATTCCAGCTACACTTCAAAAGTAAGTAATTGACTGCAAAAGGGCTTCGAGGCATCCAGTAATCCCAAAAGACATAAGAGAAAGTTTCCATGTCTTTGCCCTGACTGTACATAGCCAAATGTAACAGCCATGTTGCACACTGTGGGGTCCTACCGCCACAGTGAGGGGGCTAACTAGTTTGCCTGCTCCAGTGATGCAAATATAAAGAAGAGTTCTTAACAAGTCTCCACCCAACCACTCTCCTTCCAATGGCCTCTGGGAGAAACTTGGAGAGATGGTGCACTGAACGGATGCCTCATCCTTCAATATTGCAGCACTCTTTCTGACCCTCGTGGTGACTGCACTCTCTGCGAAGCACTCGGGGACATTTGAGAAGGTGATGATCGCAATTATAAATACAGCAGCAGAGTACCAGCTAAGGTTATAGATATTTTTAATCAACCTGTTACAACACATGTCTGGAGCAGGTGGGACTTGAACCCTTGCCTACGAGTGTGCTGCAAGAATCACGGCAGCTAAGATTATCGGTATTTTCTAATCAGAGATCTTATTACACAACTCCAGAGCAGATGAGATTTGAACCCTCTTGGCTCATGGGTAGGGACACAACCACTACATCACAAACACCCTCAGCTAAGATTATACACTTAGGGCCTGGAGAGTTGGCTTTACCCATAGGGACTGGCTCAATACTCAGAGGATCACCAGGTTGACCCTACAGGTGTCATGGCTTGGAGCAAAGACTAACAGAAAGACAACAGGGGGCCCTCTTGTGGTGCAGTGGGTAGTGTCTGTTCCCCTGGACTGAGAGGTCCGGGGTTCAAGTCCCACTTGCTCCCGAGATGTACAGTAATATCTCTGAGCAGCGTGATTAGAAAAAATAAGTTGGAAAAAGAGAAAGATTTGTAAGTATGGGGTCTGAAGAGGGCCTGTGAAATGACCAGTTAATTTCCCAATGAGGAGTCAGGGTCTAACCTGTGTATTTTTTTTCCCCCCAGCAGACATGTTAGATATGTTTACACAGAGGGCCGCAATCCTTGTCACTAGAGATGGTGATTACTGCAGAAATGGTGGATTGCACTTTACTTCAGCAGGTAGCAGTGGGACAGACCACTTGTGGTTTGAAGACTGTATTTTTTTTAACCAGGTACCGATAACAAACTGATCCCATTATCCCTGTGGACAAGGGTAGTTGTTAAGTGCAGGACTCCCTTCATATGCACGGAACTCATCTAAATGGGAAACACATTGTCTTCATTATTTGCAAGTATTGAATGAACATGGTTACCATGGTAACTGCCATTTGAGGCCAGGCTTAATTCAGGGCAATGAATGGGTTAGATGAACAAAGTAGGCTTACAATCAACAAAGAATAAGGACCATTCAGTAAGATCAGCAAACCGAGCATTTTTTGCTATTTTTTTCATATAAAACAAAATTTATATTTTTTTCTGTTTCGATAAAAGTGCAGTGAGTGATTTTTTTTTATAATGATTAGTTCAGGAGAAGTTTGATGGTAAATATTTTTCAGTGTTTCTGAAGAGTAAGCTGAAAGAAAAACAGCACCCACCCGGTGATTTGGAGAGACAACACTGAGGTGCCCAGTTTGTTCAGGGTTCAACACAATGACAAGTGATTTGCTTTTATCCTGCGTGGTTTCTGTACTGCAATAAGCAAAGGCAGTCTGGGGAAGGGAGCTTAGGAGAGGTGGGAGAGGACATAGTTGAGTGGGAGAGAGAGAGAAAGGGATGGAAAGATTTAAGGAGGGGTGTCAGGGAGACTGGTCGAATGTAGCTGACTGCTTATCTCCCACTGGTAGGGTAAAGGGAGGGAATTGTGCGGAGGTCAGGGATTTTCCAAAGCTCTCACCTCAGTAGGGACTGTGCAGAGGCGCATAAGACACCAGCAAACTTTTGGGGCATTATTTTTTACTCGCGTGAAGGAAAATATAAAACAAGGGCTCTGGCTCAAGGTTGTTGGAGTGCACTTTAGGTCAGGGGTTGTGAGAGGTCTGTCCACACACTGTCAGGATTGAGGAACCTGGGAGTGTGCTGAATAAACGGTCCAGTGTGCCGTAATCATAAGACATAGGAGTGGAAGTAAGGCCATTCGGCCCATCGAGTCCACTCCGCCATTCAATCGTGGCTGATGGGCATTTCAACTCCACTTACCAGCGTTCTCCCCGTAGCCCTTAATTCCTCGAGACATCAAGAATTTATCAATCTCTGCCTCGAAGACATTTAGCGTCCCGGCCTCCACTGCACTCTGCGGCAATGAATTCCACAGGCCCACCACCCTCTGGCTGAAGAAATGTCTCCGCGTTTCTGTTCTGAATCAGGAAGATTTCGGGGGTTGGTCTTATGTGGATGGCTGATCACACCGGCTGAAAGACCACCTACACCACCATTTGTTTTGATGTGCGACGCTACAGTGGACCCCCGCCCCATATTTAAACCGAAAGGAGCTTTTCGCTGACCAAGCACCAAGATTTGCAGTGGACAGACTTAAACTTTAAACTAGTTTCCAGTCTGAGTTCAGCTCACTGCATATTTAAAAAGTGGACTTTGTTCTTTCAGCGAGGGTTTCCTCCGGGTGCTCTGGTTTCCTCCCACAGTCCAAAGATGTGCGGGTCAGGTGAATTGGCCATGCTAAATTGCCTGTAGTGTTAGGTAAGGGATATATGTAGGGGTATGGGTGGGTTGCGCTTCGGCGGGTCGGTGTGGACTTGTTGGGCCGAAGGGCCTGTTTCCACACTGTAAGTCTAATCTAATCTAATCTAGCCCATGCTGAGCCTTTTCTCATTGGCATACTGGAATTGTAGACGATACCACTGCAAACGCCATTCTGTGTCGGCGATCAATCTTCTTTCAGCCATCTCTGCACATCATTCTTTCTCTCACCTCGTTCTCTCCTCCACCCTCCCTCTCTCTCTCTCTTTCCCGTAAAATCACTGGGATTTCCTGGAAACCCTCAGAACAGGATGTCACCCATTTAACGCTGCACTCCAGAGTCTGGTGACAGCGGAAGGGTGTTAAAAGAAGAATCAAATTTTGGAGCTCTGATAGTTTTACTCCCAAAGGCTGGAGGAGCTTGGTCAGAGTGAGGGCTCCAACCTGATGACAGGTCTCTGACCCTTGACTCCTATGGTTGCCTCTAAGAAAGCGAGGAATTCATTGATCTACTCCTCAATAGCACCTTCGGAAGAGAGGTTTATGTACATGCTTTTATATTTGTGCGTGTATTTCAGCATCTTTTCACAAATAAATAGCAATATGTTCAGAAAGGATTTACAAGGATGTTGCCAGGGTTGGAGGATTTGAGCTAAAGGGGGATACTGAACAGGCTGGGGCTGTTTTCCCTGGAGCGTTGGAGGCTGATGGGTGACCTTATAGAGGGTTTATAAAATCATGGATAGGGTAAATAGACAAGGTCGTTTCCCTGGGGTGGGGGAGTCCAGAACTAGAGGGCATAGGTTTAGGGTGAGAGGGGCAACTTTTTCACGCAGAGGGTGGTACGTGTATGGAATGAGCTGCCAGAGGAAGTGGTGAAGGCTATCACAATTGTAACATTTAAGAGGCATTTGGATGAGTATATGAATAGGAAGGGTTTGGAGGGATATGGGCTGGGTGCTGGCAGGTGGGACTAGATTGGGTTAGGATATCTGGTTGGCATGGACGGGTTGGACCGAAGGGTCTGTTTCCATGCTGTACATCTCTACGACTCTGTGATGCTCCAATCCCTGGGAAATTAGTGGTGAAACACCATTGAAATAATAGTGACTTCATTATGATCTATCTTAGAAATGTACACAGCCCTTTGATCTCACACAGGCGATCCATACAGAGAGGAAATGAGCTGATGCTGGAATCCAAAGTAGACAAACAGAAGGCTGGGGGAACACAGCAAGCCAGGCAGCATCAGGAAGTGAAGGAGTCAACGTTTCGCGTGTAACCCCCTTCAATCCTGATGCTTCCTGGCCTGCTGTGTTCCTCCAGCCTCCCGTTTGTCTATTTATCTACTGCATCAGCCAATTCCCATTAGCTTTTAGTTGCTGGTTCAGTTGGGAGAAGTCACCAGGTCTGCAGTGAAAATAGTGTGACATTCGGATAACTGTCGTGGATGTGTGTGGTGGTGGGGAGACTCTGGAGTTCAGGTTGGTGATGGTCCAAATGCATTTTTTTTAGAGAGAGAGGATTGGGTTTTAATGACAAACTGCATTTATCAGTATGCTGTAAGAATAGCTCATTTCTTCCAGGGAAGAGTCTACCCTCATCAGATGTGATTAGATTACTTACAGTGTGGAAACAGGCCCTTCGGCCCAACAAGTCCACACCGACCCGCTGAAGCGCAACCCACCCAAACCCCTACATTTACCCCTTTATCTAACACTACGGGCAATTTAGCATGGCCAATTCACCTGACCCGCATATCTTTGGACTGTGGGAGGAAACCGGAGCACCCGGAGGAAACCCATGCAGACACGAGGAGAACATGCAAACTCCACACAGATAGTCGCCTGAGGCGGGAATTGAACCCAGGTCTCTGGCGCTGTGAGGCACAGTGCTAACCACTGTGCCACCACCATGTTGCCCGTGTGTTTGTGTGCTTTATTTTTGCATTCAGACCGTTAAAGCCAAGGTTCTGTTGGACTGGCTGAGGAAGATGTTGAAGGTTCACTGGGACTATTTGAAGAATAGCTTTTTAAAAAGACAGACCATTCAGCCCATTGAGTCTATGTTGATGGTCTTCTCAAAATGAAGCAGCCTGTCTTAATCCCATTCTCCTGCTTACCCTCCATAAGTTTCAATATTTCAACCAGTATTCTCCTGATCATCGCCCGCAGTATTTCACGTTCCTCTTTTTCAAGTAGTTATTGGATTTCCCTTTTTATAATAATTGGAATCTGCTTTCAGAGCAGTCTGTGATGTCATTCCACATTGTAACCATCCTTTGTGTAAGTAATTTTTAATTGCCATCTTCTTTAATTGTTTTTGCAATTGTCATAAATTGTTACACTCTTTCTGACCAATGCAAGTATTCATTCGCTGTTGCCATTATCAGAACTACTTATAACCTTGAGGATCTCTCCCCGTAACCTCCTTAGCTTTCGTGATAAGGGACCAAGGTCTCAGTTCTATCTGGGAATAATTGTCGTCCCAAGCCTTGGTAACATTCTTATGCTTGTCGTGATCTGGCCAGCAGCCCTCCCTCAGACAAACAAAGAGATTAGCTGGTTATCAATCTCATTGCTGTTTGTGGAATTTCTGTTGCTGGTAACACTGCTGCCTGTCTTGCCCATGTAAGACACTATACTTCAAAGCTGTCCTTTGTATATGAAGCACTCTGAGGCCTTTCTGAAAGGCATGATAAGGCAAGGTCTCTTTCTTTTTCTCTTTCATGAACGCACTTAGTGGTTGGGATACTCCCACATCAAGCATTTCTCTTTCGAGACGAAAGCTCTCACTGTTTGGAGATTACACCTTGCAGTGCCAGGTTGTGTTTTTGTTCACATTAAATCTACCCGGAACAAACCCCCTGGAGTCGAGAAGTGGTGCAGTGGCCATGTTGTTCATTGCAAAGAATTTGTACTTAAATATATTGAAATAATTCCTCAAAAGAGGCAGTTTTATCATGTCCTGCTGATCACTGGCATCCTTTCTGGCCAGCTCCTGACTTCAGTGCAGCATTATCCTTGTACCCTTACATAAAGGTCTTTACCACCTCCCCTAGCCCTCTTTAGGTCATAAAAGTTCAATGCTGCAATTTCACTCACCACCAATCCCCCACCCACACCACGTGTGGTGTTTGCACATTGTCCCCGTGTCTGCGTGGGTTTCCTCTGGGTGCTCCGGTTTCCTCTGGGTGCTCCAGTTTCCTCCCACAGGCCAGTTATAAATTGCTGTTGCCTGATTTCCTCCCTGCCTTCCTGGTTTTCTTTCAGCACTATGGCTGTGTGTGCATCTTACTGCTTTAATTGAAGTGAAAGCACACAGACTCACCTGTGTAGGTGCACTGTCACTTGGAAGTGCAGTGTCTAATGTAACAGCCTTGAACACATTCCCCAAGACATTATTTTCAGTGTCTGGAACAGTTATTGAGAAGTGACTCTCTCTTTTATCCCCCCCGGGAGCCATGCTGTGCCAGGATTCACCTCGTATGTTAGACACAGCACTTGTCCTTTTGAAGTTGGCAGTGGCTGTTATTTTTTGGGTGGCGAGAGGAAGTAAGCCTTTTTGCAAGATTATTACAGTCGGATCTTTCAGGATTCTAATAGCAAGTGGTGACTGCATTGGGTGTTTGCTGTTAAAAAAAAACACGTACTATTAAATATGAAGAACAAAACCTGAGCTGAAAGCATATTGGATTCTTCATTCCCCCAGCCAGGCATCACTCACTCGTTCCGACGTTACATACAGCGTCCTAATTGTTCTTATTTTCGTTGGCGATTTCCTGCCTTGTGCTTCCTGAATGCTGACGATTTTCTGGAGAGCGTGTTTCTGAGCCACATGCCTGGACTACTTTCTCGAGATTAGAGCGGTGCTGGAAAAGCACAGCAGGTCAGGCAGCATCTGAGGAGCAGGAGAATCGACGTTTCAGGCTAATGTCCTTCATCAGCTCCTCAGATGCTGCCTGACCTGCTGTGCTTTTCCAGCGCCATTCTAATCTTGACTCTAATCTGCAGCACCCACTTCTGCCTGGACTATTTTCTCATCTGGTGATGGGGTAAGAACGCAGAGGAGAGTTGATACTGCCTTCTGAGATGCTAGTACGGCACGGTGGCACAGTGGTTAGCACTGCTGCCTCACAGCGCTAGAGACCCGGGTTCAATTCCCGACTCAGGCGACTGACTGTGTGGAGTTTGCACATTCTCCCCGTGTCTGCGTGGGTTTCCTCCGGGTGCTCCGGTTTCCTCCCACAATCCAAGGATGTGCGGATCAGGTGGATTGGAGGGGAATGGGTGGGTTGCGCTTCGGCGGGTCAGTGTGGACTTATTGGGCTGAAGGGCCTGTTTCTACACTGTAAGTAATCTAATCTAGTATGTATCAGTGCGAGTGTCTTTGGAATAGATTTGTCCCTTTTTAATTCAATGGATGTGGGTGATGCAATTGAAATCTCGTTCTCCCTGAGAGGATTGGATGTGATTTGTTTGTGGAACTGAGTCACTGGTTAGGTCACTGCAGAGAGCCAGTAGGAGTCAGCCGTGTCGTGTGGGATTGGTGTTGGTGTGTGAGCCAGACCAGGTAAGAGTGTGGCTCCTTCCTTCCTTGAACAATGTCAGTTGGTTCAAGTCTCTCCCGCTGGTTATCTTTCTTTTCAGGACCAGCCTGTAAATAAAGTTGCTGATTCAGTTTGCCATGGATGTTTATCTTCATTCATTAACCATGACATGACTGGACCCTACCTTACCTGCCATACATTGTAATTTGGCATTCAGTTGCTCTTTGTCTCACTTGCTTCCAGCGTAGCCATGGTCCCATGTCTACATTCTGTCAGATCTCGTACCTTGTCCATTTCCCACATCAGGGTGCCTGCTGCATTTTCAAAGCACCCAATTCTATGTAACCAAGTCACTTCCCTCTGAACAGGCTGAAATCTCTTGGTCACGTCACAAGGTCCTCGTGGGAATGCCAAGGTCGGCATTGTACCATAAGCTGAGGAGGAAGTCTCAGCGTGCTCCTCTTGCTGTGTTTCGGAGCTGCTGTCCCTTGCTCAACCTTGCCTACCCCTCCTACTCTTCCCTAGCCCAACCCCTCCGCCCGAGATTCCGAGCTCCGGTCCAACACACTGGTTTTGAACATTCCTCTTCCCTGGACTTGCTGCCCCATTCCTTCCTCTTTCCCTAACCCTGCAGTGACTATTGCCATTCCAGTCACTGACTGGGCAGTATCTCAGCTTGCCCTTCCCAGCTGAAAGTAAAGAAGAAAACGGGAGGCATGAGAAGGTAGAACTGAAAGCCAACGCTAAAATGGGGAGGGTAATGAGTGCGAGAAGCAGATGGAAATAGCAAATACAATGGCACATGCAAGACTTAGTCCTTAATTCTCCCCCCCTGACCGTGATTCCTGTTGAAGGGCTTTTGCCTGAAACATTGATTCTCTTGTTCCTCGGATGCTGCCTGACCTGCTGTGCTTTTCCAGTGCCACGCTCGCAAGACGTGAGAGAGGTACACACAGCGAGAAACATTGAGAGTAGCAAATAGCCCAGCATGTCTCCCAAATTCTTGGCCTGCACGCCAATCACACTTACTTCCCTTTCAATGCATTCCCGGCCCTGGGTTGTCAACAGCATTCCAACTCTTCTCCAAGTATTGTATTCTCCTCCTGACTGTGAGCAGTGTCATGGGGTGTCTACTTGTTAGATATTTACAGAGTTATATTCAGTGGGTGTTTCCTGTAGGATTTACTCTTGCTATTCCAAGTGACCCCACAAAGCATCACACCCTGTGACTCTGACAGCAAAGGCAGGGGAATGGGGTGGTGGATGATAGGGTGCACTGTGTGTATCTTATATCCATTCCTGCTTTTCACACTTGCTCATGGCCTGTGGTTGCCAGTGGCTGGGGCCAATCGTCCCTTGAGGAGGTGGTGCTGAGCTGCCTTCTTGAACCGCTGTAGTCTGTGTGCTGTCAGGACACCCGCAGTGCCGGGAGGGAGGGAATTGCAGGATTTTGACCCAGTGGCACTGTAGGAATGGCGATCTCATTCCAAGTCAGGATGGTGTGCTGTCTGCCGTCACGAGAGAAAATATAAGGCAAAAAAACAAAAGCCATACTTTCACGCTGTTCATTTTAAGTGATGACCTTGCCTTGCCATGAATTCCACCACAGCTGGCACTCAACAAAGGTTTACAGTACAAGAAGAAAGCAAGGTTAGTTGGCTGGATGGCTGGTTTGTATTGGAGAGTGACGCCAACAGATTGGGTTCAATTCCAACTCCAGCTGAGGTGACCATGAAAGATTCTCCTTCTCAACCCCTCTCCTCACCTGAGGTATGCTCACTCTCTGGTTAAACTCCCCACCAGTTATCTCTCTCTCTAATGAGAGAGCAGCCCAGTGGTCCTCTGGCAATATAATAGAGAAAAAAAATCCATTGATGGTAGTCAATTTTGCTGCTTTGTTCTGCATTTTCTGTAAATAACTTCATTTTCAAAGTCTTGTATCTTGATCTATCAGTCCTTAATGTCTTGTTTTGTCTATGCAGCTTGGTTACCAGTGTCTGTCCAGTGTATCAAAACCAATGAGCTACAGGCAAATTGTGCTTAATCCACTGCACTTTAATGTGTAATGTATGTGACACTCTTAATCTGTTATCTCAAATTACTTTCACTATTGCCATGAGCAGTGACCGACCTCCAACCTTCCAATACTTCAACCACATGTTTTATATCTTAGCGACGGAGTCAGCACCATTCCACATATTCACAGTTCAAGTGGACATAATATAAAAATTTCACTCATCTAAAATTATGCTTTGACTGAAATTCTGGCAGCAACACACTCATGACCAACACAATCTGATGTGGTGTGATTATTACGAGAATTCCTCGCACAATAGGGGTGCATTATACTTTTCCTATTTTGCCAGCACTGATCAATGGTAAATCATTTTTAGAAAGCTTGTTGATGGCTCTCAAGCAGACATGCTGACAGTATATTGACAATGCTGTCAGCATGTTGTACAGTTACATCGACAATCTGGTTTGGAGTAAAATAGCGGCTGTTAGTAAAATTACAGTGGCAAAGACCAAGACATAATGTGATGAATTTATACTGTGCATGGTGGATTACTGTCGCAGCCCACTTATTACTTAAGAAAATGTCAATCACTGCCTTATGAGAGGTTTTCAATTTACAAGGTAATAGGAAAAGCATTTGTTTAAATGGGAAAATACACTAGAGCTTGAAGTTAATGGCATTGTGGTCATAACCTCCAATTTGGAGTTATACAGTATTTGCACCTTTTTGAATCGTTTAGCTTTATGGACCGCAAGTGACCAAAATAACCATGGAAATGATAAATAAAATAATAATCTGCTGGGAATCTCAGAAGGCTGCATGCGGAATGTCTTCAGTCCAAGCAATGGAGAGTTTCACATTGAAAGCTTTATAGCAAAACGTGGTGGCTGTTTTTCACCTTTTGTCTGGATCCAAAAACACAAAGGAATTCCGAAACACATGTTGTTGGACCACATTCTAACATCAGGGGCTTAAAGATGAAGGCTCGGGATTTTGGAAAGGAGACCGAAAACTGCCTCCAGGGCATATTATGGCACAATTTGCTTTGAACGTTTTCAACTCTTTCGAACATATTCAGACCCTAAAACCACATGTCGTGTTTTAAAGCTTGTTATGGCCCCCAGGGTGAAAGCACTTTCTTGCCCTTGGAATGAAAACGGTGCTGTGGCTCCTGGCTTCTGAGAAGGAAATGGACGACTCTGCCTCGACCAATTTACAGGCTGCTGCAGCAGAAATAATTTTAATAAGTAGCGATGTCTAGACGTGGAGCTCTCAACTCGGAGCCCCAGTGTGGCAGAAATTCAGCTGCTTGGAGTGTGGGAAGGTGTTTGCAATGAAGCCTGCTAGCCCAGAATCTCACCGCACAGAGATTCGCCACTCGGAATCTTAGAATCCCTACAGGATGGAAGCAGGCCTTTCGGCCCATCGAGTCCACACTGACCCTCCAGAGGGCATCCCACCCGAACACACCCCCTTACCCTATCCTTGTAACCCCACATTTCCCATGGCTAGTTCACCCAGGCTGTGCATCCCTGGACACTATGAGCAATCCAGCATGGCCAATCCACCCTAAGCTGCACATCTTTGGATTGTGGGTGTTATGAACAGGAACCTGCCAGATCTCTGAACCGGTGAAGGGCTTTGTGATTCTTCTCCATTCTAGCTTGGCAGTGCTACGTAAAGCATTTTATTTATCCCCAAGTACGAAACGAGTCAATAATAATTTAGTATTCGGGCCCCTACAGGATAGGTAAAACAATATAAAATGGAAATCAGAAACAACTAGATGTTTTAAGATTACACATTTTATTAACAGTACTGACTGGAACAGGAAGCTCTCTACCTCTGATTTGTGACACACGAAAGCACTTGCTTCAGTTTTGTTTTACTCCTGTTTTCTTGGATACTGCCTTACTGTCCTGCTTCCTACGCTTGAGTCCATTATCAATGATTGCAGCTTTCGAACTTCCAAAACCCATGTGCACTAGCAAATCTTTAACCGCGGTTTCCTTGTTACATAGGCTCGAGTAATTTGAAACCCGCTAATGCCATAAGTTCAGCCCCAGCTTCAATCTTTGGGTGTTGTTACGTCCGAACTACATCATATGTCCCCGAACAAAACGTAAACCTAGTGCTGCTAGAAGATACGAGAAAACCGGTGTTACTATCCCATGAGCAGATTTCCAAATCATTCTGGATGAACCTTTCCATGCCTAAAGTTTTCCGCCCAAGCTTCGTTAAAGATGGTCATAGAAGCACAATTATTAACTTCCAGGAAGGAGGCTATTCAGCCCATCAAGTTAATGTTGGCTTTTTGTAGAGCGGTCTGGTACCTCCCATTCTGTCTCTTTAAATCCCAGTCTCTTTACTGTTCCATTTCCTCATGTGCCAATCCAATTCCTTATGAACTCATTGATCCTTCCTGCTCCCACTGCCTTCATTGGTAGTTCAATATCACTGTGTATGGAGAGGTTCTTCTGCATGTTCCCTCTGCATCTGTTGTTCACGTCCTTATAAAATGTGCTCACCAGAGCTGGACACAGTACTCTAGTTGCGTCTTAACCAGTGTTTCACAGCATTATGTCCACCATTGTGCACTGCAGTTCCCATGGGCATTCTGGTGTCTGGATGCAATTGGAGTCTGGTGAAGGTTGAATGGATTCTCTTCATTTTGTTCAGTATTTATAAAAAGACCGATCCTGCGCATTTAGCGATATGTTGATTGATGGAGAAATGCGAGTGATGTGGACTGTTGAGCACTTGGGAATCCTAGTCATCAGGACGGAAAGTCTGCTCAAGTCTCTGATCTGTAACAGAAGGCGGATAATTACTTAGCTCGTGTGAGGCAGATGTTCCCAGATGTCGTGCATTTTCATTTGACTTCTCCAATGGAAGGATAATTATAAATTTGGCTGAAGAAGTTATGTCATTGCAGTTTGAAATTCTTTCACAAGTTTGTAGAGTATGAAGTTAAGCAGGCATACGAAGGTCGTTAGGACAAACGTTCTCCCTTAGCAGAGAGATGAATAACCGGGGGGGGGCTAGTTTTAAGGTAAGGAGTGGGAAGTTTATAGTGGATTTAAGGAAATGTTTCTCACCCAGAAGGTGGTGGATATGTGGGACCTAGTGCCTAAAAGAATTGAAGAGGCAGGAATCTTTGAAACATTTAAGAACTACTTAGACGAGCAGTTGAAATACCTTAGTGTACAAGGCTATGTCGACCACATTGCCAGAAAATGAGATGAAAGTAGATGAATGCTTGATGATGGTTTGCACACGATGGGCTGAATGGCCTTTTTCAATGCTGTAAAAGCTCGTTGATACCAGTAGCCACAGAACAAATTGTTGGTCAGCTGCTGTGTGACCAGTATTTGACCCAATAAATTATCTGTTTTCATAATGAAATATATCAGCCATTCCTTGCATTATGCCAATCATGTACAATAGCCCATGGAACTGAGTAACAAAGATGGAAAACCCTGTCTTTGTGACACATCAATCTTGGGTTGAGAGGAACAATGTAGAAGTTTGTCTCAAATTCTGCTGACAGGAATTCCAAACAAAGTTGATTTGAAACCTGAGTTGTGACCAACGATTTCAACCACATGATTAGTTGAAGGCTGATTTCTATTTCAATTCATTCCTCAGATGTGGGCATCATTGGCAGGGTCCAACACTTAATGCCCATCCCTGATTGACTGACTGTGAGCAGGCAGTGGTGAACTACTATTTGGGTCCTGGGCAATTCAGGTTACTGAATAAGTCAGATTTCCAGATTGCCATCTGGCTTGATAGATCATAGATTTTGTTTTGGTTTTAATGAGGTGCCCTCCACTGAAACAAGGCACACAATTCTGCAGATTTGGTTATAACAATAAAATCAAGGATTTATTACACAATAGAAATAAAGATAAAATAGAATAAACCAACCTATTTATATTTAACACACATTTTCAGAGTTTGAGTACAGAGTTTGTATAACTCCATTAATTCCGATAGCACTCTTCAATAGTAGTCAAACATCAGAGAAAATTCTCTTCTCTATAACGAAAACTTAGCTGTAGCTTTAATTCCTAGTTTGGAAAATTTGATCACCTTCATACAGTAGAGTGTAGATTTTCTCAGCTTCAAGTAACCTCTTTGGGAATTTAACTAAACACTTCTGGTCTGGAAATTTCCAACTAAACTTGTAACACCACTGTAACCTGTTTCTTGATAGTTCTGAACTATCATCCCTTCTCAGGAGCAATTGTTTTACACATCCAGCTTAAACTAAGGTTTCTGTAAACTACCCAACTCAAAAAGGCTTTCTTCAAACTATGGGTGTTTTCTCCTAGGTTTTAAAAAAAGGAATCTTCTATTTGAATGCATATTATTTCTTATAAACCCTCCAATGTAGACAAATTCCCATTATCCTCTAAGAACTATCTCTCATACTGGTCTTTTAAAAGAAATCACCATGGCTACAGAAATACTTAAGTTAATAATTAAATCCCTTCAGAGACGCATCCAAAACCCACATGCAACTACCTCAAATCCAAGCTTTTAAAATAAATGTTATGAAAATATGTATCGACCACACACACTTTGCATCACACTCCTAGAGCAAAAGTAAAGCACCAGAGCTGTCGGGGTTCTGAAATGAACACAAAGTGCTAGAAAAAGCAGGCAGCCAGTGTGGAGAATAAACAGTTATTGTATTGAGTCCATTATGACTCTTCCTTGAATATAACTGAGCTGCTTGTGAGACCATTTCAGATGGCAACTAAGAATTGACTGTCAAGGACTTGGAATTATATGTAGCCAGACCTAATGAGAGCAGTAGAGTTTTCTTCCCTGAAGAATGTTAGTGAACCAGAGGACATTTTGTAACAATCCTGTACTTCCAGTTTTGACTCTAGCTTTTTATTTTGGAATTATTTACTCCAATCTATTTAAATTGCTCCACTTCCCTTGTTAGGATTTGATTTCTTTTCATTGGATCGTTAACTAGATTTTCTATTACTAATCAATAACTGGAAGAACTAGAATCAGGATTGGGCAATTCAGGCCATCACAGAATCCCTATAGTGTGGAAGCAGACCTTTCAGTCCATCGGGTTCACACCAACCCTCTGCAGACTATCCCTGTAACCCTGCATTTCCCATGGTTAATCCTCTTGGCCTGTACATCCCTGGACACTACGGGCAATTTAGAATGGACAATCCACCTAACCTGCACACCTTTAGACTGTGGGAGGAAACTAGAAGACCAGAGGGAACCCGAGCAGACATGGGGAGAATTGCAAACTCCACATAGTCGTCCGAAGGTGGGATCAAACCAGGGTGGCTGGTGCTATGAGGCAGCAGTGCTAACTCCTGAGCTACTGTACTGTCGTTTGATATGATAATGGCTGATGTCATCTTGACCTAAACTCCATTTTCCTGCCCGCTCTCATAACCCTTCAACCCCTAGGTAATAAGAAATCTGTCCATGTCCTCCCCAAATTTACTCCATGTCCCAGCATCCACAAGTCTCTGGGGTAGTGGATTTCACAGATTCACAACCCTTCAAGAGAAGTAATTCCTACTGATGTCTATTTTAAATCTGCCACTCCTTATCCTAAAACTATGTCCTTTTGTACTAAATTACCCCACATGAAGAAATGCGACCCCACCCCCCCCCCCCCCCATTTAGCATCTTGTATAGATGTCTTGTTCTTGCGAACTTTAGCAAGTATAGGCTGAAACTACTTAAATCGTAACACAATGCTGAAAGTGTGTTGCTGGAAAAGCGCAGCAGATTAGGCAGCATCCAAGGAACAGGAAACACACTTTCAGCTCTGATCTCCAGCATCTGCAGACCTCACTTTCTCTTCCCTAACACAATGCTACCGTACCTCAGTCTGCTCTGTTTACCTGCTTACAGCAATGGTTCAGAAGTACCTCATTTTCTGAAGCACAATGGAACATCACACATGCCTGTAAGGTGCTATATAAATGTACGTCTTTCTCCCTCCCCTGGTTATCCCTTGCCCCCCTATTGTTTGAGCCGAATTGCTCCAGCCAGTGTGTTTGCAGCTGCTGCCCTTTTGCAGCTGAAGTCTCCGAACAGGAAACTGACACAACAGGAACCAGTAGACCAGGTGTTGGCTTAAGGGTTAGTTATAATCAGTGTGGGTTAATCTGATTAGATGTTTTGCACCTTTTTTATATATATATAATGGCGGAGGTTGAAGATCAGTGCGGGTTTTTAGTGGCCTTTTTAATTAAAATTTTTAAACATTAAAAAAAATCAAAAGAATATTCCCTAAATTAAAGTGAACTGTATCTATACCTGATGGGAGTGGGTGGAGGGAGTGGAACAATCATATGAGTGTGTTGTTGTCTCTGGAATACTATGTATGCAAGAGTGCAGTGTGGTGGCAAACAAGGAAATACTTTGAATGCAATTTCAGATTTTAAAAAATCATAATTGATTTTTTCTTAAAGATAAACCCTAGTAGATTGAAATATTGTCATACAATTATTGATTCCTCTCACATTTTTACTTGACTGTATCATTGTACTTGACTGGATTTTACAGAGTTGAGTTGTTTGGACTGAAAGCCTTTTTTTAAAACAAAAAGCTGTGGTGTTTTACTGGTTAATTCGAGCTTCTGGATTGTTTTTTTTAAAGCAGGAAACATTGATTTGAATTAGCAGCAGACTGTACGGGGCGGGCTTTTCTTGGGTTGACACGAAAGCCTGGGGCTGGGAGAGGTGGGAGTGCACGTCTGTGAGTGAGCTAGCATGCTGTTGTGCTCAGGAATGGGCTATGTGAAGGAAAGATGGCATTTTAATTTGTGGACATTTTGATAATGAATCTCTTGCCACTGGGTTCACCAATCGGCGGCCCCAGCTATTTCCAATTTTTGGGTGCCTTGAATCAAAACGAGTTCACTTAGCTGTTGAGCATTTGATCTCCAGACAGTGGCATTGTGCATGTTATGCCAGGGAGGCGTCGGGGCTGTGTGAGATTGGCTTTTAATGGGTTCGAAACAGGGCCTTTGACAGAGCTGCAAATCAGTATCCTCTCTCTTATTGAACAAAGCAGCCTTGGGAAAGGTACTGGGGAAAGGGGGGGGAGAGGAGTGATGGCTCAAATTGCAAATGGTCCTGCTGTTTGCAGGGTGCTCCTACTCATGATGTGAGGGAGTCTCTCGTTGCTGACGGATCAGCAGTTTCAGTGCCTGAAACAAGGGGGGGGGGGGGGGGGTGGAGAAGGAATTTTTTTCACTAACCTAACGCAGCAACTGAAACTAGTCGTGGGCGCAGTCCTTTATTGATGGGAGTGCTAGAGTTTCTTCCCCTGTCAGATTTCAGGAGGCCAAATTAAACCTCATTTAAATCAGGAATGCCAGTGGGTTAGGAACCTGCGATCAGGCTGCCTCTTCTGTGGCTCTCCCTCTAAAGGTGAGTTTGTAGATATTTTCATCCTTTTTTTGGGAAGGAAGCAAGCTATGAGCCAGACAGACAGAGCAAAGCCCCCTGGAAAGGTTCCAGTGCTGTTACAGTTGTGGGGCTTTGCAAGTGCCTATCACTCGTGGTGCTGTTGGTGATGGTGCAATCGCCTTTCGAAATCCAAAGGCTTGTTAGTTAGTCACATTTACCCATCCTGTCCTGTCCATACCATCAAAGGTGGTTGGTGTAAATGAACTAAACTTGTCGGTCCATCAGCGGCTATTTTTTAAGAAGTTCTGATGCCCCTCCCATTAGGCAGCTGTGGGCTGTGATTTGCTGGGAGAATGACAGATGCAATAGTGTTTGTCCACCCCTCTCTGTGGCATTGCACTCTGTCAGAGGCACCCTCAGAAGAAGTGTGTGTGTGTTTTTAGATTAGATTAGATTACTTACAGTATGGAAACAGGCCCTTCGGCCCAACAAGTCCACACCGACCCGCCGAAGCGCAATCCACCCATACCCCTTACCTAACACTACGGGCAATTTAGCATGGCCAATTCACCTGACTTGCACATCTTTGGACTGTGGGAGGAATCTGGAGCACCCGGAGGAAACCCACGCAGACACGGGGAGAACATGCAAACTCCACACAGTCAGTCACCTGAGTCTGGAATTGAACCCAGGTCTCTGGCGCTGTGAGGCAGCAGTGCTAACCACTGTGCCACCGTGTGTTATTCTGCTGCTAACACTGGGGCAAGTTTGTCGATCCACCTGTCAGTCACGGTGACGACTTTCCATTTCCTGGTGGGCTGGTCAAGTCGTTTAGGAGGACTTACAGGCATTATGACCCTGGTGTGAATGTGCTGTCTTGCCTCCTTTTCATGAGACCTGCTGGAGTGCAACATAACATGTGAATGACATACATGAAAGTGTGATGGAAAAGCGTGGCTTTACTTCTTACACAATGTTTGGACATTTGGAGTGACTCTGTTTTACAAGGACCACATTGTCCAGTAGCCATTACAGGCTTTTGTATATCTTTCTGCCAAGGTTGAACTGCACCTCAGTTTTATTCAAACTGTGTCTTTACATTCTCTGTTCAAAGTCTTCACTTCTCTTTGGGTTACAGAAGAGAACCATGGCTAACTTCGCCCATTTCTTGTTTGTAATTAGTGTTTAGATTGCAAACGTTTCGTCCCCTGTCTAGGTGACATCCTCAGTGCTTGGGAGCCTCCTGTGAAGCGCTTCTGTGATCTTTCCTCCGGCATTTACAGTGGCTTGTCTCTGCCGCTTCCGGTTGTCAGTTGCTGTCCGCTGCAGTGGCCGGTATATCGGGTCTAGGTCGATGTGTCTGTTGATAGAATTTGTGGATGAGTGCCATGCCTCTAGGAATTCCCTGGCTGTTCTCTGTTTGGCCTGCCCTATAATAGTGATGTTGTCCCAATCAAATTCATGTTGTTTGTCATCTGAGTGAGTGACTACTAGGGATAGCTGGTCGTGTCGTTTCGTGGCTAGTTAGTGTTCATGGATGCGGGTTGTTAGCTGTCTTCCTGTTTGTCCTATGTAGTGTTTTGTGCAGTCCTTGCTCATGAGCAAAACCAACGTAGTATACAAAATCCCATGCAAGGACTGCACAAAACACTACATAGGACAAACAGGAAGACAGCTAACAACCCGCAGCCATGAACACCAAATAGCCACGAAACGACATGACCAGCTATCCTTAGGAGCCATACACTCAGATGACAAACAACATGAATTCGATTGGGACAACACCACTATTATAGGGCAGGCCAAACAGAGAACAGCCAGGGAATTCCTAGAGGCATGGCACTCATCCACAAATTCTATCAACAGACACATCGACCTGGACCCAATATACTGGCCACTGCAGCGGACAGCAACTGACAACCAGAAGCGGCAGAGACAAACCACTATAAATGCCAGAGGAAACATCACAGAAGCGCTTCACAGGAGGCTCCCAAGCACTGAGGATGTCACCTAGAAAGGGGACGAAACGTTTGCAACAAAAACTCCCAGCTCGGCGAACAGAACCACAACAACGAGCACCCAAGCTACAAATCTTCTCACAAATTAGTGTTTAGAGGCTGCATATATTCTGACTCTGGAATTTATTTATTTATTCATGGGATGTGAGGCTTACTGGTTTGGCCAGCATATTTTGCCCATCCCTAATTGCCCACAGGACAATTGTAATGGTGCAGGTCTGGAGTCACATAGAGACCAGACAAGGAAGGATGACAGATTTCTTTCCCGAAAATAACATTGGTGAACCAGATGGGGTTTTTTTTCCCCTGACAATTGACTATGGTTATCCAGCTTTTCATTTTTACCGAATTAAAATTTCTGTCATGAAACCGTGTCCACAGAACATTAGCTTTTGGTTCCAGATAATTTGTTCAATGAACTTAACCACTATGTCACGGTCTTCTCTCATTTTCGAATCTTGTCCCTTTATACATTTCAAGTGACTGGACTGGCTTCTGGCCACTTGATAAATTTCTTGCACAGAATTCACCCGAGTATCTGCCAGAGAAGCCATGCTGTACAAAAAAAACTCTGCCAAGTATTTAAAATATTCAGGATGCAAACAAAGTCCATTAATCTTTGACAGTAATTACATTGAAAGTACTTCTGTGGTTCAGTTTAAATGCTATCAAGAACATTTGAGAAATTGTAGTTTGATGATATAGAACTTAAATATTGCTGAAAAGTCACATGTTTTATCGAAACCTTTCATCTTCCACTCATCAGGACAATTCACAAGAATACCAAAGTAAAGGGAGCAGTAACAGTATAAATCAAAAACAAATTGCTAAAAGACCTCTGTTATAATGAAGGGTCACCGGACCCTCAACGTTTACTCTGGCTTCATCCCACAGATGCTCCCAGGGTTCCTCCAGCAATTTCTGGTTTTGTTTCAGATCGCCAACAACTGCAGTTCAGTGTTTTATTTTATATTACCGTAACGATATAAATATTGCTTTCGGTTCACATTAGCATTCTTGAGAAATGTCCTGATGAGTGTAAGGTGAAAGACTCTGATAAAATGTGCATCTTTTCTCAGCAACATTCACCTTCTGTACGTCAGACCATTTTCTCAAATGTTCCTGTTGTCCCTTTCTTTCGGGATTTCTTGTGAATTGTCCTGATGTGTGTGAGGTGAGAAACTTTGAGAAAATGTGTGTTTTTAAGCAAAGTTCAATATTGAGGAGTCAGATAATTTTTTCTGTCGCCCAGAGTGGGCCAGGCTTTGAGCACGCTTTTCACTCGAATGCTATTGCTTTTGGTCATTGTGTTTTGCCAGTTCTTGGCGAGGGTTTAAGATGCAAGTGCGCCATCCAGGGACAATTGGTAAACAGCAGGATGAAATGTGTCCTGTTGCCCAATAGGCGGCTTTAACTCAATGAAGCATCTAATCCAAGGCAAGAGCTGATTGGTTAGAAAGTGAGTGTGCTAAATTCTAATCTGAAAATGTGTTGCTGGTTAAAGCACAGCAGGTCAGGCAGCATCCAAGGAATAGGAAATTCGACGTTTCGGGCCAGAACGTCGAATTTCCTGTTCCTTGGATGCTGCTTGACCTGCTGTGCTGTAACCAGCAACACATTTTCAGCTCTGATCTCCAGCATCTGCAGACCTCACTTTTTACTGCTAAATTCTAATGGCAAACATGGGGTGTGTGTGTGTGCGCGCGCGCGCGTGTGTGTGTGTGTGGCTTTTTTATCTGGATCTAACTATTGAAAGCAAGCTTGTTCCTTTCGGTTGAGCTGACATCTCCTCCACTCAGAAGCTCCAGATGCTGATGTGGAAGGTGCTGGAAGTCTGGAGATGACTGGCCCAGCTCACTAAGAATTAACTTCACTCCACGAGCAAACTTTCTGAAAATGATAGAAGGAAAAGACCAGCCAGTGCATCTAACCTGTCCTTTGTTGCTGAGGGGCCTTGACATGGACTCCAGGGGTTGGTTAGTTGGGCAACTGCAGAGTGGCACCAACAGCGTGGCTTTAATTCTCACATTGGCTGAGGTTACCCTGAAGGTCCCACCCACCTCAACCTCGCCCCTCTCCTGAGGCGCGGTGACCCTCAGGTTAAGCCAGCATTGGTCGTCCCTCTCCAATGACAGCAGTGCCAGGGTGCTCTGGGACTGTGGTGCCTTTACCTTTTTACAGGGTCTTCCATTTGATGGTGAAGAAGTGGCGTTTACCAATCTAATGAGAAGATGTATCAACAGCCAACATTCGCTACAACCCACATTCCCCTAAGCACTGAAATATCCCATCTTCACATTACTTGTCATTTACTTTGTGTTATGTCAGGCAGCTGGGGATGGCCAATAAATGCCAGTGATATCAAAGTCAATAGTATGAATAAAAAGGAGGATCAAGAGCCCATAAAGATATGATGTTTGAGGAGAACGTTTGTTTGAATCCGAAGAGATGTTAATTGTTTTAATAGAGTAAGTTAGGAGAACCTGTTTCCACTGGTAGGTGGGTCAGGAATCAAAGGGCCCAGATTTTCGATCATCAGCCACTGAACTGGAGATTGAGTTGTGGTGATCGAGAATGGGCTGAAAGGTGACAGGCCAAGGATTGAGTTTCATGGGAAGATTGGGTTAAACATTTGCAAAGATGGTAATAACTAGCTCATTTAAAGAAGACTGGCACAGGCAGGATGGTTGGAATGGCTTTCTTGTAGGATGAATATTTAATGCATCATCCATTTTGCCAATTGTCAAGTTGCTTTACCTTTAGCAATGCTTTTGTGTACTGTCTCTGCG
The DNA here is from genome assembly GCF_020745735.1 of Hemiscyllium ocellatum. Lineage (NCBI taxonomy): Eukaryota > Metazoa > Chordata > Chondrichthyes > Orectolobiformes > Hemiscylliidae > Hemiscyllium > Hemiscyllium ocellatum. The sequence goes on from NC_083443.1 coordinate 25,235,374, forward strand.
TCTCATTGCGTCCTCAATCACGATTGTGACTTCGAATTTCTGGCTGGAGAACGTTGCTGCTATTTGGGGAAAATGCTGTAATGTCGAGTCTGCACTTCTGGGGGTGGTACTTTAGACCTCTGGAGCTCCAGGTTATCTGTGGTCCATCAAGCAGACCCTCAACCAGGTGCATTGCATTGCCCTTTGGTGGCGTGTGCTTTTTTTTTTGTTGAGTCGTATTTTTCGATAGCTGTGTGTGTGTGTGTCTCTTACCCTCCGGTTTCAGCCACCCCAGCACTGAGACACACAGTGGGCTTTTTGTTTCTCCTCCGATGCTAATTGCCATGCTGTGTGCTGCTTTGTATGGGACCTGCCCGCTTCTGACACGACACATGCACAAGGACAATCCAAACATGGCAGCGAGCAGTCTCTGGCAAATGAGAGGTGTAAGTGTTATGTTTGTGGAGGTGAGGAAAGGTTGTGTCCTGTCTGTTTTCATGAATTCATTACAAGCCTGCGTGTCCCACACTGGGTGATAAGGAAGATTTGTGAGCAAGATTTGCAATTCTCTTGACTTCAAAGTTATAAATCAAATTTAACTCCTAAATAACACTCTGCCATTTTGGTAGTATTTCCTGCTTACATCAGATTCAAACCATCAAATGCAGCTCCGTTTCAGTTTTGAGTTTCTTAGCTTATGGGGATGCCATGGAGAGGCTGTGTCGTGAGGAGGCCATTTTTATCGACATAGATTTCTTTCACCATAGAGTCACCCGTGCCTTTAAAGTCAGGCAATTATGTGTCCTCTGACCCCCAGTTACTTTCCTTCCAGATAGTTCCAACAAGAGGCCCCCCATCCCATTAGGTTGAGGTTTCTTATTGGCTGTGTTTGACAGAGGTTTTTGTGTCTCATTTGTTTGAGTCATGAAGTGGAGGCTAAAGGTCATCTCCATTGTGCGGCTTGCACTGCCTGCTGTATTCAGAGCTCCTTTGTCGCACTAACTTGAGCTGTGTTTTTCTTGAATCCTATATACCCTTTTATGTTTTAGGTTTATACTCTTCCCTCCCCCCTCCCCACCACCTCCACCCCATCCCCCTGCCCCCCCCCAAAAAAAGGCCTTCCCAATTCAAGATTAAGCTTGCATCTTACAATAGCCCCAGTCTCACTCACGTTGCTGCCTTTTCCTACAGGCGCTCTCCCCTCCTTTTGTGTTCTGTCTGATTCACTGGTGGGGGGGGCGGGGGGGGGAACAGGGGGATCAGATGGTCAATGAAACGAGAGGGACACAGGCGAAGCTGTGGAAATAGATTGCCTGGCCATGTTGTTTTGTTTGTTCTTGTTTTTGTGCAGAGAACATTCTGATGTGCATGTTTCCCCCCCCCCCCCCCACTTTAATTCACCTCAGAAACCTTCCCCACCCCGCCACACCAATCAAATAACAAGCCCAAACCCTCCATTCCCCCAGATGAAAATCATGGAGTGCTTGCTGGTGGCAGTGTAAAAGTTTGCTGTCTGGATTAAAATGTAAGGCCGTGTATAAAATGAGCAGCTCCTCACAATGGAAACCAGCTAAAGCCCCAGAGTGGACTGCATAATGAAGTTGGGGGGGGGGGGGGCAGAGTTTGAGAGATATAGAGCCATCTCTAACCTGAAAGGAGCAGTTTTCATAATGCACAGCCCATTTAATCCGAGCAATTTAAGGAAGATCATCTAGTGTGTTAACTTTCTGGCTTTATTTGTGTTTGTCTGTTAACCCACCAGTCCCTACTCCTAACAGCTCTTGTTTGTTGAGGTGGTTGCTTTCACTCCTGCTCTTTGTTGTCTGACTGCGGACGGTTCTGTTTCTGTGGACGGTGAGGGGAGGGGGGGGTGGGGAGGGAGGTTGTGGCGCGGAGGTTGGGTTGATTTAAACCTTAACCGAATCTCTTCTGTTTTGTGGAGAAGTGGCCCCATTGCCACAGACATGGAACATCAGAACTGGCACAATGAGGCAGCACTAACAAAGAGAGGGGCTCCATTCATTCTGCTTTGTATTGGTTTCTAACACGCAAACGGACACACACACACCCCACCAGAGAGAGAGAGAGACACACACACACACCCCACCAGAGAGAGAGCGAGAGAGAGAGAGAGAGACACACACACACACCCCACCAGAGAGAGAGAGAGAGAGACACACACACCCCACCAGAGAGAGAGAGAGAGAGACACACACACACACCCCACCAGAGAGAGAGAGAGAGAGAGAGACACACAGAGACACACACACACACACCCCACCAGAGAGAGAGAGAGAGAGAGACACACACACCCCACCAGAGAGAGAGAGAGAGACACACACACACCCCACCAGAGAGAGAGAGACACAGAGACACACACACACACACACCCCACCAGAGAGAGAGAGAGACACACACACACATACACCCCACCAGAGAGAGAGAGAGAGAGAGAGACACAGAGACACACACACCCCACCAGAGAGAGAGACAGAGACACACACACACACACACACACAAACAGAGAGAGAGAGACACACACACCCCAACAGAGAGAGAGACACACACAAACACACTCTCTCTCTCTCACTCACACACTCTGACACAGACTCTCTCATGCAGACACACTCTCTCACAGACAGACACACACCACACGCGCACACAGAAGCTCTCATGCACTCTAACACACACTCTGACACTCTCTCATGCAGACACACACACACCCCAACAGAGAGAGAGAGAGAGAGACACACACACACACACACACACACACACACTCTCTCTCTCTCTCTCTCTCTCTCTCTCACACACACTGACACGCACACACACACTCTGACACACACACTCTAACACACACACACCCTCTCTCTGGACGTGCCAGTGAATGGGTTTAGAAGCAAGGCTTTGTTTATGGTAAAGACTCGTCTGCCGAGACTGATTTTTCAAAGCGATATTTCAGTTAGCCGTGGTGTGGAGAGGGTCTCCTCGCCCCAACATGGATTCTGCTGCACTTTGAGTTCCCTATTGCGATTCTTGATTTTCTTTTCTTTATGTTGAGGTGGTGTTGTTACTGCTTTTCCGAGCTGGACAGCAGAATGTTTAATTATCTCAAAGATAAGAAGTTTTCCAAAACAGTCAGAGGGGAAAATTTGCCCAAAGAAGAAACATAGGCGATTTCTTTTAAATCAAACAATCTTGCAAAAGTGGTTTCAGTTTTAACTTTAATGTGTAAGATCTTTAATCCTGATTAACACAGAGTTTGTGGCAGAAACTAGAGTATATTCTGGGAGGGGAGCCACTGTCCCTCGTAGTCTTTTAGTTTGACAATTTGAAGCAGATTACAGGACTGGCTACACTGCGTGCAGAGATCTCTCACTGGGGTTGAACGTGCCCTAAGTTTATCCTGAGGTTGTGATGAAAGGGTTACTAAGAAATGAGCTTGTTTCCTCTCTCTCTCTCTCCCCCCAAAGGGCCCCACAGCTTTTGTACTTGTCAGGGTTAGTCTGTTGGCATGGGGTTGGCAACTGATTCCAAATCATGGCCTGATGCAAGACAGGATTCTGTCTGCCACCTTCTTTCCTTTTGTGTTGCACTTGGCATTGAGGAGCAGTCTTGGCACCGAGTGGGTACCGTGGCTCCATGAGTGAGCATTTCCCTCGCTCTGTATCGTGTCCAGCTTGTCTTGTGCTCACAGGTGGTACTCACTGTGGACAGGTGAACAGGAAAGGGGTCTCGGAGGAAGGGGGCGTGGGTGGGGATGCTGTCAGTCAGCACTGCTATAGCGTCCACCTTTCAGGTGCCATCCTTCAATACTCAGTGCAACTGACTGACTGACTGGAGATTAGCACATTTGAAGGGAATGTGAATGTGTGTGTGTGTGTGTGTGTGTGTCTGTGTGTATGTGTGTGTGTGTGTGTGTCTGTGTGTGTCTGTGTGTGTGTGTGTGTGTGTTGCATTCAGGCACGTGAGAACAAGCACGCACACATCTGCCATGTGTGGCCCAAGAGGGTTTCAGCCTGTTTGGGATTACTTACGCATTCGAAGAGGAACAATGGAAAAGATACTGTGTTCTTGGGCAATAGACATAACTTTCACCTCTGCACCCAGCCAACCCCTCTTTGTGTGTCACTGGCTTTCACAAAGGACATCCAAGCAGCTGTGGTCCATTCGACAATGTTGAACCAAAGGGGGTTTATTAAAGAGAATTTTCAGTCCTGAAGTGTTTAATGATTAAATTAACCTCTAACCTCTACACCCTCCATCTTCAAAAATGCTTTGTTTATTCCGTGGCTTGTAACCACACTCACCCTGGCAGTGATATAGCGGTGTCGTAAATTTGCCAATCAGTAACAGGCAGGGCAGTTCCAGTGAAAGGGAAATGTCTTTTTATTCTTCTCCCACCTTCTCTCTCTTTCTGTCTCACCCAAATAAAGGGTTAGGGTTGGGGGGGAAACGGGGGGGTTTGGAAATATGCGCAGTTCACTCGATGGCGGTCGGCACAGACAGGACTTGCTGAGCAGGAGAGCTGTGTCCATTAGTGTGAGACTGCAGGAGAGGAGGATGGAAAAGAATGGGGAGCTAGTTAATCAATAACTGCAAGGTCAGACAGAGAGTGTCAGTTTTAATGTACCCTGTTAGAAATCAGTGGTGGAGGATTTGTATAGCATGTGACAGCTTAAAGAAACAGATCTGTGCTATTTGTAAAGGAGGACAAGTCTTGCAACTTTTGCAGTGAAGGGAGTCACCTGGTGGTGAAGGAAGACATGAAGCTCAAAGTGTCGTCTTCACATTTGCCTGGGCTGTTATTGAAGTCCCCACATTTCATTTAATCAGACATATGGCTTTTCATTCCCTGTCACTGTATCTACAAGGTATTAAATTTATTGACTTGAAAAAGATTGCTTTGACATTTTCAAAGTCTTTTCTGCACATAATGTTTTTAATGCATAAACCTTGCTTGCCCATTCTAATGCATTGCAATGTCTTGTTCGCATCATTCAGCATGAAATAACTGACCCAAAACACAACATGTAATGATTTTTGAGCTTATGTACTGCAGTGGATGGCACAAAATTAAACTGGTGATCGAACCTGACTTCTGAACTGGGCTTTTGCCTCTCTAACAGCTCTGAACAACACACACGTACTGTTACACTCACATACGTACACACTGACACTCTCTCGCGCACTGACACTCTCGCACACACTGACACTCTCGCACACTGACACTCTCGCACACTGACACTCCCGCACACACTGACACTCTCGCACACTGACACTCTCGCACACACTGACACTCTCGCACGCACTGACACTCACACACTGACACTCTTGCACGCACTGACACTCACACACTGACACTCTCGCACACACTGACACTCACACACACTGACACTCTCGCACACACTGACACTCTCGCACGCACTGACACTCACACACTGACACTCTCGCACACACTGACACTCTCGCACACACTGACACTCACACACACTGACACTCTCGCACACACTGACACTCTCGCACACTGACACTCTCGTACACACTGACTCACACACACTGACACTCTCGCACACTGACACTCTCGCACACACTGACACTCACACACACTGACACTCTTGCACACACTGACACTCTCGCACACTGACACTCTTGTACACACTGACACTCTCACGTACTGACACTCTCTAGCACTCTCTCAGGTGGAAGTGGGGACTACAGATGCTGGAGATTAGAGTCTAGATTAGAGTGGTGCTGGAAAAGCACAGCAGGTCAGGCAGCATCCGAGGAGCAGGAAAATCGGCGTTTCAGGCGAAAGGTCCCCACCTTTCCTAGGATGAGGTCGTCACTGGCCAGGTCAGCATTTATTGCCCATCCCTAATTACCCAGAGGACAGTTGAGAGTTAATCATATTGCGGTGCGTCTGGAGTCACACATGGGCCAGAACAGGAAAGGATGGCAGTTGTCTTCCCAGACGACATCAGTGAACAGATCTGCTTTTCCCCAACAATTGACAATAGATTCATGGACATCACTAGTCTCTTAATTCTAGAGTTTATTGAATTCAAATTACACAATCTGCTGTGGCAGGATTTGAATCTAAGTCCCCAGAACGTTACCTAGATCTCCGGATTAACAGTCTAGCAATAATACTCTAGCACCATCCCTCTCTGGGTAAGAGAGATTTCCTCCAGTAAATCAATCTCCTGCTCCTTACCTTAATCATGTGTCCCCTAATTATTGAGCTGAAAATGTGTTGCTGGAAAAGCGCAGCAGGTCAGGCAGCATTCAAGGAGCAGGAGAGTCAACGTTTCGGGCATAAGCCCTTCTGCTCATGCCCGAAACGTCGACTCTCCTGCTCCTTGGATGCTGCCTGACCTGCTGCGCTTTTCCGGCAACACATTTTCGGCCCTGGAATATGATTACCTACATTGATTTCTGCACAGCACTGTTAAATTGCAGATTCAATGTCAACTTCGTCCTGAGAATTAGTGTTACATTCACATGGCAATGAGACTTGGCCTCTGTGCCAGTGAAATTCCTCTCTAATGCATCTGTTCTTGGTATTTCTTAGAAACATAGTAATTATTAATGGAATATCACTGATATTCGGCTTGATACCAGACTGATTCCTGTGACAGCAGCACTGATGTATGAAGAGAGACTGAATTGGTTAGGATCTCATTCTCTGTCGTTATAAAAGAATAGGGAGAGATATTACAGAAACCTGTAAGAATATAACCGGACCAGACAAGGGACTGCAAGGGTCACAGTTTAAGGATACGGTGTAGGCCATTGAGGGCTGAGCTGAGGAGAGAGTGGGTAGCCTGTGGAATTCTCTGGAACAGAAAGTGGTGGAGGCCAAAGCATGGAATGTTTTTAAGAAGGAATTGGGTGTAGTTTTTTTGGGGCTGAAGGGATCAAAGTGTTTGGGTGATCGAGGGAATCGGGTACTGAGTTGGATATTCAGCCATGATGGTATTGAATGGTGGATCAGGCTCCAAAGGGCCAAATGGCCTACTCCTGCTTCTATGATTCCATCACTTCAGAAACTAGCAGTTCAACATGCCAACTCCACGTGAACGGATTTGTTTATTCTTTCTTTCCTCTCTCTTCGTATTTTTCTTCATTGACCTCTTAAATGTCATGATTGCTTTGGTTTATCTGAACACATCACGTGGTCAGGGATCCCTTCATACCTTCTCTGTTCCCTTTTGACTCTGTGTCCTGATGCTAATATTTACCAGTGGAAATAATCTTTAGCTGTTGACTCTGAGAATTTTTGAGCCCGCATGCAACTGTTTTGCCATGGTCCATTGATTACTGCCTCACAACATCACTGCCTCTTCCTGAAATATTATTCTTATCCAGTTTTGCAGAGCTCAGTCAGTGAACTAGTTAGTGATGTAGCCACGCAACCGAGGTCATGGACAGAAAAGACCAGCTTTTCCTTCTGTCTCACTTTGGACAGACAAAATTGCTGATATTTTATTTTAAAAAGCTGTGACATGCCTTCACAGGTCAAGAAGAATTGCTGGTGGTTGTGTGGTTTGTATTCATTTCTGCACCAAGGTTGTTCCTGCGCGTAACAGCAGAAGGAATGAACTGGGGAGCCTTGATTGTCACCAGATTTCATTATCTGACCAGGCTGTGTCTTCGTTCATTGCAAAACGGAAAATGTGCACTTACAGAGTGCCTTAGGCATACTTTTCGCATGCTTTTACTTTTGAACAAACTCGATCCCCACTTTCCGTGTCACAAGGAGCCACCAACTGCACTGAAAGGTCAGCCCTCGTTTTTACCGGTATAACGTAAGGCTGTTGACCAGGACAAAAGGGAGCAATTGCTCTTCTTCAACGTCGTATCTCAGGGTCTTTTGAATCTACCAATGAAGGCAGATGCAGCCCTTAATGCAACAGTTCACCTATCAGAAAGCACCTCCGACACTGCAGCACTCCCTCAGTACCGAAATCCCAGTGTGAATTATGTGCATACAGAATGGGGCTGAAACCCATGACTTTAACAGTATAGCACAATACAGGTCCTAGATGTTGTGCTGACCTTTTATCAGTGTAACTTACATACCCTTCACTGTACTATCTTCGACGTGCCTATCGAAGAGTCACGTAAATGTCCCCAACGTATCTGACTCTACTACCACTGCTGCCAGGGCGTTCCATGCACCCACTACTTTCTGTGTAAAGAGAGTAGTGGTCCTTACACAGGGAATGGTGGGTGCGTGGAATGCTTCAGAATTCTATCAATGAGCTGAGGCTGACAAATTAAAAAGCAGATGATTTTCACTGTATGAAGAAAGAACCACGAATTGTTAACTTATAACTTAATCTCTATCCTTTTAAACAAAAAAATCTCAAATGCTGATGTGCGAGAAAAGATAGCAAGGAACTGTGAAGGGGCAGAAGAGCCTCAAAGAACAGACCTTTTTTTTTCCTTTATTGCTTCATGAGATGAAGGCATCACTGGCTAGGCAGCATTTATTGCTCATCCCGAGTTACCCAGTTAAGAGTCGACCACATTGCTTTGGGTCTGGAGTCACATGCCGACTCTTAATTCCAGATCTTTCTTTGATTGGATTCAAATTCCATCATCTGTCGTGGCGGGGTTTGAACCTTGGTCCTCAGAGCATTGTCTGGGTCTCTGGATTAACGGTCCAGTGATGACGCCACTAGACCAGCACATCCCATGTAGAGACCAGAAAAGATGCAGTGATTCGGGGTGGGGTAGGAACATTAAAAAAAAATCAGTGAAGCTCAGCTCTGTCACCAGTCTGGATTACAGACATCGATGAGATATTTTGAATCCGTTTCCTTCTCGTTCCTTTTAACTCTCTTTCATAAAGCACCAAGGCTGTGGATTCAGCAATTGGTAATATATTTGTCACTAGTTTGAATATTCTTCCTGTCAATGTTTCTGAAGAATACTTTTCCCTTTTTGCTTTTCAAGAGGGGAATTTGCAGAGAGAATAACTAGCTGCTCAGGATTGTACTTCCCTTCTCCACACTCAGAAAATGTTTTCTCTTTCACAAGTTGGGTAGTCCTGCTGTCTCACCCAGGAAACATCGCCAGAGGGGGAGGCGTTGGTCTCCTGGTATTATCACTGGACTGTTCATCCAGAGACCCAGGCCATGCTCTGGGCAACTGGGTTTGAATCCTGCCACGGCAGATGATGGAATTTGAATTCAATAAAAATCTGGGATTAAGTGTCTCATGATGACCGTGAATCCCTTGTCGATGGTCGGAAAAGCCCATCTAGTTCGCTGATGTCCTTTCGGGAAAGGAACTGCCATCCTTTCAGCTACATGTGACTCCAGACTCTCAGAAATGTAGTTGACTCTTATGTGCCCTCTGGGCAATGAATACTGGCCTAACCAGCGATGCCCTCCGCCCGTGAATGACCATTAAAAAAACGACCAAGCAGTTGTTACCTTGCTGAGTGCTCCGAAACACACACAAATGGTCCTGGTTGAATCAAAAGTTTGTCACTGGGCAAAACTGCCCTGAACTTGGAACCAAAGTGTCTAGCCACCTCCTCCATTGTTGAAAAGGTAACCTTGTAGACTTAATGTGCAGTGGGTTCTGGTAAATCATTTTTCAACATTATCTTCCACTGTTTCCAAGGCAGTAACTTTTCCCATGTTCCAGACCACCATCCAGAAAACTAAAAGCCCTCCTTTACCCAAAGCTCATTTTTTTAAAAAAAACTACAATATACAATATCTGGCTGTGGAGCCAAATGGTTCTATCTGCTCTATCCACTGTGGATCCAACATGTCTTTAGAATGACTCTATGAACTTCAGAGATAATCCCCACTTTACGGAGATTCGTGTTAAAGTTTTAGTCATCCCTAGTGAGATGAACGACCCTCTCGTATGACTTTAAAGGGTGTTTCTGTCTCCTCATAATCCCTATTCAGTGTTGACACTGACTCAATTAGCATATTATGGTCAATAGGTTGTTGAAAGTTTGTTGTGTTTGAACCAACTTGCTTCTAATTGCGTGTCAATGCAAATGTGATGCTCTTAATTCATCACCTCAAATAGCTCGCTGTCTCCCATGTCTCACCCTCAGTCATATGCCTTGTACTTTATCCTATCATTATTATTAAATGTCAACCACATTTCTGAGTCTGCAGCCACACGTAGGCTGGAAGGATGGCAGTTCCTTTCCCTAAAGGACATTAGTGAACCAGATGGGCTTTTTCGACAATCGACAAGGGATTCACGGTCATCATAAGACTTCCTAATCCCAGATTTTTATTGAATTCAAATTCCATCATCTGCCGTGGCAGGATTCAAACCCAGTTGTCCAGAGCATGGCCTAGCTCTCTCTCTGGATGAACAGTCCAGTGATAATACCACTAGACCATTGCCTCCCCATCTAGTGATAGTTCCTGGTGAGACAGCAGAGCTATTCAATTTGTGAAAGAGAAAACATTCTACTTCTGAGAGTGGAGAAGGGAAATACAAATCTGACTCCCATGGGCACAACCTAAAGCAAGGAGAGATCAAGCCTGCACTGCTTCACACTTCATGGCTAAGTCAACAAAGTACAATAAATTCACACAACCAGTACAACTTTCTGAAATACTACTCCCAGAGGTTAACTGAATGAATTAATGAGCATCTGAATGATCATTAAAACCTCATTGATATATCCACAGGAGAATAGGGAGGTGGTAGATAGCTCTGAGTTGAGAATACCTGTGTATGCCATTCAGATTCTCTCCAGTTTTGACAGCGACAGCTCAGTTCATTCTGAACTTGATAACTTGTGACCCGAGCGCACGATTCAATCTAGTTTTTAGTCTCAAGATGGGAGTGGTGCTGGAAAAGCTCAGCAGGTCAGGCAGCATCCGAGGAGCAGGAGAATCGGCGTTTCAGGCAAAGGTCCTTCAGGAGAAACGTCGATTTCCTGCTCCTCGGATGCTGCCTGACCTGCTGTGCTTTTCCAGCACCACACTGATCTTGACTCTAATCTCCAGCAGCTGCACTACCCATTTTTGCCTAATTTTTAGTCTGTCTGCCACCGCGACCCCCTGTGAAAATGGAACAACAGTGGGATGCCCTTCTGCTAAGGAATACTGTACTGAGACTCCCCAAAGCCTGTGCATCATCCACAAGAAACCAGTCAGGAGTGTGATAGAATGCTCCCAATCTGCCTGGATGTGTCCAATTCCAATATCCCTCAGGAAGATTCAAATCATGCTGGACAAAGCAGCCCATTTGATTGGCACCACATCCAGAAACATCCACTCACCATGCACTATTGCTACTGAGCATTGTGTCAGGGGGAGGCATGGTGGCTCAGTGCTGCCTCACAGCGCCAGGGACCCTGGGTTCGATTCCTGTGTCGGGCGACTGTCTGTGTGGACATTCTCCCCGTGTCTGCATGGGTTTCCTTCGCGTGCTCTGGTTTCCTCCCACAATCCAAAGAATTGGCCACGATAAATTGCCTGCAATGTTAGGTGCGTTAGTCAGGGGTAAATATAGGGTAAGGGAATGGGTCCGGGTGGGTTACTCTTCGGAGGGTCGGTGTGGACTAGTTGGGCCGAAGGGCCTGTTTCCATACTGTAGGGAATCTAATCTGCGCACAAGATGCACTGCTTAGACAGCACCGTTGTCTAACCTACAACCACTTCCATCTAGAAAGACAAGGACAGCAGGTACACGGGAACACCAACTGCAAGTTCCTCTCCAAACCGATTTGTCCACCTGACTTGGAAATAGATAGTTGTTCCTTCAAAATCCTGGTACTCTCTTCCCCACAATCCCGTAAGTCTACCGACACCACATGCTCTGCAGTGGTTGAAGAAGGCAGTTGTCCACCACCTTCTCCAAGGGCAGCCAGTGAATGGGCAATCAAAGCTGGGCCAGCCAGTGGCATCCATGTGCCATGAATGACTTTAAAAAAAACCTACCGTGGGTCACCAGATGAAGTTCTCCTGAAGAAGGGGTGTCCGGACCTTCATATGCTCAACGCAGGGCTTTGTGTGGTGTGCAGTGATTGTGAGGCTGTTTGTAACAATCCCTATGTGTGTTACATCCGTGTAAAATCTGCATGTTAGGAAGTGCCCTGTGAATACTGCTTCGTTCATTTTGTCACAGAAACACGGGCTGCCTTTGAATTAAAATGACTCATTCTCGGCTTTTTAATCCATGTTCTGTGGATCTTTTTCTTTCTGATCACTGTCATGGTTTGGGATAATCATGGTATCGCAGAATGAGGAGGCGTGTATGCCCGAATCTCTCAACGTCGTGAGCTCACTGCTACTTTTCAGTTCCCACCCCTTCCTTTCTCAGTGGCCCTCGCACTGTATGAACCACATGACTGTGTCAGTCCCATCTTTAATAAGAAATATAGTGGTTCCACAGTGGGCACAGCACGCCCTGAGCCAGGTTCATGTGCTGCCTTTTCAAAATTCTCACTTCTCGTTGCTCTCTGAAGTCTCTACGGCAATCCAGAAGGGGTCCCTCAATCCTATAAGTCTCTCGGCACTCCCACTGTGCTGGCTTCTTGCCCCATTTCAATCAGCGATAGCCTATTGTTATTATCACAAGGCTATCAATCCAGAGATCCAGGTAATGTTCTGGGGACTTGGGTTTGAATCCCACCACGACACATTGTGGAATTTGAATCCAATAATAGTCTGGAAATAAGAGTCTCATGATAACTATGAAACCATTGCTGATTGTCAAGGGGGAAAAACAACCATCTGTTCACTAAGTTCTTTAGGGAAGGAAATCTGCCCCCCCTCACCTGGTCTGTGCCTACATGTGACTCCAGACCCATAGCAACGTGGTTGGCTCTAGGGTGGCACGGTGGCTCAGTGGTTAGCACTGCTGCCTCACAGCACCAGGGTCCCAGGTTCGATCCCAGCCTCGGGCGACTGACTGTGTGGAGTTTGCACATTTCTCCCCGTGTCTGTGTGGGTTTCCTCCGGGTGCTCCGGTTTCCTCCCACAGTCCAAAGAGGTGCAGGTCAGGTGAATTGGCCATGCTAAATTGCCTGTAGTGTTAGGTGCATTAGTCAGAGAGAAATGGGGCTGGGTGGGTTACTCTTTGGAGGGTCAGTGTGGACTTGTTGGGCCAAACGGCCTGTTTCAGCACTGTAGGGAATCTAATCTAGTCTAAACTGCCCCCTGGGCAATAAATTCTAGTTCAGCCATGAATAAATTAAATTTGTCTTTTAAGTTCTGGAGTTTTTTCCCAAAATCTCGTTGTGTCTCTCTCTCTTCTCTCTATCTCTCTCTCTCTCTCTCTCTCTCTCTCTCCCCTCTCTCTCTCTCTCTCTCTCCCTCTCTCTCTCCCCCTCTCTCTTCCCCCCTCTCTCTCTCTCCCTCTCCTCTCTCTCTCCCCCCCCCTCTCTCCCCTCTCCCCTCTCTCTCTCTCCCCCCCTCTCTCTCTCCCCCCTCTCTCTCTCCCCCTCTCTCTCCCCTCTCTCTCTCTCCCTCTCTCTCTCTCTCTCCCCCTCTCTCTCCCTCTCTCTCTCTCTCCCCCCTCTCTCTCCCCTCTCCCCTCTCTCTCTCTCTCTCCCCTCTCTCTCTCTCCCCTCTCTCGCTCTCTCTCTCTCTCTACCCCCCCTCTCTCTCTCTCCCCTCTCTCTCCTCCCTCTCTCTCTCTCTCTCTCTCTCCCCCCCCCCTCTCTCTCCCCTCCCCCCCCCCCCCCCTCTCTCTCTCTCTCTCCCTCTCTCTGCCTGAGCTTTCTGTGACCATTCTCAGTAAGAAGTTTAGAAGATGCGAGGGAAGCAGTTTTTGTATTGTGCAGCCCGGACCTGGAATGTGCTGCCTGAGTGTGGAGGAGGCAGACTCAATCCTGACCTTCAAAAGGGAATTGGATAATTAATCATCGGGTAAATGCTGTGCTACTGGAGAGAATGGGGTGCTTGAGGCTGACGGTGCTGTTGTGGAAAACCAGCATGGAGAAGATTTGCAAATGGCTGCCTTCTGTGATCCCTCCTTATCAAACTTTAATGTTTCTGTGAAATGTCTGGAGCTGTTTAATCACATTTATAAATGCAACTTGCACTGCACAGTCACAAGACACAGGTAATAGGGTTGGCATCTGTCACCATCCCTTCCCCAGGATTGCTATGTTTTAGTGAGCGGTGGAACCAGCCCCCATTAGGGAACTTGATCTGAGATCTTACTGCCCCCTCCCCCCATTGTGCCTGCTCTGAGAAGGGTGAAGAACAAAGCAAATGTTCCCTAAAAGGGTCAAGGGTGCAGTTTAACTCGGTTACAATCAACTTGATGGTGCAAAGGGAGGTGATGGCCTATTATAGCTGGACTATTAATCCAGCAAACATCAGGAAATGTTCCGGGGATCCGGGTTTGAATCCTGCCAGGGCAGATAGTGAAAATTAAATTCAATGAAATAACTGGAATTAAGGGTCTAATGATGACTATGTAACCGTAGACAAGTGTTGGGGGGGGAACCCACCTAGTTCACTCATGCCCTTCAAGAATAGAAACTGACATCCTCACCTGATCTGGCCTACATGTGACTCCAGACCCACAGTCATGTAGTTAACACTTAATTGCCCTCTGGGCACTTAGGGATAATTAATAAATGCTAGTCGTAGAATCCTTGTAGTGTAGATGTAGGCCATTTCAGTCCGTTGAGTCCACATCAATCCTCCCAAGAGCATCCCACCTAGGTCCAACTCCCAACCCTATCCCTGTTAACCCTGCACTTCCCAGGGGTAACCCAGACATGTGGACATGTTTATGGGCATTTGAGAATGACTCCTCAAGCAGAATTGCAGAATGGCAACAAATGTGTTTTCAAAGGACTGACAGTAAATTTAATAGATTGTTCCATCGAAATGTTCAATGTTTGCGTTCAGTTAGTGAAGTTAGTTGTCCGTTGGGGAAGTAGCTGCTGGGATTCCTTCCTTGCCTACTGAGTGTTTGTTTGTAGCAATGACAGGTGTCTTTAAATTGCTGATTTCCGTCTGGACGTATCTATTGTGTGAGTCTTGCTTAAAATGCAGTACAGCCCTGTGTGTCGAATTAAAAGAAATTGACCAAAAATATCAAACGTTTGGAGAAAATTGCTTTCTTTGGAAATGGATATATACTTCACGTTTTTTTTAAAATGCAGGAGAAAAAGTAGAAAGAATGGTTCTAATCAGACAGCTGTCTCAATGACCTGATACAGGTGTGATGGGCCAAATGGCCTCATTCAGAGCATCTGCAAACAGAAAGGGTTCTCATTTATCTTCATAGAATCCCTACAGTGTAGGAGCAGGCCACTCGGCTCAATGAGTCCACACTGACCCGCTGAAGGATATCTCGCACTACCCTATCCCTGTAACGCTGCATTTCCCACGGTCGATCCACCTAACCTTGCACATCTTTGGACTGTGGGAGGAAACCGGAGGAAACCCACGCAGACACGGGGAGAATGTGCAAACTCCACACAGAGAGTCCGCCTGAGGCTGGAATCGAACCTGGTTCCCTGCAGCAGGGCTAACCACTGAGCCACCATTCACATATATAGGATCTTTCACAATATCAATAAATCTAAGAGTTTTACAGAGGAACGGGGGAGGGGGGGGTAGACCATTCAGCCCATCAAGCCTGTCCTAACCGTTCAATGTGACCATGGCTGATCAAACCCTTCAGTACCTTGCATCAGTCCCATCCCCCATAATCCTGCCTGCCCCTGGTAAACAGAAATCGATTAGTTTCTGCCTTCTCCATGTACAAAGACTGAACTTGCATAGCGCCTGGGGCAGGGAGTTCCATACTTTCACAGTCTTCGATTTTTTAAAACATTCTCCTCCTCTTGGACCACAGTGATGTCCTCCTCATGTTCAAACAGTGCCCCCTGGTTAACGGTGCCCCCTGGTTAACGGTGCTCCCTGGTTAACGGTGCTCCCTGGTTAATGGTGCTCCCTGGTTACAGACTACTCACAAACCAGGGAATAGACCTGCATCTGTCCTCTCTGTCCCTATCCCCCCTCCCCCCGCCCCGTCCTCTCTGTCTCTACCCCCCACCCCGTCCTCTACCCCCCCACCCCGTCCTCTCGATCTCTACCCCCTCGTTGTGTTGATGTAAATGAGATCACCTTTCATTCTTTGAAGTACAGACACAGTTTGTCCAGAGTCTCATTGTAAGACAGTCTCCCCCCACCCTGGGAACAAGCCTGATGAGCGCCCCCCCCACCCTGGGAACAAGCCTGATGAGCACCCCACCCTGGGAACAAGCCTGATGAGCCTTCATTGTGTCCAGTCCTTGCCAGTCCATACTGTCCTTCCTGAGATGAGACAATGCGTCCGAGGCAGTCCCACCAAACTCCTACAAAAGATCAAGCTGCTTCCAGGCATCACACTGTTAACGGAAGGAATGTGACAGACAACTTGCACACAGCAAGATCCCACTAATAGTAAATTTGGCAATTAGCGGATAATTGGTTTGAGTTGACAGGTAAATATTACCCAGGACTCCGAGGTGAACAGAGTTGCAAAATGTGGTGCTGGAAAAACACAGCAGGCCAGGCAGCATCCGAGGAGCAGGAGAATCGACGTTTTGGACATGTGCCCTTCAACTCCGGTCCCCAGCATCTGCAGTCCTCACTTTCTCCGAGGTGAGCGCCCCTGCTCTGCTTGGACGTAGAGCAACAGGATCTTTTCCATCTCCCTGAGAGAGAGAGCAGGCAGGGACTGTTTATTCAGAGGAGGGTGCCTCAGCCAATCCAGCGTTTCCCAAATACTGTGCAAGTGACTCAGCTTAAATTTCTGGGCTCAATCCTCTGAGGCCGGGCTGGAGTGAGCCAGAGGTGAGATTGTTGCTCAAGTTAGTGACACAAGAGGTGCAGGAAACTATAGCTGGCTTTGGTGTCTCAATATTTACCTTGTGACTTATGATTTTCTTTTCCATTTTCTAATTTTTTGTTTTGCACGTTTTAATTTACCGTTGAAATGAGTACCCGCAGGACAGCATGTATGCCTGTGCTCCTCTGTAATTAAAAACAGCGGGGATGGATGTGTGCGAAGTCTGTTTGCCTGCCTGCTCAAGGCCTTGTCTCAGTGGGAAAGAAGTGTCAGCGTGCAATGAGATATAAACCTAATTTTCTTGGAAAGTTTAATTTCTGTGTAATGGTAGCCCACCCATACTGGTCCAGATGGTGTTGACATAATGATAATCCAAACTTTAGTTTCTGCTTTTAATTTTGAGTTGTGCTGTGTAGCAGTCACTGGAACATGTGGCATGTTAGTAACCTTTAAATATTAAATCTGAGCTCCGGCCCTTCCATAGATGAAGATGGGGGGAGAAAGCAGGAGAGAGATCTGATTGCTAGGCCCCTGTAGTGCTGTCCATCTTTGTGACTGCCTTAGATGGACACTGACAGAGTCTCCAGGCTGTGGGTAGGCTTGAGGCCTAGTGAGCTGAGGGACAAGTATTACAGGAATCTGATCTAGCTGCAATGAGAGCATCATGTCACGGTCTAGATTCCATTAGCCCTGCGCACATCACTCAAGCAACGATCTCTGATGCAGCTGCTTCCACCATGCAAGTGTCGGTGTGCAGTCCTGCTCCTGCTCACCACCACCTCCGTGCAGCCGTACAACCTGCAACATTGCAGCTGTCACAATCATTTCAAACCAGAGTTTAACATCTAGCAGTATCATGTCTCTCACGCGCTCTCTCTCTCTCTCTCCACCCTCCCCCCTCTCTCTCTCTCTCTTCTCCCCCCCAACACGCGCGCACACACTCGATCACACATACACACTCTCATACACATTGTCTCACTCACACATTCACTCTTAGTTTCTCTCACACAGACTGACACTTGCTCGCACGCACACATAGACACAGACGACACACACACACTTAGTTTCTCTCACTCTCACTCATTCTTATACTCACATATTCAGACACGCGCACCTCTCTGTCACACACACACATGCAGTCACTCTCTCTCTCTCTCTCACACACACGCACACAGACAGACACGTATACACTCTCACTCACTTTTTTTCACAAACCTCTCTCTCATACTCTTATCATACACACATTCAGACAATCTCTCTCTGTCTCTCTCACTTGCTCTGCCATGATACTTTCACACTGGTGCATACACACATGCATCACCATGAGTTTGATTGCTGGTTTACTGTGGATTTTGATTGAAAGAATTTATTTGCCCCAATATACAATGAAATAATCATAGAATCCTACCATTTGGTCCAACAAGTACCATACAGACCCTCTGAAGAGTAGCCCACCCAGACTATTCCCCCCATGCTATTACACTATATTTCCTCCTAACTGATGCACCTAACCTGAACACTATGGGCAATTTACCTTTGGACTGTGGGAGGAAACCAGAGCACCCGGAGGAAACCCACACAGACCACAGGGGGAATGTGTAAACTCCACATAGACAGTGTGGAACCCGGGTCCCTGACTCTGTGAAGCAGCAGTGCTAACCTTGTCCATAGAACCCTCAAAGTTGCCACTCAATTTGTTAAGATTGGGTACTGGTGTGCAGGGAATGATGCTGTGTTGCATCCCTGGATGACCCACCTGTACCCAGTGTCAGGTTGGGTGGTATGCTGGTGTTAAGATGGTGTGTGCTGTGCTGGCTTTCATTGACAGAGGGAATTAAGTTTAAAAGTTGCAAGGTTATACTGCAGCTCTATAGAGCCCTGGTTAGACCACACTTGGAATATTGTGTTCCATTCTGGTGGCCTCATTATAGGAAAGTTGTGGAAGCTTTAGCGAGGGTGCAGAAGGGATTTACCAGGATGCTGCCTGGACTGGAAGGGGCATGTCTTGTGAAGAAAGGTTGAGGAAGATAGGGCTTTTCTCATTTGAGTGAAGAGGGATGAGAGGTGACTTGATATAGAGGTGTACAGGATGATAGAGTGGATTGACAGAGACTTTTTACCAGGGCGGGAATGGTGGGGGGAGCGGTGGCATAACTTTAAGGTGATTGGAGGGAGGTTTAGTGGAGATATCAGACGAAGAGAGTGGTGGGTGTGTGAAATGTACTGCCAGTAGTGGTAGCAGAGTAAGATACATTAGGGGTGTTTAAGTGACTCTTTGATAGGCATATGGATGATAGTAAAATGAAGGGTACATAGGTTAACTCGATCTAAAGTAGGATAAAAGGTCAGCACAACACTCAGGGCCGAAGGGACTACACTGTTCTATGTTCTATGAATGGGTAATGGATACTGGCCCAGCCGGTGATACCCAAGTCCTACCAAAATGAAATCCAGTGCATCATGTAGCCATGGTCAGCATTGCTAAGATGACACACTCTCTCAAGGATATTTCTGAGTGAGGCAGGCAGAAACCATGCAGACCATATTCACAGCCTGTAATTAATCTGTTTAGATTTTTAATTGAGCAATCTTTCATTTGGTCACATGCAGTTAATTCAGAGATTGCAGTTTGTTCTGCAGATTCCGCAGGATTCAGTGAGATTATGTTGTTGACTTTGTGATTTGTCAGGGCGTTTAAGGTCGTTGAATTTAATATCAATTGAGTAAGTGGCGATAAAATAGTGATCCCTTTGTCACAGTTTCTCTGGGTACTGGGGTGCAGGGAATGATGCTGTGTTGCATCCCTGTACCCAGTGCCAGGTTGGGTGATATGCTGGTCAATGATTCTCTTTGAGATGCCAGTTCTCTTCTCATTTGTCCTCATCCTGAAGGATGCTGCAGTGATCCAGTTCCTTTGAATATTCACCTTTCACCATGCTCCTTCTGTGTGCATCCAATACCCCTGTTTCCTGAAGAAAGGCTTATGCCCAAAATGTCGACTCTCCTGCTCCTCGGATGCTGCCTGACCTGCTGCGCTTTTCCAGCAACACGCGTTTTGACTTTGATCTGCAGTCCTCACTTTCTCCCAGGGAATAGAGTTGTGGTTGGTGATGGGGCCTTTTTGACAATTAAATTCTACACTTTCTCTCACTGGAATTCTACAGGAATAATGGTCATTGGGGTGAGGCACCAGACAGTGATACAGGAACCCTCAGTGTGTATGGGTGTTTCAGAGCAAGGAGAGACTTGTTTCTACATGCTACCCTGCACGATCTCAGGATATCTGAAAACGCTTATTGTCAAAAAGTTACTTTGGAAGTAACGTGATTATTTTGACATCGGATTTATGCGGAAGT
This sequence comes from Hemiscyllium ocellatum, assembly GCF_020745735.1. Classification (NCBI taxonomy): domain Eukaryota; kingdom Metazoa; phylum Chordata; class Chondrichthyes; order Orectolobiformes; family Hemiscylliidae; genus Hemiscyllium; species Hemiscyllium ocellatum. The sequence continues at coordinate 25,255,506 of NC_083443.1, forward strand.
AGAGATGAGCGATGGCTGGAGAAGGTGCAGGCCCAATGAATTGCTTCGTAATTCTGTGATTGCTATTAAGTATGCAGTCAGAACAACCACTTTGTACACATCAAGATCCCACAAAGGGCAAGGAGATGATTGGTCAGTTGGTAGAGGGAGGAATGCTGGTCAAATTCCCAGCAAAGTTGTGAATTATCGATTACAAGCCATGAAAGAGAATTAGCATCTGAAACAGGCAGATAGCTGTTGTATAAGGATGTAACGGTCTCAAAGAGTTAATATTGAGGAGTACCATTTTGCCTGTTATGACAATGAGATATAGGTATGTGAACAGAGCTCATTATAATCTTGGATGTTGGGTCCCACTCCTCCAAGTCTTTCTGTAATAAATCTCTGTAATAATGTCTACCGTATCAACATAATGTGTAACTGGATGTTAACCTGCAATAAACTACAGCTTGCTCAACACTTCAGCATCTTCTAGTTAGACCAAGAATTGGTTCTATCACTGGACCAAGCAAACCTACCACATGTTGAGTTAGTTCCTTCTGCAGCGTCACAGAGCTGCTACAATGCAAAAGAAGACATGCAGTTCAGGTGGTGAATTTTAGAGCAATTTTGGCTTGATTCCATACTTTTACCTTTTCCTCAAATCTTACATGTTTCATTTTTTCAAAAAAAAATCATCCAATGTCATCCTGAATACCTCAATGTCTTCCTGAAGTTCAGTGCTGGTCTCCTCAAGGTTTGTAAATATCTCACCCTCGTTGTCCATGGTGTCTTAAAGACAAAGCAGTACCTTTTGCTACACTGGAGTACCACTGTAACCTTTACGGCCTTACCTCCTTTCAGGCTCCAATTTCACAGCTTCCTTTTTAATTCCTCAGTGGGAAACCTAACTAAACCAGGTTTGAAAAATGTCGAATGCCATGATTGGGTTCCCAGGTGATGAGTAATGGAGACAAGACCGAGGGATCATGCTGCAAACCACCTTCAGGTTGGGTATGCAATTTGCAAAACACCTGAGGTCTCTTCCTGTAAACCACTGAGAACATGTGAAAGCTGCAATCGCCATTGTTTCTTCAGAACTTGGACATTTATACAGCTAAATATCTTAGATAACATCAGAAGGAAAGGACTTGAAGCTCTTTGCAATCACCTGAATTGAGATTGAGCTGGAAAGCAGAGATTGGGAGAGTTGACCGAAAGGATGGTCATGGCAGTGAATCTTTAGATGGTATTATTTTATTTATTTATTTTTGTGAGATGTGAGCATTGCTGGTTGCCCATCCCTAGTTGCACCTTGAGAAGGTGGTATTGAGCTACCTTCATTACACTGCTGCAGTTCACCTGCTGTGGGTTAACCCACAATGCCGTGAGGGAAGGAATTCCAGGAATTTGATCCAGTGACAATGAAGGAACGCTGATATATTTCTAAATCAGGATGGTGAGTGACTTTGAGGGGAACTTGCAAGAGGTGCTGTTCTCCTATATCTACCCTGGTCCTTCTAGGTGGAAGTGGTTGTGGGTTTGGAAGGTGCAGTTTGAGGATCTTTGGTGAATTTCTGCACTGAATCGTGTAGATTCATACTACCCGCTGCTGCTAGTGAGTGTGGTGAGTCTGGAGGGAGTGGATGGTGTGCCACTCAAGTGGGCTGCTTTGTCCCCGGATGGTGTCAAGCTTCTTGAGCATTGATGAGGCTGCAGTCATCCAGACAAGTGGGGAGTATTCTACCATCCTCCCCACATGAGAAGAGGCAAAGACGAAAGAGTCCCAAGAATTGGTATTAAGGAACCTGAGAGGCTCAGCTATAAGTCTGGGGAAATGGGCAGGCTGGTGCAGCCATGTCACAATTAAAGTGACAACTCAGCAAATTGGGTTCTCGTGGAAGTTGGAAGATAAAAGTCACAGCTCATCCCCTTGAACCTGTGCCACCACTCAGTTTGAACATGGCTGACCCGTACCTCACTGGTTACACTCCTTTTATTCCACATGCAGAGCCTACAGCTCAATGGGGAATGCAAGAAAGCAGTGCCCCTCAATCTTGTTATTGCATTCTTGAAGGCACAGCTGAAAACGTGTTGCTGGAAAAGCGTAGCAGGTCAGGCAGCATCCAAGGAACAGGAGATTCGACGTTTCGGGCATAAGCCCTTCTTCAGGAATCCTGAAGAATGCTGCCTGACCTGCTGCGCTTTTCCAGCAGCACGTTTTCAGCTCTGATCTCCAGCATCTGCAGACCTCACTTTCTCCTCCTTGAATGCACAGTCTCACTTCCACCCTGGCACACTTGCAGCCACACTGGAATCATGAGTTTGAAAAAAAAATACACAGTCAGACAAGCTTCAGTTTACCTGGGTTAGCATCTCAATAGCATGCATGCATTTTGACAAAATGTGTAATCATCTATGTGCATCCTGTAAATACTTCCACCAGGGAGTCTAAAACAGAACTGACGGCATATATACGATATGCTTTTGCCCACAAACATTTATTATTGTTCTGTCACGAGTGTATGGAACTGGGAGGTGGGCTGTGTGTATTAGGGAGGTTTCAAGAAAGCTTGTTAAAATATCACGCACTTTGAATGGGACTGTAGACAGCGCTGAGCTTTATCCTTTTGATCACAGAGGTCTCCAATGGCTACAAACATGGGACTTGCACAGTCTGTCAGTCTCTGAGTCTCTCGTTGTCTGCATTGCATTTTCTTGGGCAAAAGTGGATTTGTTGAGATGGGATTCAGTCAGTCGCCTCTTTCTGGAAAGACGACACGGACGGTTTGGAGTCTTTTGAATAATTATGTTTTTGAAAGCAATTCGTTTCTGTCATCGCCTGCACCAACATTTCCAATCTACTAATTGCCTCAAATGTAAACACTGAGCTGTGGGTGAATTTGTATGCACACAGCACAAAGTCCCAAGCTATTGCATGTTATGCGCTGGTGACTGGAGTTGATAGCTATCGGAAACAGGCAGGATTCTAGAGCTGAAGGAAAGATCAGATCAGCCATCATCTTCCTGAATGTCAGGGCAGACTGGAGGGGCCGAGTGGCCCACTGTTGGTCCTATTTCTTATGTTCTTCTGACATTCACTCCCAATACACATGAGGGCATCTCCAAGTGCTTGAGAAAAAGGCAGTAAAATGGGCAGGAATGTTTAGGGGATTGAATGGAGGCTCGCAGATAATGAAGATGTACGAAACGTTTTTGAAAACAGGAAATTTGGACTGTGACAGAGAAAGGGTCAGAGGACTGAAAGGGAAACTGATATCCTGCATCACCGTTATACTTTATTTAAGTGATTAACGCTGTAAATGATAATGTCACTTTACCATCAATAAAACATACAGGCAGGGAGCCTTCTCTCACTCCCTCCACTGACTACTCAGATATTGCAATAAGATATTAAACTTTGGGTATTTCAGGTATATCTTCCGGCCGATTCATTAAGGTGACAGTTGAAACAAAGTTGCTGAGTGTTCAAGCTAAGCAAGTTCTAGACTGTTAGGCTGAGCAGCTGTTTAGAGACAAACTTCTGATTCCTCTCTCGACTGGGATCTATCTTTGCCTCCTTACTTTTTAAGTTGTTTTAGCTCGGGCTAGCCGTTTTAATTATGATTTTGAATTCCCTGAGCCAGGTTTGCCTCTCAAGTGCTGTGGGGTTACCTGCTTTGCTGTTTGGAATTACATTCTGACTTTTACACTGCCCTGTAGCCATGGGTCAGGTTTAACGGTTTGTAAATTTAATATGAGAGCAATTGGTGGGAAAATGTCATAGCATTTTTACAGCCACTGTGAAAACGATTTGAAACGTGCAGGGATAATGCAGCAGTCAATGGCTGTGCTGTCTTTTTTATGTTTGTTGTTCTAGTTCTGTATTTTACATTGTGGGAACGTATTTCTCTTGACATTACTTGAGCAGCAAGCAAATTGATTTCACTCAGTCTTGTATCTTTTGAGTGCTGTCCCAGCCCACAGCCCGTGCCTGAGCGTAATCTTCACCCACAGACCAATCAGGATCGGGTGCTCTCGAAACAGCATTCCTCTGCCCTTTCCCCCTTTTAAATGCTGTTCATAAGTCTGCTTCCACCAATTGGCCGCTGGTCACCAATCCCATCAGCCCAACGCTGGTGTGTGCAAAATGAAACAAAATAAAGCTGTGAAACAAAAACAGAAGTTGCTGAAAAAGCTCAGCAGGTCTGGCAGCATCTGTGCAGAGAAATCAAAAGTTAATGTTTTGGGTCCGATGACCTTCCTCAGAAGTAAACTGGTTGGTGACGTTCTATTGTAGTAAAGGAACTAGCTGTAAGCTCTTCCTATTAATCCATTCACCAATAAATGTGCTTCTCATCTTTTAGATTAGATTAGATTACTTACAGTGTGGAAACAGGCCCTTCGGCCCAACAAGTCCACACCGACCCGCCGAAGCACAATCCACCCATACATTTACCCCTTACCTAACACTATGGACAATTTAGCATGGCCAGTTCACCTGACCCGCACATCTTTGGACTGTGGGAGGAAACCGGAGCACCCGGAGGAAACCCACGCAGACACGGGGAGAAAGTGCAAACTCCACACAGACAGTCGCCTGAGGCGGGAATTGAACCCGGGTCTCAGGCGCTGTGAGGCAGCAGTGCTAACCATTGTGCCACCGTGCCGCCCACTAAACCTGAAGCAACGATTTCAACATCTCCTCACTTTAATCTAGTTTTGTAGGGGTCGGGTATAGTCAATCGTCCATACCTTCATTCCAAAACGTCACAGCTGACCAGCTTAATGTGGCTCCTCAGTATTGGCCTCTGATCTCCCTGCCTTTCACTTACCCATTGGCTCTGACCGTACACTGTGATCCCTGACCCATGTGGTTATGCTTTATGTGCAACTCTGCACTGTCAATGTCAGCTGTAGGAATTTGACAATAGTCACAGTGACACTTCAGCCTGCAGGTGCGTACCTTCCAACATGGGTAACTGGTTAATTAGCAGGAGCTGGACTAGCATAGACCGTTTGGGCCGAATGGCCTGTTCCTATGCTAGTCATTTGTTGTAATTAACAGCTACAGAGTTTGGGAAACCAGAGTGGGACAGGAGATTAGACGTCAGGTTTACTTTCCTGTGATCTAAGTTATAGATGAGCTCGGTCAGTTGTGATGAAAGTTATGGAGTTGCAATTCATTTTCCTGAGCTTTATCAAAGAATACATTTTGACTCAATCTATTTTGACATGTATGACACACCAGGGCAGGTGGGATGTGAACCTGGGCCTCCTGTTTCAGAAGGAGGGACACTACCTCTGCACCGCAAATCCCTAGTTCTTGTGGGCATAAGCCTACCTCGTGACACTGTTAGTAATTCACAGTCAGATGGTAAAACACTCAGGCTGGTTTGTATGGACAATAAAACATCAGGTTGTGTGGAGGCTGGGATTCAGGGAGTGCAGCCGTGGGAGAGGAAGTCTTGCTCTACACCTCGCTAGTTAGCTAGCATACTAGCTCTACACCTCCGCTCTACACCTCGCTAACTAACTAGCATACTAGCTCTATACCTCCGCTCTATATCTTGCTAACTAACTAGCATAGTACCTATACACCTCCGCTCTACACCTCGCTAGTTAGCTAGCATACTAGCTCTACACCTCCGCTCTACACCTCGCTAACTAGCTAGCATACTAGCTCTACACCTCCGCTCTACACCTCGCTAACTAGCTAGCATACCAGCTCTACACCTCCGCTCTACACCTCACTAGTTAGCTAGCATACTAGCTCTACACCTCCGCTCTACACCTCACTAACTAGTAGCATACTAGCTCTACACCTCGCTAGCTAGGAGCGCACTCGCTTTCCACCTTGCTCTACACCTCGTTTGATGGTTGGGAACTGAGTGCTTGTGAGTGTCAACACTGGCCCATCACCACCACCATTTTGTGAACGGTCTCAGTGCCAGGTGGACAGCTGGCACTGCTGGGAATCTCTGCGTTCCTGACCCACAGCCCCTTACACTCTCAGTCCCTGCAATCTCGAGTCACCCAAAAAGACGAATAACTCCGTGCCATCTGTGATCTGTTTGAGGGGGTGCCTCGTGCCCTCGAACCCCTGATCAATTATTCCGTTTTCTGTTTATCTTGCAGAGTGGAAAAGTTTAATGGCTTTCAGGTAGAGGCTGGCAAGAGACAATAAAGATGAACACAGTAACCTCCATGGACAGACACATTCAGCAAACGAACGATCGGCTGCAGTGTATAAAACAGGTAAGGCGACAAAATCTTTGACCATGTTTCTGTGCTCTCAGCTGACTCCAATTTATTCCCCACAAGCAGCTTATTGAAGGTGGAGGGTAATCTCTGAGGATCAGGTTGATACTGAATACAGATCCTTCCTGGATCTGCGTGGCCACGTAGCAGTTTGATCAGAATCCCTTTTTTTTCATGACATTGGCATCCTCAAAACGACTTCTATTATAATCCAAAGCTTTGTAAACAAGCAACAAAATGGCGCAACTTATTTCTCATTTTCAAATAAATGCTCCGAATAGTTCAGTAAGTGACCCAGTTCGATAGAGTCAGAGTTTTACAGCAATGGTAACAAACTTTTCAATACAACTTGTTTGTGCCATCCTATATAAATCTCATCCCATTTGCCAGCACCTGGCCCATATCCCTCCAAACCCTTCCTATTCACATACCCATCCAGATGCCTTTTAAATCCTGTAATTGTCCCAGCCTCCACCACTTCCTCCGGCAGCTCATTCCATACATGCACCACCCGCTGTGTGAAAAAGTTGTCCTTTAGGTCTCTTTTATATCTTTCCCCTGTTGCCCTGAATTTATGCTCTCTGGATTTGGACTCCCACTACCCTGGGGATAAGGCCTTGACTATTTACCCTATCCATGCCCCTCATGATTTTGTAAACCTCTGTAAGATCACCCCTCTGACGCTCCCAGGGAAAACAGCCCCAGCCTATTCAGCCTCTCCCTCTAGCTCAAACCCTCCAAACCTGGCAACATCCTTGTAAATCTTTTCTGACCCCTTTCAAGTTTGACAACATCTTTCCGATAGAATTGGCTAACCAATATCCCGTACAGCTGCAACATGATCTCCCAACTCCTGTACCCAATGCACTAACCAATAAAGGAAAGCATATCAAATGCCTTCTGTCTACCTGTGACTCTGCTTTCAACATACAATGAATCTGCACTCCAGGGTCTTTTTATTCAGCAACACTCTCCCGGACCTCACTATTCAGTATAAAAGCCCTGACCTGCTTTGCCTTTCCAAAAGCCAGCACCTTGTATTTATCTGAATTAATGCCCTTTCAGGTTTGCACTGCTAAGACCGGTGCACTAAACCTGAACTGTAATGCTTTCTTTTGGTGGCTTTTTTGATATTGAGATAACAAACCCAGCCTGATCTCACAGTGCGCACAGCTCAATGGAAGGAAATTCGATCCCACTCTGTTGGCTGCACTTAAAAGTATGAAAGCACTTATGCAGATGATAAAGATCCCAAGTTTGATCCCTGATCTGTGTTGAATTTGTGTCCATCTGCCAGATTACAAAGGGCAGCGGGTCAGCCAGGGTTCCTGCTCCTGCGCCCTAGCTGGCAACTTGCGTTGAACCGTTCTGGAGAACAACATTCGGTGAGGAATGACTGGGCCCAGATGTCTCGCCTTCCCTGCTCACTGTTCCTGTCCCTGTAGATCTGAGGACAGCCTCCTTTGTGGAATTAACCCCCAGCTGGAACCCTCCGTCAGGGGGAGGTCTGCCTAGTTAGGTTTCCATTGGCTCGATGTCACTCTAAAGGCCGCGCTGGGTGAAATGGGCTCCCTCCCACACCGCTCCCATGAATGTCTGGGAAATGAAAGAAAACAAACAAACTGTCAGAAAGCCTATTTCTTTCAAGAATGAGAACAGATACAATTCCCAATTTGTTTTTAATATTGCTGACAAAAATAAGGAAAGCTTTGAAAGTTGTCTCAAGATGATGCATAAAATCCACAAATATTCAATTTAAACCGGTCTTTAAATAGGAATGGAACATTCTGCCCCTGGGCAGTGTAATAGAGACAGGAGCTGAGAGGATCTCAGTTTCTTTATCACGTTCTGGAGCAGTCTGTTCAGAGACAGAATGGCCTAAGATTATAGTAAAATCTTACACTGCAGACGCTTGTGTTAAAGTTGGATTCTGATATCAGGATAAAAGCTGATCAGGACATTTGTACAGACAGCCTTGAATTTCCTTAAATACCCAAGAGTAAGGGCTGATCAGACTTGAGATATTTGCAATGATGAAAGGATGTGTGCTGAAAATGTGTTGCTGGAAAAGCACAGCAGGTCAGGTAGCATCCAAGGAACAGGAAATTCGACGTTTTGGGCATAAGCCCTTCATCAGGAATGGAAGGGCTTAGGCCCGAAATGTCGATTTTCCTGTTCCTTGGATGCTGCCTGACCTGCTGCGCTTTTCCAGCAACACATTTTCAGCTCTGATCTCCAGCATCTGCAGACCTCACTTTCTCCCGGAAGGATGTGTGGTCAAGAAGGTACATTCTCAGATGGGAGAGCTCCAAGCAAAAGGGCGCATCCTGAAAATCAGACCTGGGCTGACGAGAGAAGCGTCAGATGGTATTTCTTCAAACAAAGAGATGTCGGGGTCCAAAGTACTGTCTGTTGAGGTAAATTGAAAATTTCGAAAGCGACATTTATAGAATCTTGTGGAACTGAAGTGGGTGAATGGAGCTAAGATTTAAGGTAGCTGTGATCTGATTGAATTGGGTCAGGACGGTGAGACTGAACAGTCTCTTCCTGCCCCAATGTCCCAAAGGTGCCAAAAAATCTGAAGATTTTTGAATATACTTGGAGAATGCAATTTGTACAGATAGTGGAATGCATGATTAACAGTACACTCTTTACAAGTCAATTACAGGACAAATACAGACAATAAAAAGGCCAAAAGGTAATCCTACAGTAATGGTGTCTCAGATTTGTTCAACAAAGGGGGCAGTTTATTCCAATGGAGTCTCACTTTTAAACTTGAAACACACCGGAACTCCGCAAAACCAAAGCAGCACCGTGACAGCCTATTAAAGTTCACTCCGTAATTGTTCGTGACTGTATTTTAGATCAACATGTATCAGTGCATCACCTAACTGTAAAAGCCTGAGTTTTTAAACAATCAAAATTAAAACTCACATGAATTGTATCTTATCATTTGAGATTCTTTAGAAAGAATTGTTATTCATAGAGTCATAGAGATGTACAACATGGAAACGGACCCTTCATTCCAACTTGTTCATGCCGACCAGATATCCTAAACTGGTCTAGTCCCATCTGTCAGCACTTGGCCCATATGCCTCTCACCCTTCCTATTCATATAACCATCCAGATGCCTTTTAAATGTTGTAATTGTACCAGCCGCCACCACTTCCTCTGGCAGCTCATTCCATACACGCACCACCATCTGTGAAAAGATTGCCCCCTAGGTCTTTTTTATATCTTTCCCCTCTCACCCTAAACTTGTACCCTCTAGTTCTGGACTTCCCTGCCCAAGGGAAAAGGCTTTGTCTATTTACCCTATCCATGCCCCTCATGATTTTATAAACTTCTATAAGATCACCCCTCAGCCTCCGACGCTCCAGGGAAAACAGCCCCAGCCTGTTCAGCCTCTCCCTATAGCTCAAACTCTCCAACCCTGGCCACATCCTTGTAAGTCTTTTCTGAACACTTTCAAGTTTCACAACATCCTTCCGATAAGGAGACCAGAATTGCACTCAAATATTCCAAAATTGGCCTAACCAATGTCCTGTACAGCTGCAACATGACCTCCCAATTTCTGTAGTCAATACTTTAACCAATAAAGGAAAGCATACCAAACACCACCTTCGTTATCCTATCTACCTGCAATTCCACTTTCAGGGAGCTATGAACTTGCACTCCAAGGTCTCTTTGTTCAGCAACACTCCTGAGGACCTTACCATTAAGTGTATAAGTCCTGCTAAGATTTGCTTTCGCAAAATGCAACACCTTGCATTTATCTAAATTAAACTCCATCTGCCACTTCTCAGCCCATTGGACCATCTGGTCCAGATCCTGTTGTAATCTGAGGTAACCCTCTTCGCTGTCCACTACACCACCAATTTTGGTGTCGTCTGCAAACTTACTAACTGTACCTCCTATGTTCACAGCTAAACCATTTATATAAATGACAAAAAGTAGAGGACCCAGCACCGATCCTTGTGGTGCTCCACTGGTCACAGGCCTCCAGTCTGAAAAACAACCCTCCACTACCACCCCTCTGTCTTCTACCTTCGAGCCAGTTCTGTATCCAAATGGGTAGTTCTCCCTGTATTCCATGAGATTTAACCTTGTTAACCAGTCTCCCATGGGAACCTTTTTGAACGCCTTACTGAAGTCCATATAGATCACATCTACTGCTCTGCCCTCATCAATCCTTTATTTCTTTAAAAAAACTCAATCAAGTTTGTGAGACATTACTTACCCCACACGAAGCCATGCTGACTATCCCTGGTCAGTCATGGATGTGGGCACTCCTGGTTAGATCAGAATTTACTGTCCAAAACGAATTTGCCACTCGAATGAAGTAGCTCTCCAGGGGCATCTCAGAAGCCTGTTAAGAGCCAACCACATTGCTGAGAGTCTGGAGTCACATCTAGGCCCAGACCAGATAAGGATGGCAGAACTTCCTTTTTCCGAAAGGATATTTTTGAATGGATGGGTTTTACAGCAAGTTTCAGAGGTTGCACAGTTCCGTGCGAACACATTGCAGGTTATGTTCATGGTAAGAATCGAACAAAGACTTGTCTTAATGTATATTACAACTTGCAATAGCTCAGGGCCTCTCCACCTTTGAGTGTTTTCATTGTAAACACAGAGGGTGCAGTACGTTCAATCTTCAATCAGTTCTGATTTGACAAACATTCGCGTTTACTACAGTAACAGTGACACCTGGGAACTTTAACAGAGATTTCGGTTGGAGGGTGCACTGTGTTAATTTCATGGGACTTTTAGATTAGATTAGATTAGATTAGATTAGATTACTTACAGTGTGGAAACAAGCCCTTCGGCCCAACAAGTCCACACCGACCCGCCGAAGCGCAACCCACCCATACCCCTACATTTGCCCCTTACCTAACACTACGGGCAATTTAGCATGGCCAATTCACCTGACTCGCGACTTTGTAAAAAGGTTATTTTATAAACTTTTATAGGTTTTAGCAAATCTCTCCATCTTCCAGAGTGACACAAAGCTCAGTGAATCTGCTCTTCTCCCCTCCCAATTCTTCCGCACACATTGCCATCTGCTTTTCTCTCTCTCTTTCCCTCCCTTCCTCTCTCTCTCTCTCTCTCACTCTTGCAAATAGAATCTTGGGGGTCTCCAGCACAGAGAGAGGCTGTCTCATGTGGAGTTTGTGCTGCCTTCGAGTGGTTTCTTACTGTACAAACTCACTTCACAACGGGCTATTCGCAAAAGGAAGGAATGTTGGAATATTGACGCCGTTCTTTGACTGTCTTGTGGGTGTGTGAGGCCAGGAGAACCGAAAGCCTCCTGTGGTCCAGCTATGTCCCCCAGAAAGAATTTGTCTTGCTCCTAGATATTTTCTGACTTCTGCCAGAAATGGCTGCGGAACGATATCCCTGCTGGCACTGGTGCCCATGTGTAACGGTGGCTGGACCCAGTTCCTGCTGGTGGGGTTCCTTACAGGTGTTAACCGTGCTCAGTCCCCCATACGCTGTCCGTCTTTTGCAGCTTCTCAAGGTGTCCTCCCCCCCCCCCCCCCCCCCCCCCCCCCCCCCCCCCCCCCCCCCAAACCTGTGAAGATCTCCTGAGGTGCTGCACTGATTTATCATGGCTGATTAATTAATGGATTGATGTGCTTACGGCTTTGGCACTTTCCCATCCCATGCTCTGTCGGTATTGCACAGATTTTCCCGCTCTGCAACCCAAGGCCTAAGTGGGTCTTGATGTTCTTCACCCCCTGCACACTATAGATACTGGACTTGGAGTTTTTCCTCTCAGCTCCTGGGATCGGACTGTCCTATTGCTGGGCTTCGCTTTGAGCACTCTGTGCTGCTCATCTCCAGTCCCTTAGGTCTGGTCTCCACTGCTACCACATGGCAAGCTCAGGCCTATACCCCTCGTGAGTAAACGTCAACAGGCTCTTGCTAAACACTGTTGTATCCAAGGGCTATTCAGAGAGGACATCTCCTGGACCTCAACAGGCTCCTGATCCACATCATGTGCATGGGAAGTCAAGTCTCACAACCTTGATTGAGTTTTTTGACAAAGTAATAAAGAGGATTGATGAGGGCAGAGCAGTAGGTGTGATCTATTTGGAGCTCAGTAAGGTGTTCAACAAGGTTCCCCATGGGATACTGGTTAGCAACATTAGATCTCATGGAAGACAGGAGAACTAGCCATTTGAATAGAGAACTAGCTCAAAGATAGATGACAGAGGGTGGTGGTGGAGAGTTGTTTCTCAGACTGAAGGCCTGTGACCAGTGGAGTGCCACAAGGATCGGTGCTGGGTCCACTACTTTTCGTCATTTATGTAAATGATTTGGATGTGAGCAGAACAGGTACAGTTAGTATATTTGCAGGTGACACCAAAATTGGAGGTGTAGTGGACGGCGAAGAGGGTTACCTCAGATTACAACAGGATCGTGATCAGATGGTCCAATGGGCTGAGAGCTGGTAGGTGGAGTTTAATTCAGATAAGTGTGAGGTGCTGCATTTTGGGAAAGTAAATTTTGGCAGGACTTATACATTTAATGGTGAGGTCCTGGGGAGTGTTGCTGAACAAAGAGACCCTGGAGTGCAGGTTCATAGCTCCTTGAAAGTGGAGTTGCAGGTAGATAGGATAGTGAAGAAGGCATTTGGTATGCTTTCCTTCATTGGTCAGTGTATTGAGTTTAGGTGTTGGGAGGTCATGTTGCGGCTGTACAGGACATTGATTAGGCCACCTTTGGAATATTGCGTGCAATTCTGGTCTCTTTCCTATCGGAAAGATGTTTTGAAATTTGACAGGGTTCAGAAAAGGATGTTGCCAGGGTTGGAGGATTTGAGCTATAGGGACAGTTTGAGTAGGCTGGTGCTGTTTTCCCTGGAGTGTCGGAGGCTGAGGGGTGACCTTATAGAGGTTCATAAAATCATGAGGGGCATGATAGGATAAATAGATGAAATCTTTTCCCTGGGGTCGGGGAGTCCAGAACTAGAGGGCGTAGGTTTAGGGTGAGAGGGGAAAGATATAAAAGAGACCTATGGGGACAATGTTTTCACGCAGAGGGTGGTACGTGTATGGAATGAGCTGCCAGAGGAAGTGGTGGAGGCTGCAACAATTACAACATTTGAAAGATATCTGGATGGGTATATGAATAAGAAGCGTTTGGAGGGATATGGGCCGGGTGCTGGCAGGTGGGACTAGATTGGGTTAGCATGTCTGGTCAGCATGGACGAGTTGGACCGAAGGGTCTGTTTGTGTGCTGTACATCTCTGTTATAGCTCAGTGTTCACATGCTCAATAGCTCCTCTTAAAATAAAGGTAAGATCAACCCTTTTCACCTTGTTAAGGGTAATTAGGGGATGGGCAACAGATGCTGACCTAGCCAGTGCCCTCCTCCGCACAGGAACGGATGTTTTCCAAAATAAATTGGAATGAGGAAATATACTGGATAATCCTTCCTGACTTCTGACAATATTGGAACTGCCAAGAGTCAGGAGACTAAATTGGAGCACATTCTTTCTCCATATGTGTGCCTTATCGTTTATTGGTGTTGTTAACCAATTTAGCTGCTCTGAACTTTGCCTTGTCTTGTGCATTCCAAGCACAATTAATAAGTGTTGAAACAGAGACGGCCGTGCATATTAATATCCGTATGTATTGTCTTTCATTAGGAACACCCAACTGCCAAGCAAGCTCTGTTTACCCATTTATTCCCATTAACCAACCCATGTAGGATGAATGGGGCATGACCTTGATCTTCTGATTAAGTGTTTTTTTGAACAGGCCACCTCATTATCGCGAGCGTCCTTGCTATCTAGACATTTGCATGTCGTTCTTTTATTTTTTGTTGTTGTGTGTGACTCGTGTGGGCAGGATTGCTTCTTTTATATTTCCTTGTTTGCCTTGCTGCTCTGTAGAAATGAGCTGTGCTACAGAAGCTGCTGGAGAGGGAGGAGGCAGCTGACATTAATTTGAGCTGGCTCCCTCGAGGGGGGACATCGCTCCTGCAAAGTCTGCTGCCCCCACCCCCACCCCCACCCCTCCGTGTTGAAATGCAGCAAGCCGAGAGACAGAGGAATAAGGGAGAATCCAACTGCATTGTTCGGGGTGGATTGGGAGCTCCGGAACAAACCTGACCGCCTGAAATAATTTGTGATTTCCTCTCGGAGAGTGCTCTATCCAAACCTTAGGTGTGCTCTCTGCACACACACATACACACACACACCCTGGCCCCATGTGTCTTGTTAGCAGCGAGGATATTACTGAGACAGGTCAACTAAGCAGGCAGTGTTGATGTTGATGGGACCACACTGATGTGCCAGCAATGATTCAGATATTCTGAGCTCCGCTTTCATTTTCTGCTTTTATAAGCTAAGCGTGTTACAGCAATTCGAGCATACCAACTAAATTGACCTTATTTAATTTTGAGATTGGGAATTCAAGGTTCCCTTGCCATTCTCGAGTCGGCAAGGTTTGTTTGTGTTCATTTCCCCACACTGTGCTGGTTCACTTGCTGTTGCGAATGATTGTTTAGTGGCAAACAGACTCGGATTGATTGCTCGTGTGCAGTGAGGATAGAATTCGAGTGTGCAGCCTCTTCATTAGAGGACGATGACAGCGTCTCGCACTACAGCAATCTCTCCGGCGTCTCTCATGTGAGGAGTTGTACGCGCCACAGCCACGGCCATCTTCAGAACGGCACCCTGTCCCTCTGCACAAGTTCACGGTCAATGTGCTGCCTTTGAAGAAACATTGAGTATACAGTCGCCCCCTCATGAAAGGAGTCATTGAGAATATTATCTCATTTTCTCCATTATACTTCAGTGCCCAGTGAGACCTATTATTGCCCAGACAGAACAGCTGCCAGTTAAACAGGAGATCCTGTACACATCAGCTTGGAGATCCACGTCTTTCAGGCAAGACTTGACATTTACAACAGCACCAACGCAGCTGATCTAATAGTAGGAAGTGCTTCACATCAATGCTAATATACATTCATTATCAATGGTTTCTTTCTCACCTTGTTCTTTCTGATGCATGGCATGAATATTTGTTTTTCTGACTATTATTTGTTCCAGTCTTGTTGATTTTTAGCAGATCTTTAGCAATCGACCAACAGCCCTACATCATAAAATTTCACATTTTTAAGCGAAAGCAACATTCACTGCATATGAGAATTAAAGATAGAAGCAAGCATTATTACCATAATAGTGATATATACTGTGATCTCCCTTCCCCTACCATCTCCAATGGTTATATATTCGAAGAACTTTAAAGGTTCGTTCACTTCTTTAAGGATAAATACACTGCTGTCTCACAGCACCAGGGACCTGGGTTCGATTCCAGCCTCAGGCGACTGTCTGTGTGGAGTTTGCACATTCTCCCAGAGTCTGCATTGGTTTCCTCCAGGTGCTCTGGTTTCCTTCCACAGTCCAAAGATGGCCAGGCTAAATGTCCAGGGATTTGTAGTCTAGGGTGGAATAGCCTTGGGTTGCAGGGATACGGTAGGGGATGTGTCTGGGGGGGTTGGTGTGTACTGAATGGCCAAATAACCTGCTTCTATGCTGTAGGGAGTCTACCATGATATATCTATGTATGACACAGCCCTTTGTAATTCACTTTAATTAAAATCAGTGTTCCGCCTGTTCTCTACAGCAATAGTTTTATTTGGATCCTTCCATTTGTTTTCCAGCCTTACTGCGCTGAATATTTTCTGCTCCAAAGCTCAGTCCTCCAGCTGCAAATGAGGCAAATTTTATGCTTTTTCTCTTAGTAAAATAAATTTGAGCCCCACCCCAATTGAATGCACTGGATAGTAAAATTAATTTCTCTAATCGGGCGGCACGGTGGCACAGTGGTTAGCACTGCTGCCTCACAGTGCCAGAGACCCGGGTTCAATTCCCGTCTCAGGCGACTGACTGTGTGGACTTTGCACATTCTCCCCGTGTCTGTGTGGGTTTTCTCCGGATGCTCCGGTTTCCTCCCACAGTCCAAAGATGTGCGGGTCAGGTGAATTGGCCATGCTAAATTGCCCGTAGTGTTAGGTAATGGGGTAAATGTAGGGGTATGGGTGGGTTACGCTTCGGCGGGTCGGTGTGGACTTGTTGGGCCGAAGGGCCTGTTTCCACACTGTAAGTAATCTAATCTAATCTAACTATCATCTACATTAGGAGGTGCAGTCTACATCAAAAACCAAATTGTCTGACACCTCAAAGCACTTAACAATTAATAAAGTACTCTTGAAGGAGTGGCCACCTTGTAAGGTCAGAGATGCTGCTGTCAGGTTGCGCGCAGTAAGTTCCCCCAAACAGGAATGTGGTAATGATCAGCTGATCTGTTCTTGTGATGTCACATAAAAGATATATATTGGCTAGTACACCAGGAAGCTCCTCTTCAAACCAGTGACTTGGGATAGTTCACATCCATCAGGTGTGAGGAAGGTCCATATTTTTAACATCACATCAGAAAGGTTCCCCTCCTGTTGCCCTCTCTGATTTTGGGGATCGAGTCCTGGATGGGGACTTGAACCCTGAATCTTGCCACGCTGAGGCACGAACGTTACCACCGGAGCTATAACAGAACCTTGTGCAGACCCTTGATGTCTCAGGTTTGTGTGCTCTGAATCCAAAAGATTTAAATTTATTTTTTTTTAAGTTTCAACATTTAATCTGCAAGACAGCCATGGAATCAAAACTGAGGGAACTACAGATGCTGTAAAACGGAGGTTGTTGGAAAACCTAGCAGGTTGGCAGCATTTGTAGAGAGAAATCAGAGTTAATGTTTTGGAATGAGTGACCCTTCCTGTTTTCCCTTTGTTTTTTTGTATGGAATTCATATTGGTTAGCTGGAGGTTAGCAAAATTGACCGGGAAAGAATCTGGATTTTGTTTTCGATGTGCTCTGCTTACTGAGTCCCCTGTTACAGAGAATGATTCCTGTCTCTGGAGGGGTATCTCCTATGTTACTAGTTCTCATGTCCTTATAAGTTCTAAGCAGCAATGAAAGATTGTAAATATAGTCAGGATTAGATTCAGTCAGAAAGCTGTAACCCCAGCCATTCAGGTCACAGACCTCAGTGTCAGGGAGATGAAAGTAAGGGCTTGGGTGTTTGTCAAAGATTGCTGCAGGTTACGTGAGATAATCTTCAGAGAATGAGCAAGAGGTCAAGATTAAGGAGCAGGGTAGTGCATCAAAACGGACAGTTGTTTTAAGAGAGATAGTTATCTGGGTCACACGCTGAGAAATAAAAGGTTGAAGCCAATAAAGGGAATCCAATCTGTCACCTACCTGAGATTATTGAAATGCTTTGCTCAGACACACAACCTCATTGGAATTTAAAAGAACAAAGTGATGAAGGAGCACTAACCCTCTTTAACCTGCTTGGTGCTGAGCAGCTTTTCTGTCCCCTCTGTTTCTGTTCCCTATCCACCATGTACAAACTCGCAAACTGCTTCAAAATTATAAATCTGCTCAATCTACCACCAGAGCCTTTATCCACTCAGTAATACTCTGATGCTGGCCGTGCTCTGGAGTCTGGAATAGTGGTTGTGTTACTGAGTAGTAATCCAGAGGTAGGGGGCTAATCTCTGGAGACAATGTGTTCAAGTCCCATGCAGGCAGCTGGGGGATATAAAATGCAAATTATGAATTAAATATGCAACTGAAAACCTTACCTCCGTCATGGTGACAATTGAACAGTTGGATTGTTGTGAAAATCCACCTGGTTTTGGCTTGGGTTCAAGTCCTACCTGTCCCAGAAGTGAACAGGTTGATTAGAACATATCTATAGATAAAGAAATCTGCCTTCCTCACCCTGGTCTGGCCTCCATTTCCTTTTCACTGCTGCCTGAAATGACCTGTCCGGGACTTTGGTGGGTCCACTTCTGAAGTACTGTGTAAAGTTTTGGTCATGCTGCTGTAAGAAGGATGTTATTAAACTTGAAAGAGTGCAAAAAAGATTTACAAGGCTGTTACTGAAACAGGAAGACTTGGGAGAGGCTGGGACTTCTGTTCCTTCGAGCGTCAGAGGCTGAGGGATGACCTTATAGAGGTTTATAAAATCATGAGTGGATAGGGTGAATAGCTGAGGTCTTTTCCCTTGGGTGGGGGAAGTCCAGAACTAGAGGCAGCTTTTTAACACGAGGGGTAAAGATTTAAAAGTGACTTTAGGGTCAACTTTTCAGACAGAGGGTGGTGTTAATATGGAACGAGCTGCCAGAGGAAGTGGTAGAGGTGAGTACAATTACAACATTTAAAAAACATTCAGACAGGTGCACAAGTAGGAAAGGTTTTGAGTGATATGGTCAAATGCAGGCGAATGGGATTAGTTCAGTTTGGGAATCCTGTTCGGCATGGATGAGTTGGGCTGAAGGGTCTGTTTCCATTGGCATATACCTCTATGATTATGACATAGCAAGGTCACTCATCAGCCACCGCCTTATCAAAGCCGGTTTATGGATGGGGAGTCAATGTGATGTCCACATCCTGATGTATGGTGCCAGGAAATCAGGATCCCATTCCTTTCTCAGAAAGGGACAAGGGGAATCTTCCCCCCAGTGACCTTCACAATTATTAAGAGCATAGAGTCCTGAAACCTGCAGCATGGAAGATACAGCCCATCTTGCCTGTCTGTCTTTTCCAAGTGCATACTGTTTTCCCGTGGGGAGTGACCAAAAAGAGCTGCTCTCCCTGCCTTTTCCAACAGTGCATTCCAAATTATCACAGCACAGGGATGACTTCCACATTTTCCCTCTAATGCCTTTGCCATGTATCACCAATTTTTGGCAGGGGGGACCTTGTGTCATGGGGTAGCATCTGTGTCTCTCAACTAGAAGTTCAACTCAGGACTTGATGGCCATGGAAAGCTTGCTCATAACTTGACCAAAAAGCGGTTGAACATTAGCCTTTCAATCAGACAGACCCACAGCAGGTGGTAAGAGTGGCAGAGACCTCTCCTCAAGTCACCCTTGATGCCAGTTAAAAATGACACAACACCAGGTTATAGTCCAACAGGTTTATTTGGAAGCACTAGCTTTCGGAGCAACGCTCCTTCTTCAGGTGGTTGTGGTGTATAAGGCAGCTGGTATAAGGCAGTCTTTACCAACAGCATATTGACCTGTTACAGCAAAAACTAAACAGAGAAGCCTGATGTAATTCCATGGGCTTACTGCCTTTTGTGTTTCAAAACATGGGAAGCATTTCAGTCAAAAGTCTGAAGCTGTGTCCTTTTTGTAAACAACAATGCTGCTAGTGGAAATAGCCTCTCCTCATTTATTGGGATTGTGATAAGAAGCTTCTTCACTCAAAGAGCAGTTAAACTGCAGTATTCTCTACCACACAAGATTCTGGAGGCTAAATTACTAAATATAAGCAAGAAATGAAGATTTCTAGACAATGCAGGTGTCAAAAGGATAGGTCCGGCAAGAGAGCAGGATCATGGAATTGAAATAGAGGATCATTCATGATTGTCTTGAATGGCAGATGGGCTGAATGGCCTACCCTTTTCAATGCTACTGTGTTTACTCAACAAAATCTCACCCAATTCCGACCTTTCTGCTCATTCCCTCCATTACCAACTCCTTTTGGAAGGAAAACAATTATAACCTATCCAGTTTTCCCACATCGCGAAAATTCCTCCTCCTGGTATCATTCTGGTATCTCTCTCCTAAATTCTTTGACGGGATGTGGGTATCACTGACTGGGCTAACATTTATCGAATTTAGGCTCACTTGAAGTTTGTGGTTAGCTGCCTTCTCAAACTGCTGCAGTCCATGTTCCCAGTTCAGGAGTGAATTCCAGGATTTTGCCTCAGTGACACTGAAGTGTGGCTAAACGATAATCTCCCTTGCCTTAATCCTTATCAAAGCCCCAAGAGCGCTTTTGTCGAGAGTTAAATGCAAAATTCCAGCTGAGGTCTAACCACTGCATTAAAAACAGGCTGTTTGATATCCTATAAAACCCAGCATCCACATTTTAAAAAATGTTATTTTTCGACTTGTTGTTCACCCTATTGCTGCTCATTTTCAGCAGATGGTGTTGAATTGCAGGATTGCAAGGCACTTAACTTCAGGACGTTTTACCCCTACATTTTATTCTAGTGTGAAACTATTGAGGCTTCATTCAATAATTCCCAAAATCTGTTTTGGGTGTAAGTGGGACCAAGTTTTTTCGCTATTATCTCCAAGGAACACCGTGTTCTCCAACTCTCAACTCAAGATTAAAGTTCCAATCCAGACCTCAGCAAGCTGAATACACAAAGAAGCCTTTATTTGATCTCATTTCACTTGTTCGAAGTGTAAGAATCTTTGTCAGCTGCAGGGTAGTGCTCAAAGGGGCCAGAACTTTGTGCGCACACTGCAGGTGACAATGTTAGTGCTGTACCATTGTGGGTTTTAACCTGCTTTGTCACAGACTTTACAGATGGCTCCAAATTGGATTTTGAGATTACAGACTTGCAAAGGGATGCTTGGAGAATGTTTGGCATATTCTGTTGATGCAATGATTTAAACAGGATTTTGACGTTTCATTGTTTAATGATATAAAGTGTTATTAGAACAAAGATTGATACAGCACAGATCCTTCGGTCCACCCAAGTCTGCGCTGATTCCTTGGCCTTAACTTAGATCACTGTTTATTGTCGATGCATGGTTTCTATCACTCTGCTTGCCTCCTATTCACACGTCTATCGAGACACACCTTAACCTTGCTAACCTTAACCTGTTTCACCTGTTTCACCACCTCCACTGGCAGTGCATTCCAGAAACCGACTATCCTCTGGGTGAAAAATATCTTCCCCACTTCTCCCCTAAACTCCCCCCTCCCTCCCTCATCTTGAATCTGTATCCTTCCTTAGTTGACCTTTCCACCCTAGGGGGGGAAGCCTCTGACTATCCACCCTACTTATGTCTCTCGTAATTTTGTAAATCTCTATCAGGTCGTCCCTCAGCCTCCATCTTTCCAGTGGAAACAATCCAAGTTGATCCAACCTGTCCTCATAACTCAAACCTTCCAGACCTGGCAACATCCTGGTAAACCTTCTCTGGACCCTCTCTGAAGCATCCACATCCTTCTGGTAGTATGGCAACCAGAAGTGCATACAGTATTCCAAATGTGGCCTAACTAAAGTTTTATACAGCTGTAACATAACTTACAGTGAAGGTAAGCATGCTATATGCCTGCCTTATCCACCTGTGTTGCCTCTTTCAGGGATCTGTGGACCTGTACACCCAGATCCCTCTATATGTCAATGACAACACGTGGGGGCATTTATTGTGTAGTTTGCACCTGAATTTGATCTTCCAAAGTGCATCGCCTTGCATTTATTATTTTTCAGCCCTTGTGTGTTACCCCTACAGGGGAATTCTTACAGATGAGATTCAGGAACAGGTGTTGCCAGGTTACTATTTGAGAAAGCGACGTCACAAACGAGTCTTACCTTGAGATACACGTGTACGTACACACATTCAGGCATGTGTGACTAGACAATAGTAAACGTAGAAAATGCACATCAAGTCGAGCAGCACCTTTTAGAACGAGAAATAAAGTGAAAGTTTCAGTTTGACAACCTTCCATCAGAACCTGTCAGCCTGAAGGTTTAACTTACTCTCTCCCTCAGATGCTGCCCGACAGACTGAGTATTGAGAGCATTTTGTCTTCTCGGATACGCAGCAGTATCTTGTTATCTGACCAGATGCTCTACTTCCAGTTGATCAGAGCAGAGAGACCTTTACTCTGCATAGTTTCCTGTTCAGATATTTTAAGAATCAACGAGAAAATGTTGCCTTTAATTGCAATATTGAGTCCTCAGCTCTATTCTGATAAATTTAGGTAATATGTTGCATGGTGGTTGATTGGTTTATACTCAGAATCCCGGGTGACTGGGCTGCGATTGTCAGCACAATACCTTCAGTGTAATTCTGGGTCTACAGAACCACAATAACGAGCACCCAAGCTACAAATCTTCTCCCAAACTTTGAATTCTGGGTCTAACTTTGGACTGCTTGCTACCTCCTTAATATGTGGCTTTCAGGAAAGGATTTGAGTTTTGAGAGAATATGGTGCCATTTGCTACTGCAAGGCATTTGTCACGTTTACCTTCATTGGTCAGAACATTGAGTATAGGAATTGGGATGTCATGTTGCAGCTGTATGGGACATTGATGAGGCCGGGACATTGATGAGGCTACTTTTGAAATATTGAGTTCAATTCTCGTCTCCCTGCTAGAGGAAAGACGCATTAAACTTGAAAAGATGCAGAAAAGATTTACCAGGATGTTGCCAGAGTTGATGGGTTTGAGCTATAGGTAGAGGCTGAAAAGACTGGGGCTGTTTTCCCTGGAGTAAGGGTGACCTAATCAATGTCTATAAAATCATGAACATGGATACAGTGAATCACCAAGACCCTTTTCCCCAGGGTAGGTCAGTCCAAAACTAGAGGGCATAGGTTTAAGGTCAAAGGGGAAAGATTTAGAAGGAACATAATGGGCAGGTCCCTTTTTATGCAGAGGGTGGTGTGTGTGCATGGAATGAACTGCCAGAGGAAATGATGAGGCTGGTACACTTGTAACATTTAAAAGGCATTTGGGGATGAATAGGAAGGGTTTAGAGGGAAATGAGCCAAATATTGGCAAATGAGACTAGGTCAGATTGGGATGGCTGGTCAGCATGGACAAGTTAGACCAAAGGGTCTGTTTCCGTGCTGTACATCTCATGACTCCTATTCTCCAAGATGGTTCAGAACAGAAAGCAAAAAAAACCCCTCAATATATAGGTTCATTTTACAATGAAAATCTTGATTATTCCTGGTTTGCTGGGAACCAGTATAATCCATAAATTGAGTTCTAATCCATTACTAATGTAATCCTATCACTCGTGGACAGACATACTCTGTCAGTGTGAAACCTCCAATGATGGCACCTCTGACAGATTTTATATGAACTAAAGCCTTGGTGTTATTTTTACTCTTATTGTTGGGTTTACTGAATTCCTCTCTCCTTGTTACAGCATCTGCAGAACCCTGCAAACTTCCAGACTGCTGCAACCGAGCTCCTTGACTGGTGTGGTGACCCACGCGCCTTTCAACGTCCCTTTGAGCAGAGTCTGATGGGCTGCTTGACGGTATGTGGGAGCTGTGTTGGAGATGTCTTTATTATTGTTGCCACTATTGTATGAGATGGTTCCTGTCTATTCCTCCTGGCGATGGAGGTTAAAGCAACACTCAGGCCTTGTGCGCTGTGCTGTTTTAGCTGGCCAGCTTTTTTAACTTTGTCGTTACTGGGCACTCCAAAGGTCACTGATCCCTGCGGATCCAATGCTCAGTCTTTTTGATCAGAAACTTTGTGCCTGATGTAATTCCCAAGACCATTGCTGCAACCTCCAAGCATGAGGTTGTAAGTATGGACATCTTGAAAAGTTGTTAATTCAGTGGACAAGGTACACCGTGAAAGCTGGGAAAGAATACGGTCTATTCATTTTTTTTCAAAGTAGTAACTCTCTTAACTTCTTGACATTGGGGTTCAGGTACAATGGATCTTACCTTTTATAATTGACCTTCCCAAACGTACACCAATTACATTTAATTGCCATCTCTTTTGGGATCTCTGAACTAAAGGGCATTGTTGCATCAAAGTTCTATTGTATCCTGCTCGATAGCCATGTCCCAAGCAAACCTCCAAAACATCCGGGATTTACTGGTTATTTGTCTCGTGTGCGGCCTTACTACGTGTAAAATTCCTGCTGTCTCTGCCCAGGTAACAATCGGTCACCACTGTTCATTGTAAATAAAGCACTTTGAAATGTTCCTGAAATACGTGACAAGACGTTACACAGTTTATCTCTTCCTCTCCCCTCTCTGGTGAAATGTTTAAATCAGTGTTTGAGAAATGGAAGCAGGAGCGAGCTAAATTATCTTCCAGCTTACTCAGTCATTCAATAAGGTAATGGCTGGTTTTTGTTTCCTACCCCACATTCCTGGCTGATTCTTAATTTCCCCCCAAAGTATTTGTATTTCAGTCCTGAAGGTACAAGGATCAAGCTTTCTCTGGAATAGAGAATTCAAACATGTCACAGCCCCTCAACTTTCTCTTCAGTGCAGACTCTCACCTTTTTCTCAATTACCCTAAATTATTTTCTCCCTCACTTAATGTCTCCATATCCTTTTCCTGTGTCCTTGCCACAACTTGCTTTTCCACCTACCTTTATGGCTTTAATCAACGGGACCACAGTATACATGGTCCCTTCAGCCATTTCATCCACGGAGATTGGAATTAGTTGAGGTCCCAGCACTGAACTTTGTGGCACCCTACTGGTTATAGATGGCCAACCTGAAAATGACCCATTAATCCTGACAGTGTTTAGTTAGCTAATCCTCCATCCATGCCATTCATTACAGTTCCCCCAAATTCTATGAACTGATGTGTAGCAGCCTTTGACATGGCACCTTATCTAATGGCTTTTGGAAATCCAAACACATAACATCTGGTTCCCTTCTATGCTTTCAATTGTCTATGTGTCAAACACAGTTTCCTTTTCATAAAACCATGTTGGTTCTGCTTAATTGCATTCTGATTTTCCAAATGTCCTGCTACTATGTCCTTCCTAAATGATGGCTTCTTCAAGTTTCCTGGTGACAGATGTTAGGCTAACTGATCTATAACTTCCTGCTTTCTTTCACCCTCTGTTGCCTTATTAGAGCTGATAGATTTTTGAAGGGATGAGGAAATTACTCCCGAAGGTAATTTGATCTTTTTCCCTTTGTCATTGTGGCTAGATTAGGATATACAGGTTCCTTCCCAGATCTGTAGCAGAGTTACCATATAATAGTCAAATTCCCAAACTGCCATATATTCTGGCAATGCAACTGTATTAACTACAGAAATTAAATTGAGATTTGGAGTCCGAGTGTAGTTCTTTCAACCAAATGATAAAATTAGTGGCTGTGCATTAACTCTAAACAGTTGACTTCTTTAATAAACTGGGTCAAGTTTCTACTTATTCAGCAATGTTTCTTCTTATCTTGAGGTGTTTCCCTGGACTTTGCAACCCTGTTTCCCTGATAACCCCTCCCACAGGTCTTCAGTCTCCCTGACCACCCACTTACCTTTCCTTTGCTGTTGCTGGCAATGCATTGAACCACTTTAACCCAGCTCTTAACAACAGTGCCTTTACTTTGCAATCCTTCATTAATTATAAAGTGCTCTGTGATATGTTGAGGGTGTGAATTGTCCTCTTCTCTTGACCACTCCTCTCCGCCCCACCACCACCCCCAACCCCAAACACCTCATCATTGGTGTGATTGAAACTTGCTCAGTCCAGTTTGCACTGACTCAGAGTTTCTTTGTTCATGTCTCAGTCTGTGTTTCCTTACAGATTGTAGATTACTGTCTGTGGTATTTTGTATTAAAGATACTAAGAAAAAGCACCTCAGTGTTGGGATGATAGTGGAAATACGGTAAATGTTATGTCATAGTTCTGAGGATTGTGGCTTCCAATAGTAGAAGACTTTTATGAGAGAATGGGACACCCATCCAGTACAGTGTTATTTTAATTACACATACAGTATCTTTTTATTTTCACTGACCCCCTCTGCAGCCTTTAGAAACAGATTAGTTTCAAGCTTTATTGCATTTGGGAGGCAAATTAAAACCCATTTAGCCTCTTGGCATCATTATGACATTAGCACTGTGAAAGGTCTCCACACAGTTCACTGTTAATGACTGGGATAAGAGATGGTGCAGAATGTGTAAATATTTAAAAGCACTGCAGCATGCACTGCATATATATGTGTCTAAGAGAAATTAATTAAGCTTCTGCTACTCTTTATTTTACAGAGTGCTGCAGCGATCAATGTTTCTAGTTAGTTCAGGATGTTCTGTGTGCTGGTGGTCACCCGAGTTACAAACGGATGTGTAAAAGGGGGTCAGATTTTCTTTCATTCTCTCCACACTCTTTCCCCTGCTCCCTTTCTCCAAGGTTGCTTGTGGAATCTTAAGACCTTTTTACCACAAGGTTGTTTTCAGCTGAATGATCAACTCTGTGTTAATTCTCAGCTGTTGACTTCTGCATTGACTTTGGTAAGGTCTCCTGCTGCAGCCATTCTTCCAGTCTTTCCCTGGCCTCCCCAAAACTGCCTCCAGTCTGAGTGAGCGCCCCTCCCATGAGTCTTCCTATCTACCGGAGATGGTGCTGTTTGAGTTGCTCTCCTCTCACAACATGTTTGAAGCTCTTCACCATTTGATGAATGGCAGAGGAACATCACAGAGCCATTCCATTTCTCGTTGCTAGGGCACACCATTATCACTGACCAGATTAGCAATCGTAGAATCATTCAGCAGAGAAAGTTTAGTACAGAATGGAAACAGACCCTTTGGTTCAACCCGTCCATGCTGACCAGATATCCCATCCCAATCTAGTCCCACCTGCCAGCACCCGGCCCATATCCCTCCAAACCCTTCCTATTCATATATCCATCCAAATGCCTCTTAAATGTTGCAATTGTACCAGCCTCCACCACTTCCTCTGGCAGCTCATTCCGTCTGTGTGAAAAAGTTGCCCCTCAGGTCCCTTTTATATCTTTCTCCCCTCACCCTAAACCTATGCCCTCTAGCTCTAGTCCATTGAGTCCATGCTAGCTCTTTGAAAGGGCTGTCCAGTTAATCCCACTTTGCTGCTTTTTCTCATTATCTCTTTTTTCTAGTGGCCTTTTTGGGCATTATTTGTGAGTCTGCTTCCATTACCCCCTCGGATGTGCATTCCAGATCCTAAACACTCACTGTCTACGTACTCGTTTCCCCCTTGTCTATGTCCTCATTTCCACAAGCTTACATTAGTGTTCTCTGGCCATTATCCTTTCGTTGGTGGAAACACTTTCTCTCCAGTTATTCTGTCCGAGCCTCTCATTATTTCAAACAATTCTTTTCCAGCTCTTTCTCCACCTGACTGAAGTCTTGTTCCCCCACTGGTTTATCTCCTCTGCACTCCCTCCAATGTGGTGCCATCCTTCCTGAAGAGCACTGCACAGAATTGAACAAACTGCTCCATTTTTGAGGTCCCACCCTATGGTTGCAAACTGAAACCCAAGGGATCCTTGCCTCTCTATCTCGGGGATGTTGAAGTCAGTCAGAGAGACTGTGAAGGGAGATGTCAAGACCTAGCAGTTTGAAGCATCTCATTTTGTCCCGTCCCGTGGTGACTTCCCATCGAATTTTGTAGAAAGCCGTAGAGTAAGTAATCCCAAAGGATAAAAGCATTCCTTGGAAATGGTGGGGTGTTTCACAGAGATGTCGATCACAGCATTGTGCCTGAAATGCTGATTCTTCTGCTCCTCGGATGCTGCCTGACCGGCTGTGCTTTTCCAGCATCACACTCATCAACTCTCATTCCTGTGATTGGTGAGGGAGTAGATTCTGGAACTCAGCAAATTGAGAGGCGGACAACCCGGCACCACGCCCCACCTCTTCCTCCGCTACTTTGATGACTGCATTGGCGTTAACTCGTGCTCCCGCGAGGAGGTTGAGCAATTCATCAACTTCACCAACACATTCCACCCTGACCTTAAATTTATCTGGACCATCTCTGACACCTCCCTCCCCTTCCTGGACCTCTCCATCTCCATTAATGACGACCGACTTGACACTGACATTTTTTACAAACCCACCGTCTCCCACAGCTATCTGGATTACACCACTTCCCACCCTACTTCCTGCAAAAATGCCATCCCATATTCCCAATTCCTCCGCCTCCACCGTATCTGCTCCCAGGAGGACCAGTTCCAGCACAGAACACACCAGATGGCCTCCTTCTTTAGAGACCGCAATTTCCCTTCCCACATGATTAAAGATGCCCTCCAATGCATCTCGTCCACATCCCGCACCTCCGCCCTCAGAGCACATCCCTCCAACCGTAACAAGGACAGAACACCCCTGGTGCTCACCTTCCACCCTACCAACCTTCACATAAACCAAATCATCCGCCATCATTTCCACCACCTCCAAACAGACCCCACCACCAGGGATATATTTCCCTCCCCACCCCTTTCCGCCTTCCGCAAAGACTGTTCCCTCGGTGAGTATCTGGTCAGGTCCATGCCCCCCTACAACCCACCCTCTCATCCTGGCACCTTCCCCTGCCACCACAGGAATTGCAAAACCTGCGCCCACTCCTCCTCCCTCACCTCCATCCAAGGCCCTAAAGGAACCTTCCACATCCATCAAAGTTTTACCTGCACATCCACTAATATCATTTATTGTATCCGTTGCTCCCGATGCGGTCTCCTCTACATTGGGGAGACTGGACGGCTCCTCGCAGAGCGCTTTAGGGACCATCTCCGGGACACCCGCACCAATCAACCACACCACCCTGTGGCCCAACATTTCAACTCCCCTCCCACTCTGCCAAGGACATGGAGGTCCTGGGCCTCCTTCACCACCACTCCCTCACCACCAGACGCCTGGAGGAAGAACGCCTCATCTTCAGCCTCGGAACACTTCAACCCCAGGGCATCAATGTGGACTTCAACAGTTTCCTCATTTCCCCTTTCCCCCACCTCACCCGAGTTCCAAACCTCCAGCTCAGCACTGTCCCCATGACTTGTCCTACCTGCCTATCTCCTTTTCCACCCATCCACTCCACCCTCCATACAGTTTCATACTGTAGGGAATCTAATCCTACTTTAAAAAGAATCTAATTTAATTTAATTGAAAAGCTAAGTAGGAATGGATGCAAAGAAAAGTTTTGAGGGCTCCAGTGCTGCAGTGGTAGTGACACTACCAGCAGACTAGAAGGCCTGGGTTCAAGCCCTACCTGCTCCAGAGTGAAATACCTCGAAAGAGGCCGGTGCCTCGGCACCAGGTCAGTTTTATTCACATGTGGAGAGTCTGATCCAGCTCCATTAGAACCTGCTCTGAGTGAACCGAGCCCCTCACATCCCTTTCATACCTGTCAGCCAGGCCTCCCAGACTGGGCCAGATTAACAGCCCCCAGTCAGGACATCTCTTCCATGAGGTCCACCTGGCTGACCTCATTACAGTCTCTGCACGGTACTCATATCGCTCAACAGGGTTACGCAGTGGTTAGCACTGCTGCCTCACAGCATCAAGGACCCGGGCTCCATTCCATCCTCCGGTGACTGTCGGTGTGGGGTTGTGCATGTTCTCCCCGTGTCTGCTTGGGTTTCCTCCGGGTGCTCTGCTTTCGTCACATAATTCCAAAGCTGTGCAGGCTAGGGTGGTTTGGCCATGCTAAGTTATCCCATTGTGTCCAGGAATATGCAAGTTAGGTAGATTAGCTGTGGGATTGTAGGGTCACGGGGATTAGGGGGGGTCGGGTTTTGATGGGATTGTCTTTGGAGGGTCGGTGGAAACTCGATGGGCCGAATGGCCCCTTTCCACACTGTAAGGATTCTATGAACAGGTTGGTTTAAAAACTGAGAAAATTTTTTTTATTTCAAAATATACTTTATTCATAGAAATAAATCTTCGGTACCTGTACAATTTGTCATGTTGTTCATAGATATATACATTGCATGTCTTAACATTACAAAGAACAGATTGAATTAATCAAATTTACAGTTATCATATTTACAGTTCCCTTTATTAACCATCCAGTCTCTTATTATTTAGCTGGGGCTTCAGCGGAACCCACCTACTGAGTGGGTGCCCTGTTATACGATAGCAAAGGAACCTTCTTTAACCCCCAGTTTATGGGGTTACCATTGTCCATTTGACTGTCCTGTCTCTGGGGGAGCTGTCTGCATCCACATGGTGAGCACGAACTGCTGGACCTTCGCTGGGCTGAGGTAGCTATCCAGCTCCTCACTGGGGTCATTTACCCGCTCTGGTGTCATTGAGCCAAGGCAAGGGTCCGCACCGTCCAGTTCTGTGTCTGACAATGGGACTGTCAGAGGTTCACAGCTTTCAGTTCCCTGTAGTTGTGGGGCAGTGGGTACCCCCTGGTTCTCACTGGGTGGAGGGTGGACTTCGGAGGGTCCGTTGTTTCCTGGTTGGGAGGAAATGCCCTCCTCTTTATCTACGGCGCTTTGTCTCTTCTTCTGGTGGTGATGACCTTCTTTGCGCCCATCTTCCCCATCCGAAGGGCTGGCCGCCTCTCCCTCGTGCAGCTGTCTTTTCCCCCTTTGCTGGGAGGCTTTGGGGGCCTGGCTGGATTTTCTCTTCCTGTTTTTAACCGGTATCCACCCCTCTGCCTTCTCGATTACCTCCTCTGGCTGGGGAATCCAGAGCAAATCTTGTCTCTTTTAAGAGTTATTTCAGAAAAGCTAAGGCGAAGGGGAAAGATCAAACTCTGTTTAGGTCAGAGTGTGAAATTTTATACAGCTGCCTACTTCGAGTACAGAAAGACAAGTAAGCATAGGAAGCATGGGCCCTGCTTGCTGTGATCGCTGAGCCAGTTGCCATGTTATCCTCCTCCTTTCTCTGTGTTGGCATTTAAATAGAAGCATGCTGGGTTGTGACTGGGTGAGAATTTTGCGCCTCCATTTCTCTCAGGTTCTGCAGCGAGAATCTCTTTGGTTGTAGAAGCGAGCAGATCTGCCCCCTTCTGGCAAAACTAGGTCAGTGTTAGATTAGCAAGAGAGGACTGCGTCAACGCAGACTGCTAAATGCTCGGCTTGCTCTACAGCAGTTGGTATTTTGTACCAGCCCATCATTTGCCATCTCCCCGAGTTAATAAATGCTGCAGTGGATCTTGGCAGTGAAGGTGGCCCGTTGTCATTGGTCTAAAAATCGAATGCATGAGTAGGTATGCTGTAAGTTCTGAGGCATGCCCGCGCTTTGCTTATGTTTTTAAACGTTCTCCTAAAATGTAAAGTGCTGCCCTGCGACCAGAAATAACCTGATTACAGAAGTCACCTTCCAGACGTGACCATGACTCACCTCCGACTTGATAAAGCGAGGGATTCTTTAAATAAGACAGCCAATCGCAGCAGGGTTCTGCTTGATGTCACGTTCCCAGACAGTTAGCAGCGATGATGTTTAATGCTTTCTGGCAAACAAGTTAATCCAGCTTTCTCAGAGATTCTGAGCAAGAGGCTCAGCGCTTATTAAAAAGATATTAACCTTTATGTTCAAATGTGTTTGGCTGCCGTCGCATTACCGATGTGTGCACCGTAGCCTTTTTCCCTGGAAGGTGGTGTTATACGCACTGCAACAGCAGCAGCAATGGGAGAGGGCTGCTCAGAATTGGCAGGCAGCTATTGCTCACTGAATCAAAGGCACTTGCCTTTGTTTTGATAGCAAGGGCATCAGTTACCAAGAGATTTTGGATGATGCTGTTTAGCCCACCTCTCTAGTGCCTGTGTTCTGAATGATACAGAACTACAGCTCAGCCTGGAAACCTCGCCTCTGACAATAATTCCAACATTGGGATTGCCGCGGTTGGATCGAGATTTCAAAACATGTTTGTTTGGACTCTTTTTTTAAAAAAAAATTTCTGGCCCAGTGCCTCTTATTCTTGTCATCGCAAGTTCTAAAACCCCCATGTCGACAAAAAGCAAAATACTGCGGGTGCCATAAATCTGAAATTAGAACAGGTACTGCTGGAAAATACTGAGCTGCGTTGGCAGAGGGAAGGCAACTTAGAAACATAGAGCTATGGAAAATAAGAACTGGAGGAGGCCATTCAGCCCTTCAAGCCTGCTGCATCATTCAGTATGATGATGGCTGATTATCACATTCCATAACCATGTTCCCACTTTCACTCCTATCCTTCAGACTCTCCTGCTGTATCCAATTCCTTCGTGGAATTAGATTAGATTAGATCAGTGTGGAAACAGGCCCATTGGCCCAACAAGTCCACACCGACCCGCCGAAGCGCAACCCACCCATACCCCTACATTTACCCCTCACCTAACACTACAGGCAATTTAGCATGGCCAATTCACCTGACCCGCACATCTTTTGGACTGTGGGAGGAAACCGGAGCACCCGGAGGAAACCCACGCAGACACGGGGAGAACGTGCAAACTCCACACAGTCAGTCGCCTGAGTCGGGAATTGAACCCGGGTCTCTGGCGCTGTGAGGCAACAGTGCTAACCACTGTGCCACGGTGCCGCCCACAATGTTTTGGCTTTCTGTGGCAATGAATTCCACAGGCTCACCGCTCTCTGAGTGAAGGCATTTCTCCCCCTGTCATTCCTAAATGGTTTAGCTGGGATCCTCAGCCTGTGACCCCTATACCCCACTTTGCTACAACCTTCCTGCATCGACCCTGTCTAGTTCTGTTCGCGTTAACGTTTCAGAGAGAGGAAGAAGGTTTGATGCCGGGCGACAACTGGGGTTCAGAGCAGATCAGCTGCAGGACACGGTGATCTGGGGGGAAGTGGTTTCTTTCAGCACAGTGACCTGTGATTTATTTTTCTCTCATGGGAAGTGGGCATTACCAGTTGCACATCCCTAATTGCCCTTGAACAGCCATCTCTGCAGCATAACCGCAGTTAGGAGTCAGCTACACTTCTGCGAGTCTGGAATCACAGGTAAACCCAACACAGTTAAGGGACAGCACGTTTCCCTCCTTAAAGGGTATTGATGACCCGGCTGGGTTTTTACGGCAATTGATGACAGTCACAATGGGCGCGGTCGCGGACGTCACCATTGGTGACTCTAGCCTTGCTATGATGGCGTTAGAATCTGTCTCCCTGGGGCATTGACTACTCCAGTGACATGGCTGTCACACAAGTTTGAGAATGCTCTCTCTGAAAAAAAAAATGGTAGATGCACCATAATCTCAAAACAGATTGAACTAATTCTTTAAGGGAGCAATAAATTCTAGCGGTTTTGGGTAAAGAGCAGGGAAGTGGTTATTTTCTTGGTGAAAACTCAAGGATTTTATGCAGTAATTAAGAACAGGAATAGCCTGTTCAGCTACCCGAGCTTGTGTTGCCCTTCCATCTGAATCTTGCCTGGTCTCCATTTTAATTCCATCTACCCTCAATTCCTCAACACCTCCCACCCCTCTCTAGTGAGAACCATCAAACGCCGTTTGAGCGTTTTTAATCGACCCCAAGTCACAGCAGGTTTCTGTAGGAGCGAGAGGGCGCTCAGTTCCTGCAGCACTCTTGTGTGCAGACGGGTTTCCCAATTTTCCATTTCAACACAGGAAAGCCAGCGTCTCCCTACAGGAATTGTCCCAGTGTTGCACACCATGGCAGCACCACTCTGCCTGCAGTTACCTTTTCAGATTCTGAAGGTCGTGAGGACGTCATTGACATTGTGGGTGTAAAAATAGTCTTCATTAGTGAACATACACACTGTGTGTGCCTGATCTTGTCATTGAAGCAGTATCTGTGCTCAATAAGCACCACTTTTACCACCAGAAACACACTACCTTAAACCTGCCACTCTTGATTTAAGTAAAAGTCATTAACTTCCTATCTCTTTACTGTGCTGATTTTCCATTTTAAAAGAAACTTTACCCAGCTATTCACTGAGGGGAGGTTGTCTCTGTGTATTATGTGGGGCAAAATAATAAACTTGTTTTTTTTAAAAACTCTAACACTTGAGACAGGGAGACAGTCAACCTCTGTTAATGACAGAGTTTCCAACCAAGGCACTCACTGCTGATGACGTTTAGCTCAGTGATGCCCTGGACCCTTGAAAGCAGATAGAGAATACAATCCTTACATTGCTGTTTCCGTGCGTGCGGATTCACTGCTCTCTCTCTCTCTCCTGTATTGTTCAAGTTGGCAAAAAGCATGAATTTTTGCGAGGGGCGGATCATCACGTGGCTTGATGATGATTCCAGTTAAATCCACAGCTGCCCAATACTTGGCAGTCACGACTCCAACAAGTGTCGATAAATGTCTGTAGCAGAAACATATATCGGTTTAGTTCTGAGCTATCACCCCAGGATTTATTGACTCCATGTAAAAGAAAAGAGCCATTTTTTTTATTGACGGACTTGTAACAGGGTATTTCATCTGTCACTTTTGAGAAGGTCAGTCTCCATGGATATTAGCGTTGTCTTGGTCTGCGAAGGTACGGACTCACGTCAGTGTGGGCGCTGATGCACCTGTGATGCTGTGTGAAACCATTACCGAGGGCCGGGCCAGATCTCACTTTGAGTGCAGGGTCAGAGCAGAACTCGGCCTTGACCTTTCTTCCCCAATATGTCCAGTCTCCAGTGAGAGGGGGCACGCAGTGATCAAGGACAATTGTCCACATCCACCTCACTCTCCCAAGCCCTGGCTACTGATGCCAATTCCCACACTAGAAGAGAGATCAGACTGAAAGCCACTCCAGTCTATAGGCTCGATTCCACACGATGTTTTGCCGGGTGGGTGGAGTAGGGTGTCGGTTGCAATCGTGGCAAAATATTGAGGGGGGTGGGGGTGGAATTGAGGGAATCAATTTTACCCAGAGTGCCCACAAGTATTATGTTGATCTTTGCCTGGTATGGGCATTTGGGATATCTCTGAATCCCTGGTGTGGTTTGGGTATTTGAGATATCTCTGAATCCCTGATGTGGTTTGGGTATTTGGGATATCTCCGAATCCCAAGTTGATCTGAAAGATTCAAAACCTCCCATCAGATTTTTGTGAGTTAAAGGGCTCCCTGGAGAAAATGGAAGTTTATCATATAGACAGAGGGTATTAATTGACTTCATAATTTCACTTTCAGTACCAGATTTTGTCTGGTTGGTGTAAAATCCCATCTGGTTCACTATCAGGAAGGCAATTTGCTGTCTTTACCCGGCCTGGTCTGTCCTATGTGTGACTCCAGACCCACAGCAATGTGGTTGGTTCCTAACTGCCCTCCAAAATGTGCAAACAAGGTGTTCAGCTCAAGGCTAAATAAGGCTGGAGAATTAATGCTGGTCTAACCAGTGGCACCCACATTCTGTGAGCATATAGAATCAACATGAGGGGCTGAATGGCCTCCTCTGTGTGTTCCTGTGCCTGTTTGACTGGGTTCACTGAGGAGGGAGATCAAGCTGGATTTAACCCTTGGGTGATTGGAACAAAGGGAACAGCCTAGATTCAGGTCTGAAAGGTCAGGCTAGCACCCTTGATGGTCAAGGCATCAGCTGGGAGGGACAGAGACGAATCAAAAGGTTGAGGAAAATTTATTAACCTCATTTTCAAACCAGCATGAACCCCAAATTGAATCTGCTGTGTGCCCCTGCCTCCCAACCCTCAAAACACTGCACTTGGTGAAATCTCGGCCCAGTTGTTTACCTGTGACATTTGATGTTGAATATCAAGAGATTGTGAAACCACAGAGGATGCTGTGGGACTCTGAATCGCTGCCCAGTCAGCCAATGTTTGTCCAACCGCAGAGTGAGGGCCGGAGTGACTCACTGCATGGCTGACCAGCATCGCCCACACTCTCTCCACCGCGCACACACTGAGGCCATCTGGGGTCATCTGGTTACTCTGTGAGATTAAACTCCGCAATCCTGGCCCAGGTTCGGGGTCGATCCTGAGACCTCCCTGGTCGGACCAGTGAAAGATCGTCAGCTTTGGTGGCCCACAAATAGGACCCTGAATTGGGAGGGTGGGGAGAGGGGGAGAAAGCCAGACTGCTCTCAAAATGAGGGGGGTTGGGATGGAGTGAAATAAGATTCTCTGATGTGCCAAGTAACATCATGGTTTGGGCTGGGCAGTAAACAGCTTGAAAAATGGCAACTTCCAAACGCCACTACCTGCGCCAACCAAGAACATCCATCCCTGTTATTATCCTGGGCTTACGTGACAGAAAGCTGTGCTGCTTTGAAGGTCATTAGTACTTTGGGTAGTTCAGGGGAAACCTGGTTGACCTATGACCTTAGGCTCTGGCTGTGTGACTGACTGGAATCGGGGGTCACAGTGCAGAGCTCTGTCAGATCATCATCCAGTGAGGCCTTGGTGAAACAAGTGCAGAGAAAAGGCTGGAGAAACTCAGCAGTATCTGTGGAGAGAGAAACAGCATTAATGTGTAAAATCCAGTCTAGCTCCTCGTTCAGAACTGAGTGTGCCAGACCTTGAGAAGTGTAGAATTCCTAATGTGGACTTGATGGGCTGAATGGCCTGTTTCCACACTGGCCCTCCAAACAATATCCCACCCTGACCCATCCCTCTAACCTATCCCTGTAACCCTGCATTTCCCATGGATAACGCACCTAGCCTGCAGATCCTTGAACACGGTCAATCCACCTGACCTGCACATCTTTGGACTGCAGGAGGAAACTGGAGCACCCGGAGGAAATCAATGCAGACATGGGGAGAATGGACAAAATCCAGCGGCCCGAGGCTGGATTTGAACCCGGGTCCCTGATGCTGTGAGGCAGCTGTGCTAACCCTGAGCCACCCCAGAAATGGCAATTCTGAAGGAAGTGTCGTACTGGACTCTGTTGCGGTCCAAGTTACCTTTATCAGAAAATCTGCACACCTTTTCAGCGTCGAGCAACTAGCCAAGAATGCTGACATTTTCAGAATGTCTCGTTTTAGATTATTTTCTACTTTTCCATTTTTAGATTAGATTACTTACAGTGTGGAAACAGGCCCTTCGGCCCAACAAGTCCACACCGACCCGCCGCAGCGCAACCCACCCATACCCCTACATTTACCCCTTACCTAACACTACGGGCAATTTAGCGTGGCCAATTCACCTGACCTGCACATCTTTGGACTGTGGGAGGAAACCGGAGCACCCGGAGGAAACCCACGCAGACACGGGGAGAATGTGCAAACTCCACACAGTCAGTCGACTGAGGCGGGAATTGAACCCGGGTCTCTGGCGCTGTGAGGCAGCAGTGCTAACCACTGTGCCGCCAATTTCTTTGTTACAAGGACTGTGTATTAAATTTAAAGCCAGCCTCTTTGAATGCACATTTCAAAGGCCCTTCAGCTTTTTATTCTGGGTTTACAAATTCATTCATTCTAAATTCTCAGGTGGTGTTTGTACTTGTGTCTCTAGACCATTCGCCTTATCCTCTGGAGTTCTTCACCTGAAGCCATTGATCCTTCCCTGAGTAAGGCATGAAGGCAGATCGAGCAGGGGAACCCTGTAGTCTGTAGCTAACCAGTCTGCTGGGGTTAAACCAACTTGAGTTCACCCGTAAACAATTGGATGTGAGGCTGGAGACTTCTGTTTTTGTAACCGTAACTATGACTTCAGTACGGGAGGGAAGATGTGGCTGATTTTGGGTTCGGAATGACACTAGGTTCAATTCCTTGCTCAGTGTGAACACCCATCACTAAATTGTAGGTGAGTTTCCTGCAGTATTGGAAAATTGTATGTCCGCTCAGTGTCCATTTTTTTTTAGATTAGATTAGACTTACAGTGTGGAAACAGGCCCTTCGGCCCAACAAGTCCACACCGACCCGCCGAAGCGAAACCCACCCATACCCCTACATTTACCCCTTACCTAACACTACGGGCAATTTAGCATGGCCAATTCACCTGACCTGCACATCTTTGGACTGTGGGAGGAAACCGGAGCACCCGGAGGAAACCCACGCAGACACGGGGAGAACGTGCAAACTCCACACAGTTTGCTTGTAATGGAGTTGAGCCTGCATTCAGTCTGTGGGTACACGTGCACAGCACTTAGTACTCCCTGTTGGGAATGTGCATTCTAAGCCCAGTTCTGCAGCTCGACATGATGAAACCATGTTTGAGAGCAACTGTTACTTAAAATTGCATGATTGCAAGCGAGGATGTTGAGAATGTGGGATGTTGGAACGTGTGGGAGGGTGCTGCTGATAGGACCGACAGATAAGTGCAGTCATTGTCGATAGACAAATTGAGACCTAGGACATGTTTACCATTGCAAACTCGCAAGTTGGATCACCCCAAAAATCCCTGACCCTGAGGCTATCCAGATGGTGCTCTCAGTAAAACCCACACAGTGGTAAATCTGTGCAAGACCATCTTCGGTGCTTTGGCTCGATTTCAGCTGTTCTTGCCAGCAGCACTATCTACACGGTGTGAGTTTGTGGTCTGTCAGTTTGTGAGACAAAAGTAAGTGAAAGGGCGTGTTGGGGTGCAAGCGAAATAAAGCACTTGAGAGTGGCTTTCAAGCCCTCAGGAAATAACAAGATGCTTTCTGCCAATGAATGAATCTTTTGAAGTGTGCTGGCAATTTCAGTGTGAACACAGTCCATCAGTTTAAGCACAGCAGTGAGATGGGTGAGCATTGTCCTAGTAAAATGTGAAAATTCATTTTGGCAGTTAGATCGGAAAGATTGTAGAGTCAGAGATGTACAGCATGGAAACAGGGTCTTCGATCCAACTCATCCAGATATTCTAGATTAATCTAGTCCCATTTGGCCCATATCACTCTTACCCATCCAGATGCCTCTTAAATGTTGCGATTGTACCAGCCTCCACTATTTTGTCTGGCAGCTCATTCCATACACGTACCACCCTCTGTGTGAAAAAGTTGCCCCTTCTGAATCGTTCCCCTCTCACCTTAAACCTATGCCCTCTAATTTTGAACTCCCCTACCCTGGGGAAACGATCTTGGCTATTCACTCTATCCTTTCCTCTCATGATTTAATATACTTCTATGGAGGTCACTCCTCTGCCTCCAATGTCCCAGGGAAAACAGCCCCAGTCTATTCAACCTCTCCCTATGGCTCAAACCCTCCAATCCCTGCAACTTCCTTGTAAATCACTGGCCGGGTGAGAAAGCTTTTCCTTGTGTTGCCCTCTCTCTTTTTGTCAATCAGTGTCCCTCCGTTGGGAAAGGTTTCTTTGTATTTCCTTTGTCCAGCCTCTTCCTGGTTGTGAATACTTGAGTGCGGGTGATAAATGTTGACCCCTCTGGCCCCTCCCCACCTCCAAAAGTTCCTCGTGTCCAAGCCCTAAGCATTTATAACCTAGCTCAGATGGTTGCAGCCAATGTTGTGTTTGTTGTGAACAAGGTTGGGCTTGAGCGGTTTATCGTTATCAGGGCCTTGATCATCTTATCTCCTTTGTAATCAACCCTTCCTCCCAGCTCTCTCCTTAAAGTAATGTGTAATGTTGTCAAAGACTGTTTTAATTTTACTTTGTGCAAAATAATAAAGCAAAATTCAAACATTGGTGGCCGAGCCCTGCCATAATACATATATTGAAAGTCGTCAAAAAGTGATCCAATCACTTGCAAGGTAATCAAGAATGGGAAATGACACTTCACATTTGTCAATTGACTACTGAATTGAGTAAACTTCCACAAAATCTATACATTTTCTAAGTTTAAATATAAATTAGTGTTTTCTATGTCAGGCACAGTTGTTCATTATTCAGCCATTGCACTCACCCTGAGGTTCTGAATTACTCTAGCCATTAATACTCCCATTGGCTTTTATTCCAAGGCCTCTGTTATTTAATATTTTTCCACCTTCTGCCCTGTCAGAACTCCCCTCTTGTTCTCCCTCTATACCCCATCCCTCTTTTTCCCAACAGCATGAAACTCATCACATTGCCGGTTCTGAAGAGGGTTTATAAACAACTCGAGACATTAACTGTGTTTTCTCTCAGTTGACGACATCACAGCACCCTGCTATTGCTACTACAAATCAACTCACTGCTCCATTCTTAAAAAAGAAATCAAACATCCCTCCTGTTAGTGTATCCCTGGCAGATGAGGCGATGTATTGCTGAAGTTTCTAAAAGGCAGAGTCAACTATGCCAACGACTCGAAGATTAATGCGCAACACGTGTTTTGTCAGTTGGAGCCACTGAGCTGCTTCAGGAAGGGTAGAAACTTGGAGGGATGGAAATGTAGGTGTAGTGGCAGAGATAAACATTGGCTAAGAAGATGGCAACTTTGGAGAGCAAAGGCTAGTGGAGGTGAGTGTCAAGTTTGCAAAGTTTGAATGGTCAGGGTGAGTTTTTTGAGAAATGATTCTGAAGTGGGAGGAACGTGGAATTATTTGTAACGTCAGCTTGCATGGGTGTCGGGAAGGGAAGCTGGGCGGTCGTCTGTTTGATATGAACCTTATTAGGGGAGCGGGAGGCAACAAGGTAAGCTTGAAGACAAACGTAAGAAAAGGGCTGTGGTAGCAAGGAGAGAGGGAGGAGGCTTGGCTTTGTGATAGCACAGCAGGTCAGGCAGCGTCCGAGGAGCAGGAGAATTAACATTTTGGGCTGCAGTCCTTTGTCACTCTTGACTCTGGTCTCCAGCATCTGCAGACCTCACTTGCTCCTTAGCTTTGTGATTGACTTGTGAACTCATTTTGCAGGAGATATGGACCTGAGGGAGGAGCGCCACGTGCTGTCTTTCCTCAGGTTACCAACTCCCTTGACATCTTCTCTAGCAACTGTTGCACACCCTTGATGTGTTACGAATTACGCCAGGAAACCTCATGAAAGAACAACACAGGAATTGGCAACCCCTCAACTGAGAGTTGTTTTTCTCTCTGAGAGTTGTGAAACTTTGGAGCACTCTGCCACAGAAAGAGGTGGAACTGGGGTCGCTGAATAATGTCAAGATGGAGGTAGATAGATTCCTCTTCCTGCGACCCAACCTTTCATAATCCCAACCTTTTTATAACCAAGATCTGAACCTTCATTATGTGTTTATATAAATTAAGTGGAGAGTATACTGTTCAAATCACCTACATCCTCAACAGTTTTAATGTCTCCTAGGCAGTCTCAATATTCCACAGCTTTACTACTGCAAAGTCACATCCATTGTAAATAGACAGAGGAACTCAGTGGAGCATTGTATGTGAGTGAATATTCAAGGTTATAAGGGATTCTCTGGGCTAGTCAGAGGTATTGAGAAGTGATGTTATCTTTAGGGCTTGTGTTGACTCCTCAGGGTGGCCTAACATTGTGGGTGGTTGGTAGGGGATAGGGTTGACCAAGGATGGGCTGGGCCCACACGTTTTGCAAGTGTTAAATACGTTACTGCAGGGTGGAAGCTGCCAGAGATAAATATATTGAGCATGAGCCATCCCCTGCGGCAAAAGGAACAGAGAGGAAAAAGAAATGATGCAACGGGAGAACCAATCACGGCAGATTTCCTCCTTTCTTGGTGGATGCTAATGAGAGGCTCCGGTTCTGGTTCAGGAACGGACAAGAAGCAACAGGGTAGACACTTCAGCCATCATCCACAAAAACAGCACCATCGAAGGGGCAGTTATTTAGTAGCCCTGCGTTTCTCTAATGAGCATTATTTTTAAAAAACTATTACTCTGTTACTGCCACAGACTGGTTTCTCTTCTCTATACACAAAGGTAAACAGAAACTCATAGGTGGCCTGTTCAGAAAATTCACAGCCTCAGGGTTTTTGTGAAAAGCTGTCAATGGTAGTTTGCTTCTTAAACCTCTTTGTGACAGGTAACTATTACCTGCGCAGCTCCAAGTACAAATTAATGGTGTTGTTTGATAAAGCAGCATGGTGTATATGGCCCTCCTGAACAATACGTGTGCAAGCTGGGAAGGAAGATGCACGTTCTAACATCACCCTCTTGCTCTCTCTCGCTCTCTCTCGCTCACAACAGCAACCAGAAAAAAAATACACGAAGATAGTAAGGGTAGATTAGTGCTCATTGATTTCTTCTCTTCCCCAACCCTCCACCTTGTCAGTCAACAATTATTTTATATATAAACAGCAAATACAGCCCTTGTTCCCTTTCGGATGTAGTGGAAAGGATTACAGATGCTGTCCGAATGACATGTCAGCCCTCTCAATTAGCCAAACACCCAGAGGGTGGCTACTTCTGGGTTTCTGGTCAAGGAGAACGTCGAATATTTTCTCACGGACTGGAACCAGGTTGGCTGACTCAGCACCAGAACTAGAAGTGTGGGCATGGATCTCCAATTTCCAAATTCAGGGTGAAACTAGATTTCGTTTTACAGTTCAAAAGGTGGAGAGTGAAGAGGTCCAATTTAAGGGGTGATTCCCCTGCTCCTATTTTAAGGATTTGTTCATGGGATATGAACGCTGTTGGTCAGACCACGTTTGTCGTGGGCAGCTAAGAGTCAACCACATTGCTGTGGGTCTGGAGTCACGTGGAGGCCAGACCAGGTCGGGAGGTCAGGCTTGCTTCCTCAAAGGGGAATGTTGAACCAGGTGAGCTCTTATGTCAGTCATCAGCAGTCACCATTTTAGGATTTGGTTACAACAGCTTTTGCATTGATGTAGTGTCTTTCATTCAGTGGAATGTCCTCAGTCATTTCACTATCAAATGAGGTGTTCTGGCAAGGCACTACAGGGAGATTTACAACAGGTCATTGAGAGCTGGAGTTACACTCTTA
The DNA here is from genome assembly GCF_020745735.1 of Hemiscyllium ocellatum. Lineage (NCBI taxonomy): Eukaryota > Metazoa > Chordata > Chondrichthyes > Orectolobiformes > Hemiscylliidae > Hemiscyllium > Hemiscyllium ocellatum. The sequence continues at coordinate 25,297,908 of NC_083443.1, forward strand.
ACCAGGGCTGGGCTCTTAACAGCACAGCCACAAGGGCTGGAGTGACTGTAGTCAGATAGTGACAAGAGACTAAAATCGGAGAGCGTGGGCTGGAGGCAACCAGAATTGGGGAGAGAGGCGGTAATGGAAGGATTTAAAATTGAGAATGACAGTGTTATATTCGAGAGAAATGTGCGTTGAGGTGATGGGAGAAATGGAGAAGATTTCCGTCTCTCATTGTCCAATTTTCGGGGCTCCCAGTTTGCACTTTGTGTCAGTGGTGTCATTTTCATGTCCACATGCTCGCCCCCTGTTTACAACAACAACTTTCATTTCTATAGTTCCTTGAGCTAACTAAAACTCTCTCGAGGCACTCTATGGGAGAGCTATCGAACAGATTAGGTCTTGAGAATTTATCCATTTGTCGGATTCTGGCCTTCAGTCAGGGTTAGAAGAACCTGCCGGATTTCTCCTGCTGGTTCTAAACCTTATATTCCCGCTTCTGCTTCGATGGTCAGGAACCTTTAAGGCTGGATTTGGAGGCATCCCCATTTTTTTTATGCCTTGCCTACGTCTTTGGCAGAGTGATTTTCTATTGGAGACAGAAACCGTGGCACATGTTTCAGGGCAGATACAGGTGGTGTTCACCATAAGCAGTTTAGTGGGAGCCATGCTATCTGTTGCAAGGACAGCTGGAGCGAATATTCACCACATCGCCTGTGCCGAAATGCTGAGAGCATTGTGGAAGATGCCATGCACTCTATTTCCAAGCAATTGCCTTAACCATACAAACATGACTACGGGTGTAAACGTGCTGTTCCCCTCGCACGGCTGCAAAACACCAAGTATTCGGTTAATGGCCAAAAACACTGATTGCAGCCAAACGTGCTAACAGATTGTGTCATAAATTGTTGAGGAGGAATTCAGGAGCAGAATCAGCTGTGCACACTTAAATGTCAGACAGACTTCCTGTGGAGCCTGGTTGAGGTAAGCCGTGATACAGTATCTGAATTGGACGAGACCCAACAGTGTAAATACTTCTGTCCCCATATACTGAGTCTGTTGATTCAAGAGGCTTTTCAAAAGACTTTAGAGGCATCAAGAGTTTTGCAGAGATAGCATGAATATGACATTGACAGAGAGGATAGGTCATGATTCTATTGAATGGCAGATCGGCTTCATGGGCTGCTCCTCATTCCAGAGGCTGGGCTTTTTGCATTAAGAGTGAACACTTAAGGTTACAGAGACAAGTGTGTCGCTAGGAAAGCACAGCAGGTTAGGCAGCATCTGAGGAGCAGGAGACTCGACGTTTCAGGCATAAGCCCTTCATCAGGAATGAGGATATGGACATAGCCGTACTTTGTTTCATTTCTTGCCCCCTATTGAGACAATTGACTTGTTGCTGAGTGCAATTAGGCATTGGGTTACTCTTGTCTACCTTGCTTGAGCTGCCAGGGTACATCTGTGGATCTAGGCATAGGAATATCCACAGGTTATTGGATTATGACACTCCTGTCTGTATCCCTGCCATTACTCCACCCAATCATTGCAGATAGCTTCCAATCTTGAGGCAGTATGTAGCTGCATAAAACACTCGTATAAGGGATGAGCAAACCCAGTACCCCACTGCCCACAATAGCAGCAGGTATCATCTTGTTAACTTTTTGGGTTAAATGGAAGAACTTGTACTGCACTGTTTGAGCAGATCATAACTTAGTTTTATTGTCTTATTTAGAATCCTGTCCCAGTAGAGTTTTAAGCAGTTGCTGAATGACTTGCCTTTAGTCACAAGGTTGCTTCATGACAGCAGAGTACAGTCATCTTTCAGAATGGAGGCAGTGGATCTGCAGATAAAGTTATTCTTGAAAGTCAAATTATATTTGAACTACAAAGGATTCCACTGATTGATGCGTTTACCTTCCAATTATCACAATGTAGCTTTTATGTGTGAAGTCCATTGTTAAGTGCATTGAAGAATTAACATAACAGTTTCTCACCCTGGGGACTGAGGGGAGAAATGCTTTTATTGCCTTTGCTGCTAGAGTTATGATGATTTATGGTTTTTTATGACAATGCATTAACCAAAGGGCATTTATGGAATCAATGTTTATCACAGATTAACCTAGTGTGTGTGTGTGTGCGCGCGCGTGCTATGATCTCTCATTCCATCATTCTGCCACTTCGGAACTTTGCTTTATCATCTTTGCATCCATATTCCCATTTCAGGAATTTTGTCAATGGGTTTGTCCTTGTTTGTTTGCCCCCACCACCCTACTCTCCATGTTTAGCCCCTGAGCTTTGAATCTGAAAACAAAGACTTAATGTTTCCATGGCAACTTTCACAATGTCTCTTGATTAATGAAGACATGTTGTCCGAGACGTCATGAAAGCTCCCTGGATGTCTTTGAACAGTGCCACAGTACATTCAAATCAATAAGTGGGCAGGACTTCAGTTTACAGTTAATCCGAGAAATGGAGCTTTGAATAATAATGTAGCAGTCTCTCAACAACCAGCATTCAGAGGCGTGGATGTGGAAACTAGGAGCAGGAGTAGCTCATTAACTCAATCAAGTCTACTCCGGCATTCAGTATAATCATGGCTGATCATCTATCTCAACGCCAAATTTCCGATGTCTCTCCAAACCTCCCAATGCCTTTAAACTCATTTTAAAAATAATTATAAACTTCTTTTGTGAATATACTCAGGGAACCAGCAATCAGTGGCAGTGAATCCCATTGTCTAAGTGAAGAAATGTTTCCTCATCTCAATCCAAAATGATCAAGACTTATTAACCCCTGATTCTAGAGTCTCCTGGGAGGAGAAACATCTGCCCAATATCCAGTCTGTCCAGCTCGGTTAGAATTTTCAATTGGATCCCCTCTCGTTCTTCTAAGTGCTAGTGAATACAAGGCCAGTCGAACCAATGCCTTCTCGTGGAAGAATCCTATCAATCCCAGAGTCACTCGAGTGAACCTTTGCTGCACTCCCTCAATAGAAAGTATATCCCCTCTTAGGCAGGGAGACCAAAGCTGCACACCTTCCAGAGGAAGATTATAGGAACAACTCCTGAAATGGAACTCCAATCCACAGTCTTCTGACTCTTGGGCAAGTCAGCAGTTAATCAGCTCAGTTTGAGTTATACGGGGGTTACATAGAATTAAAACACAAAGGTTGTGCTCAGCATAAGTATCTTACTGTTTGTAGAATCCCTACAGTATAGAAGTAGGCTACTCAGCCAATCCAGTTACACTGACCCCCAAGGTGCATCCCCCTGTCCTACCCTATCCCTGTAACCCTGCACTTCCCATGGCTAACCCAACTAGCCTGCGCATCCCTGGACATGATGGACAATTTAGCATAGCTAATCCGCCCAACCTGCACATCTTTGGACTGTGGGAGGAAATCCACACATACACTGGGAGAATGTGCAAACTCCACACAGTCACCCGAGGTTGGAATCGAACCCAGGTACCTGGCACTGTGAGGCAGCAGTGCTAACCACTGTGCTGCCCCGTAATCATGCTGCTTGGTTACAGGGAGTGTGTGTTGAGTGACTCTCTGCTCAAGTGTTGGAGGAAATTGCAAAATCAAACCTTTTGTTAACCTTCACTAATATTCTGGGTTGTGTACAGTGGCCAATGGAACTGACTCTCTTGGTATAAAATAGTGTTAAATGCCCACATGACAAAAGTGACTCAAAAACTGGAGAATGTCGGAACCTCTGGCAGCATCTGTGGGGAGAAAGCAGAGTTAGAACATAGAACAATACAACGCAGAACAGGCCCTTTGCCCCTCGATGTTGCGTCGACCTGTGAACTATCCTCAGCTCGTCCCCCTACACTATCCCAAAATCATCCATGTGCTTATCTAAGGATTGTTTAAATCTCCCTAATGTGGCTGAGTTGACGATATTAGCAGGTAGGGCATTCCACGCCCTTACCTCTCCCTGCGTAAGGAACTTGCCTCTGAGATCTGTCTTAAATCTGCCACCCCTCAGTTTGTAGTTATGTCCCCTCGTACATGCTGACATCATCATCCTAGGAAAAAGTATCTCACTGTCTACCCTATCTAATCCTCTGATCAGAATTAATGTTTCGGGTCCTGCCTCTTTTCTTTTTAACAGAAGCAACTACCTTTCATACTGAACTTCAATGGCTATGAAAGCAATTTGAAACATTGAGGTCATAAGTTGCACGTATAAATGCAAATTATTTTTTCCAATTGCGAAGAAGGATATGGAAGATAGAGAATGTCGGGAAATCGATGGTGACATCTTGAAAAATGTTTATATTACAGAGGAGGAAGTGCTGGATGTCTTAAAATGCAAAAAAAGTGGGTAATTCCCCAAGATCTGATCAGGTGTACCCTAGAACTCTGTGGGAAGTTAGGGAAGTGATTGCTGGGCCTCTTGCTGAGATATTTGTATCATCGATAGTCACAGGTGAGTTGCCAAAAGACTAGTGTGGTGCTATTATTGAAGAAATGTGGTAAAGACAAGTCAGGGAACTATAGACCAGTCAGCTTGACCTCAGTGGTGGGCAAGTTTTTGGAGGGAATCCTGAGGGACAGGATGTACATGTATTTGGAAAGGCAAGAACTGATTAGGGGTAGTCAACATGGCTTTGTGCATGGGAAATCATATCTCATGAATTTGATTGAGTTTTTGAAGAAGTAACAAAGAGGATTGATGAGGGCAGAGTGGTAGATGTGATCTATATGGACTTCAGTAAGGCATTCGACCATGTTCCTCACGGTAGACTGGTTAGCAAGGTTACATCTCATGGAATACAGGGAGAACTAGCCATTTGGATACAGAACTGGTTCAAAGGTAGAAGACAGAGGGTGGTGGTGGAGGGTTGTTTTTCAGACTAGAGGCCTGTGACCAGTGGTGTGCCACAAGGATTGGTGCTGGGTCCACTACTTTTCGTCGTTTATATAAATGATTTGGATATGAAAATAGGAGACATAGTTAGTAAGTTTGCAGGTGACACCAAAATTGGAGGTGTACGGGACAGCGAAGGAGGTTACCTCGGATTACAATGGGATCTTGATCAGATGGGCCAATGGGCTGAGGAGAGGCAGATGGAGTTTGGAGTCTTAGAGATGTACAGCACAGAAACAGACCATTCGGTCCAACTTGTCCATGCCGACCAGATATCCCAACCCAATCTAGTCCCACCTTCCAGCACCCGGCCCATATCCCTCTAAACCCTCTATTGATATACCCATCCAGATACCTTTTAAATGACACAAAACACAGAACCAAATTATGTATTTAGTCGGTCAGTCATTTCTTTACTTCTCATTATAAATGCCCCTGTTTCTGACTGTAAGGGACCTTCATGAATCTTTTTCTCTTCACATACCTATAGAAGCTTTTGCAGTCAGTTTTTATGTTGGTGCTGCATTTTGGAAAGGCAAATTAGGGCAGGATTTATACGCTTAATGGTAAGGTCCTAGGGAGTGTTGCTGAACAAAGAGACCTTGGAGTGCAGGTTCATAGCTCCTTGAAAATGGAGTTGCAGGTAGATAGGATAGTGAAGAAGGCATTTGGTATGCTTTCCTCTATTGGTCAGAGTATTGAGTAATAGAGTTGAGGGATCATGTTGCAGTTGTCCAGGACATTGGTTAGGCCATTTTTGGAATATTCCATGCAATTCTGCTTTCCTTCCTATTGGAAGGATGTTGTGAAACTCGAAAGGGTTCAGAAAAGGTTTACAAGGATGTTGCCAGGGTTGGAGAATTTGATCTACAGGGAGAGGCTGAACAGGCTGGGGCTGTTTTCCCTGGAGCATCGGAGGCTGAGGGGTGACCTTACAGAGGTTTATAAAGTCATGAGGGGCATGGATGGGGTAAATAGACAAGCTGTTTTCCCTGGGGAGGTGGGAGTCTAGAACTAGAGGGCATAGGTTTAGGGTGAGAGGGGAATAAGTTAAAAGGGACCTAAGAGGCAACGTTTTCACACAGAGGGTGGTACGTGTATGGAATGAGCTGCCAGAGGAAGTGGTGGAGGCTGGTACAATTACAACATTTAAAATGCATCTAGCTGGGTCTGTGAGTGGGAAGGGTTTAGAGGGATATGGGCCGGGTGCTGGCAGGTGGGACTAGATTAGGTTAGAATATCTGGTCGGCGTGGCTGAGTTGGACTGAAGGGCCTGTTTCCATGCTGTGCAGCTCTATGACCCTAACACTATTTATACCTTGTTTAAAATAATTCTCTGTGTGACAATAAGCAAAACTGTTTCTGTGTCACGGTGCAACCAGTCAATACAACATTGCTCAACTGCACTAGCTAGTGGCTGAATTTGAGATGATTCTTCATTCCTCTCCATCAGTACATGTTAACAGCATTTGTTTGTGGGATTTGATCATCATTGGTTAAGCTAACCTTTATTTCCCATCCATAATTGCCCTCGAGAGACAGAGAGAGAGAGAGACAGAGAGAGAGAGAGAGAGAGAAGTGCATTAATGCTGTGGGATGAAAGGACAATATTTGTCTGGTATGATAGTGTAATATTTACAAGCTAGAAGCAAGGGTAGGCCACTCAGTCCTTTGAGCCTGCTATACTGTTCAGTAAACCCATAGCTGATCTGACTGTAGTCTTAACTCTGCACTCCCACCTACCCAGATAACCTTTTACCCCCATTCCAAGAACCTGTCTGTCTCTGCTGTAAAATTATTCGAAGATTCTTCTTCAAAAGAAGGTGATAACTAAGGCATTTTGAAAAGAAAAAGGAACCCTCACTTAGAATTAGAGATATACAACACAAAAACAGACCCTTCGGCCCAACTTGTCCATGCCGATATCCTGAACAAATCTACTCCAATTTGCCAGCACTTGGCCCATATCCCTCCAAACCCTTCCTATTCATAAAGTCATCCAGATGCCTTTTAAATGCTGTAATTGTACCAGCCTCCACCACTTCCTCTGGCAACTCATTCCACACTGGCACCACCCTCTGTGTGAAAAAGCTGCCCCTTAGGTCTCTTTTAAATATATTACGCCTCGTACCTTAAATCTACGCCTTCTAGTTTTGGACCCCGTACCCTGGGGAAAAAGAGTTCAGGTATGCACCCTATCCAAGCCCTTCATGGTTTTATAAACCTCTATCAGGCCATCCCTCAGCCTCTGACATTCCAGGGAAAACAGCCCCAGCCTATCCAGCCTCTCCCTGCAGCTCAAACCCTCAAAAATCATTGTAAATCTTTTCTGAATCCTTTCTTGTTTTAAATGGGCAATCTCTTCAAGCCTAATAGTTCTAGGTCCTCTGTCGAGGAAGCACATTAACCCTGTCATGACCTCTCAGACCCTTTTTAATGTTTCAATAAAGTCAACTCTTAACTCTTTCACCCTCCAGTGGCCTGCCCTGAGTGACCTTCCCTCATAAAACAGCACTCCTCCTTCTGGTATTAGTCGTCAACTTTCCCCAAAGTGCTTCTGAGCAAACTTAACTAACTTAGGTGACCGGATCATTGACTTTGTACATAAGAATGAATCAGGAGTGTGTCTTGCACATTTAATAAGCATTACATAATGGTGCTTTACTCTTCAAAAGTACTTTGTCGGCTGTAAGTTGCTTTGCAACATCCTAAGGCTGCACACAAATGCAAGCCTGTCTTTTCTTTTTAATCATCACTTCCTTTCCACATTTCTGTTACCCAATAAGTGAAAAATTTCAAGGGGTTCTGTACATATTGTATGTCTGAAGAGCACGTTTTGGTTAGCTGACGCAGTCAGTCGCCCAAATAAGTTTATCATTAAATCAATCTCAAAATGTAAGAGATGTTATCATTTTAATCTGTTGAGGAAAGAGGTATAATGAAAGCAACATGGTCCATGTCAGTACCAGTTAGTGAAAACAGATGGCTGTTGGACTGGTCCAATGAAGCTGTTGAACATTTTTTTTCCACCCCACCACATTGACTGAAAGTCGTTTTTTTTTTAAAGAGAACGTTAAGCTGAGAGAAGGTGAGACTGGCCTCTCATGGAGCCTTGGTTGTCATCACTCTACCACTTCCAAGGCCCTAAGCTATGGAATTCCTTTTCTAACCTTCTCAGTCTCCCTCACTCTCTCTCTCTCTCTAACTCTCTCTTTCCACCTTTTATTCATCCCTGAAAACAAGCTTCTTTTTTGACACTTGACCTCATTTTTTTTGTGCGTCTGTGACGTAATTTGGGACAGTTTTACTACATCAAAGGTGCTATATAAGTGCAATTTGACATTCATGTTGTACTCAGAAAAAAAAACAAGGTGCTTGCGTCTTCATGAAGCCTTTGAAAACCTCAGGACTTGGTCTAACCTGCTTTGCAGTCGCTGTGGCCACTGCTATAACGTAGTTATAACATGATACTGTGTTCAAGCTTCTGGATTGAAACCTGCAAATGTCTTACTCAGTCTCAGCTAGGGCAGCCTGGTGGCTCAGTGGTTAGCCCTGCTGCCGCACAACGCCAGGGACCTGGGTTCCATTCCACCCTCGGGTAACTGTGTGGAGTTTGCACATTCTCCCCGTGTCTGCGTGGGTTTCCTCCGGGCACTCCGGTTTCCTCCAAAATGTGCAGATTAGGTGGATTGGCCATGAAATATGCAGGGTTACAGGGATAGGATGGGGTAGGTGGCTCAAGGTGGGATGCTCTTTGGAGGGTTGGTGTGAACTCTGTGGGCTGAATGGCCTGTTTCCACACTGCAGGGATTCTATGACTTAATAATGACGGTCTACTAAGCCCATAATTCCTGTGTTATAAACCACTCCTCTCAAAGTTGGTTTAAACAACTCCAGCATTAACCCGGCAAACTTTCTCGTACCAGATGTTGCTTAACTATTGTATTTCCCTCCTCGCCATTTCCCAGTATAAGCCAAAGTGCTGATTACAGACCTACTGTGAGCCAGCAGCCCCAGTACACCATCAAAATTCAAAGTAAACACAGCTAATGAAGACCTTGGAGTTTGAGAAAAATAGCGTTTCTTTTTCTTCTGTGTGGGAAGGAATGAGAATGGGCCAGAGGAGATCGTGACAGTGGGGAAGCGATAAAATCTTTACCAGCAGTGTCAGAGAGACCAAAGGAACACGTGAAGATCCCTAATCTCTTTGGATTTTGGAGCTTGAGGATAAATATGAACATAGCAATAAACCTACTTTCTTAGTTTCTGCTTCAGTTACAATCCCCTGTAGTATATATTAGAACAAGATAGTGCAAACAGTGCATATTTCATTGCTTATTCAGAGATTTACCTTTTTTTAAAACATGACTGAACCTTTCACATCTCTACCATCCTGGGGCTTTCCTTATTCCTGTGATAGCAGCTTTTCCTGACTCCCTTTCTGCTCAGACAGGTCTCTTTTCTCTCCTTGGCTCACTGCCGAAATTGACACGAGCGTTGCTTCCTGAAATGTAAGGAAGCAAACTGCAGACTCGTGGGACAGTGTCATAGAGATGTACAGCATGGAAACAGACCCTTCGGTCCATCTCATCCATGCCTGATATCCCTTTTCTTGACTCTTCTAATAGTGAGAAGTGCGATAGCGTAAGGAAGAGGCTGTTTACCCAGAGAGAGTGGATTATGTTCTGCAGCTTGTCATATAGCAGGCAGCTACAGGCCAGTTGGCCGGCAGTGCTGTGCTAGCGTTTACGCTCCATATCCATCAGCTTGTGCAATCAACATGATCTTTTTACTGCAGCTGTCCATTCGAGGCTGAGCCCCACTGGGAGAGAAACCATGAATGTCAATGAAGCTGGATTTACACTTTTGCAATAAGTGAAAAATCCTGACCCCAGTCTAAGCTAAGAGAAAGCGAGGACTGCAGATGCTGGAGATCAGAGTCGAGAGTGTGGTGCTGGAAAAGCACAGCAGGTCAGGCAGCATCCGACGAGCAGAAGAATCGACGTTTTGGGCAAGAGCTCTTCATCAGAAACAGTCTAAGCTCAGTGAGTATAGGAGTTGGTAATTCCTGAAGAAGGGCTTATGCCCGAAACGTCGAGTTTCCTGCTCTTTGGATGCTGCCTGACCTGCTGCGCTTTTCCAGCAACACATTCTCAGCTCTGATCTCCAGCATCTGCAGACCTCACTTTCTCCTCATAGGAGTTGGTAAGTCATGTTGAGGTTGTACAGGATTTTGGTGAGGCCTTTTCTGGAGTACTGTGTCCAGTTGTGGTCACGCAGTTACAGGAAGGATATTATCCAGTTGGAGAGGGTTCGGATGAGCTTCAGCAGGATGTTGCCAGATATGGAAGGTTTGAGTTGTATAAAAAAAGGCTGGATATGCTGGGACTTTGTTCACTGGTGTTTAGGAGGTTGAGAAGTTTATAAAATAATAAGTATAGATAGAGTTCATGGTCCCCTGGATGGGGAGTTTCAAGACTACAGGCACATTGTTAAAGTAAGAGGAGAGAGATTTAAAAAAGACATGAGCCTTTTTTTTCAACATGGTGGTTGGTTTGCATGTGGAATAAACTTTCTGAGGAAGTGGTGGATCTTTTTAAAAGACATTTGGATAGATAGATAAATAGGAACGGTTTGGAGGGATATGAGCCAGGAGCAGGCAGGTGGGACTGCGACTGATGAAGGGCTTATGTCCGAAACGTCGAATTTCCTGCTCCTTGGATGCTGCCTGACCTGCTGCGCTTTTCCAGCAACACATTTTCAGCTCTGATACTCCAGCATCTGCAGTCCTCACTTTCTTCCCGGCAGGTGGGACTAGTATAGTTTGGAATTATGTTCGGCATGGACCGAAAGGTCTGTTTCTATGCTGCATGACCTTGAGTAGGCAAGAACTTGGCACATAGAATATGATGTGAGGAAATGTGAAGTTATGCATTTTAGCAGGAAGAATGAAGGAGCTAAATATTATTTAAATGGAGAAAGACTGCAGAAAGCTACTGAACAGAGGGATTTGAGGTTCTCACCTATGTAACACTAGAAGCTATCATGCAATTTCAGCAGGTACTGGGGAAGGCAAATGATATATTGGCCTTCATTTTAAAAGGAATGAGTATAAAAATAGGGAGGTTTTGTTAAATCAATTCATGGCATAAGTTAGAGCACTTTTGGAATACTGTGAACAGCATTAAGCCTCTTTTCTCAGGAAAAATGTATTGTCACTGGAAGCGTCTAGAGAAGGTTCATTAGACTGATACTAGGTATGAAGAAAGTATCTTAGGAGTAGATTTGAACTTATATTTGTTGGAAAATCAAAGAATGAGAGAAGACCTTATTGAAAGATACAAGTTTCTTTGAGGACTTAACAGAGTGGATGTGGAAAGGGTGTTTGGAAAGGAAAGGTTACTGAGTCAGAGATCAGGAACTTGTGAATCTGAGGAAAGGTCACTTGACCGTAAGCATTAACTCTGATTTCTCTCCACAGATGCTGCCAGATCTGTTGAGCTTTTCCAGCAATTTGTATTTTTCACTTTTTCAGTTTTTATTTAATGTTTTCAACTGCATGGACACCTACATTTTGTTTTGCTTTTCACAACAAAATAACAGTTGTCGGTAAACAACTCCCCTGCGCAGTAATAAAATCATTAATTCAGTCTGGTGCTCTGGGGACTCCTCGATTCCTGTCTATTCATCACACTGCCAGTTTGCTCTGTACTTATTGCTCTGTACTGAACACAAGTTTCCATTGTTGTGTGCTAATTAAAAAGAAGACAGGCACACATGCTTCAGGCTGGCACTTTCATTACCTTGAGCTGAAAATATGTTGCTGGAAAAGCGCAGCAGGTCAGGCAGCATCCAAGGAGCAGGAGAATCGATGTTTCGGGCATAAGCCCTTCTTACCTTGAGCACCAGTTATAATGCATGGAAGCTTTCACTCTGCCTTTTGAGGCTATTATACACTCGTGTACCAGCAGAGGGAGTCTGCTAGGGAGAGATACTAAAGGTTTCATGTTTAATTGCTCATACTGTCTAATTCTAAATGTCTCTTCACACCAATGTTTACATTCTCTACATTGGAGAGTGAGGATGAGAGCAAACATATTATTCCAAACGTTCTGAAGAAGGAAATGTTTTCTAGATGTGTGGGTGCCACTGTTGGACTGGGGTGGACAAGGTCAGAAGTCACATGACACCAGATTTATTTGAAATCCCAAGCTTTCCTAAGCTTGTAAGATATAGGAGCAGAATTAGACCATTCGGCCCATTGAGTCTGCCCTGCCATTTGATCATGGCTGATATGTGCCTCACCCCCATTTTTCTGCCTTCTCTCTATATCCCTTCAACCCATTACCAATCAACGGTCGGTAACTTTGCCTTCAATTTACTCACTGTCCCAGCATCCACTGCATTTTGGGGGAGCAAATTTCCACAGACTCACAGCCCTTTGGGAGGCACGGTGGCACAGTGGTTAGCACTGCTGCCTCACAGCGCCAGAGGCACAGGTTCAATTCCCGCCTCAGGCAACTGTCTGTGTGGAGTTTGCACATTCTCCCTGTGTCTGCTTGAGTTTCCTCCGGTTTCCTCCCACAATCCAAAAATGTGCAGGTTATGTGAATTGGCCATGCTAAATTGTCCGTAGTGTTAGATGAAGGGGTAAATGTAGGGGAATGGGTCTGGGTGGGTTGCGCTTCGGAGGGTCAGTGTGGACTTGTTGGGCCAAAGGGCCTGTTTCCACACTGTAAGTAATCTAATCAAGTAGTTTCTCCTCAACTCTGTTTGAAATTTGCTCCCCCTTATCCTAAGATAATAACCCTCCTTGTTCTAGAATGCTCCACAAAAGGAAACATCCGTTCCATATCGATTTTATCCAGAGCGCTGCTCCTTTCTCAGGTGAAGGTATTTTACCTGACGAAGGGGCAGCGATATGAAAGCTTGTGATTTCACATAAACCTGTTGGACTGTAACCTGGTGTTGTGTGACCTCTGACCCTGTTTTCTGAGACATGGCATTGTTGAAGACTCATGCTATTAGTTATCTTAAACGTCTGCAGGTTCACTACTGAAATTCAAGGTGTCACATTCACAATCTTTTACTGAGGTAATGATGCATATACAGTTGGATTGGCAGAAAGATATTATAAGGGGAGTGAGAACTAAGGGCTTATTAGTCTCTGTTTGAATGGCCCAGTTTTTGGTAACTTAAGGGGATTGTCACCAGCCAGTTAATTGACAGGTAAACGGGTAAATTAAATGTGGTATGACTCTCTGGCTCATTGAGTCCTGGTATCAGCCATTGTTTACAAATAGTGACAAATCCCACACCAGAGAGCTGAGCACAGAATCTCGGCTGACAATCCTGGAGCAGTTCTGGGATCAGTGGTGCTGGAAGAGCACAGCAGTTCAGGCAGCATCCAAAGTGCAGCGAAATCGACGTTTCGGGCAAAAGCCCTTCATCAGGAATAAAGGCAGTGAGCCTGAAGTGTGGAGAGATAAGCTAGAGGAGGGTGGGGGTGGGGAGAGAGTAGCATAGAATACAATAGGTGAGTGGGGGAGGGGATGAAGGTGATAGGTCAGGGAGGAGAGGGTGGAGTGGATAGGTGGAAAAGGAAATAGGCAGGTAGGACAAGTCCGGACAAGTCATGGGGACAGTGCTGAGCTGGAAGTTTGGAACTAGGGTGAGATGGGGGAAGGGGAAATGAGGAAACTGTTGAAGTCCACATTGATGCCCTGGGGTTGAAGTGTTCCAAGGCAGAAGATGAGGCGTTCTTCCTCCAGGCGTCTGGTGGTGAGGGAGCGGTGGTGGTGAAGGAGGCCCAGGACCTCCATGTCCTCGGCAGAGTGGGAGGGGGAGTTGAAATGTTGGGCCACAGGGCGGTGTGGTTGATTGGTGCGGGTGTCTTGGAGATGTTCCCTAAAGCGCTCTGCTAGGAGACACCCAGTCTCCCCAATGTAGAGGAGACCGCATTGCGAGCAACGGATACAATAAATGATATTAGTGGATGTGCAGGTAAAACTTTGATGGATGTGGAAGGCTCCTTTAGGGCCTTGGATAGAGGTGAGGGAGGAGCAGGTGTTGAGAGGAGGTACTGCATTGTCAGAGCTGCAATCCTTCAGATACAGTGTTGGACGGACATCAGAACGTGCAGAACTATCCTGTAGGTCAATGAGTTGATCTTCCCCAATTGGGATGGGAATGACTCAGAGGTGCTGCCCTGTGTCTGTCAGGTTGGGGATTGGGTGATCTGGGGTGGGGGGGCGTGTGGAGTGCAGTATGGGGTGGGTCATCGTTTATTGTATGGGGTTGTTACAAGATGGTGACTTTCTCTGTATGTGCTGGGTCAGATTTTGCCCAGATGCCCATAAACCATCTGCACTCACAGCCCAGGAGGCTGTTAACCCGTTTTGACAGGAGCAGTTTGTGTTTATATGCAGAACAGAAATATCCAAATAAGGTGCAGGGTGTGAGTGTGTTTGAAGCCAGTTTGCACACTGAGAGATGAAGATATAATCCATCGCCAAGTCTATGCTGACATGATTTAAGGTGTCAAAGTGAAGCTTCATCTCCCCTCCAAGATGGACAATAGAGAGCCTCAGGACAATTCTGCTCTCCCCATTTTGCTGGCTATGTAGCCAAAAAGGACCATTAATAGGTCTTCAGGTATAGGAATACCATCAAGCATGCTCCACCACTCCATGAGATCTGATCATCCTCAACTCCACTTTCCTGCCTTTCTCCCAGAATCCTTTGATTCCCTTATGGATTAAAAGTCTGTCACAGTCATGTGATTGTTATCAAGACTTAAGCTCTTTATTTTGAAGGAAGCGTGCTAACTGTAAATGGTCGCTCACACTCAGTCTAATTTGTATCACCGACAAACATCCCTGAAGGTTTAAGATCTTATTTTTGAAAGATCAGAGGAATAATATGGTTATTTTGTCCCTTTCCAAATGCCTTCTCTTTTCGAGGAAGGGAATTTAATTGGCTGTGATCACTGGTGTGATGTAAAAGACAAAGCAGCCAATCAGTGCACAGCATGGTTCCGCATTCTACAATGATATTAATGACCAGATCATCTGGTTTCAATGATCCCAGTTGAGAAGCAATTATTGACCAGGACACTGGGGAGAACATCCCCTGCTCCTGTTCCTTTAGAATTGTGGACATAGTCTGCAGTCACGCAACTCCAGGTTTATTTGAAATCACAAGCTTTCGGTGCGCTATCCCTTCATCAGCCAAGAGGCAAAAAACCTCAGATGCTGGAATCCAAAGAAGACAGGCAGGAAGAACACAGCAAGGTAAAAACAATGACTGCAGATGCTGGAAACCAGATTCTGGATCAGTGGTGCTGGAAGAGCACAGCAGTTCAGGCAGCATCCAAAGTGCAGCGAAATCGACAGTTCAGGCAAAAGCCCTTGACCAGGAATAAAGGCAGTGAGCTGGGAGCGTGGAGAGATAAGCTAGGGGAGGGTGGGGTGGGGAGAGAGTCGCATAGAGTTTGAAGAGCTTCAGGGCAGAGGAAATGACCTGGGAGTTGCAGTGGGAGAGGGACTCCCTGAGATTCTTGTAGAGAGAGGAGGAAACCTTCTTCAAGGCAGGCATCCTTGCAAGAGGATTCACAGTCGGGTTAAAATCAACGAGGTAAAAACAATGACTGCAGATGCTGGAAACCAGATTCTGGATCAGTGGTGCTGGAAGAGCACAGCAGTTCAGGCAGCATCCAACGAGCAACGAAATCGATGTTTTGGGCAAAAGCCCTTCATCAGGAATAAAGGCAGAGAGCCTGAAGTGTGGAGAGATAAGCTAGAGGAGGGTGGGGGTGGGGAGAGAGTAGCATAGAGTACAATAGGTGAGTGGGGGAGGAGAGGAAGGTGATAGGTCAGGGAGGAGAGGGTGGAGTGGATAGGTGGAAAAGGAGCTAGGCAGGTCGGACAAGTCCGGACAAGTCATGGAGACAAACAGCAAGCCAGGCAGCATCAGGAGGTGAGGAAATCAGCGTAACCCTTCTATAGGCGAGGCTTGGGATTTTTAAATAAACCTGTTGGACAATAACCTGGTGTCATGTGACTTCTGACTTTGTCCACCCCCAGTCCAACACCGGCACCTCCACGTTGAGAATCGCGCTGTGTGAGCCATTGACATCCGCCAGGGTGTGTAGACAGAGCTTCAGATCCAGAACAATGCAGCCCCTGCGACAATGTAGCACTCCGTGGGCACTGCTTTGGTAGTGTCTGCCTACGTTTTATGTATGGGAGGAGGAACCATAACTTTCTGATTAGAGTGCTATCACAGATCACGCCAGGACTGAACAGGCCGTGTTGGCTTCACGCTGCTGAACCAGTTAACATGTGTTCTATTGTCCTGAAGTGCCCAGAAAATGGAGCCTTTGGAGGGCAGGAGCCTCCCACTATCGATCCCCTCATTTATCTTCCTGCCGCCTTGTAAATCCCATTGGAGACACAGGCTTTTCTCAACTAAAAGACTATAAAACTGGCTCCTCGCATTCTGTCTGCAGTGGGGACCCAACGGAAATTTGAGATGCCTAACAAAAAAATCGTGATGCTAGATCTCCAGAAAAAGGGTTAACTTGAACGTTCAGGATTGGGGGTAGTGGGGGGGTGGTTTGAATCAAAAATGTGTGTCTGTCTTTCAAAGCCCCTCCTTGAATGCAGAAGGTTCCTGCACACACTGGTGCCTGAGCCCTTCAAGTGCTCACCCGAAACCAGGATGTGTTAATGATGAACCCATTAAATGTGACTTGCCAAGAGAAAATGAGGGAGTGTTTGCTCAGACTTGGCTCTGAGCCCGGTTTGTGCGAGACTTACAAGCCTGAAGCTTACTTTACAACAGTATTTCTTCACTGCTGTGAATCAAGGCAATATTCAATGGCAGCTTAAAGCACAAAAGAGCCTGGGGAAGGAAAGGTGTGTGTCAGAAAAAAAATTATAGAGCTTCATCTGTTTGCTCGCACTCCCTCTTTCTGACTACTCCAAAACCAAGCAGCAGTTGTGATGAGGCAGACACAATTGCCCCCCTTTCTCCTTATGCTCTGCTATGTGGAACTCTGAGTTAATGGTGTGCTGTGCTTTTGTTTCTGCTCTAGGTTGTCAGCAGGGTAGCTGCGCAACAAGGCTTTGACTTGGATCTTGGATACAGGCTGCTGGCTGTCTGTGCTGCAAACAGAGACAAATTCACTCCAAAATCAGCAGGTAGGAAAAAAAAAGTGCTTGTGTTTGCTGTAAATCTGGAGGTTCCCTCCTCCACACACTGCTCCTCCCCCCACAACACCCTCCACGCCCTTCAACTCAACCAGCTTTACGACAGGAAAATATACATTGCTTTCTGTAAAATGACTGATCTGTATTTCAAATGGAGCCATCCCTTCTCTTGTGTGCCATTCATTTCAAGTCTCCGTGGATCAAGTTGCTGACATGGTGAACAAGTCCTGAGATGGTACGACCCTTGCTCTAGGTCTTGGAGGATTTGACCAATCAGATGGTTGTGGAATGTCATACTTGACAAATAATCTGCTGGTTCAACTTGCTTGGTCACATCAGCACATGCGGTGATGGTGCTACCATTGGGTGATGTGAATGTAACCACACTGGCACACCCCACTACACTGGCACACCCCACCTCACACAGCCCCTGCGCTGTCACGCAGACTCTCGCACATTCTCTCGCGCCCTCTCTCTTGCAACCTCTCTCAGGTGCGCCCCCTCTCTCAGGCGCACGCTTGCGCTCTCCCTCTCCTCCCTCGTGCTCTCCCTCGCGCTCTCCCTCTCTCCTGCGCGCTCGCGCTCTCCCTCTCTCTCGCGCACCCCCACGCTCTCTCTTGCGTGCCCCTGCTCCCTCTCGCGCCCCCCCGCTCTCTCTCACGCGCGCCCTCCCCCTCCCTCTCGCGCGCGCCCTCCCCCTCTCCCGCACACTCTACCCCTCTCCCGCGTGCTCCCTCTCTCGCCCTCTCCTGCGCGCTCCCTCTCTCTCGTACATTCGCGCTTTCTGTCTCACTCAAACATGCATGCACTCGCTCTCTTCCCCCCCTACGTTCCTCTCTGCCTCTCTCAGACATGTACTCTCTGACAGGTGGACATACAGGCACACAGTCATACATTCACAGCTACTGAAAGCACACTTTGCATGAAGACTCATTGAATTTGTTTCACATCCTTGGGTTGATTCATCTTATCTCACTGACAGCTACCCATCTACAAGTGGATGAAGGCTTTTCTGTTCAATTAATTGATTTGTTAGCGCCAGTAAGATGTTTGATAAGGTTCCACACGGTAGCACCATAAGGTTGTGCAAAAATACAGAGTTTTGGGATTGAAGGTGATTTAGCAGATTGGATCAGAAATTGGCTAGCTGAAAGAAGACAGAGGGTGGTGGTTGATGGGCAATGTTCATCCTTGAGCTCAGTTACCAGTGGTGTACTGCAAGGATCTGTTTCGGGCCCACTGCTGTTTGTCATTTTTATAAATGATCTGGAGGTGGGCGTGGAAGGATGGACTAGTAAATTTGTGGATGACACTAAAGTAGGCCGTGTTGTGGATAGTGCCAAAGGATGTTGTGGGTTACAGACGGACATAGATAAGATGCAGAGCTAGAGGTTAATGCGGAAATGTGTGAGGTAGTTCACTTTGGAAGAAATAACAGGAATGCAGAGTACTGGGCTAATGGTAAAATTCTTGGCAGCTTGGATGAACAGAGAGATCTCGGTGTCCAGGTGCATAAACCCCTGAAAGTTGCCACCCAGGTTGATAGGGTTGTTAAGAAGGCATATGGGTGTTGGTGTTTATTGGTAGGGGGATTGAGTTCTGGAGCCATGAGGTCATGCTTCAGCTGTACAAGACAATGGTAAGGCCAGACCTGGAGTATTGCGTGCAGTTCTGGTCACCGTATTATAGGAAGGATAAGGAAGCTTAGAAAGGATTCAAAGGGGATTTACTAGGATGTTGCCTGGTGTGGAGGGAAGGTTGTATGAGGAAAGGCTGAGGAAACTGAGGCTGTTTTCATTGGAGCAAAGATGGTTGAGAGGTGACTTAATCGAGACGTATAAGATAATCAGAGAGTTAGATCGGGTGGACAATGAGAGCCTTTTTTCCTCAGATGGTGATGGCTAGCACGAGGGGACGTAGCTTTAAATTGAGGGGTGATAGATTTAGGACAGATGTCGGGGATAGTTTCTTCATTGGAGAGTAGTAGGGGTGTGGAATGACCTGCCTGTAACAGTAGTAGACTTGCTAATGTTAAGGGCATTGGACAAACATATGAATAATAATGGAATGGTGTAGGTTAGATGGGCATCAGATTAATTTCACAGGTCGGTATAACATCGAGGGCCGAAGGGCCTGTACTACGCTGTAACGTTATATGTTCTAAGTCGGTCTGCTCCTTGTGATGTAAAAAATGACCTGAAGGTAAAAACGAATTCGGCAAATCCTCGGTCCTCGCTCTGTGACCTTGGCGCACAGTCTTATCGTCCAAAACTAACGTGGACTTCCTGTTCTACTCCAGCCACTTGGTCGAATGCCTGTGAAGCAAAGACAGCAAACTCCTCAGCCATTTCTCAGTGATGTCAGTCACCAGGCAGTCACGGCCCCTTGTCCATGATCATTGGCCTGCCAGAGGTGACAGAGGTCTGAGGGCACTAACCATGCCGATTGACAATTGAGTGGAAACTCCCATTAACTCGTGGCTCAGTGGGACTGTACAGTCTATCAGTCTGGGCACGATGTACACTCCTCCCTTTGAGGATTTGTGTTGCTCAGCCTTTGCCCTGCACAATGTTTGATTGCTACTCCTTGAATTTGCAGCTTGACCCCTCCCTTTGCTGCATGTTCAACAGCAATCCAGCTACTGCACGGGTTCTCTTTGACTGCCACCTGGTGTGGTTATCCATGTACAGTGTCCCTCTGTCCCAATCAGGGTTTTCCATCTTCCTATACACCACATGGAGCGCAGCTGCAGCTCACCACCACCTTCACAAGGGGATGGACCCAGCCAGCAACTCCCATGTCCTCTGTGATCAAATATAAAAGTCCATGGACTTCAGCAACTGGATTGGCTCTTTAGTGAATGTAAATGTCATTTACATCATCCATAAAATGAGACAATCTGGGGAAAAAGTTCTTTTATTTTCTGACATTCATTCCATTTGAAGTTTTGGAATCATTCCAACCAGGCCAGTCTCCAGGTTAATTCTCAGTCTGCCTCGAGGTGGTTAGTCTCTGTGGGGAGCTTGTTTTTCACTGCACTTGGCTCAGCTATCCTGGGGCAAACTCAACATTAACACCTCACCAGAATTCCTGCTCCTGATCATTATCTAGTCATCAGCAGCTGGGAAGTATATCTGGACTTGGTCTGAGATCAGAATGGAACTCAGCTATGATGCCTTCCACAGACAAACAGCTCCCTCCACTCGTGTCTTCAGCTAACCTGGAAATAGTAGGGCCGTAGCGTTGCAGTGATATCTGTGCTAAGTCCTACACCTGCAGCTGGTTTAACAAAAGGCCAACCTGAAGAGAGCCAGTTGGATTTGAAGACTCCATCCCCGGTACAACACTCAGGATCGAACCTAAAACTGAGAAAGGGAGAGGAAGCCAAAAACGAGGAGGGGCGCCACATTACGTTCACAGACCCAGATTCCTGTTACCACTTACAACCTCAGGCACCCGACCGTGAAGAAAGAGGCTATTCGACCAAGCGAGTCTGCACTGAGCCTCCAAAGAGCATCCTATCCTGTCCCCGTAACTCTACATTACCCACCCAGCCTGCCCATAGTGTTAGGTGCATTAGGCAGGGGTAAATGTAGGGTAGGGGAATGGGTCTGGGTGGGTTACCCTTCGGAGGGGCAGTGTGGACCTTTTTGGGCAGAAGGGCCTGTAGAGAATGTAATCTCATCCCTGGACACTACCGGGCAATTTAGCAAGGCCATTCAACCTAACCTACACATCTCTGGACGATGAAGTCCAATTAACCATCAACTTGCAAGGAGTAGGGGGGAGAATCAGTGACATGAAAATTCATTCACTTTTTTTTGTTGTGCATGAAGAAAATTTTAGTAAGAGTTTGTAACAGGGAAGGTCAGTGGATAGAGAGCAGGCAGGTATTCTGTGCCTTCAGCATTGGATGCAGCTCCAATCCAAATTTCCTTGTTCCATTTGGACTGTCAACCCATCAACTCGTTACATTTTCAAAGTGCCATTCGCATTAAAGGAGAGAAAACCTTCGATTTACAATCTTGGTGTTTGTGGTTTTGTAATAACTCGGGAAGCCTGAACTGAAATGGAACTTGGGGATCTATTGGTGAAAAATAAACCCTCAGCTCATGGTTGGAGGCTAGTCCCAGGCCAGGGCACACAGTTCTGCAAAGGTCTGCTTTACTTTTCTGACTTTTTATATTCAGAAGTGCTTTCAAACACAAACTAATACTTTTTCTCTCCCCATCACCAAATCACAGTGACTTTTGTTTCTAACTATTAACTGCCACCAGTAAACACGCCCCCTCCTGCCCCCAGGTAACCAATTAGATATTTATATGCAAAGCCTATTAAGAGCAGAATAACAGTCTGAGGGAGAGCAGGAAGGTGTAAAATCAAAATGGAGCTGGAGTGGAGTGGAGTGTATCCCTCACAATGCCCACATCTCTGTAAAGGCATCGAGAGTATTTGCTGGTTACTGCACAGATCTGCTTCATAGTATTTTTTCATCAACCCAGAGATGTTACGGCTTTCTGGAGCAGGCAGCACTTGAAGCCAGGCCTCCTGGGTCAGAGATAGGGTCAATGCCACTGCACAACACAGAGGGCTCAGGTCATATAGCCATAGAGATGTACCGTACGGAAACAGACCCTGCAGTCCACCAGTCCATGCCGAGTAGATATCCTAAATAATTCCACTCCCAGTTGCCAGCATTTGGCCCCTATCCCTCCAAACCCTTCCTATTCACATCCCCACCCAGATTCCTTTTAAATGTTGTAATAGTACCAGCCTCCACCACTTCCTCTGGCAGCTCATTCCATACACGTCCCACCCTCTGTGTGAAAATGTTGCCCCTCGGGTCCCTTTTAAATCTTTCTCCTTAAACATCTGGGTTTGAACTCCCCCTACCCTGTGATGGGTTGGGCAGGCCTGACTCCAAAAGGACATTAATGAGTGATTGCCGTTTGCCTTGTAGGGAATATCTCTGGTTTTGTGTCACAACACTGCATGTACCTCAGGGCTGTCCAAGGACAGCAGTGTTACAGCGGAATTCTGTCCATGACTGAGATCTTTCCTCCTTTGCTGCTCTCATTGGACTTCAATAACGAGTATCAGTGTGATGTTTATAACTGTGAGTGGGGGAAGGGTTCCCACTGCAGAGATTCATTCATGCCTTTTGGTGTCAGCACACCTTGGGGTTTGTTTGTAACACAACACGTGCTGATCCTATGCCTTACTACTGTTTCCAAAACAAGCAGCCATTTTCAATGAGCTGAATGACTGACCAACAGTTTTTGGGTCACTTACAGACTGTGTATCCAGACAATCTGACGCACTGAGCTCAGACATCTCACTGCCGATTTACAATTCTCCCTCAACCCCGACAGACTGACTACTCCTCTCAATGCTATTTCTAAGGCCTCCCATCCCTCAAATACAGAGGAACCTCGATTATCCAACATTCGATTATCCACATTTCCACACATAGTGGGCGGCACGGTGGCACAGTGGTTAGCACTGCTGCCTCACAGCGCCTGAGACCCGGGTTCAATTCTCGCCTCAGGCGACTGATTGTGTGGAGTTTGCACATTCTCCCCGTGTCTGCGTGGGTTTCCTCCGGGTGCTCCGGTTTCCTCCCACGGTCCAAAGATGTGCAGGTTAGGTGAATTGGCCATGCTAAATTGCCCGTAGTGTTAGGTAAGGGGTAATGTAGGGGTATGGGTGGGTTGCGCTTCAGCGGGTCGGTGTGGACTTGCTGGGCCAAAGGGCCTGTTTCCACACTATAAGTAATCTAACCTAACTTTGGATTATCCAGACAAAATCATAAGTTCCTGTTATTGTGCTAAATTGTGTTATCTGGCATTTGGTTATCTGAACATTCAATTATCTGAACAAAATACTCCCCGCCCGCGGGATAATAGAGGTTCCTCTGTATCCCAACACTTTGAGATTGCCTGAAAAAAAAATGGCGCTACATAAATGTAAATTATTTTGGAGTAAGGGCCCAACACAACTGGTTCTGAATGAGTGAAGTAAAAATATCACTGAGCCTAACGTGGTCACATCTGATTTTTATAAAAGTCGGTTATGTTCCTGGGCACTGTGCATGAATTCTTTAATTGCTGTGTTGTATGTAATAAGGTGCTGGGCCATCAGATTGCTGTATTGGACTAACCAAAAGGCCTGGAAATTGTCAATCACTTGGATGATAGCCCAGGGTGGTTTCACCAGCAGGACAATAAAGAACTGGATCTGTTAGGGTTCACTAACTATATTATTCCACAAGGTTGTTTTGGGATTTAACCCCACTGGTAACACATCCTTCAGCTTGTCTGCAAAACAACATCCTGATTAAATTGCACATGGAGTGCTGGGGACAGTTCTAGACATCACACCTTCAGGAAGGTGTATTGGCTTTGGTAAGAGGTTAATGTCTGTACTCCAAGGGGAGAGTCTGTAAGAATAGCTGGTGTCATTTTCCCTCTTATTTAAATGATTTAATCAAATATTTCAATATATTAAGGGGAACAGATAAAGTAGATTGTCATAGAGATGTACAGCATGGAAACAGACCCTTCGGTCCACCCGTCCATGCCGACCAGATATCCCAACCCAATCTAGTCCCACCTGCCAGCACCCGGCCCATATCCCTCCAAACCCTTCCTATTCATATACGCATCCAAATACCTTTTAAATGTTGCAATTGTACCAGCCTCCACCACTCCCTCTGGCAGCTCATTCCATACACGTACCACCCTCTGCGTGAAAAAGCTGCCCCTTAGGTCTCTTTTATATCTTTCCCCTCTCACCCTAAACCTATGCCCTCTAGTTCTGCTCTCCCCAACCCCAGGAAAAAGACTTTGTCTATCTATCCTATCCATGCCCCTCATAATATTGTAAACCTCTATAAGGTCACCCCTCAGCCTCTGATGCTCCAGAGAAAACAGCCCCAGCCTGTTCAGCCTCTCCCTGTAGCTCAGATCCCCCAACCCTGGCAACATCCTTGTAAATCTTTTCTGAACCCTTTCAAGTTTCACAAAATCTTTCCGTTAGGAAGGAGACCAGAACTGCAATATTCCAACAGTGGCCTGACCAATGTCCTGTACAACCACAACATGACCTCCCAACTCCTGTACTCAATATTCTGACCAATAAAGGAAAGCATACCAAACGCCTTCTTCACTATCCTATCTACCTGCGACTCCACTTTCAAGGAGCTATGAACCTGCACTCCAAGGTCTCTTCATTCAGCAACACTCCCTAGGACCTCACTATTAAGTGTATAAGTCCTACTAAGATTTACTTCCCCAAAACTTTCCTATTTATCGGAATTAAACTCCATCTGCCACATCTCAGCCCATTGGCCCATCTGGTCTAGATCCGCTTGTAGTCCGAGGTAACCCTCTTCGCTGTCCACTACACCTCCAATTTTGGTGTCATCTGCAATCTTACTAACTGTACCTCTTATGCTCGCATCCAAATCATTTATATAAATGAAAAAAAGTAGAGGGCCCAGCACCAATCCTTGTGGCACTCCACTGGTCACAGGCCTCCAGTCTGAAAAACAAACCTCCACCACCATCCTCTGTCTTCTACCTTTGAGCCAGATGCTGGAATCTACTGAAAACAGTAAGCACTGAAGATCACAGCGGGTCAGGAAGCGTCCACAGAGAGAGCGTGATAACATTTAGAGTCAAGATGACTCTTCGTCAGAGCAGGAGTGAAGTGTGATGGGGCAGCATTTATGTAATAGTTCAGGGGTTGGGGGAAACTAGTCTGTTACTTAGAACATAGAACTGTGCAGCACATAGGAATGGACCCTCCAGCCCATAATGTTGTGCCAAACATGATGCCAAACCAAACTACTCCTTTCACCTACCCTTGGTCCATATCCCTCCATTCCTTGTATGTCCATGTACTTATCTAACAGTCCCCAAAGCGTCCCTATCCTATTTACCTCCACCATCACCCTAGCAGTGTATTTCAGACTCCTACCACTCACTCTCTTAAAAAAAACCTTGCCCCTCACGTGTCCTTTGACCTTTGCCCCTCTCACCAATAAGGTACAGATATTTGTCAAAAATAGGAGGTAGACCTTTCAGGAGTGGAATTAGCACACACTTCTCGACCTGAATGTTGGTGAAAGTTTGGAATTTTCTTTGACAAACTCGTTTATTCCAGATCAGTTGTAACATTAAAATCCTGATTGCCGCATATTAAGAGGTGTGAGAACAAAGCCGCTTTAAGGACTTCAGTCACAGATCTGCCGTGATGCTGCTGAGATGAGCAGTACGCATGCGTGGCTAAATTGCGATCACATACCCGCAGAGTTAATATTTTACAGCCTGATCAAGTACAAGCTGTAGGACAGATGTTGAACTCAGCAACATTGCTGCTGCTCGTGAGCTATAAGGTTGTAGGTTCAAGCCCCCGAGCCCCCACAACTGGAGCACCCGACCGAAGCCGCTGTTCCAGTACACTAGTGAGGGAGCGCCCAGTTCTGTGTGTTGAAGGAGACACCAGCTCTGTCTGCCTCTAATATTAATGGGTTCAGTTATAACGTCCAAAAGGCACTGAGATAAATACATAGATAAATGTTCAGAAGGATTTGGGCCAAGTGCAGTCAGGTGGGAGTAATTTTAGTTTGGGATTATGGACCAAAAAGTCTGTATCTGTGCCGTACGGCTCTAAGTCTTAGAGCGAGCATCTCCACCTGCGTTCCTTTTCCATCAACGAACCTGACTCCAGTTAGTCCCTGCTGCTTTTGAACCCAACAGCAACGAAATCACCTCCAAAATAATTGGATTGTGAGGCACCATTGGATGTCTTCCGAATATATTTCCATTGTAGATGGACCCCGAAACCAAAAGGAATGAATTCAGGGAAAAAGTGAAACGCTTCGGATGCTGAAGACGAGAAATACAAACAGAAAGTGCTGGAAAAACTCAGTGGGTCTGACAGTTTCTGTGGAGAGAGAAGCAGAGTTAAGGTTCTGAGTCTAAAACGACTCCTCTTCAGAACAGAAGAAACAGCTGGAAAAGTTGAATCGAATCGAATTGGATTGGATTGAATTTATTGTCACGTGTACCGAGGCACAGTGAAAAGCTTTGTCTTGCGAGCAATACAGGCAGATCACAGAGTTAAATAGCGTAGATAAGTAAATAATAGGTAACCAGCGGCAAAAACAAAACCACAGGTACAGGCAAATGTTAAGAGTTTGTGAGTCCATTCAGTATTCTAACAACAGTAGGGTAGAAACTGTTTCAAAACCGGCTGGTGCGTGTGTTCAGGCTTCTGTACCTTCTCCCCGATGGTAGAGGTTGTAGAAAAACATTGCCAGGGTGGGATGGATCTTTGAGAATGCTGGCAGCCTTTCCTTGACAGCGGGCCTGGTAGATGGATTCTATAGATGGGAGGTTGGCCTTTGTGGTTGTCTGGGCCAAGTTCATCACTCTCTGTAGCCATCTCTGACCTTGAATGGAACAGTTGCCATATCAGGTAGTGATACACCCAGACAGAATGCTCTTGATGTTGCACCTATAAAAGTTGCCAAGGGCATTCGCCATCATACCAAATTTCCTCAGCTGCCTGAGGAAGAAGAGATGTTGTTGGGCCTAAGTAACCAGTGCGTCCACATGAAGAGATCAAGAAAGCTTGTGTGGATGAGCACTCCCAGGAGCTTGACACTCTCCACTCGTTCCACCTCTGTGCTGTTAATGTGTAGGGGTCATGAGTAACATCCCACTGAAAGTCAATCTTGAGTTCCTTGGTTTTGCCGGCATTGAGAGCTAGATTGTTCTCAGTGCACCATTTTTCCCAGGTCTTCCACCTCCTGTCTGTAGCGTGTTTCATTGCCATCTGAGATTCAACCGACTATGGTGGTGTCATCAGCAAACTTGTAGATGGCATTAGTCTGGTACTTGGTGACACAGTCATGGGTATACAGTGAGTACAGTAGGGGGCTGAGTACACACACCTGGGGGGGGCTCCAATGTTGAGCGTTAGTGACGATGAAATATTGTCCCTAATCTTCACTGATTGTGGCCTGTGGGTCAGGAAACTGAGGATCCAACTATAGAGAGTGGGGCTTAGTCAGAGATCACTAAGTTTAGTAATCAGTTTTGAGGGGATAATAGTGTTGAAGGCTGAACTGTCGTCAATGAGTTGGATTCTTACATAGCTGTTCTTGGTGTCAAGGTGTTCTAGGGAGGAGTGAAGGGCAAGTGATATGGCATCTGACATAGATCTGTTGTCTAATAGGCAAATGATGATGATTCTACTACTGAGAAAGAAAAGAAGAGTAAATAGAACAAAAGGGAAATTCAAACAGAAGTTATGGGATGAGCAAGGTGGGAGGTCAAAAGTGTCATAGAATAAAAGGCAAAAAGAGGTAATGATAATGGAGAAGTGAAAAACCATTGGTACAGCGTAGGTGTTAATAGCAGAGTAAAGGTCAACTCTGACTTAAAGCTGAAACATATAAATAACACTTCAGGGGTGGCAGCTAGAGTTTTATTTAAAAATAAGGCAGACCACATTTAAGGTTGAGATGAGGAATCTTATAGGAGGATAGAAACTAGGAACAGGAGAAGGCCATCCGGCCCATCGCGGCTGATCATCTGACTCACTGTTCCTGTTTTCCTTTCAGATCCTTTGGTCCCTTTAGTCCGAAGTGCTATATCCAAGTCCGTGTTGAAATTGCATGATGTTTTAGCCTCACCCACTTTCTGTGGTAGCGAATTTCACAGGGCTCCTCACTCACTGGGTGGAAGACATTATTCTCGTAGAGTTATGAACCTTTGGAACTCTCGACCATAAAGGAACATGGAAGCTTAGTATTTGAGTATGTTTATGATAGAGATTGATAGCACAGAGAGGAATAGGAATGGATTGAGTAAAAAGCATTGAAGTGTTCAATCAGCTATGACTGTATTGAATAATGGTGGCTGACCCAGTGGGCTGAATGGCCTATTCCTGTTCCTGGTGTTCCTAAAATGCAGCAAACAGTTCATGGTTGTATTTAAGGTAATTGGCAAAAAGTTCCAGGGTGGAGATGTGATTTTTCTGAATGCCGTGAGGAGTTCGAAGGGCAGTGCACTGCCTGAAAGGACAGTGGGAGCAGATTCCATTGGCAATTTTCAGTTAAAGGGGTATTGGAAAGGGGAGCATTTGTAATGAGGAAGAAGGAAGACTGTGGGACTAATTGCTGAGCTCTTTTCAAGCATCGAGTTGGGAATGAGGGACCAAATGGCCTCCCTCTGTGCTGTGAAAAGTCAAACTCAAGAGTTGAATAGCGGTTTTCCCGGAGGCTGGTGCTGAATAGTGTGGTCATGTTGCCTTGGTGTGCTGTGCAAAATTTACTGGTCAAGTCAGAGCTGTGCTGGGAGAGTCTTAGCCAGGTCAGGCTCGCAAATGTGAATACCGTTAGCTTACATATTACTCCTGGATCCTGAAGGATGATTGCAGTGCCCCAACTGTGATCATTGATTAGTCCATGCCCAGCTCTCCAAGATGAGGAATTTGCAATGCCAAGTGTCCCATTGCCCTCATGTTAAGCCATTTGTTAGAGTCCCAGGGATTGAAGTCTACTTTGGGTCACAATATCAAGTGGACAGTATTGGATTAGCACGGTTTACATTCATAGCTGATTTGTACAGTTGGTTGTGTGCGGTCTGTCAATGCGAATTGGCTTTAATGTGAGTGAAGAATTTAGACTATTATTTGTAGAATGCGAGTTTTCCTTACCTGTATTGGCTATAACGTGATTCCAGTCCCGTTGGTTTAAATGGCGTGGATATAATGCGATTTTCTTTTAACGCGGGATTGCATGGGAATGGAGCTATCGGGTTATATCAGAATACACCGTACCTCCTGTTTGGACAGTGTGTTACAACAGGCAGACAATGCAGGTGGAGTCTCCCATCCAAGGTAGGATTTTGTCTCATGGTCTCCCTGTTTTCTGCTGTAAACTTTGCTGACCACCTGTATCCTGTCTTGATATTTACATCTCTACACTCCCAAAAGACACCCTGATATTGGCTAAGGCTGCGTTGGCAAATCTGGCTCATTCTGGGGTCGATATTTTTCATGGATGTTATGACACACAGATCTGGATCAGGTGGGCCATGACCTGAGGCCTCCTGACTCAGAAGTAGGGACACTACCACTGCACCACAAGAACCCTTCATTAGCGTGTAGGGTTGGCATAGCTTGAGCATCCATTGAAGCTAATGGTGCAAAGGCAAATATTGTATCATTCGCTGTATCATCTGTTATTAACAAAAAGACGTTATAGTGAAATTACAGCCTGATAGTGCCTGTTGCTCCATGTAAGATCCATCTGCTTCCTGTGAACCCCTCAGCTCCCTCTCCTCCCTTCCCCTGCCATCCTACATATTGACTCTTGACTTTGCATCCTCTGAGGTTAACGCAGCTCCCCCCATGATACAGTGGTCATCCCAGTCCTGAGGCTGGTGTTGAATTTCGAGACAAGCAAGGTAACCCACAAACAGTGGGTGCACTGAGCTTGAGACGCCTGGCACCCATCAAGGCTGGCAGGCGAGGATCGTGAGCCCGATGTCAGACTGAAACTGGGCACTGAAGGATGCCCTCGGAGAGATGGTTTGGGTGGGGTGGGGGGGGCGGTCAGTATGTTGGCTCTTGTGTGGCATGTTGCTTTGGTTTGGGTTATGTGGGTGAGGGCACATCCTCAGTTACTGAGTGGGTGCTACCTGAATGCCAGGCGGTAAAGAGCTGAAGTGGTTAATGTGATGATTCTAACCTGGCGGTGAATTTACATCGCTCAGCTTTTTATTTGAATTTCCAAGCTCCTTGTCTTCGTTAGGGCTGGAATGGGGCAGCTGGGAGACCAGGCTGGAGTTGGGGGAAACGGTCATTCATTCCAGAACCTATATATGGTTTTGCTTTGCTTTAAAGCAAAAACACACCCAAACATACGTGCGTACACTCTCCCACATGTAAACACACATGTATACACATGCACACAGTTGCACACACATATACCACAATGTGGTGGTGTCAGTATTCAAGTGCAGGTTGGCTTCAGGAAGTTAGAACTGTGTGGTTGCTGGGAGACTGTTGCTCAGCAAATCACATGATGGCAATAAAGCTTCAGCCATTCAAATGACCAGTGGGGAGGGGGCAAGGTTTGTGACCCTCTAATCTACTGGAGGGAAGCTCCAACGCTCAGGTCACCATCGCTGATGGACTTGGTTTTTGTCAAAGAAAAATAATCATTCACAAAACATCCAGTCAAAAGGCTGAAACGCACGGACTGGTGGACACCAAGACTATTATGATTCAATGCAAATATAAATGAATCTATAATAATTTTACAATAATACAAATTTAACATGATAAATAAAGCAGCAAGAGATTTGTTTTGTTTGCGCTAATTCAAGTTGAACAGTTCAAATGAATCAACAGCTTAATGTGGGGTAGACTCTCACTATAGGAGAGAATTTCTGTTAAGGTTTAGCTTAACAATTCATATAGCTACGATGCTTTACAACTCCATCGTGTTCCTCAGTCCTAAGGAGCCCTCAAGAGGTGGTTGGAATGTTGACCTCCCTAGATTCATTTTGAAGGAAGCTCTGTCTTGACATCGGCAATAAATTAGCCGAAAGCAGCAGAGCATGACGCATGGTAGAGAGAGGCCCATGTTGAGGCATACCTCCCCCAGCAGACTCATCAAGCTCTGACTTCCTCCGGCAAGGTTTTAACCCTTTCATCACAGCAGCAGTGAAAGTGCATTCAGACTGACTTCTGCTGCCTTTGGTAGTGGTGGAAAAGTAGGAAAGGAACAGTGTTCCTGAAGCATAGCTTAGAATAGAACATAGAATCCTTACAATGTGGAGGCAGGCCATTTGGCCCATCGAATCCATACCAACCCTTCAAAGAGCATCCCACCCGGACCCACTTCACCCCTGTAACCCTGCAATTCCCACGGCTAATCCACCCAGCCTGCACATTCTGAGACGCTATGGGCAATTTAGCATGGCCAATCTACCGAACCTGTACTACTTTAGACTGTGGGAGGAAACCAGGGCACTCAAAGGGAGCACGAGGAGAATGTGCAAACTCCACACAGACATGCGCCAAAAGGTGGATTCGAACCTGGGTCCTTGGCACTGTGAGGCAGCAGTGCTAACCACTGAACCACTGTGCTGGGCCATCATTAGCTCAGTGGTTAGTGTTGCTGCCTCACAGCAATGGCCCATCATTATTTTGTATCTGCCAACTTAGAGGTACCCACTGCTAGCTCTGTAAGTGGTTGCTTGGCAAGTTTGGACACTGTGGTGAGAGAAATAGCTTCTTCCTTCTTCTGTCCCTCAGAATCTGCCTGTTGGGTTCTGTCCCCCCCCCCCCTCAGTATACTTTAAGACATAAACTTGAGATTTCTGAGCCCCAAAACTGTTTCATTTATTCATGAGTTGTGGGCATCACTGGCTCGGGAACACTAATTGCCCATCCCTAATTGCCAAGAGGACAGTTAAGAGTCAACCACATTGCTGTGGGTCTGGAGTCACATGTAGGGCAATCCAGGTACGGATGGCAGATTTTCATCCCTGAAGGACGTTAGTGAACCAGCTGGATGTCTGAGCAAAGTAATGTTTCTATATAATAGACAGTGCTTGTATATATTGTATAATAGTTAGTTGTAATTAACATCTATTGGATTCTTCAATACCACTTACAGCCAGTGTGATAGAAGATTACAGTTATTGCAAGAGCAGGGGGCAAATTCACATTAGTAACTAGAAAGCATGGTGCTTCCAAAGAAGGAGGTGCCTAATGCCTATTTTTCAGCTCCCAATCCCTTTCTACCCCACGGAATCCAACAGCAGCAGCCATTAAGGTGAGCAAATCTGACTGACTGGTCCACCCCTGGTCCTGTATCCTTGTCTTCACAGGAACCATGGAATTATCAAACTTTAAGTGAGGCTTTCAGGAGACGATTGGGGGATAGACTTCTTTCTCTTCTCAAGTGTGTGTATACTCCCCCTCTGGGGGATAGTGGTGGAAGCACTCCCAGGCTGGCTGGGAGGCTGATTGCCAATCTCCTGAATTGTATCACAAGTGTTCCTTTACATGGCTGGCTGGTCCTGATGGAGACTTGAACCCAGAGGTCCTGGCCCAGAGGTAAAGATGCCACCCACTGTGCCACACAAGACCTCCATGTGGCGCGACTGGGGAACCATTTGAAGTTTTTGCACTGATCTTATTGTAATGTACTATTTTTTTTCCCCTTTCATAAATCTCTTGATTAGATTAGATTAGATTAGATTACTTACAGTGTGGAAACAGGCCGTTTGGTTCAACACAGACCCACCAAAGCGCACCCACCCAGACCCATACCCCTATAGTTACCCCTTCACCTAACACCACGGGCAATTTAGCATGGCCAATTCACCTAATCTGCACATGTTTGGGCTGTGGGAGGAAACCGGAGCACCCGGAGGAAAGCCACACAGACACGGGGAGAATGTGCAAACTCCACACAGCCAGTCGCCTGAGGCGGGAATTGAACCCGGGTCTCTGGCGCTGTGAGGCAGCAGTGCTAACTACTGTGCCACCGTGCCGCCCATTTTATTCAGAACATCAAAAACAATCATTCAATTTTGGGTCTCTGTTTAGTTTATTCCACTTTAGAGCAACCCATATAAATTCTTCTGTTCTGCCACATTAATTTCTACCTTTGGTCATTTGATCTATTTCCCCCTTAAGCGGCTTCACCAAGCTTTGCATGATGTTCCTCTCATTACGGCACTATATAAATGCAAGTTCCACTCCAGATCTTTGCTTTTTCTCCCCATCAGCTTCTGAAAGTTCTCAACTATTTTTAAACAACTTGAGATTCTGAAACTGGAGCTCATGGTTATCTGGAAGGAGGAATTTAGAATTACAGATACATTCTTAAAAGAAAAAGATTATGTAGAGAGAGAAGCCACATCAGACTGCGTCAGCCAGCACGCTCATTGCATTTCCTGTCCAGGAACTTGCTTCATGTATTGGATCGAACAAAGTGAAAGTTGAACTTCTAAATTGGAGAAAGGCCAATTTTGATGGGTATTAGGCAAGAACTTTCAAAAACTGATTGGGTGCAGATGTTCGCAGGTAAAGGGACGGCTGGAAAATGGGAAGCTTCAGAAATGAGATAACAAGAATCCAGAGAAAGTATGTTCCTATTAGGGTGAAAGGGAAGGCTGGTAGGTATAGGGAACGATGAATGACTAAAGAAATTGAGGGTTTGGTTAAGAAAAAGAAGGAATAATATGTCAGGTATAGGCAGGATAGATCGAGTGAATCCTTAGAAGAGTATAAAGAAAGTAGGAGTATACTTGAGAGGGAAGTCAGGAGGGCAAAAAGGGGATATGAAGTAGCTTTTGGCAAATAGAGTTAAGGAGAATCCAAAGAGTTTTATAAATACATTAAGGACAAAATGGGTAACTAGGGAGAGGACAGGGCCCCTCAAAGATCAGCAAAGCGGCCTTTGTGTGGAACTGCAGGAGATGGAGGAGATACTAAACGAGTACTTTACATCAGTGTTTACTGGGGAAAAGTTCGTGGAAGATATAGACTGTAGAAAAATAGATGGTGACATCTTGAAAAGTGTCCATATTACAGAGGAGGAAGTGCTGGATGTCTCAAAACACATAAAAGTGGCTACATTCCCAGGACCTGATCAGGTGTACCCTAGAACTCTGTGGGAAGCTAGGTAAGTGATTGCTGGGCCCCTTTTGGAGATATTTGTATCATCAATAGTCACAGGTGAGGTGTCGGAAGACTGGAGGTTGGCTAATGTGGTGCCTCTGTTTAAGAAGGGCGGTAAGGACAAACCAGGGAAATATAGACCGGTGAGCCTGACGTCGGTGGTGGGCAAGTTGTTGGAGGGAATCCTGAGGGACAGGATGTACATGTACTTGGAAAGGGAAGGACTGATTAGGGATAGTCAACATGCTTTGTGTGTGGGAAATCATGTCTCACAAACTTGATTGAGTTTTTTGAAGAAATAACAAAGAGATTGATGAGGGCAGAGCAGTGGATATGATCTATATGGACTTCAGTAAGGCGTTTGGCTGGTTAGCAAGGTTAGATGTCATGGAATACAGGGAGAACTTGCCATTTGGATCCAGAACTGGCTCAAAGGTAGGAAAGAGAGGGTGGTGGTGGAGAGGTGTTTTTAGATTGGAGGCCTGTGACCAGTGGAGTGGCACAAGGATTGGTGCTGGGTCCACTACTTTTCATCATTTATATAAATGATTTGGATGTGAGCATCACAGATATAGTTAGTAAGTTTGCAGGTGACACCGAATTTGAAGGTGTAGTGGACAGCGAAGATAGTTACCTCCGATTACAACAGGATCTTGATCAGATGGGCCAATGGGCTGAGAAGTGGCAGATGGAGTTTAATTTAGGTAAATGTGAGGTGCTGCATTTTGGGAAAGCAGATCTTAGCAGGACTCATACACTTAATGGTGAGGTCCTGGGGAGTGTTGCTGAACAAAGAGACCTTGGAGTGCAGGTTCATAGCTGCTTGAAAGTGGATTCACAGGTAGATAGGATAGTGAAGAAGGTGTTTGGAATGCTTTCCTTTATTGGTCAGAGTATTGAGTATAGGAGTTGGGAGGTCATGTTGCGGCTGTACAGGACATTGGTTAGGCCACTGTTGGAATATTGTGTGCAATTCTGGTCTCCTTCCTATCGGAAAGATGTTGTGAAACTTGAAAGGGTTCAGAAAAGATTTACAAGGATGTTGCCAGGGTTG
This sequence comes from Hemiscyllium ocellatum, assembly GCF_020745735.1. Lineage (NCBI taxonomy): Eukaryota > Metazoa > Chordata > Chondrichthyes > Orectolobiformes > Hemiscylliidae > Hemiscyllium > Hemiscyllium ocellatum. The sequence goes on from NC_083443.1 coordinate 25,332,755, forward strand.
GAGCGTTTGAGCTATAGGGAAAGGCTGAACAGCTGGGGCTGTTTTCCCTGGAGTGTCATAGGCTGAGTGGTAACCTTATAGAGGTTTACAAAATTATGAGGGGCATGGATAGGGTAAGTAGACAAAGTCTCTTCCCTGGGGTGCGGGAGTGCAGAAGTAGAGGTCATAGGTTTAGGGTGAGAGGGGAAAGATATAAAAGAGACCTAAGGGGCAACTTTTTCACTCAGAGGGTGGTACATGTATGGAAGGACCTGCCAGAGGAAGCGGTGGAGGCTGGTACAATTACAGGATTTAAAAGGCATTTGGATGGGTTTTTGAATAGGAAGGGTTTGGAGGGATATGGGCTGGGTGCTGGCAGGTGGGACTAGGTTGGGTTGGGATATCTGGTCGGCATGGATGAGTTGGACTGAAGGGTCTGTTTCTGTGCTGTACATCTCTATGACTCTAAGTGCAGATTTATCTCTTGGAGGAATTTGGAACTAAAGTGTTTCCAAATATATTTCTTCCTTTAAGAGTTCTTCTACTGAAAAATTATAGTTTAACTATAAATGATGATGATTTCAAATTGAAGTTTAGGTGTTATTTATGGAAAAATGGTTAGAGTTGTTGCTGTAACAATGACTGGGTGTTGAAATAACCTGCACTATTTAACAGGGTTGCATACCTGGAATTTTCAGAGTAGTAAGAGCACAGAAAAAGGGCCCTTTGACCCATTGTGTCCATGCTAGCACTCTGCAAGAGCTTTGCAGCTGGATCTACACCCCCTCCTTTTGTCAGAAGTGACGCCATATTTTCAGATAACTGTCCAATTTCTTTGCAAAAGTCACTGTCTCCTTTGTGATCCCGGGCAGCGTGTTCCAGATCCGAAACACCTACATTTTTCAAAAAAATTGCTGTTTCTCCGTCTCACTGTTGCATCATTTACCAATCACCTTAAACCTCAATCCTTCCACCAATGAGATCAGTTTCTTGCTGTTGGCTCCACTCAGACCCGACATGATTTTGAATGAGCTGTAATAATGTGTGTTTCATTTGCCGATGAGGATCTGAAGGGTGTTCTGCTGTTTGCAGGATTATTTATGTCTTGGTTCTTCGTCCCATTATATTTGACATGGCGATGCAGCATGATAGCCCTCACTTATCTTTGATGTTTTCCAATTGTGTTCAAAACACAAATTGTTGACAAGAAACTTATTTTCAATACACCTACGCATTTGTCGTTATTTAAATAATACAGGAAGTCACTGACATTTGATTTGCCTGAAGGTGTAGGACTGTTATTGGAGGCGAGGTAAATCTTGGCAGAGAGCTGGACAAACCCTATGTGCAGTTTGCGCTGGTCCTTGAGGAGACCTGAGCAGATTATGGGATGCTAGAAGAATGGAAGCGTTTTAACCAACAGGTATTCATCACCCTCCCTCTCCCTAACTCATTTCCACTTCTAAAAGTACCCTGTTCCACCCTCATTTCTGTTTCTGGAACAGTGAAACGTTTATGCACACTTTTCGTTCCTCCCAGCTTTGAATTCTCCCCCGCCACTCCCTTCCACACTGTCCAAGTTTAAGCTCTGCTCCAAAACCTGGTTGTTCACATCCTGCCCTGCAAGGGGTTACATCTGTCTCCTTCTGTTCTACGACTTTCAACTCATTGTCATTAATCTCCTTGCCTGATACCTCCGTGAATTGACCCAACCAGCTGCAGAGGCCGGGAGGGGGGAGGCGACGGGCTCGTGTGGTATTATCGCTGGACTGTTAATCCTGAGAGGAGAAAGTGAGGACTGCAGATGCTGGAGATCAGAGCTGAAAATGTGTTGCTGGAAAAGCGCAGCAGGTCAGGCAGCATCCAAGGAGCAGGAGATTCGACGTTTGAAGAAGGCCTTATGCCCGAAACATCGAATCTCCTGCTCCTTAGATGCTGCCTGACCTGCTGCGCTTTTCCAGCAACATATTTTCAGCTGTTAATCCTGAGATCCAGGTAATATTCTGGGGACCGGGTTTATATCCCTCCATGCCAGATGGTGGAATTTAAATTCAACAAATTATCTGGAATTAAGAGTTGAATGATGTATCCATTGTCAATTGTCCAGAAAAACCCATCTGGTTCACCACCCGATCTGGCCTACATGTGACTCCAGACCCACTGCAATGTGGTTGACTCTTAACTACCCTCTGGGAAATTCGGGATGGGCAGTAAATGCTGGTCTAGTCAGGGACACCCTCATTCCATGACTGGTTGTAACCCTGGTGCCTCATGTATCCTTTCAGTTAGAGGACCTCCTGGCCTTTTACTGAAGGATAAAGCAAGACTTGACGGAGACTATGTTACTGCTCATCACAGAGTTTATATCTCTATCCAAACCCCAGCCTCTGCCAGGCTGTCTGGAGACTGGATTGGTTAGGACTAATTGAATTGAACTTCAGAAGAATGAGGGGGATCTCGGAGAAACCTATCGAATCCTAACAGGACCAGACAGGGTAAGAGCAAGTAAGGATGTTCCTGATGACTGGGGAGTCAGTGGTCACAGTGTCAGGAAACAGGTTTGGCCATTTTGGACTGAGACGCGGAGACGTTTCTTCACCAGAGAGTGGGGAGCCTGTGGAATTCTCTGCCCCAGAAAGCATTTGAGGCCAAAACGTTGAACATTCCCAAGAAGGAGTTAGAGTTCTTAGTACTTAGGGTGTTTTGAGAAACTACGAGAGTTGGATGATCAGCCATGATCCTGTGGAATGGCGGAGCAGGCTGGAAGGGCTGAATGGCCTACCGCTGTTTCCATTTTCCATGTTTCTGAGTATCCACAGCTGGAGAAATTTTCTCTTTTTGAGAAAACCAAATTAACCAGGTCACAGCAAAGGAAAATGAAGTGAGAAGGCCCCTTAGGGGTGCTGTAACTTGAATCAATATTTCAAGAGAAACGTGGGGATTTAAATTAAAATTTAATTAGTGAGATAATAATGAACCCAGCCCTGCGCTGTCCACTGGTGTCAAAGAGACACATAGAAGCTGAATTAACCAATCAGCACCCAATACTTATTACCTTTGACCCCTCGGTATTTAACATGATCAACGGGAACCTTTTCAATGCTTCACCATCATTGGCTGAGCCATCTGCTTTTTTTTTTGACAACAAACATAGAATTGTAGAATGACAGAGGACAGAAAGGAGGCCCTTCAGCCCAATGGCCCTCCACAGACCCTTTGAAAGAGCTATCTAAATAGTGTCACTCTCCTGCTCATACCTCATTGGCCCAGCAGTATCATAGCAACAATGACAACTTAGATTTCTCCATCCTCATCCTGATGTCCTTCGCTTCCTTTAACCTTGTACTCTCTTGCCTACAAAGCTCTGAGCAACTTTCCATCTTTGGAATTTTATCCTTGTGCCCTATTCCTTAATAATCTGCGTCTTTGGAGGACAGCACAGTTTACTAAATTGCAATAACTTGAAACCTAATACTTCTAAGCGTGTAACCAGTTGACCTCTTGCGATTTTTTATTCTCTCTGATTCTCTCCTGGGTCTTTCAGGAGGAGCAGAGGTAATCTCTACAAAAATGAGGGTTAGCACTGCTGCCTCACAGCACCAGAGACCCCGGTTCAATTCCTGACTCGGGCGACTGTCTGTGTGGAGTTTGCACGTTCTCCCCGTGTCTGCGTGGGTTTCCTCCGGGTGCTCCGGTTTCCTCCCACAGTCCAAAGATGTGCGGGTCAGGTGAATTGGCCATGCTAAATTGCCCATAGTGTTAGGTAAGGGGTAAATGTAGGACCATGGGTGGGTTGCGCTTCGGCGGGTCGATATGGACTTGTTGGGCCGAAGGGCCTGTTTCCACACTGTAAGTAATCTAATCTAAAGAACACCAGTTATATTACAACTGTGTCCCATTGTCTGCTCTCTAGAGTCATATAGCACAGAAACTTGGTCTAACCAGTCCTCACCAAACATAATCCCAAACTAAACAAGTCCCATGTGTTTGCTCCTGCTCCATATCTTTCCGAACCTTTCCTATTCATGTATCCATCCAAATATCTTTGAAACATTGTAATTTTGCCTGCATCCACCATTTCCTCAGGAAATTCGTTCCACACGCGGACTACCCTCTGTGTAAACAACTTGCCTGTTATGTCTTTTTTAAGATCTCACCTTAAAAATGTGCCCCCCAGAATTGAAATTCCCCATCTTGGGGAAAAGACAACTATCACTAACTGTACAGGCAGTGGGGAAGGTGCAGAAAATACTTATAGACTTTTGCCAGAAGTTACAGATTATAGATGTTAGGAACGGGTTGGAGTTATTAGATTAGATTACAGTGTGGGAACAGGCCCTTCGGCCCAACAAGTCCACACCGACCCGCCGAAGCGCAACCCACCCATTCCCCTACATTTACCCCTTACCTAACACTACGGGCAATTTAGCATGGCCAATTCACCTGACCCGCACATCTTTGTGACTGTGGGAGGAAACCGGAGCACCCGGAGGAAACCCACGCAGACACGGGGAGAATGTGCAAACTCCACACAGTCAGTCGCCTGAGTCAGGAATTGAACCTGGGTCTCAGGCGCTGTGAGGCAGCAGTGCTAACCACTGTGCCACCATGAAAAGTGGAAGATACCAGGTGACCCAATAGAATTATGAAGGGCAAAGGACCAATATTCAAGACCATGTCAACAGGAGTGGAGAGGTTTTCTCTTCTGAGTCTGAAGTGAGAGTCGGAATTTTTTTTAGGATGGCAGGAATTCTGTTCCCACAACCCGAAGGGTGAACCTTTGCTGGTGCATGCAATCCTACAGCTGGTTACTGCCTCAAGGAGAAATGATTGACTGGAGATGGGACTACGACCCATCGCTTAGTGTCAGCAGCTCGGAGAGAGGCTGCAACCTGGAACCTTTCTTGTTTCACCAGCATCAGAAGCTGTCCCGAGACCCCCGTAGTAGGTACATGTGGGGTGGGTGGGGGTCTCAGTGTAGTGAGGGAAGGCTGCGTGATTTGGCTATTTCTTGGTTGAGCGACAGAAACAGGAGGAAGTGAGGACTGCAGATGCTAGAGGTCAGAGTCGAGAGTGTGGTGCTGGAATAACACAGCCGGTCAGGCAGCATCCAAGGAGCAGGGGAATCGACGTTTTGGGCATAAGCCCTTCATCAGGAATGAGGCTGGTGGGTCAGGGCTGAGAGATAAATGGGAGGGGGTTGGTGTTAGGGGGGGAAGGTAGCTGAGAAAGCGATAGGTGGATGAAGGTGAGGGAGAAGGTGATAGGTCGGGGGGGGTGGTGATGAACAGGTCTGGAGGGTGGTGCCAAGTTGGAGTCATGGGACTGGGATAATGTGGGGGGGGAGGGGAAATGAGGAAGCTATTGAAATCCGTGTGGTTGCAGGGTCCCAAGGCGGAACATGAGGCATTCCTCCTCCAGGCGTCGGTTTGGCGGTGGAGGAGGAGTGGGTGGGGGATTGAAGTGTTCAGCCATGGGGCGGTGGGGTTGGTGGGTGTGGATGTCCCAGAGGTGTCCTCTGAAACTATCTGCATGAAGCATCCTGTCTCCATGATGTAGAGGAGACCACACCGGGTGCAACAGATGCAGTAAAACATTGTGACAGAAACATCTAGGATTCTACAAGGAGTTGACAGAGTCGATGCTGAGAGATTGCTTCCAACTGTGAGAAACTCTAGGACCAGAGGATATTATTTCAGAAGAAGGGGTCACACATTTAAGACTGAGATGAGGAGAAGTTTCTTCTCTGTGGAAATCTTTCCCGCGGGGCTATCAAGGCTGGTACATAATCAGTACATTCAAGGCTGAGAGAGATTTGTAATCAGGAAGGGAACCAAGGTTTGGAGAGGGGTTTGGGTGGGAAGACAGAGAAGTGGAGTTGAGGATTATCAGCTCAGTCATAATCTCATTGAACATTGGAGAAGCTTGATGAGATGAATGGTCAACTTGTACTCCCACTGTTATATAGTCTTATGAGGTGGGATTGAGTTGGGGCATATTTTGTTGGGGCTGCACCCCAGATTTTGAGAGGAGGCTGAGGAAAGCAGCTCCCCCTCCCTCACCATGTTTGAAGAATGACATCCCTGAAAAGTGGGACCAAGGATGAGACCCTTAATGGGTCATTGATTGGGCTTCATCTGAGGGAAAGGCTACGCCTTGATTATCCCGATCTTAGAATTGAACGGAGATCAGGGCGGGTGGAGGCTCATTGGGGAGGTTGGCTGGACATTTCTACAGCCCCTGCACATCCCCATGGGCAAACCCGCCAGCGGGCAAAGCTATGTTTGCATTCTCAGCGTACATGAGTGTAACAGAGCCACAAGTTATTAATAAGGAGCTCGGGGGAAACCTTTGACACAGAGAGTGGTTAGAGTGTGGAACTTAGTACCACAGGGTGCACTTAAGGAGAATCGAGTATAGGTACCTACATTTGGCAGGGGTCGGGGTGGTGGGGAGGGGAAGCTGGATAAACAAGCTGAGGTAGTAACAAGTAGAAGGATATGCAGTCAGGGTGATGGGAAATTTGTGAGGCCAATACAAAGCAAAAGGGCTGAACGGTCTGTGCTGTGAATGTGACTTGAAGTCATTGTGGGGGGGAACGCTGAGGAGGTGGACTTGGTTGTTCCTTCCGGTAGTCCTGAACGTGCAGCTTCCCTGGTTACTGCAGCCTCTCGGTGAGCTGGGCTATTTCAGGACTGGCTCATGGTTGAACCTATCTCACTCTCTGCTTTTTGGTTCCACCTGGCTTCCCAGCAAAGTGTGGCAAAAACCCAAACTGCAGCTCCGAAAATTTAAGAGGACCATTCCCGCTCAGCTTTCACCTCAGCCAGCACCTTCCAAACCCACGGCCACTCCCATCTCGAAGGACAAAGGCAGCCAATACATGGGAACACTGCACGTCCTGCAGGTTCCCCTCCAAGCCACTCACCATCCTGACTTGGAAATATATCGCTGTGCCTTCAATGTGACTGGATCAAAATCCTGGAATTCCCTCCCTAAGGGTATTGTGGTTCAACCTACAGCAGGTGGACTGCAGCGGTTCAAGAAGCCAGCTCACCCCCACCTTCTCTGGGGCATGATAAGGAAGTGCGAGTGTTGGACTGGAGTGGACAAGATCAACAGTCACACGATGCCAGGTTATGGTAGGACAGGTTTATTTGAAATCGTGAGCCCTTGGAACGCTGCCCATTTTGTCAGGTGAAGAGGTGGGCCAGAGAAGCAGGCACTGCCAGTGACAGCCACATCCCACGAGTGAATAAAGTAAGCGATTATTTTGAAAATTGGTGCTCCTCTGCAGCGGTGAGCCAGTGAATGGGTTAAATCGGAACTTCATTTCCAAGGAGAAAGAAATATTCACCCGGGGAATCTTTGGATCGTGGGTGAGTGCAGTGCTTCAGCCCTGGTGGAGGGTCTGAACCAGGAAATAGGTCCAGCAAAGAGCCCCAGCTGCGTCTGGGCCAGTATGTGACAGGAACAAGGTAGGGCATCCTGCTGCTCATGGAATCATGACCTCATGCGGGAGGGATTAGTCTGTTTTTATTAAATCTGTGATTATGTGAAGTCTGCTGTAGCCAGTGCGAGTGGTTGTGGCTAAACTAAGGGGGCCCCTGTGCAGTCTGCCAGCAAAACCACACATACAATGCACATTCCTAATGTTTGACACCCATCCCCAACACAGTGTGACAGAGCAAGAGTATTCCGGGGTTGCCCTTTTGTTTATATCGTGCGTCTTGTTGTGTTGTGGTGGTGTTGAAATCCATGTTGTAGGCACACAGGTTTCCCCCCCTCCCCTCGCCTGAATGATGGTATCTTCCCCCTTGGCTGAAAGCGAACTGCTTCATCATGGCTCTTCTCTCGTTCACAATGGCGTATTCTAGATATTCTCGCTTGAGCAGGCTCAAGGAATTCTTAAAAGGCGGGGTCAGGGGGGGAATGTGTGTGAGAGATAGGGGAGGAGATAATGGGCCTTAATTTGCTTTTTTTCTCCCCAAAAACACGGGCAGGCGTGCAAGAATTTAAAGCAACTTCAGTACGTGCCCTGAGCTACATTGAAACAGATGCCGAAATGTTATGACCTGTTAACTCAATGTGGCACAGCACGCCATTCTCCTGACTGCTCCACGATCTTCCCCTCTTAGGCTAGCTTGAACTGACTTAAAAGGAGGAGGGGGATCATTTGGGGTGGAGGCAGTGGTGGGTCAACAGTGTCGCAATGTTTAACAGATATTTCGTCCTCCTGTGCTGCTACTCTTGCTTTCCAGGCTGTTGAGTGTCTATACCGCAGTGGTATTCAGGAGAGGCGTGTGGGCCCTCGCTGTCAGTAGTAAATGACACGGTGTTGAATTCCGCCACTATGTTATTGTTGGATGGGCTGCAAAAAGCTAACTACAGGGGAGATGGGAAGGTGCAACTTGGGGTGGGAGAAACTCCAGTGACTGAGGCTGATCTCCCAGCACACACACAGTGTGTGTTTGAACTTCACTGCTTGTGTGTGCGTATGTGTAAAATTTGCAAGCGTGCAAGTCGTGAGATTACTGTAGGAGTGTTTATTTGCAACTTGCACTGCCCTTTTGACTCCAGCTCCTGATGGAAATCCTAATGGAACTGAGCAGAGAAGGGAAAACTATTAGATTTTATTTTGCTTAATAAACTGTTGGCAAGCAGTTTGTACAATTTGGATAAAGTATATGAATAGGAAGGATTTCGAGGGGTATGGGCTAAGTGCAGGCAAATGGGACTAGATTAATTTAGGATATCTGGTCGGCATGGAGGTGTGGACCAAAAGGTCTGTTTCCAATGCTGTGCATCTCTCTGGCTGTAATTTGGAAAATCTGTCCTCATTTGTATGTTTAAGATATTAATTGCTGCTTGGAAGAGCAGCAGGGAAGAAGTTATAGTTAGACAATAAACAAATGATGCCATGTTGCTTCATAGAGGGAGGGAGGTGGCTAGCAGGAACAGTTCGAGATTGGGAATGGGAGAAGGGTTGGCTGTTGTATGGTGGTCTGAAAGGGTTAACTGACAACACAAGCTCAGCTGATCTGCTGAAAGCAAACCGGATGGTTCCAGCAGGAACCAACATATACCGGTGGCCACGAGTCCAGTTGGCGAGGAAAGCAGTCAGGAGGCCTTCGAGGTGGGCAGAGACGTAATGAAACTGGGTGTTGCTAAAGCCACTGAGGGAGCCAGGTCCCTCCCAAACTCCAGTTCCATATTGTTCAGGGATCACGCTGGGTCACAGCTGGTCTCCTGAACCTGGCTGACTGGGATTTGGCTGGGAGTCAAATCTATAACTGCTGTGACTATGCCATGATTTTTAATAGGGTTGCTCAGTTGCCAAACTTGCTTGGTCACAGTTGCTTTGTGCTTGTCTTGTAACCAGACAACCAGCACCCATTGCTGGCAGCACTCATACGAGACCTTTCGATTCACCGTGCGGCTTGCTTCTAGCTGTTAGGTTAGCCTTCTCTGACACTAGACTAGAACTTACCAGCGAATGGTATTAAAATAGGTGTGACTGAGGGCTCTGCTTACAGAGCATAGTTTGACTTGGCTAGCATTTTAACCCTTTGGGCTATTTCTACAATAAAGTCCGGGACCAATTTGATCTGGTTCATTACTCTAGCTTGGTGTACTGTCATTTTTTTCAGGGTGTTTGATGGAGAGCTCATTTTACAAAAAAAATCCTGCAAAGGAACAGTGTTTAAAATCTGATTGAAGATTTGTAGCTCGGGTATCAACAAAGGAACAGTGTTGGAGAATTAAAATGAAAGTGGCTTGGAACAATCAGAATTACTGCTGTATTCCACCCTTATCCTGTCAGTGTGCTTTTTATTTCCCCCCTGTGTGAATGTGTAAATTTTGCAACTTGCCACTCATTAGGCTTAGTCATATGTTGCTGAGAGGTTTATAATTCTCAGATTAACCTTTTGCTTCATCAAACCAAAGTGCTGTGACCCTGTGAGTAGCAGCCCCTCCTCGTTCACACCTCCAGGTTAACTCAAAGCAATATCTTGACATTTACATAGACCTCTGACCCAGACAACAATATACATGAGAAAGCAGGGCATTGTGTTTGTAAATTTTCTATTGCCTGAATTTTTTTAAAAAAATGAGCTACATTCTTTAAGGTTCTATCCACATTTGAAAGTGATCAGAAATTAAAATTTAACTGTTTAATGCCAACGAATGTTTGTTGCTGGTTGCCTCATTTTAATATGAAACGAGGTGGGGATTTTTCACTGTTTTTGTGTTCAATGCCCTTGCGTCTAGTGAAACATTGGATGTGGCAGGACAAAACACAAGGATTGATTAGATTAGATTCCCTGCAGTGTGGAAACAGGCCCTTCGGCCCAACAAATCCACACCGACCCTCCGAAGAGTAACACACCAAGTCCCATTCCCACTGACTAACTGTACGGGCAATTTAGCATGGCCAATTCACCTAACGTGCACATCTTTGGATTGTGGGAGGAAACCGGAGCACCCGGAGGAAACCCACGCAGGCACGGGGAGAATGTGCAAACTCCACACAGACAGCCGCCCAAGGCTGGAATTGAACCAGTGCTAACCACTGAGCCAACGTGCTGCCCGCAAATGCTAATTGTGTTTGACCTTTTGAAGGTTATTCTTGGTCTCTTTGGCTGGAGCCTGGGGCAAATTGGGGAGATGAAATAGTTTTAGTGACATGTGACCCACCCAGTGGATGGTGCTGTACTTTTGGGGTGAAGGGACTTGAGAATGAATCGTATATCACCTCCTGAGCTCCACCCCATAGAACTGTTTCAGGAGGCGAAATTCTGACTTTTGGTCTCCAGGTCAAGTGCAAAACGCCACCCGATCTCATGACATAGAAACATTGAAAATCAGTGCAGGAGTAGGCCATTCGGCCCTTCAAGCCCTGCACCACCATTCAATATGATCATGGCTGATCGTGCAATCTCAGTATCACATTCTCACTTTCTCCCCCTATCCTCCTTGATCCCTTTAGCTGCAAGGGCCATGTCCAGTTCCCTCTTGAATACATCTAATGAACCTAGCTGCAAGAGGGAAGATCATTTATCCTTAAAAGCCTGTTTCACCATTTAGCCAGTCTCTGGGTGCCCTGTGACCTAAACCCATTGTCCCCCATTTGCCTCCGTAAAATCCCAAAGACGTTGCAAGGCAATTGGGAAACCTTATCCAACCCTAATGTAGCTTTGCTTCCTTTGCTTGCACTTTGATTGAGATTAGAGTCAAGGAATATGCGGATCTGAAGCAAAATGGAGCTAAAGGCACCCATCAGATTGACCATGGACTCACTGAATAGCAGAACAGGCTTGATGCACTCAATGAGCTACTCCTGTGTCTTCTATTATCAGCTGATGACACAGACAGCTCATCCATTGCATGGCTAAGCCACATGCAGTTCTGATTCCCACTTGGTGTTGATCTTATCCCTGACTTAGGGATAGAATAGAGTAGAGAAAACAGAGAGCCACAGTAATGGACTGCCAATTCATAATGAGTTGATTCCATGCAACTAACGAAGACTAGTTTCATCCCTATCGAGTTGTTTGGGGCCTCCAGATCTTTATCCGATTCCTAGCTGTTTCACCACATCCCCTCCTGTTTGCACGTGTATATTTTCTTTATTTGTTGATGGGATGAGGGTGTCACTGGCTAGGCCAGCATTTATTGCCCATCCCTAATTACCCAGAGGTCAGGTAAGAGCCAACCACATTGCTGTGGGGCTGGAGTCACATGTAGGCCAGGTAAGAGTGGCAGTTTCCTTCCCTCAAGGACATGAGTGAACCATTTGGGTTTTTCCTGGCAATTGAGAATGGGATACATGGTTATCATTAGACTCTTAATTCCCAGGTTTTTAAAATTGAATTCAAATTCTTCCATCTGCCCTGGTGGGATTTGAACCCAGGTTCACAGACCATTACCTGGGTCTCTGGAGTAACAGTTCAGCGATAGTACCACTAGGCCATTGCCTCCCATATAGTTGGATGTTAGATTCCATTTGTTATTGAGCTGTCTTAGAAAAGTATAACAAAGAAAAGCCCTCTCAGTCATGGTTCATGCTCAGGATTGAAGCAATGCTGAAATTGTTCTCCTGGCCAACTTCTGTCTATCTACTTTTGCCCAGCTCATTCTGCAGTTTCTAAACCTTGGTTTCGGACCTTGGTCAACTAATGCCAGGTTTGCAAGGGCATGATATGGAAGCTGGAAAAGGCTCTAGTTGGTTGGTTTACCATCTGTCAGCCAGGTTAACGCAGCTCTGAGCTGCAGCTGTCTGACTGACTGCAGAAGCATCCAAACCTGTTGATCACCTGGAGCGCCTCTTGCCTTTTAAAGGTCTTGTCTGACTGCCGAGAGGGGTGTTGTCCGAAAGGAGAGTGGGCAGCTTATTTTTGGGTCATCGATTAACTTAATCCTATTCAAAGGGATATGGCACACACTACATGTACCGAGCATTTCTAAGCAGTACTTTGTCAACTCTGAGTCTGAACCACATATGGGCAGTGAATGCAGAATGGATGCCTACGACTACTTGATGTGCGGGAGTTGGGGGGGGGGGGGGGGGTAGGGTGGGGGAGGGAATGTCTGAACGTTCTGCTGTAATTGCAACTGTGAAATAACAGATATTTTATATAATCACAGATCCTGATTGTCATCTCTCCTTATTTCAAAATCAGTCGTCATAATTACTAAATGCAGCTTTGAGTCGATTCAGAATTCAGTTGACGTTGATCCTTGCATCGGTCAGCAGTGTACAGGAACAAAATGAAGCCGTGAACTCACTCAGTAAGGAAAGGGGGGAAACAGCTGGGTCAGTCAGCATTTGAAAAAGAGTTTCATGGTTTGGCTGTAATATGTGGAGGTCTTGGCATCTAGCCTGCTGTCAGAGTTGAGGGAATGGTTACATTACCTCACCTTTGTCTTTCAGATGCTGACTGACCTGTTACACAATTCTTGTGTAAAATACAGCATCGCGTTCATACCTTTGCATCAGAAAAGGAGGAGGGACAGTGCTGTCGTGACATGTGCACTTACATGGAGTGCCTTAATTGTGGCCGGGTTAACATTTTCACAAGAGGGGCAAATATTTCCAGTCCAGGTGTCAGTGTTCTCCATTGTCTATTTGCTCTCACCATCGTCTTTCACTGAAGAATGAATGTTCACTTACACAGTGTTTTATCAAATGCTTGAGAAATCACAAAACATTTCATAGCCAAATAAGTTACTTTTTAAATATAGTAACTGTTGTTCTGCAAGTAAAAGATGTACACGTGGGCAGGATCCCAGAAAATTTGACAAACAAACACTTAAACTGTTGGTTTGTTGAGGATACCAGACGGAGCCATTTGCTTCGGAACTTTACACTACAGCACACAGACCCGTTAAACTCCTTCAAATTCACTCCTCCGACCATGCAACGTTCTCCGTTCTGCAGAGGAGGTGATCAACACATTGGTCACATTCTCAAGTCTTGGAATGGGACTTAATGTTGCAACCATGTGACTCAAGGGTGAAGGTTGCTACCAACTGAGTGTCCTGGATGGTCAGAGAAGGTTTAGACAGATTAGATTAGATTACTTACAGTGTGGAAACAGGCCCTTCGGCCCAACAAGTCCACACCGACCCGCCGAAGCGCAACCCACCCATACCCCTACATTTACCCCTTACCTAACACTACGGGCAATTTAGCATGGCCAATTCACCTGACCCGCACATCTTTGGACTGTGGGAGGAAACCGGAGCACCCGGAGGAAACCCACGCAGACACGGGGAGAATGTGCAAACTCCACACAGTCAGTCGACTGAGTCGGGAATTGAACCCGGGTCTCAGGCGCTGTGAGACAGCAGTGCTGACAGGTGGCACAGTGGCTCAGTGGTTAGCACTGCTGCCTCACAGCGCCAGGGACCCAGGTTTGATTCCAGCCTTGGGCAGCCATATGGAGTTTGCACATTCTCCCCGTGTCTGTGTGGGGTTTCCTCCAGGTGCAGTTCAGGGTGAATTGGCCATGCTAAATTGCCCATAGTGCTCAGGGATGTGTAGATTAGGTGCATTAATTAGGGTAAATGTAGCGTGATAGGGTAGAGGAATGGGTCTGGGTGGGTTACTCTTTGGAGGGTCAGTTGGACTGAAGGGCCTATTTCTACTCTGTGGGGATTCTGTACTTCGAGACACTGTTGAGCATGAACCCACTGAGCCTATGTTTATTCAAGACCTGGATCCTCATTTAAGCACTCCTTCCTATCGCTGATGAAGAGTGGTCTAGATCCTCTCTCTCCATAGATACTGCCTGACTCGCTGTGATCTCCAGCATTTCTTGTTTTCAGTTCAGTCTCTAGCATCTGCAATAATTAGCTTCTCCTCCTTCCAATCACTCTGCCCTCTTTCTACTCCCACCATTGACGACTACCAGCAGAAAGCTCGTGTTCGTCTCCGGAACTACCTCACTAACTACTGCTACCTTGCCACTTCTTCACACCCACCAGCTCCTTTAAAACTCACTTCCTGGATCATTCTTTAAATGATCCATCCTAATCTTTGGATTCCTGGCTCTGTGTGCTGTTCCTTACACCTACTTGTGAGCAGCCTGGGGACTTTACATAAAAGGCCAGATGGAAAGCCAGTCTTGTCATGGTATAAATTACATGAGCTTATCACATACACAAAAAAACACTCCAGCCGAATGCATGCAGAATGTGCAATTTCAAAGCAGGGAAGGGATCCCCATCCAACATCTGAAAATTCTTTCCAGCCCACCCTGCTTCTGGGTGGTCTCACATTTTTCAAATGCATTGTCTTTTGCTCCATTGTGAGCAAGGGTTTGCAGTGTCACTTGTAACAATTAGTAATCTGCCCTTTGAGACTCAAGTAAGGACCACATCTGATTTTATTTGGTTGCAAGCAGACAGTTAGAGGTAGCTATCCTGCCTTTCCTACCTATTTTCTGTGCCCCATCCTATCTCCCTCAGTGTCATTTTTCCATGAACATATAACGTGTGAACTTTAGTCATACAGAAAAAATATCAGTCGCTTGTTACTTTGGAAGTTTATTGCACACACGCAGAAATAGCCAGCCCAACATATGACACGGAAGCCAAGAGTGAGCAATGTTTAGAAAAAGGAAACCAGTTTTACCAGTGATGATCCTGTATATTAATGCAGTGCTTTATGGATGCACATATAATCAGGCTAAATCAGTTCAGAAAAAGGTCTCTCTCATGGATTTGCTAGTTGTTTGCATAAATCTAACGTATTTGATGCCAGCAATTTCAGTAAACAACAAGAAGGTTAACAACAAGTTATAGATTTGTTTCTGTTGAGGATGAATTGTTTCTCAGGACATTAGTGGGAGCTTCCTTTTGATCGTTGAATCAAAGAATTCTGGTAGAATCCCTTTTTTTAAAATTCTGTTAACGCGGATGAAATGACCTCAGTCCGAGCCCAGAGTGCGGTTCGACAGTCGGTAACTTTATTAAAGTATGTAACGCCGGCGGAGACCAATCAAGGTTTGAATCTCGATCGCTCTAACGTTTCCCGTGCGATGTTACAAGTTATATACTTCATGAATCAGGATGTAGGAGATTGGGTATGAATGAGTGTGAATGGTGGTACTCATGGCTGGAGTATGTGTGAATGTCAAGCTTCCTGCCGTCCTCGGAGAGTCGGCAGCGTACACAACAGGTGTGTTGTTCATTTTTATGTGAATGGGTCCGGGTGCTATCTGCTTGTCTCTCCGTGAGGGCTGGAGGCTAGCACCCCCCTTTGTTACTTCCAAAGTGTTAGGTTCATCCTTTTGTGTAGGGCTGTTTTACATGATCAGGTTATGGGTGTGTGTCAGTTGGAGTCTTGACGAGATTATAAGGTGGGTTTCGATCTGTGAGTCATGACCATTGTCTGGAGTCCTGACTAGTGTCTGGTCTGGTTTGTATTTGGATCTGTCTTTGGGTCCCCTTCTCCCGATCACGTGGACGGGCTGGCAGCTGCTGTCTTAAAATGGATACTACTGGCTTAAAATGGATATGGCTGGTTTTCCCAATGTGGGCCTTGCTCCATGGTAAACACGGGGCGGTTTATGCCCGCCTTCAATTCCTTCACCCAATAAGGGCATCTCTGGCGAGGCCATCATTTGTTGCCCATCTTTAATTGCCCCAGAGGGCAGTTAAGAGTCACCCACATTGCTGTGGGTCCGGAGTCACATGTAGGCCAGACCAGGTAAGGATGGCAGATTCCTTTCCTGAAGGACATGAGTGACCGAGATGGGTTTTTCCGACAATCGACAATGGATTCATGGTCATCATTTGATTCTTTATTCCAGATATTTTTGATTGAATTTAAATTCCGTTGTTTGTTGTGGCAGGATTTGAACCCAGGCCCCCAGAACATTACCTGGATTAACAGTCCAGCGATAATACAGCTAGGCCCCTTGAAATCTGCTGAATGACATCTCCAATAAAGACCAGCTTGGATCACTGGTCATACTGCCTGTGAGGCAGGGACCTGTTAAACATGTGACTTGCATCAAGACTTGACTTGTTGACATCTCAGTTCAGTGCTGAGGGAATGCTCCATTGTCCAGAAGGGCTGCTCTTCAATTAGCATATTAAACATAAGCCCTGTCAGTTCTTTAGATAACTGATTTTCTTTTGCACTGTAATTTTACTAAAATTTCTGACCAGCGATTAACTTCAAAAGCAACTGGTAAACTGTGAAGTGCATGGGGATGTGAATGGCACCACCCAAATGAAAATTCTTGCAGTAGAATCTCAAACCCACACCGCATGAGATTCAAGGCGTGTGCACCCCAAGCCATAAGTACTTAGCAAATAATTACCAATTGAGCCAAGCCGACACCTGAAACCTATCATCTTTCTTAACCCTGCAAAGTTAGAGAAGGTAAATTCCATGCTTGCAAGAATTGTAACTTTTATTCCTCAACCTCCTTTATCTAACCCGCTTTTTTGAATTCTAGTCACTGTTATGTAGTCGTGAAAGTTTCTTGTCTGCTGTCTGTCAAGGTATAAACTGAAAAGTAATATTCTGTTCTTAACCCCATTCCACTGGATTCTGTTCCTAATCCCACACCTATAATTAAGCATGAATTGACACCGTACTGTCTGCTCCACCCAGAAGGCTAACATGGAGTGAGGAAATATTTGATTTCCATTGTTGACCTGCTGTTTCCAAGATGTTGTCTGAGTGCGGCGGGTAAAATGTATCTGACTCGGCAGTGTCAGTGCTGTGGATGAGTGGAGATCCACATTCAGTGCGATCGTGTTACAATCTTGACCTTTGTATCAGATTTTCCTATTGGGCCCAATCTTGGAATCATCCCTTTTCTTTCATCTAAGTTGCTTCTGTTAGAAGGCTTGAGAATTCTTGTTCAACATAGGGTCATAGCATGGAAATAGATCCTTCCATCCAACTTGTCCATGCTGACCAGATATCCGAAATTAATCTAGTCCCACTTGTCAGCATTTGGCCCATATCCCTCCAAAACCTTCCTATTCATATACCCATTCATATATCTTTTAAATGTTGCAATTGTACCAACCTCCACCACGTCCTCTGGCAGCTCATTCCATACACGTACCACCCTCTGCATGAAAACGTTGCCCCTTAGGTCTCTTTCCCCTCTCACCCTAAACCTATGCCCTCTATTTCTGGACTTCCCCACCCAAGGGAAAAGGCTTTGTCTATTTATCCTATCCATGCTCCTCATGATTTTATAAACCCGTATAAGGTTACCCCTCATCCTTCGACGCTCCAGGGAAAACAGCCCTAGTCTGTTCAGCCTCTCCCTATAGCTCAAACCCTCCAACCCAACAACATCCTGGTAAATCTTTTCTGAACCCTTTCAACTTTCACAACATCCTTCGTATAGCAGGGACCAGAATTGAACATAGTATTCCAAAAGTGACCTAACCAATCCAAGTATGAAAATATCTAACTCCTGAAATGAAGAGGTGATAAAATTGGAACTGGGGAGAGGGAACTGGTAAATAAGTTCATTGTGGTTGCCTGAATGAGGTTTAAACTGAAGTCCCGATTTCTTTGACAAGGTAAGAATCATTCTCTGAATCGTTGTAAAAGAGAAAGTTGCTGTAGTCCCAGAGGACTCCCTTTCATTCGAGTCAGCTGACTGGTGGGTGAGTTTAACCTGAAGGTCACCTCAGGCCAGGGCAAGGTTGGGTAGACAGGATTTTCATGGTGACTGTGGCTGGAACGGGGTAATTGAACTTGTGCTTTGTTAGTGTAACTCAGCATCGCAAACCAGCTGTCCAGCCAGCTGAGCTAACCAAACCTTGCCCCATTGTGTTGTACATGGCAAGACGAAGGGAGGAAGAGAAAAAAAACAAGAGCCAGTCAACCTGAGTGTAACACCGAGCCATACAATGCAGGAGACCGAAGCATTGGAACGCTACAAAATTAAAATAATTAATGGCCCCAGGGCACTGTGGCTCAACCCATCTGACGTTGAGGCAGGTAGGTGTGATTCTGGAACATTCCGTACTCTTGACTGATGAGGGTTCTAACAGGTCAGAAGACATAAGTCATGATATAAAATGGAAGCCAAGTGGCTGCAGGAACATGCAATGAATATGAGCATAGCCCCCCACCAAGCCTTGATTGATTAGGGACACCAGTCCTAACAGTACAATCTGAGTTGGGTTTTAATTATCTCCTCCAACCGCACGAGACCAAATTTTGCTGGACAATCAATCTCCGATTGTAAACAGTCCAGTTTAGAAAGGTAGGGTTCCCTCAGTGTGGCTGGTGTTTAAGGCACAGCTCAAAAGGGATGTGCTTTGTTGCCTGTGTAAAAGGAAAAAAAGGCAGGTTGGAAGCACAGGTAAAGGTTTTAACAGATGTGTCGTGTAATTAAATGTTTCCACGCCCCTGCTGTTGTAGTTCTGAGAACACAGCACTGTTTTTGAAACAGCAGTCTGTAGGAAAATGATGTCATGCTCTTTGGCTAAGTATTTAGGAGACAGAGGCCCTGGGGGAATGGATTTATGCAAGCAGGCAAGCGACCCTGAGCCAGATGCCTTATCTTTTAATATACAATATAGACACAATATGTTATCCATCATCAGTGCAAAGAATAATGAGGTTTAGGTGAACCACCAATTACAGGATGCTAAAGCTATGCGGAGCTCAGTCAGATATGAGACTCCCAGTCAGCTTGAATTGTCTAAATTTTCATGATGATACATATTCTACTCCGTCTCCATCTGACCAAGTATCAGGGGTGTCACTGGACTCTGAGAATATGCTGACAGGCCAACAGTGATCTACTTGTTAAATCTGCTCATATTATCAACGAAATACTCTTGGAATATTTTGAATGCTCTACAGTATTAGAACTTCTAGCCTGACTACCTGATGCCTTCTCAGAGCATAGTTTTGATCCAGCTGTGATTGCTCCTGTTGTTGAGTAGCCTGCTGATAGCCCTCAGGTTCACAGACACAGAATGGCCACAGTGAAAAAATCCTGCCAAGTAATCCACTATCTTCTGACGTGGGATAATGAACCTAAACAGACATATGTTCCCAGGAGCTGTGCTCATATGCTTACTGAGCTCCCCCTCAAATATATCTTTGCCACTAGCTTCATGTTGAGCAGTCTAATCCTGTTCCCTGTCTTCAGCTTTTCCAGCACCACACTTAAGACTCTAATCTCCACCATCTGCAGTCCTCACTTTCTCCTCGTCGCTGTAACCTCACTGCGAAGTCTCTTCCAAGGATGCCTACCTTGAAGAAGTTCTCCTCCTCTCTCTACAAGGAGCTCAATGAGTCTGTCTCTCACTACACTCCGCAGGTCATCTCTTCAGACCTATCCCCAGAAACCCCCCTTATCTCACCACCCCCTTTACTCAGTCTCATTCCTGATGAACAGCTTTTGCCCGAAATGTCGATTTTCTTGCTCCTCGGATGCTGCCTGACCTGTTGTGCTTTTTCAGCACCACCTTCTCGACTCTAGCCAAACTAGCCCTGTGTGTTTAACTTCTTGGGTTATATTTTTTTCCCTCAATTCAAATTTTTAAGAGTCTGATGGCCCATCAAGTTGGCGCCGTACCTCTGAAGAACATCCCATCCAGACCTATCCCTGTAACCCTGGCCTACAGGGCTACCCATGACTCACACATCCAGCCTGGACGCTATGGGACAATTTGGCACGGCCAGTTCACCCTAACCTGCATATCTTTGGCCTGTGGGAAGAAACGAGAGCAAACCCATGCAGACACGAGGTGAATGTGCAAACTCCACATAGGCAATCCACCTGAGGCTGGAATCAAACCCAGGCCCCTGGCACTGTGAGGTAGCAGTGCTGACAACTGAGCTACTGTGCCACCCTATAAAAATGAATTATTTTAGGATGGAAATGAATGAGCACTTGTTTGCTAATCAAATCTACCCAACCTTAGTTTGGCTGGTTTCAGATAAATGAAATGACCGAGGGTACTGTGGGATATAGATAATCCATGAATGACACTGATATTAAAGCTCACAAATGAAGAATACACAGATGAGCTAATGCAGAGCAAATTTACAAATGGATGTTTTGTAAAAGGCTCCATTGCGAGTTGGCTTTAGATAAGATTACTCACAGTGTGGAAACAGGCCCTTCGGCCCAACAAGCCCACACTGACTCTCCGAAGCGCACCCACCCAGACCCATACATTTACCCCTTACCTAACACTACGGGCAATTTAACACGGCCAATTCACCTGCCCTGCACATGTTTGGACTGTGGGAAGAAATTGGAGCACCCATAGGAAACCCACGCAGACACGGGGAGTACGTGCAAACTCCACACAGTCAGTCGCCTGAGGCAGGAATTGAACCCGGGTTTCTGGCGCTGTGAGGCATCAGTGCTAACCACTGTGCCACCGTGTGTCCTACACACTTCAGAAATATTTAATAAGTTTGACAGTTTAAGTTTTTTTTTGTTTTGTTTAAATGTCAGTGGCAGCATGCATGTTTTGACACAACAGCAGTAGAAGCCTCACAAGTTCTGAACAATTTGGATAACTTTGTCTGACTGTGGAACTGTTTCACCTACTCCCTGCAGTTATGCATTCTACCACATGTTTGACAGAGCGATCCCTCCTAAAGTGAATACCTGCAGCAAAGCTGTCAAAATGATGACTGAACATTTTGTATAAAGGAAGGATCTTGGGAAAATGTTTCAAAGATGACGAGAGAAATCCCGGAAGTGGGAATTGAAAGTGGCGTCGACTGATAATGTGTTGAAAGGATTGAGAAAGTTTAAAAAAAAACAACGAAAGATGATTATTAACAAAAATGGGAGAAAATAAATACAAAAGCAAATAATATCAAAAGTAGAGACATGGCTAAACCCCTTTCAAAATGAGTCTGTCGTTATTATAACAGGGATTGGAGTCATGGAGATATCCAGCACAGAAACAGACCCTTCAGTCCAACTCGTATATGTTAGATTAGATTAGATTCCCTACAGTGTGAAAACAGGCCCTTCAGCCCAACCAGTCCACAGCGATCCTCCGAAGAGTAACCCACCCAGACCCATTTCTCTCTGACTAATGCACCTAATGCTGTGCGCAATTTAGCATGGCCAATTCACCCTGACCTGCACATCTTTGGACTGTGGGAGGAAACCCACGCAGACCCTGGGAGAATGTGCAAACTCCACACACAGTCGCCAGAGGCTTGAATCGAATCTGGGTCCCTGGCACGGTGAGGCAGGAGTGCTAACCACTGAGTCACCATGCCGCCCCAGATATCCCAACCTAATCTAGTCCCACTTGATAGAGTTGCATAAGTACTTTCCATCGGGTCTTCATCGTACAAGACACTACTAGCATTCCAGAAATACTAAATACTCAGGGGTAAAAGGATGAGAGGAAATAAACACAATGGCCTGAATCTTACGAAATGTTTAGCCCAGCCTGTTCTTTTGGTTATGTGTATTGGAAGGGTGTTCACTATGAGAACTAGTGGATTTTCTCATTGTATCTTATCAAACTTGCCTCTTTAACGACCAATCCTGCCCCCATGTCATCCGTTATGTCTGATTACAGGCCTGTCTTACCATATAGTGGGCGGCACGGTGGCACAGTGGTTAGCACTGCTGCCTCACAGCGCCTGAGACCCGGGTTCAGTTCCCGACTCAGGTGACTGACTGTGTGGAGTTTGCACGTTCTCCCCGTGTCTGCGTGGGTTTCCTCCGGGTGCTCCGGTTTCCTCCCACAGTCCAAAGATGTGCGGGTCAGGTGAATTGGCCATGCTAAATTGCCTGTAGTGTTAGGTAAGGGGTATATGTAGGGGTATGGGTGGGTTGCGGGTCGGTGTGGACTTGTTGGGCCGAAGGGCCTGTTTCCACACTGTAAGTAATCTAATCTAATATTGTTCCCAGAACAATGTGCTACCTAGCAGCTATCCCAGAGTTCATTGGCTAATGCCATCTTTAGACGCACCAGACAAGCACTGTTAGTGCAGAGTGGTCCTGCATGGTTCCGATGGGGACATTGGTGCCCTGCTGTGTGGGTGGGTAGGAAGCGAGAGATCCTCCTGGACTTGATAGTTCGGAGACAGTGCTTCCTGTTTGCCCAGGAACAGCAGTAGAGGCTACAACATCAGAGCATGCCAGCCTGGTCAGTGCAGTCTTAGCCATCTGGAGGAATGCCCAGAGCTGAAGGAGAATGGTCAATGATCTTCTCCATTCCGCTAGTATAAGTGCCAACATTCCTCTCTCCAATATACCACAATCACTCCATCTCTGCTACTGCACCCACCTCCCATTAAGGAGGGAGGTTCCAACACTTCAGTGATTATCTGCGACATCTTCTCTCTCTCGTCCTCACCCGTCACAAGTCCCAAACACTCCTCACCCCGTGTTCCCTTGTTCTGCCTAATCCTTCACAGAGAAACTCCCTCTGACAGAAACAGCGGGACCACCCACTTTCAGTTCCCTTAATACCTGTCAACCATCTACTCCTCCCCCACTCAGAAAAAGAGAACAGCCCTCCGTGAGCAGAAAGGGTTAACCCAGGTGGTGGTGGGCTGCCTGACATCCAGCATCTCACCCCTCATGGAGAACGTCTGACCGGGAAGACTCCGAATGGCCAGCTGACTAACAATGCCCAAGCCTCTGGGGGGATATCGGAGGTTGATCTTGACTTATTGACACATTGCCAGGAACCCCTGCTCCTGTACCCCTCCATAGCCCTTGACTGAGGCCTGCTGACAACCATGACATGTTTCTTGGCCTTGTGCCTGAGCTGACCAACAAGGCAAGACAGAATTGATATGAGCCTTGTATCATTAGCTGAGGAGGAGAACTGCAAAAGGCAAGGCAAGGTAGGGATGCTGTGTGCAGCTAGATAGTGCACCCTCGTTCTGATCCTATCATAGTGAGAGTTATCATTAGGCAAATCGTAGAACTTACTATAAAGGACATAACTAAGAAATACATAATATAATCAGGCAGAGTCAGCGTGGATTAATGAAGGAGAAATCATGCCTGACAAATGTAATAGAATTCTTTGAGAGGATAACAAGAAAACACCGTGGGCGGCACGGTGGCACAGTGGTTAGCACTGCTGCCTCACAGCGCCTGAGACCCGGGTTCAATTCCCAACTCAGGCGACTGACTGTGTGGAGTTTGCACGTTCTCCCCATGTCTGCGTGGGTTTCCTCCGGGTGCTCCGGTTTCCTCCCACAATCCAAAGATGTGCGGGTCAGGTGAATTGGCCACGCTAATTGCCCGTAGTGTTAGGTAAGGGGTAAATGTAGGGGAATGGGTGGGTTGCGCTTCGCCGGGTCGGTGTGGGCTTGTTGGGCCGAAGGGCCTGTTTCCACACTGTAAGTAATCTAATCTTAATATATAAAGGGGGACCGTTGATAAGGTATTTTTGAATTTCCAAAAGATGTTTGACAAGGTTCTAGACATAAGGCCACTTCATAAGATAATAGCACATGGCGTTGGAGAGGGATATAGACAGGTTAAGCGAGTTGGCAAAATCTTGCCAGACAGAATATAATGTGGGAATATGCGAGGTTATGCATTTTGGCAAGAAGAATGCAGGAGCCGGATATTATACAGGAGCTGTTGCCTCCTGTTATATAGAAGACATTATTTAAAGAGAAAAAGGCTGCAGAACAGAGAGATGTGGGGGTTCTCATGCATAAATTGCAAAAAGCGAACTTCGAGTTCAGTAGGTAGGAGGGAAAGCAAATGGAATATTATCCTTTATTTAAAACAGAATGGAGTAAACACAAAATGTTCTAATTGTATGAGGCACTAGTTAGACCAAATATAGAAAATGTGAACTCATCCTTGATCTGAGGAAGGATACATTGGCATTGGAGGTTGCTTGGAAAGGGCTAACTAGATTAATCCTGGGTATGAGGGGAGGCTAAGATTTGTCCTGTACGCATTGGAGTTCACACGACCAAGAGACAACCTTACCAAAACACACAAGATCTTAGAAGACTTGACAGGGTAGATACAGAGAGGTTGTTACCTGTCGGAGAGCTGAGGACCAGAGGTCACAATCTCCAGGTAACGGGTTACCCAGTTAGGACAGAGGTGAGGAAACTCTTCTCTCAAAGCATAGTGCATCTGTGGAATTCTTTACCCGGTGGACGTCTGGACTGGATTGTTAAATATATTCAAGCAATCGACAGAATTTTAATCAGTAAGGGGAATTGAGGGTTATGGAAAAAAGGCAGGAAAGTCAAGTTGTGGATCATCAGCTCAGACATGATCTCATTGAATGGCAGACTGAACTCAATGGGCTCAGTGGCCTACTGCTGTCCCTATGATGTATGCTAATGAAGGGACGGGTGCATAAGATGTCAATAAAGGTGACAGGATTTGGAAGGTGATTTAAATTTGGAGAAGATTGCTGAAAGGGGCTTCGAGGATTCTGTTCCCTTAAGGTTTTCCCAGTTCCCGCTGTAAACTGACAAACCCATCAGGCAATGACAGAAGTCCAATGATATCTGGGCCCCTGTGCAGTCAGCACAGTAAAAGCTGGTACTCCCAACTTATTTTTGTCAACAGCAGCAATACCAGGATGATGATATCTTCAACTTTGACAATATAAACCTAACTGGTGCAATTTGGAAGGGGATAAAAGAACAAGAACAATGGGTGAGCATGTGTGGGTACCTTTGAAAACAGGACACGAGTTGAGAAGGTTGTTAAAAAGCAATAGGTATCCCAACTTTACTAACAATGTCAGAATGCAAAAACAAATAAATCAGTGAAGGCTCTGAATTCTGGTGCTCTGTTTGGAGTAAGAGGCAGTTGAGGGCCTGTGCAAGGGGCAGTTGAGGGCCTGTGCAAGAGGCAGTTGAGGGCCTATGTGAGGGGCAGTTGAGGCCTGTGAAAGGGGCAGTTGAGGGCCTGTGTAAGGGGCAGTTGAGGGCCTGTGTAAGAGGCAGTTGAGGCCCAAGGGGCAGTTGAGGGCCTGTGTAAGGGGCAGTTGAGGGCCTGTGTAAGAGGCAGTTGAGGGCCTGTGTAAGGGGCAGTTGGGGGCCTGTGAAAGGGGCAGTTGAGGCCCAAGGGGCAGTTGAGGGCCTGTGTAAGGGGCAGTTGAGGGCCTGTGTAAGAGGCAGTTGAGGGCCTATGTGAGGGGCAGTTGAGGCCTGTGAAAGGGGCAGTTGAGGGCCTGTGTAAGGGGCAGTTGAGGGCCTGTGTAAGAGGCAGTTGAGGCCTAAGGGGCAGTTGAGGGCCTGTGTAAGGGGCAGTTGAGGCCTGTGAAAGGGGCAGTTGAGGGCCTGTGTAAGGGGCAGTTGAGGCCTGTGAAAGGGGCAGTTGAGGGCCTGTGTAAGGGGCAGTTGAGGCCTGTGAAAGGGGCAGTTGAGGGCCTGTGTAAGAGGCAGTTGAGGCTGTGAAAAGGTGCAGAATGCATTTATCAGAATGGTACCAAGGAATAAGGGGCCTGGGTGGACAGATTGGACTGTTCCTCTTTACCCAGTGAAATTCAAGAGAAGGAGCAAATTACTACAGATGCTGGAACCTGCACTGAAAGCAAAAGTACTGGAATTCACGGTGGGTCAGGCAGACAGAGAGAGAGCTAACGTTTTGAGTCTAGATGACTCTTCATCAAGTCCAAGAGAAGACTAGATTGAAGTACTTGAAAAACAAGAATGGGTTTAGTCATGTAAGTGAGCAGGAAATTTGTCTCCAGTGGTGGCAGCCAGAACACGGGGTTCTGGGGAAAGAGGAATTGGATCAATGGGTCTGCTCCTATTGCAGGCTGATGTACCATACAATGGTGCAATAAGGGTGAATGTGGCATGTCAATGAAAGGCTGTCATGCCAAGAGAAATGACACTGGCCTCCACACATTCACGTGGTTGAGCAGAAACTGGAGAAACCAGGTAACGAAAAAAAATCTGAGCCCCTACCAATGCCCCCTTTGCTTTCATGTAATAAATTCCTTAGTCGAGCACGATGTCAAATTTCCTTGAAGTGTCTCTTGCTGTGCAGTGGTAGTGTCCCTAACTCTGCGCCAGGAGGCCCAAGCTCAAGTTCCAATTGCTGCAGAGGTGTGCACCAAAACCTCTGAACAGGTTCTTTCCTTTCACTAAGTTATTTTTCTTGGTGAGGAGCTGAGAGCGATGTGAAAGTCTGGAAGTTTGAGTGATATGTTCTCTGAGATGGATGTAGCAAAGGTGGGAGGGGGGGTGATTTTGTTTTTTTTTAAAAAGTGGCTTCTATGTCAATCTGAATTGATTAACAACTGTGACCATCAAAATGGTTTGTGCGTTGGAACGAGTAGATATTTAAGTTGGAATTCATTTCTTTTTGAGTTTTGATTCCGTCTGTCCCTTCCAATGTTTATTTAACATGCCAAGCTCAATAACCTGCAAGGTGTTAAACGTGAAGAAGGGCTTATGCCCAAAACGTCAATTCTCCTGCTCCTTGGATGCTGCCTGACCTGCTGCGCTTTTCCAGCAACACATTTTTCAGCTCTGATCTCCAGCATCTGCAGCCCTCACTTTCTCCAAGGAGTTAAACTTGGTTTGTGGGGTGTCAGTGTTGGAATGCCTACCCCTTCTGTATCCTTGGTACAGGTTACCTGATATTTACCCCTGTCACAGGGTTCACCTTTTAACTTCATTCAGTGAGAGCAATCCAACTGCAGGCCAGTGAAGTTAAACCCAGTAGCTGAGTCTTCAGTAATGGCTGCCTCTATATATTTTGTGTGTGTAGCTTGCTTCTGTGAAGGAAGTGGTGGTTGCCACAGGATGTAATATCAGGAAAGGCTGCCACAATTGAACAGTAGCTTGCAAATTCTCTCCCTTTTTATGTATTTTCTCACAGACAAGCAATTAGCAGTGACAGTGTGTAACAAAAAAAAAGACACAAACGCCGTGGCTCTCATTCTTCTCTGCTAATATTCAGTGTTGTTAGAGGGTTTTATTTTAAAGAGGACTGTGCAGTTGACAAGGGTGGCTTAACCCCACCTCCCACCCCCACAATCCAGGCAACAAAAAAAAACTGCTTCCAACTCTGCACATCAGAAAGCCACCAGCATTGCCTAAATGCAGAGCCTTCTCTGTACCCTAATTAGCATGACTAGTTTGATGGATTTAGACAACAGCACTCTGAAGGGGGAAGCCCAGCGTTCAGCTTTCTCCCCCCTTCAATGAGCAGGCTTTTCCTGCTCTCTCTGATGCCGTGGTAATTTACTGCGGGCACTGGTGGCCGTCGGCTGTCGAATTAATTGATCAGCTTTTGTGACTCTGGCAGCGGTCCAGCGGAGTGTCTGTCTGTTGTGTGAAGTGCACCACCCCTGCAAAGAGTTTGAAATGTAAGCTGCCTGGATTTCTCTCTCTCTCTCTCTCTCTCCCCTTCTGGCAAAGTGCTGTGACTGCTTGTGTGATGTGTATGCATGGGGAGAGAGAAATGGATCAGTAGACAACAAGAGGATCATCAATTTACACCAGTCAGACTAACAGATAAGTGCTTGCTTTTTTGGGGGGGGAGGTGTTGGGAGCGGAGGGGGTTGTGTGATTCAGAAAAGGTGGAAAAACAGAGAGAGAGAGAGAGAGCCTGTTCTTCATTCTTAGTACCTGAGCATTATCCTTTGAATCAATCCTTTCTCTCAAGTACAAGAACATTTGTGTGCTGATGTGCTGCAATAAATGCCTGTGAAGTTTATTTGACTCCAGCTGAAAAGGTCTTGATAGACTTCATTCTGCCTCCATTGTCTCAGGAGTGTTTGGAAAGCAGAGTACAAATAGCCTGTTGGCAACTACAGCCTGGCTCCATTAGTGGGCTCCATCTGTGATTGGTTTTGCCTGGAAACCAGGAGGCTAGGGATGAATAATTGATGTGTATTGTGCAGTAGCTGGACATGCAGAGAGCTGGACGCCCTGAGAGGACTGGGAAAATAGCTGCTGGCTGGCTGTTAACTGAGATGAAGGCAGCCCCTGGCTGTCTTTGTTCTGCCGCACTTGAATGCTGGCTAGAAGTGGGCACAGGCAGGCAGACATATGTGGCCTTTTAGTGCATTGGAGAAAACGAGGCACGGGCAAGGAGCGGGGCAGGCAGCAGTGTGGCCAGCATTTGGTCTGGTAAGTTGGTTTTGCCTTGGCTACAAGGGGAAGGAGGGTTCTCAAGTCCTTCATAGAAAAAGGATTCTGGGTAAGGTTGTGTGCTAGCTGTGTTGTCAAATGGAACAGGCGGTAGAGGATAAACATCTGACTTTAACTGGGAAGTGGGACACATTTGCATACTGTGGTTGCTCATTTTGCTGCCTGAAGGCATTGATTTGGGGGAGGGGAAGGAGGCCCCGCTAATTTATAAGGCACTTTTCTACGTGCTGAAGAGTCCCACAGGAGCGGTGTTCAACCAGACACTTCTCTGCACTCTCCTGCTAATTTGACCTGGGTGCACAGTTCCATTGTTAAAAGGAAAAACCAAGTTGCTTCCAGTCCTTTCACATTAACAAAAGGCAGTAACATAAGGCCCAGGAAAGGGTTTCCACTGCCGTTAAGACAATCCTGGTCAGTTTTCCATCTATTTAGGTGCCCCCCTTCAATGCAAGAAGCACCCTCTCCACAGAAGTGTTCCTATAGATGGGTAGTTATTAGGCAAGTTGGGAACTGAGTGTCAAAGACACTGCAAGAGTCAGTTTGGTGCCAAGCAATGGCCTAGCCTATTATTGCTGGACTTGTAATCCAGAGAGGAGAAAGTGAGGACTGCAGATGCTGCAGATCAGAGCTGAAAATGTGTTGCTGGAAAAGCGCAGCAGGTCAGGCAGCATCCAAAGAGCAGGAGATTCGATGTTTCGGGCATAAGGAAGGGATCATGCCCGAAACGTCGATTCTCCTGCTCTTTGGATGCTGCCTGGCCTGCTGCGCTTTTCCAGCAGCACATTTTCAGTTGTAATCCAGAGAGCCAGGAATGTTCTGGGGACCCAGATTCGACCTATGGCAGGTGGTGAAATTTGTATTCAGTAAAAACGACTGGAATTAAGAATCCAATGATGACTGTGAATCTGTTAATGAATGCCGGGGAAAAACCCACCAATGTTTTTTAAGGAAGTAAACTGCCATCTTTGTCTGCTCTGGCCTACACGTGACTCCAAACCCACAGCAATGTGGTTGACTCTTAAGTGCCCTCTGGGAAATTAAGGATGGGCAATGAATGCTGGTCCAGCCAGCGGCACCCTCATCTCATGAATGAGTTAAAAAAAAAGTGGCTTAATATTGCAGGATGAGTGACCAATGGGCATGGAAAATCCTGGAAACATACAGCCAAATGCTCAGCATCTGAAAAAGGACAGTATTGTGGAGCTTTTGTCAGAGGTTGTGAACTGAGCCCTGTTAGTTTGTATGTAGTTCCTTGCTGGGCTGGAGAGGCCTGCTTACATTGTTGGTTTCACCTCAGGCCTAACCAAGCCAACATGGGGAAAGTGTCCTGATACTGGTACAAGGCTGACTTAATTGATAATGCTACTGTTCAACCCTCCGAAGAGGTGCAGACCACGTACAACATCCAGAGTTTGACTTTAAATAGCTTTGCCTCTCATGTAGGTTGGAGAGATTGAATGAGTGGAGATGCTGCATGTGTAGAGCCAGCTCAGAGTTTGTCACCTGATAACGTTCATCATGTTTTAGATCGGAACATTTCCATTTTCAAGAATTCCTTGTGCTTCCCTGTGAGTTTCCCTAACCCTAACTGTAAACCTAACCCTATCACATCTTCACATTGAGTATGGGCCATTGATTCCTGTGAAATGGGCCTCAAACAGGTGGCTGTCCCTCAGAGTAAACTTCCTTGAACTCTTACGACAGGTTTTATTTCAGCCAGTTCTATGTTTTAAGTTACGAAGAGTTCCATTACGTTACGAGGATTCCATTTATCATCCATTCCTAGATGTCTTGAGAAGGTGCTGGAGCTCATTGGCTGATTGACTTGCTAGGCTCCTATTAATCATTCAAGAATAGAATGTGGATCAGAGCCGCACATAGGCAAGTGTGGGAATTTTTTGGGAATGGTACAGTTGTTCTGCCCCTGATCGTGCAGCCAATTGTAACTTTTGGACGGGATAAATAATCAAGAGGGAAAGTTTTGTATAAAGATTAGGAGTCTAAGTTGGTTAGAAAACTCTCTCAAAGATCCAGTGCCAACTGCCTATGTCCTGTGCTATATGATTCTATGGGTCATTACTGATAGGCATTGATTAAGCAATTGACTTTTTCTTGCACACTGTATTCTACTGGCCATTTTGCTTCCAAATAACAGTGTACAGGTGGCCAGATTGATTGAGTTCATCTTGACATGTTGGCATGGTGGGAACTGAACTGACCATGTTTGTGTTGTTCGTGTTCAGCGCTATGATGACTGCACTAACACAGCTAGATGTCTGGTGCCTGCAAATGCCCTAACAGTTAGGTGGCAGCACCTTAATTTAGAGCTGCCTCTGTCAGATTTGTTGATATTATCTCATGACCGTGTGATTGTTCCAAATAATACTGACCCAGAATGTCCCCATCCATCTGTGCCACAGATGATTGGGCATCCCTTTCACAACAAACTTACTGGAAGACTGGCTAGGTGGTACTGAGTGAAATGAAGGAGTGTATGCAAAACAGTACAAACGTCCCTAGGATCGAACACGTAGTTTACAAGAATTTCTAGTTTACAATCCATCTCACTACTAAAATTGTGCTTCAATTGACTTCAACTCTAGATTTGAAAGGGAAAAAAAGCCTTGCAATTATCTTTAATTCATGCATCCTCCATCACCCCCGGACATCCTGAAGTGCGTTACAGCCAATAAAGTAGTCTTGGACTCAGTCACTGTTGTAACTTAGGAAAGTCAGCAGCTAATTTGAGTACAGTAACTTCATGTAAACAACATTGTATTAATGACTGGATAATCTTGTTTCTTTATAATTGATGAAGAAATGGTGGTCAGGATAGATCAGAGAAATAGCGAAACAGTGCCAGGTAAGGATGGATCGGGCTATAGTTTAGCATCTTGTCCAAGACCTCTCTGACAGCAGCGTACCGAGTGTTGACCTTGACCTCAAGGGCTCGAGTTTCTGGCACGCAGCTAGCGCCCGGAACTTTCTGTCTTGATCATGTCAGTGATCCCCAGAGACACAGCCAGGGTTTGGGACACACAGCTGGACAGCATCAAGTGGCCTGGCTTTCTTGGAGGTGGGGCTCCTCCAGTAACACCCAGAGAGCTTTCCAAGGAACCTTTGGACTCCATTTGTACCAAACCATGAAGATCCTGTTGTCGATGCTGTTTCCTTGGAAACACTGGCAACTGACTGACTGTACGCATTTACAATTATGTAACCAGCTAGCTCTCTCAAACTCATTTCTGAAGAAGGGTCACAAGATCTCAACTTGATTTCTCTCTCCACAGATCAGCTAGCTTTCATTTCAGATCTCCAGCATTCACAGTATTTTGTTTGTATTCCCTTAAGCTGACTGCACGTTCGGAAGCTTGCGTTTTTTTTTCATGACTGTGAAGGATTTTATTTAGAGTTTCGGCCTACCCAGGTTTTGAGCATCCCTTTGGCTGTATTTCTGCAGTTTAGAAGCACCTCAGGCTTTTGTGTGACCCCAGAGGCCTGCATGTTCATGCTTGTGACCAACCTGACTTTGACCTTGTCGCTTTACCGAGAATCCCTGTGATTGCTGATCCAGGTTGGTTCCCAGTCCAGCGAAGGCCTCTTTTAACAGTCCTTGTTTTCAAATCCTGCCTTTGTTCCACTCTGTTCTGCCCCACCAGCTCTCTCTGATCTCAGTGCCCCTCCAATTCTGGCCACCTGTGTATCGACCATTTTAGTCACTACACAATTGTCAGCCCTATCTTCAGCTGTCTGGAGCCTCTGTACTGGGGATTCCTCTCTGAATCTCTACCTTTCTCATCTCAATGCCGTCACCCCTTAAAGCCTAGCTGTTCATCTTTTGATTGCCTGTCCTATGGGTGCATGTTAATTGTATTGATTCTGTGGCTTGACGTCTAATTATATTTGATAACGGAACTCAGATACTGATAGGTAGCACGAGGGGACATAGTTTTAAATTGAAAGGTGATAGGTGTAGGACAAATGTCAGAGGTAGTTTATTTAATCAGAAACTAATAGGGCCGTGGAATGCACTGCCTGTAGCAGCAGTAGACTCGCCAACTTTAAGGGCATTTAAATGGTCATTGGATAAACATATGGATGAAAATGGAATAGTGTCAGTTAGATGGGCTTCTGATTGGTTCCACAGGTCAGTACAACATTGAGGGCTGAAGGGCCTGTACTGAGTTGAAATGTTCTATGTTCTAAAGCTCTTGTGAGGCACAATGGGATTATACTAAACTGGGGTCGGTTAGCTCTGTTGGCTGGACAGCTGATGTAGCGTGATGCCAACAGCTAATTCCTGCACCAGCTGAGGACTCCCCTTCCCGACCTCACTGCACCCCTGAGGTGTGGTGACCCTCTGGTTAATCCACTACCAGTCATCTCTCTCTGTCTCTCTCTCTCTGTCTCTGTCTGTCTGTCTAATGAAAGAGCAGTCCTCTCATCTGGTAGCACTGTGGTGACATTACTTTTTGCCTAATCTTAAAGTGAAAGGCAAGAGATTTAGAGGGGATTTGAAGAAAAACCTTTTCAACTAGAAGGATCTGGAATGCATTCCCTGGGAGTGTATTTGATTTGGGAAACCTCACGACCTGTAAAAAGTACTTGGATGAGCACTTGAAGTGTCATAACATTCAAGACTGAGTCTGAAGCAGAAAAGAGGAGCTCAGGTAGGTAGTTGTATATTTGTGGCAGTACAGACACAGACTTGATGGACCAAAGGGTATCTTCTGTTCTCTCTGATTCTGTGTTAAAGGTTGCTATATAAATGTAAATTGTTGACACTGGTTGTGCCTTTTAGTTTGCAATGTATGTAAAGAAGTGAGGAGATGGGGACAATGCGGGAAGTCAGAATGTCGCAAAAGCCGAAAGAACTACTGATGCTGTAAATCTGAGGAACGGCCAATGGAGTCGAAACGTTAACTTTGATTTCTCTTCACAGCTGCTGCCAGACCTGCTGAGCTTTTCCAGCAACTTCTGGTTTTGAGTCAGACCATTGAGCTTGGCTTTGCTGGGAGGTGTGTTTAGCAGTTCTCCATTTTGGACAGAGGCCAAACCGCAGTGAGTGGAGATTTCACGTCGAGAGGAATCACACTCAGTTTCTGTCAACATAAGTCATTTCTTGTGAAGTCATTTTGGGGAATTCACCTGAACAAATTTTCCAGGGAAAGAAAGATTTGCATCTAACAAAATCTTTCACAACTGGCACGATGTCCCCCAGGGTTCTACAGCCAGAGTGTACTTTTTGAATTGTAGCCATCATTATGATGGGGGAAACAGGGCAGGGTGAGTTCCCTCCAACAGAAGTGTGATGTTTGTGGTGACGTCGGGTTAAAGTTGACTGTTAGCCTGGCATTTGGGAGGATGAGGATGAGGAGGCGATGGTACTTCTATGCTGCTTTGGAGTTGCGTTGTTGGATATGTGGCATTGGGCAGAGAGAGCTTCAGTTTAACATCTCATTTAAAAAACTGGCACTTTAAACCAGTCAGACCTCCCTTAGTGCTGCACTGGAAGTGTTAGCCTCAGGTCCTATGTTTTGAGTCTTCGAGTGAGACCTCATGGCTCAGTTGTGAGAGTGTTACCAAACGAGCCATGATTCTGTGTTTTCCCCTCTAAAGGTCTTACGGGAAAAGGCTGAGGGACTTGAGGCAGTTATTGTTACAGAAAAGAAGGTTGAGAGTTGCCTTAATAGAGACATGTAAAATGATCAGAGGATTAGACAGGGTGGACAATGAGAGCCTTTTTCCTCGGATGGTGATGGCTAGCATGAGGGGACGTAGCTTTAAATTGAGGAGTGATAGATAGAAGACAGATGTCAGAGGTAGTGTCTTTACTCAGAGAGTGGTAAGGGTGTGGAATGCCTTGCCTGCAATGGTAGTAGACTTGCCAATTTTAAGGACATTTAAATAGTCATTGGCTAAGATATGGATGACAATGGGATAGTGTAGGGCTTTAGATTGGTTTCACAGGTCGGCGCAACATCGCGGACTGAAGGGCCTGTACTCCCCTGTAATGTTCTATGTTTCATATCTTTGAACCTTGAACCTGTGTAACTTAATCATCACCTCTCAAATCAAGTGGTGCTTGGTTCATGAAAGGAAGGGTACTGCGGCCGACGCAATCAAGAGTCCAGGGTTCTGTTGCAATGCGGAGATCAGAAACATTTAAACGCTTTGTCTAAATGTAATACTGGAAGATGTTGGATGTTAAGGTTACTTTATCAAGAATAAGGGGAGTCTACAGTGAGGTGGAGCTAAGGTTAGGATAGCTGAGCTAAGAGTAGGAAAATGGGTGCATAGCCCTTGGGAAGGACATTTACGTTGTTCCGAAAGGGCTTTCAAATTGCATTGAGGACCTGAGGATCTAATAAGTGTGTGAAGCAAAATGCCGGACCAGCTAGCAATGAAGAATGGAATTTTCTTCCAAATGTTGTCACCTTATGTTAAGTTTGTATGCTATCTTAAAACAATCTCAGCAGTTTCCATTTCACTAGTTAATCCCTTCTTGGTTATCTCTTTTTTTTTAATCTCTGTTGAATTCTGCCACTTTTAAAAATGGGTCAGGCTTGTAGAGAATATGAAATGTTTTGAATGGCTTTTGGACTAAAGCAAATCTCCTGAAAATAAACAGAGATCTTAGTCATAAGCCTAATTCATGTCAAACAGACAAAGGAGAGCTTTTGTTTTGGCAATGGGTAAGAACTGGGGAAGTAATTCTGAAAACTTAGCTTTCGGCATGTAGTACAGTGATAGGGAAGCTGTCTAGCAATCTAATGACCATTGGCCGGCACTGGCTTCATATTCTGGATCATGGGCTGAAGAGATTCACAGCACGGTGTCAGAGCCCAGTAGTGACCAGCCCTGTCGTAATTAATGCAAACCATTTATCAGGATCACCCAAGTTGTGAGGGAGTGCTGCATTGTCAAAGACACTGTCCTTCAGGAAAAAAATGTGAAGTCGGGTCTGTTTGGGTGAACATTGGGTGATCTCAAAAAATCTCCAATCTATGAAGACCGAGGTTACATTGCTCTATGTCAGCACCTCCAAAACAGACAGAAAACCTGGCCTCTGATTGCTTACTTTGAAGTTGGGAGATGGCGATGGTGTGGTACTGTCATTAGGCAAGTAATCCACAGCTGGCTTCAAACTCCATGATGGTTCCTGGGAGAATTTTAATTTTTCTTTTAAAACTAGGAAATTATGAGCTTGCCTCAGTAAAGGTGAGTGTGAAGCTGTCCGCTGTTGTAAAAGGCCATCTTGGTCATTGAATGTCCTTTGGGAAGGAAACCTGCTGTCCATATCGGATCTGGCCTACATGTGACTCCAGACCCACACCAACTTGGTTGGCTGTGTAGAATTCTGACAGGATGCAAGGATGATGTCTCCCTTGACCAGGGAGTCCAGAGAAAAGGGTCATTGTCTCAAAATATGAGTGAGACCATTTCAGATTGAGATGTGGAGACATTTTGTTACTCAGAGGGTGCTGAACCTGTGGAATTCTCTACCAGTGAAGGCCACCTCCCTGAATATCTATGAGAAAAAATATAAATTTAGAGGTACATTGGGTATGAGGCGAGCAGGAGTGTGGTGTTGTGATAGAGGATCCACCATAATCATGTGAAGTGGTGGTATGACTTTGACAAGCCACACGCCCTGTTCTTGCTCCCATTTTCTCTGTTTCTATGCTGTTTGGGAACCAGCTGTGTGAAAAATGGCCGCTACAAAATGGCACCACAAAAAAAATAACTTCTCCTTTGTGAAGCGTTCTGGCACTTTGGTGACACCTGGGTTACATACAAACCAAATCTTTTTCCATACGTTGACTGCATTGGCTTAAATCAGACTCCTTCTGCAGTCTTCCCTACAGAATTAACTTTAACCTTTGGGTTTTGGCAAAAGAAAGTCATTTTTGACAAAAAAAAGCAGTCAACATTGGTTATGACTTTATCCCTGATAATTACCTCCTGGCAACCGCGCTATCTCTGTGGTTTGTTGACGGCACTGCTGTGCCACCTTGCTGTCCACTTACACAGGTAAATTCAAATGATCTGAGCCCAAAAACTGTCAATACCACAAGCTGTGCTAATGGACGCAGATGAGGAGCTTCCTGTGCTTGCTTCATGATGTCCTTTTGGTAAGACTAGCTCTTCCATACTCAGGCCTCGTCTTATTGAGAAAACGTGAAGGAAGATTTACTCTGCACTGCCCTTATTATAAGCACAAAAGAAATGTGGATTGGATAAAGCATTGTTCTTTCTGTAACTCTTCAAATTTGGCCATCCCGAATGGTGGCTCTTGATCCATGGTCTGTCAAATTCTAACCTGCTTTGGGTCGAAGTTTATGTGACAGGGTGCACTCAGTCAGTCAGAGTAAAAGCAAGGAATTGGGGAAATGGTTGTGTATGGCTTGATGTGTTCTGGTTATTTCAGGGCACCTTCTGAGAGTTGTAATGTGGACTTCTAACCTTGTGTGAGCTGATGGGAATTCAGCTGGTGGTTGGTGCAAGAAAGGAAGTGCTGTTTGTTCTAATTCCTCATATTATCAGCCAAGTTTCCCCTTGAGAAATGCAATGACTCTGTTGACCAAAGGGTTTTTTCCCCAAAAGTAGAGCTTTAGAAATAGAATCCTTGTCCCTAAGGAGTTTATGGTCATCTCCCTTCTCTCGGTGAGTAGTTTCTTTCCTTATAACTGTAGCAACTTTCCAAAAGTACTTCACTAGTTGTGAACCATTTCTAAGTAACCTGAGACTGAAAGGTGTTACCACGAATGAAGGAACTGATTTTTAACATCTACGATATTAAAGTCTGTGATACTGCCGGCCTTTGGAAAGAGGAAGTCCTGTTCAGTTCTTCTGCTGTATATCGGTACTAACCAACGTTGACCTCGCCACAGTAACTCAGTCAACAAAGAAGCAGAGTTAGCACTTGATTTGGAGTTGTGTTGAAAGAATGAAATGTTGTGCAAGTCGGTAGAGAAAGCTTGAATGAGATCTCCAGACCAGACAGCGGTTTCTTAACTTCTTCCTGAGTCATCTGCTGCTGGTTTATGGCCAGGGGAGAGTCTCCGGTTTGTGATGTACAGAACACAGTGAAAGAGATGATCTCATTTCAAAAACTTCCAATGATTCTTTTGATTTGGTGGCAGTTGTTAAATTGACTGGAATTTGCGATACATGATGCTAATAAAAATGGCACTGAACACCATCACCACTGTCATGTCAGATGGTCAGCTTTAAAATGCAATTAAACCCAAATTGTAATTTAAGTCAATTATTGTTTATACTTGTTTTAAATGGGAGGGCACTGAGAGGTTGACATGAGATGGACATTTCATCTGTACATGATGGCATGTATGCCTCAAGTCTCATTCTGAGGGAAAGGTTTTATTGTTCAAACTAATAGTGATGACCACAAAAAGGAGATGTCTTCTTGCATGCTGTGCGGGGGAAGAGATTGCATTTGCAAATGTCATCTATCCCA
This sequence comes from Hemiscyllium ocellatum, assembly GCF_020745735.1. Lineage (NCBI taxonomy): Eukaryota > Metazoa > Chordata > Chondrichthyes > Orectolobiformes > Hemiscylliidae > Hemiscyllium > Hemiscyllium ocellatum. The sequence goes on from NC_083443.1 coordinate 25,370,815, forward strand.
CAGCAAAGTCATTGATGCCATTAAAGAGAAGTTGTGTAAGTACATGCCAGAGAAAGAAATCGAAGGATCTGTTGATGGTTTGCGATGATGTAAGGTATCAGGATCAAAGCAAAACACGATAGGTGCTGGCAATCTGAAATGAAAACAAAGTGCTGTGGAGAAGTCCAACAGGTCTGGCTATATTGTGGAGAGAGAAACAGGGTTAATGTTTCTAATTGAGTGTGACTTAAGGACCCAAGAAGAGAATGAATGATACTGGACTCGAAGCAGAAATGAAAGTGCTAGAAGGCTGTTATAAGGCACTGGCGTAGACCAGTTCTGTGCAGATAATTCTGTGTAATTCATGACCATATTCGGCTTGGTGGTAATACGTTAACACATTTGATCTTGGGGTGATTCACTGGGGCTGTTCCCCTCTTACTGTTTTCTGAGTTGCCTCAAGATTTGCAATGTGGCACAGAGCAAATGGTTTAAGCAAAATGAGAAACCAGTAAACAAATTGACACACTAACCTCTTTGAAGAATGAGTCTTTGGAACATCACTCACCCAGCAGCAGGTTTCAGAGTAAAGAATTTCACACCGATAAGGAGAAAATGAGCTTTTAGTAGCACTTTCTAACAAGTCACCAACTGCTTCATTCTCATCATACTGGGGGGAGAGGAGCCTGATCTCTGCAATTAATCCACTGAGTAATGGCTGATAGAGCTATACAGCACAGAAGCAGACCCTTCAGTCCAACTTGGTGCACGCTGACCAGATACTCCAAATTAATCTAGTCCCGTTTGCCAACACTTCACCCATATCCCTCTAAACCCTTCCTATTCCTGTACCCATCCATTTCCCTTTTAAATGTATTTGTACCAGCCTCCACCTCTGGCAGCTCATTCCATATACGCACCACCCTCTGTGTGAAAGAATTGCCTCTTAGGTCCCTTTTAAATTTTCCCCTCTCACCTTATACCTATATACTCTAGTTTTGGACTCCCAACCCTGGGGAAAAGACCTTGTCTATTTATTCTATCCATGTCCCTCATGATTTTGTAAACCACTAGAAGGTCACCCCTCAGCCTCCGACACTCCAGGGAAAACATCCTCAGCCTGTTCAACCCTGGCAACATCCTTGTAAATCCTTTTGAAACCCTTTCAAGTTTAACAACATCTTTCCTGTAGGAGGGAGACCAGAATTGAATACAGCATTCCAAAAGCGGCCTAACCAATGTCCTGTACCACTGCAACATGACCTCCCAACTCCTATCCTTCATGCACTAACTAATAAAGGCCAGCATACCAGAGTTTTGATCACTGTTTTGTTTTCTTTTCTTCTCTTGTTCCATGTTATACCCTTTAGCCTTCTAGATTCAAGGGTTGAAGATAAAAAGATTCCTGGAATCTTTCTGCTGGATGTTAATTTTGCTTCCAGACCCACTAATGTGTCCCACCAATGTTGGAACCCCTTATTCGTTGTTCTTGACACTAAAAGGTGGAGCTGGACGGAGGGGCTTGTGGTGAAATTGCTGCACTTTCCAAAGACCCTCAGTATTGCCCTTGTAGGTGTTTAATATTCTGAGAAAAGTGCCCAAAATGACTCAGAGCAAAAGCGAGGGAGGTGGCGAGCAGCCCTCGTGTGCTCAGCTGTTGAAAGGGACACATTGGAAGATGAGCTTTCCCAGATTTGGACGAGTGTCCCCAGGATGGGAGAAGGGCTTTGGAGAGAGAAGCTGATCTTAGTGTGCTCAGAGCCCTTGAGGGGGCTGGGATGGGACAGAGTTGACATGAAAGTGGTCATGTTTGAGCTGAAATGAGAAAGGGCAGGCACTCGAAACTTGTGGCTTCCTGGGAGGCCATGTGAGTGGGGGCAGGGAGTCAGAAGAAAAGAGGAACTAACTTGAAAGCACCAGAAGTGTCTGTCCGCAATCAAGTGGGATGTTTAAAGTGAACCTGAGTGCAGTCCCTGAGAAAGGATGATGACTGTAACTGTGATTTCTAAATGACTGTCTTGTAAATGGGGGAAGTGTGGAGCTATTCAAATTGGCTTTCTTTCCATTTCATTCTGTCTTTCTCTAATTGTAGAATGTAAAAGTTAATTTTCTCACTGTGGTGTGGCACCCTATAGCATGTAGACTGAAGGTAATAATGTTCCAAGACCAATGTTGTTAATGTCAAATCTCACATGGCCAGGCACAACTTTAAAAGCAAATACAGAAGTTGCTGGAAAAGCTCAGCAGGTCTGGCTGGCAGCATCTAGAGAGATGTCAGAGTTTATGGTTCAACTTGAGTGACCATTCTTCTAGAGCTAAAAGTCCATGTTTCTAGGATGTATTAAGACCAGTACATTTACTCCTGGATTAGCAGGTGACTCTGGGAGTAGTTAGCAAGGGCCTTGTTAGATTTAAGCATAGTTTGGATACCTAACCAGAGGATAATTGAGCCGTTTTCAGAGATCTTTGTACTTCAAAGACTTTATCTGTACTTGGAGAAAAAATTTACATGCTGAACTTAAACAAGTGTGAAATGGGCTGCTGGGGGGAGATGCTGGACGCTGGTGCAGTTGCAGTATTTAAAAGGCATCTGGATGGGTTTATGTATAGGAAGGGTCTAGAGGAATATGGGCCAAGTGCTAGCAAATGGGACTAGATTAATTTAGGATATCTGGTCGGCATGGATGAGTTGGGCCAAAGGGTCTGTTTCCATGCTGTACATCTCTGTGACTCTGAACAGACTTTGTTATGTGGGATAGCTCAATTAAAAAAGAAGATTTTTCCCTCATTTTAAAATTAATGTCCTGTTTTGGTAAGATGGCGGTGGAGTCAGCTTGGGATTGTCCGCCCTGTCAGTTTTTGTTTTCAGCGAGGTAGGCCTGAAGCAGACTCTGTAGCAGAGATGGGGTCCCCAGCAGATCTGCATTGGCGAGATCCACGAAGGACTCCGTGCCGAGGGTGTTGATGGAGACGGGATGATGCGAATCGGTGGGTGAATCTTTATTCCAGCAGTGGCATGGCAAAAGGTTTCTCGTATCTGGCCACTAGTCCCATGATGGAACCCTTAACAAGCAGGACTGTAAAGTTGAACATGTTTTCTTCTGCCTTTTCTTTGGTTTATTTTTCCGCATTTTAAGGTGGCACCAGAGAGTGGCGACACTATACAACACTTGTAACAAAATACACGTGACAATGATGAAGGGCTCTTGCCTGAAACATCGAGTCTTCTCCTTGGTTGCTGCCTGACCTGCTGTGCTTTTCCAGCACCCCTCTCTCTCACCAATAAGTAAATCAAGTCAATGTGTTTGATGTGAGTCTGTTTACTATCGATGCTCACTGCTTGATTAGTTAAGCTTGGGAAAAATAAGCAAATTGTAGAATGAGCTGCAAGTCGGGCTGAAGCATGGAGCAGACATTCTAAGGCGTATTTTAAGAGATGTTTCACACAGAGAGACTCGACTCACCTCTATGTTACTCTGGGATGTATGAAATATACAATGCTGACTTGAAGAAGGAAGATGCTTCATTGCGTTACATTGTCAGTACTGTGTTGTGTATGTAGATCTTTTCTTGCAAGCATTGACATGATGGGCTAAATGGCCACCTTCTGTAATGTAAAAAAAATTGTTCTTCCTGTATTCTGTCTTGAATCATAGAATCCCTACAGTGTGGAAAGAGGCTGTTCGGCCGAACAGATCCACACTGACCGTCCCAATAGCATCCCACCCAAACCCACTCCCCCACCCCATTACTCTACATTTCCCCTGACTAATGCCCCTAGCCTACACATCCCTGAACACTCTGGGCAATTTACCATGGCCAATTCATCTAACCTATACATCTTTGGACTGTGGGAGGAAACCAGAGCACCCAGAGGAAACCCACGCAGACACACGGAGAATGTGCAAACTCCACACAGACAGTCGCCCGAGGCTAGAATCATACCTGGTCCAAAGCTCTGTGAGGCAGCAGCACTAACCACTGAACTACCATGCCAACCCAAGGTATGGACTGAATGGATACTGGTAGGGTGTTGGGTAGAGTGGTAGAACAGAGGAACGTAGGGGCTCAGGTACATAATCCTTTGGAGTTTGTGTCGCATACAGACAGGATGGTTAAGAAGGCATTGGCACATTTCCCTTTATTGCTCAGACCTTTGAGTATAAGGGCGAGGAAGTCACGTTGACGTTGTACAGGACATTCTGGAGTACTGTGTCCAGTTCTGGTTGCCCAGCTACAGGAAGGATATTATTAAGCTACAGAGGGTTCAGAAGAGATTTACCAGGATGTTACTGGGTACGGAAGGTATGAGTTAGAAAGAAAGGCTGGATAGGCCGGGAGTTTTTTCACAGGAGTGTAGATGGTTGAAAGGTGATCTTTATAAAATCATGAGGGGTATAAATAGAGTTATTGGTAGGTGTCTTTTCCCCAGGATGTGGGATTTCAAGACTATGGGGCACATTTTGAGAGGAGGGAGATCGTAAAGAATATGTAAGGGGCAAATTTTCTTTTACACAGAATGATTTGAGTGGGGAATGACTGGGAGATGCCGGTGTTGGACTGGGGTGTACCAAGTTAAAAATCACATAACGCCAGGTTATAGTCCAACAGGTTTAATTGGAATCATTAGCTGCTAGCACTCTGAAAGCTAATACTTCCAAATAAACCTCTTGGACTATAACCTGGTGTTGTGTGATTTTTTAACAGAGTGGGAAATTAATTTGCTGAGAAAATGGTGGATGCAGGCACAGTTATAATATTTAAAAAACATTTAGATAAGTACATAAATAGCAAAGGTTTGAAGGAATTCGGACCGGGGAGCAGGCAGGTGGGAGTAGGTTGGGATTATGTTTGGCATGGATTGAATTTTGATGTTTATTTGGCTTCATTTGTGGGATATGAGTGTCGCTGACTGGCCTGCATTTTTAGTGCCTGTCCCCTGTTGCCCTTGAGCAGGTGATCATCTTGACCTGCTGCAGTCCTCCTGGGGGTGGGGGAGAGGAGATGTTCCAGGATTTTGACCACATGGCAGTGAAAGAGTGGTGATACACAGAGGAACCTTGATTATCTAACATTCGATTATCCGAATGTCGGATTATCCGGCAAGATCTTAATGTCCCGATGCTTAGCTAAACTATGTTATCTGGCATTTGATTATCCAGAATTTGATTAACTGAACGAACGAAATACTCCTGCCCATGTCCTTCAGATCATTAAGGTTCCTCTGTATTGCAGTCAGGACAGTGAGTTGCTTGGAGTGGGTGATGGTAGTGTTCTCAAGTATCTGCTGCCCTCGTCCTTCTAGATCTATTTGGTTGTGGGTTTGGAAGGTACTGTCTTTGGTGAATTTCTGCAGTGCATCTTGTAGATAGTACACACTGCTGTGACTGAGCGTCGTGGTAGAGGGAGTGGCTGCTTGTGGATGTGGTGCCAATCAAGTGGGCTGCTTTGTACTGGATGGTGTCAAGCTTCTTGAGTGTTATTGGAGCTGCACTCATCCAGGCAAGTGGGGAGTATTCCATCCCACTCCTGACTTGTTCCTTGTAGTTGGTGGACAGGCTTTGAGGTGTTAGGAGATGAGTTATTCACCGCAGTATTCCTAGTTTTTGACCTGGTTTATCCAGTTGAGTTTCTGGTCAATGATAACCCCCAGGATGTTGATATTGGGGGAATCCAGTGATGGTAACACCGTTGACTGCCAAGGGGCAGTGGTTAGATTGCCTATCTCTTATTCATGATGTTCATAGCCTGGTACTTTTGTCATATGAATGTTGTTTGCCACTTGTCAGTCCAAGCCTGGAATATTGTCCAGGTCTTGTTGCATTTGAACATGGGTTGCTTTAGTATCTGAAGAGTCACGAGTGGTGCTGAACGATGTGTAATCATCGGTGAAAATCTCTACTTCTGACCTTATGATGGAGGGAAGGTCATGATTGAACAACTGAAGATGGTTAGGCCTAGGACACTACCCTGAATAATTCCTGCAGAGATGTCCTGGAGCTGAGATGGCGATTGGACCAAAGGATTTGTTTCCGTGGTGTATGGCCCCATGACTCTGTTAAAATAGATAGACCTCCGCTGCTCACAAAGAGTTGAACAGGTCAGTGGTAAGTTTTGAGCTTGATGTGAACAACAGTGAATAAATTGTGAGAGCACTTTGTACTATCCAGTCAGTGGAGTGCGGCAGATTTTTATATTTACTGATGCATTTGAATTGTAGCAGACACACGATTTCAGTATAATGCGAGCAGATACATCCTCCATCATGTCCTGTGATGCTGATGTTTGATTTGGCATTCTTGCTAACATGGTTCAAAGGGGTCAGCCAAAAATGCTTTAGCGCTTTCTTGTTTGTCTTGCTGTGGTAGATGTAACTCCAGGGGTGTTAAAGGTTTGAACTTGGGACTGCCACAAAAAAAAGGCATGAAGTAAAGTGATACCAGTGGAAGACTCCCATTAGATAACAGATCACACTGTTTTATAGTGAAGAGGAGCCATTTAATTGTTACTTTGCCTTCCTGTGCACTTTTACAAAACCTTGCGTATGTGACAGGCCATGCTGCTTCAAATGTCACATATACTGCAATCAATTATTTATTAAAACTGCAGCTGGAGATTACATAACATTTTATTGCACTGAAACAGGTCATTCAGCCCAACAGATCTCTGTTGATACAAACGCAGAAAATGCTGGAGAAGCTCAGCTCAGCAGTCTCACAGCGCCAGGAACTCCGGTTCGATTCCACCCTTGGGTGAACTGTCTGATGTTTGCACATTCTCCACGTATCTGAGAGGGTTTCCACAATGCTCCAGTTTATTCCCACAGTCCAAAGATGTACAGGTTAGGGTGGGTTAGCCCCGGGAAAGGCAGGGTTAGGGTCTGGCTGGGATGCTCTTTGGAAGGTCAGTGTGGACTCAATGGACCGAATGGCCTGCTTCCATAGGAATTCTGTGATTCTGACTCAGTAGGTCTGGCAGCATCTTTGGAGAGAAAAATGCAATTAACATTTCAAGTCGTATATGACTTTTCTTCAGGAGAACTCTGTGAACGAGTCATATCACACTCAAAAAATCACTGAGTTTCTCCAACAATTTCTGTTTCTATTTCAGATTTCCAGCGTCTGCAGTATTTAGGTTTTATTTGAGGTCTGTGTGGCACTGAAACTCATGTGTTTTTTCCCATCTCTCTTCCTACGTTGTCATCGTCGCCATCTTTTCTTCCTCTGGCATGCACCTGAATGCATTGCCTCAACCATTCCTTGTGGTAGTGTGTTCAGTCATTCCCATCATGCTTTTTGAGTGGTATTCACCCCTTTCAGACGTCTCGCCCCTGGAAGGCCACTTTGGAATGGCAGGTGAGGGGGTGCAGTCACAAGAACGAGACCCGTTCCAGTGGGGTTACATTTGGAGGACAGGTTAGGTAAAAACAATGACTGCAGATGCTGGAAACCCGATTCTGGATTAGTGGTGCTGGAAAAGTACAGCAGTTCAGGCAGCATCAGAGGAGCAGGAAAATCAATATTTCGGGCAAAAGCCCTTCAGGAATACAGGCAGAGTGCCTGAAGGGTCGAGAGATAAATGAGAGGAGGGTGGGGAGAAAGTAGCATAGAGTACAATAGGTGAGTGGGGGAGGGGATGAAGGTGATAGGTCAGGGAGGAGGAGGGGTGGAGTGGATAGGTGGAAAAGAAGATAGGCAGGTAGGACAAATCATGGGGGTGGTGCTGAGCTGGAAGTTTGGAACTGGGGTGAGGTGGGGGAAGGGGAAATGAGGAAACTGTTGAAGTCCACATTAATGCCCTGGGGTTGAAGTGTTCCCAGGCAGAAGATGAGGCGTTCTTCCTCCAGGTGTCGGGTGGTGAGGGAGCGGTGGTGAAGGTAGCCCAGGACCTCCATGTCCTCGGCAGAGTGGGAGGGGGAGTTGAAATGTTGAGCCACAGGGTGGTGTGGTTGATTGGTGCAGGTGTCCCAGAGATGTTCCCTAAAGTGCTCTGCTAGGAGGCATCCAGTTTCCTCATTTCCCCTTCCCCCACCTCACCCCAGTTCCAAACTTCCAGCTCAGCACTGTCCCCATGACTTGTCCTACCTGCCTATCTTCTTTTCCGCCTATCCACTCCACCCTCCTCCCTGACCGATCACCTTCATCCCCTCCCCCACTCACCTATTATACTCTCTGCTACTTTCTCCCCACCCTGACCCTCCTCTCACTTATCTCTCCACCCTTCAGGCACCCTGCTTGTATTCCTGATGAAGGGCTTTTGCCCGAAACGTCGATTTTCCTGGTCCTTAGATGCTGCCTGAACTGCTGTGCTTTTCCAGCACCACTAATCCAGAATTTGGAGGACAGGTTGTCCACTCATTGGCGGATTGAGATTAGGGGGTGATTTAATTGAATTATTGAAGGTTTTAGTGTTGTCTCATGTCAGTGAGTCCCACCACTCTGCTGTGGGAAATATGAGATTGACCTTGAACTTTGGGCATCAGATTTGCATTCAGTTGCAATGTTAGTATACAGTCAGGTCTGCTATAATGCACGTTTGTACAACGTGAATTGGCTATAACCTGTTAGAAGAGTTTAGACCGTTATTTCTTGAATGCGAACTTTCCCCACCTGTACTGGCTATAATGTGATTCCAGATCCATTTGTTTAAAGCTGTTACACAATTTTCTTATAACATGAGGTTGCACAGGAGTAGAGCAAAGGCATTATATCAGAAACGACTGTACAAGTGAATAACATATCACCGCGTTGGCTGGCATCATCTTTACCCTCCCATGACGAAATTCTGGCATTGCCTTCCCTTCCTGACACCATCTTGTATTTTTGACTGTTCCAATGTTGCCTGATCCCACCCAAATCTCCCACTGATGGGATTGGTTGGGGGAGGCATCTTTTAAAGATGCAATTCCATTTCCTTTCATAGCAACTCTCGAAAACCCTGCACTGCTGACGTTTTCCAGTAGGGGGAAGACTACCTGGGTCTGATCAAGGGCGCTGAGGTGGCACTTGCCTTGACCACCATGTGGAATTGTTTCTTGAACATGAATGGCCTCACCGGTGAGATCGCCCAGCAAATCCTTGTAGAATTAAACTGGAGTGTGAGTCCCTCTTTGAGAAAGAGACAAAAGACGTCACCCTGAAAGTAGGACATGGCTTTGCAGCGGTTCGTTTTTGGTTAGTAGAGGTTTGTAGCGCATCAGGAGGCCATTTGGCCCATTGTACATGTGCCAGCTCTTTGAATGAGCTGGTCCAATTCATCACATTGTTTTTTTTCTCTCTCTCTCTCATGGCCCTGCCACCTTAACACCTTTGTTGGATTGACGATCCCATCAAGGCTTTGGAAAAGCTTCAGAAGGTGTGCCAGACAGGTACTGCATTGTCTCGTCTGCTTTGGAACTGTACTGGGCGAGTCCTTGGAATGAATTTCCCAAGGGAGTATGTTCTCTTCAAACTGTGCTGACCCACAGTGTGTGATCATTTAAAGAGAGCGATTTGGATTAAGTTCTATTTTGCCTTTAACACTCTGTACTTACTACAGGTTCAAACATCACATCCAGGTCAGAGTAACCCACACTTCTAATGCAGTCATCGTACATTGGGGTCATATTTGATGTGTTTAGTGTAGACTTAAAAGCATCAAGCTCCTTATCAGACTCATGGGAATAAGAGTAGGTGATTCAGCATCCTGAGCCTGTTCTGTCATTCGGTTAGACCATCGGTGATCCGTATCTTCACTCCATCTGCCTGACCTGGTTCCATCATTTTTAGTATTCCTGATGTGGAGGTGCCGGTGATGGATTGGGGTGGGCAAAGTCAGAAGTCACATGACACTCCGAAAGCTTGTTGTATTAAATACACCTGTTGGACTATAACTTGATATCATGTGACTTTAGTATCCCTGCCTGTCAAAAATCAGTTCAGACACACTCTGTTGACCTAACCTTGACAACGTTATGACAGGAAGAGAGAGAGTTTGAAACTCCTGCTGCTTCCCATGACAGGATAAAGTGGACAGTCGTGGGGATGAAACGGGATTTTATTGAGTGTTTCTTACCTCTTTGTCAGTTAGATAGTTGTCCCCTGCAGCATATGGAAAGGGAAAAGGTCTCAGTAGGACAGGGAAAGGGAGTTCTCCTCAGTGTATTGGACATCCCCATCAACAAACATCAGAAAAAGGCATGCCCTCATTGGGCCAATCTTGCTGATTGTGGGAGTTTGCAGTTGGTGAATTGGTGACTGTTTTTCCCTGCATTACAGTGGTGACCACTCTTCCAAAGCGCCCCTCTCACAGTATGTAAGCTGGAGATGTCCTAAGGTTGTGACAGGCACTATAGAATTGCAAACCTTTCTTTACAAATCTTAAGTTTAAACCTGATGTTCAACGTGTTAAGTGGTGTGCTTAAACACCGTTGTTACGGGCTGCTGCAAAGTTCACCGCCTCCCTGTGTTGCTCCAGAGTTGCCCACGTTTCCCTGTAGATCATGTCTGTCCCATACCGATGTCGGGTGTGAAGAGGGCTCCGTTATAAATCTCCTACCCATTGGAGCGCTGAATGTGAGCATTGCCAGTGGCTGCTGTGGAGACAGGAACAGTTAGCAGCAATAGAAATGTCACTGGGTTTAAAAAAAAAGGAATTGAACGAATCCCCACCACCCTGCCCCAAAAAACCAGGAAAAAAAGCACCTGGCTATGATTAATTCTGAACCCATTCTCTTTCCGTTCTGCCTGGTCTGTGTCTCCAACTGTGTGTCAGCTTGCTCATACTGAGACAACCTGACCATCAGGAAGCAGTTCTCTCCCTCTCCCCGAAACTGCTTTGTTCCCTAAAGCCAAGAACAGACTGGTTTTGCATTATAGAGGCAGTGGGGAAAACTTCCAATTATAGAGCAGGCCAGAAGGCGAGAGAGAGAGTGACACCCGTTGACAGGGGACTGGGCAGAGGAGAGAAATGGCTGTCCACATAGGATGAGGTGCATGGGAAGGGTTTTAAAAATCTAATGAACTTTGACCAATAATTACTTGATGATAGATGATGGAAGTTGAGGATGCAAATGATAAACTGCGAAATGGCTGAAAATTAGCAAAAGGCCAGTGGAGGTTTGGAACAAGAGAGGTAATATGATTCAGAGAAATGTTATAAAGTCCCAGTTCCCATTGTGGATCTGAAAGATGTCGCCGAGAAATCACTTAGTAAATGTACTACACAGTGTGGGTCAGTACCCCAGTGTGAATAAGAGGTCTTCTGAGCAGGGAGGAGGAGAAATGAAAACTGTAATAGAAGAGGCAATGAATATCAAAACAGTCCAATTCTCCCAGTGTCTCTTTTCTGGTGAATCCATTCTAATGTACCAACAAGGTAAAGATATAACCTTTTAAAAGATACAGTCTGTTCACTCAGAAGGTCAGTGACTTTTTTGCCTCTTGCGACTACAGTTTTACCCACTGTAGTCTGCGAATAAACGAAGAGCAATTAAACCTTTTGAAATGCTTTCTGGAAGAGAAGGTACATATCTACCTCAGTACTTGGTAGACACTTGGTAGTTTGCTCTGTGTATTGATATTGGCTATTGCATGGGTCATTGAGCTGAGAATAGAACGAGAGCACGTTTTCAGACCTTGGAGAATGGGAGGGTTGAGAGGCGGATGGAGGGAGATCACGAATACTTGTTTGAGTGGTCCTTCTGTTCGGATGCTCACCATCGATCGGCATAATAAGGCACTGCTCTCCAGGATTGCCAGATAAGCTGCAGTGCACAACTATTCAGGGTTGATTGGCCAAACATTGGCCTGATCACGTCTAAAGTCCTCAGTTCAGTTCTAGCTGCTGAGAAACAGAAACAAGTGAAGTATTGGAGATGGGGTTGTGAAGAGTCTGGTGGTTGCTCCCTTGCTCTGAGTTGCTCGAAAAGTATCATTTTGATAAACATACAAAGGACTCCTTCTGAAGCCAGTATATATTTCCAAAGCTATGGTGTTCCAAATTGCTCTCAATGTGGCAAGCATGGTCTATACTGAGAATGATTAACACTGGAATGATATAATCAAGGTGAAAATTCTGGGATCTTATTGGAAACAGGGCAAGATAATTGAAGCATTTGTCCTGGATGGATGAATTAAAATGGGCTGAAATGCCAATTATATGTATGAAGATTCTAGAAAATAAATATAAAAACAGAACTTGAATTTGTACGCTACAGCTAGGTGACAGTTGGAGGCTATGTCTGATATGCTTGGAGTATATTTCCTTCTAGTCTCTCGGTGACAACTTCCATTTGTCAAGCATCATTGACATTGAAAAAAAATCCCAAGAAACGACTCAGGCCTGCTGGGTAAAAAAACTGAACTAATACTGGAGAGATGTGGTGGCTCAAGGCTTCACCTGGGCACTGGGACTAAACATAGCCTTAGAGGAAAGCAGTTTAAGAAGGAATTCCAAATGTGATTGTTCCAGAGTAAGGCATTTTGTTTTACACTGCTATTTTTCTCGACCTGTTTTTGAACTTTGTAGCTTACATAGATACTTTATGGAAAATTAGTGCAGTTCAAAGTGCATCTGTGACAATTGGATCTTATTTTTGGAGTCCGAGTCCTGTAGTTTGCCTTAAAAATGACTAGCATGGTGAGGCTGTAGTACGAATTATAGTTTGTAAGCTTCTGATTATAGCAGTACTTCAGCCAACTGTAACCCTGAAGAGGGACCAGATTTCTAAAGAGCAATGCAGTGAAAATGGGAGCTTGGTGCATTGTTTCTTCTTAAGAAATTGCAAGTTCCCCTTTCACGTTAAAATTAATCATTTAAATCTGGGTAAGTTTGGTCTAGAATGGTATTTTATGCAAAGTTGTCCAGTGAGGGTTTTGTGGTGATATTAATTATGTTAAAACATGGGGTGTGAAATTCTGTCAAAGGGGAAGTGGACCCTGAGCGTTGCACACCCACCTTTACATTGCAAGTCAGGAGGCAATCAGCACTGTTAATAGCCAAATGAAAATGTGTGGGATCATTTTGCTTTATTCCTGTGAGTCTACCCAGCGGTCACAATCAAAGTCAACTTTTTCTTACGGCAATCTGTAGACCCACTTGCCTGTAGTCAGCTGCACTGCGTCATAGAACCTCTATAGTGAAGCAGGCCATTCGGCCCATCTAGTCCACACTGACCCTCCAAAGAGCATCCCGTCCAGACCCACACCTCCCTGTAACACTACATTTCCTACAATCTCTACGAAAGGAAGCAAGCTGTGATTTTTTTTGTGGCATTGCTTTCAAATGGTGCACTGGCCTCATTTTGTTAGACTACTTTCTGTACTTTCTTTATTCTTTCATGGTGCGTGCTTGTCACTTACAAGGGCGAATGTTTATTGCCCATCCCTTATTGGTATTGAAATGAGGAGAATTTCTTTCCTTTCATGGGATATTGGCATTGTTGGTTGGGCCAGCATTTAATGTCCATCCCTAGTTGCCCTTGAGAAGGTGGTAGGGAGCTGCCTACTTAAACTGCTTCGATCTATTTTGTGTAGGTAACCCGCAACGCTGTTAGGGAGGGAGTTTCAGGATTTTGACACAGCGATACTGAAAGGACGGAGGCACGCATTGTACACAACTCAGGGTATTGAATAGCTTGCAGGGGAGCTGGTAGATGTTGGTGTTCCCATGTCTTTGACGCCCTTGTCCTAATGGATTGTATTGCTTATGGGTTTGGAAAGTCGGAACAAATTCCTGCAGATGCTGGAATCTGTACTGAAAACAACACATGCTGGAGATCACAGCGGGTCGGCCAGTATCCACGGAGCTGAAAATGTGTTGCTGGAAAAGCGCAGCAGGTCAGGCAGCATCCAAGGAGCAGGAGATTATGCCCAAAATGTCGAATTTCCTGTTCCTTGGATGCTGACTGACCTGCTGCGCTTTTCCAGCAACACATTTTCAGCTCTGATACTCCAGCATCTGCAGACCTCACTTTCTCCTCGAAGACAGTATCCATGGAGACAGAGCAAGCTAGTGTTTTGAGTCAAGGTGACTCCTCATCAGAGCTTCACTTCTTCGGTTGTGATGAGGAGTCATCTCGACTCGAGATGTTAGCTTGCTCTGCCTCCATGGATACTGGCTGACCCGCTGCGATCTTCAGCATTTGTTGGATGAAGTGGTGAACGTCTGCAGCATGTTTTGTAAATGATGCCCGTTGCTGCTCCTGAGCTTGCTGAGCCGCGTCAGAGGGTAGAGAAGAGTCAACCAAATTGCTGTAGCTCTGCAGTCACATGTAGACCAGACTAGGTAAGGATGACCCATTTCCTTCCCAAAAGGATATTGTTGAACCAGGTGGATTGTCTCAACAATCAGTGTTTAGTTTTGCGATCACCATCACTGAGGCTACTAGCTTACAATTCCAGATTTAAACTTCGATAACAAATCGCCTGTTGTATCTGTGGCTGGCTTTGCATGGGAGTCCTCTAATCCCATTCCTCATCCCATTTAGCAATTATCTTTGTTGCTGAGATTAACTTGGCTTCAGTAGTCACTTTTGGTAATTAATTCCACGTTCTGCATGACAAGATTCCTTTTCACCATTAATTGTAAGGTTCTGCTTTCCTTATCAATTCATGATCTAGTGGAAGTAACTTTTAACTACTTACCCTGTCCATCTTTTCAGAATTTTGGGCATAATCTGTTGAATTTTTCCATTGGCCCCGACTGCTTCAGTGATTACTGACCATAGCCTTTTGCCCCATGTTTGCATTCCAGTGAATTGATGTGGTTTTTATCCCCGTAGCTTTTTCAATAAATTGACTTGTGGGATGTATGCGTCATTGTCTGGGCCAGAGTGTATCACTCATCCCTAATTGCCCTTGAGAAGGTGTTGGTGAGTCATGTTCTCATCGTGCGCTGCAGGTACACCCACGGTACTTTTGGGAAGAGAGTTGCAGGAATTTGATCGAGAGATGATGTAGGAATGGAGATATATTTGTAAGACAGGAAGTTGTGCCAATAGGAGAGGAACTTGTGGCTGATGGTTTTCTCGTTTGACTGTTGTCCTTGTTCTTCAACATGGTGGAGATGGCTGGTTTGAAAACTTCTGTTGAATAAGCCTTTGATTTGTTGTAGTACAATCTAGTAGATGGTACACAGAGCCAATCCTACAGCCCATCCATGATAGGGCCCCCAAAAAGGCACAAGAACAGTCCAGTTTTTTCCAAACATTTTCTTGAAGGTAGAGTGTCATTGGAAGAGAATTCCTACGTTGAAGGTGTCCGTTCAGGTTGCCATGGCAGCAGTGATTGAAGGGTTCAACTTGCCACCTCCCAATGCACAGCACACATCACCCATCTGATAAAAGGTGAAGTCAGTTGAATCTGATTGGGGCGGCCCAGTGGCTCAGTGGTCAGCTCTGCTGCCTCACAGCGCCAGGGACCCGGGTTTGATTCCAGCCTCAGGCAACTGTTTGTGTGGAGTTTGCGCATTCTTCCAGTGTCTGCGTGGGTTTCCTCTGGGTACTCTGGTTTCCTCCCACAGTCCAAAGATGTGCATGTTAGGTGCGTTAGCCATGCTAAATTGTACATAGTGCCCAGGGATGTGCAGGCTAGATGCATTAGCCATGGAAATGCCAGGGTTTCAGGGATAAGGTAGGAGGGTGAGTCTGGGTGTGATATCTTTGGAGGGTCAGTGTGGACTCAGTGGGCCAAGTGGCCTGCTTCCACACTAGGGAGTCTGTGATTCTAACTAAGACCTGTAGTGGTTATATTTATTTATGAAATGACATGGAACAAATTCTCCACCTCTATCCCATGTTTTTAATCATTTACATGGGACCTGCTGGTGAAAATCTTGTCCAATCCCTCCTTCACTGTCCCCCCACGTGGGGTCAGCTTGTGGCAGGATGAGAACGTTTCCCTTCAGCCAAGTCGAAAACAAAGAAGCTTACCTTCCCCGAAAGCCCACAGTCAAATCTGGTGCTCAAACTCTGGAATTGTTCCAGACTGACCGTTCTCCTGACCCAACCAGAATACTTTCTCTTGATAATTTAACACTGATAAGCACCTAACCTATCTGGAGATGGACTATTTGACACAGTTCAGCAATTTTAGTGATATACAGTAGATTAGATTAGATTACTTACAGTGTTGAAACAGGCCCTTCGGCCCAACAAGTCCACACCGACCCGCCGAAGCGCAACCCACCCATTCGCCTACATTTACCCCTTTACCTAACACTATGGGCAATTTAGCACGGCCAATTCATCTGACCCGCACATCTTTGTGGCTGTGGGAGGAAACCGGAGCACCCGGAGGAAACCCACGCAGACACGGGGAGAATGTGCAAACTCCACACAGTCAGTCGCCTGAGTCGGGAATTGAACCCGGGTCTCTGGCGCTGTGAGTACTGGATTGTACTGCTAGGTTGTTTTGATTTGGAGGTGCCGGTGTTGGACTGGGGTGTACAAAGTTAAATATCACACAACACCAGATTTATAGTCCAACAGGTTTAATTGGAATCACTAGCATTAGGAGTGCAGCTATGAAAGCTAATGCTTCCAATTAAACCTGTTGGACTATAACCTGGTGTTGTGTGATTCTTTTTTAATCCTGATTTTTTTGTTTGGGAAGTCGTGGTGTCCGCGGCATGACGAGAAAAGGAGTAGATCTGAATTTCCAGTAAGTTCTCACAGTACAGATTCTCCCATTGGCAAGTCCACCCCCTCCCCAGTCGTTTGCGTGCTGGGAGCATTATCTGCTGTAAAAGGCAGATTGCAGAGCTGGTTAGAGTGTGACTCACACCACGAGAACATTCTGTAGCATTCTTTATAATTAGAAGAGAGTTTAGACTGAACTAGTAGAGCTGTACCAAATACTACTGCAAAACAATGAGGAAAATCATATCACTGGAGCAAATCCCTTATCCACTGGCATTAATGCTCGTGGAATTCCATGTCCCAGAGTTTGATATGTTGGAAGTTGCTTTTTTATGTGGATTGTGTGTTCCCTAGTTTTGAATTGGGAGGAGATGTGAGTGATAAAAAGAGCTATCAAAGGAGAACTTTGAATTGGATAAATTTGCGAAGTTGCTTGTATTACACTTCACTGGGGCACCGTGCAGGAAATAAAGCCCGACTCTTCCCAGAGTTGACACAAAAGTTACATTTTGTATAAAAGTGCATCAATTCTTCAATTTACAGTCTTTAAACCCAAGTTGATGGAAAACATAGGCCGGGTATCTGCACTTGACAAGAATTGCTATTTATTATAATTAAATAGATTATAGCTACTAATTGTTCATAAGCAAGCAGCACAGTGCCACAGTGGTTAGCACTGCTGCCTCACAGCACCAGGATCCCAGGTTCGATTCCACCCTCGGGCGACTGTCTGTGTGGAGTTTGCACGTTCTCCCGGTGTCTGCGTGAGCTTCCTCCAGTTTCCTCCCACAATCCAAAGATGTGCGGGTCAGGTGAATTGACCGTGCTAAATTGCCCGTAGTGTTAGCTGCATTAGTCAGAGGGGAAAAGGGGTTAGGGTGGGTTACTCTTCGGAGGATCGGTGTGGACTTGTTGGGCCGAAGGGCCTGTTTCCACACTGTAGGGAATCTAATATAAAAAACAATGAACCATCAATGTATCACTCCACAAATTAAAATTTTAACCCTGTTATAAACTCTACCTACACACATACACAGGCTAGATACCAAGAAAAAAAGGGTACTATGGACAGAGGGAAAGACTGAACAGGGAATTATAGTGGTCCCTGTCCACACATTTCACTGAGATAATCCCTTTTGGTTTTGCTGTTCCTCAATCTTCCTTCTGTGGGTACATCCATTTGTTCCCATGAGGCTCAGGGCAACTGGTTCACAAGTTATAAAGTTTCTGATTTATTAGCAGCAGTTAGCAGGAGCTGACGAGGAAAATGAACTGGCTTTCATCAACCTTGAGACCCATTCTTCCTGCAGAGAAAAGACAGCTCCTTCCTTATCAGACATTCATTGGCCTTTGTTCAAACATTCACAGCCTCAAGCTGTTCAGCGACCTGGGAGCCAATCGTGGTGTTGTTTGCAAGCAAGAGGCCATTGTCATTGGTCTGTAGACTCGAGACCAGTTGTCAGTTGAGACTTGTTACCAACTCTATCTCTCTTTGTCCACCCCAACTCCAGCCAATCTGTAGTAACCCACCTCACTGCTTGAATGAATAGCAGTGTGAACAGCTATTACCAAAAAAAGGTAATTTGCTTTTAAAAGTGCAACCATCCTATCCACATTCCTTTTACTTTTTAAAACAATCTTATTTCCCATTCCACCCCACAATCAAACACACAGAGAAATGAAAAGATACAGTCTTTACACTTGAGCTGAACACTGAAAGCTAGAGAACTTGGTTGCCAAATTTGATTAGATCTATTCTTAATATGCAATGATGACCGGCCTGTTAGGACCTTTTAAGATCTTGATCTCAATCTAATCCATAGAAAGATAATTTGTGAAGTGTTTGAAAGTTGGATATTTGTCTCGATTTCAGTTTCCGTTTTTCTGTAGGAGGAGATCAGGAGTTGACTACACCCTGAAAATGTATATATGCTGCAACTTGAGAGTGGCAAGTGAAAGCAAGTTTGGGGTAGCTAATTTTAAAAAGTTCATTCATGGGATTTAGGCCTTGCTGGCTTGTCCAGAGTTTATTGCTCATCCCTAATTGTGCCAGAGAAGATGGTGGCGTGCTACCTTCTGTTGTCCTTGGGTAAAAATACATCCTCAAAGCTGTTGGGAAGGGATATCCAGGATTCAGACCCAGTAGCTAAAGGGACTGTGATAAAATTCCAAATTAGTGTGGTGAGTGACTTAGAGCGGAACTTGGAGGTGGTGGTGGTGGTGATGGTGATGTTTCCATGTATCTACTGCCCTTGTCTTTCTAGCTGGTAGCAGTCATGGGCTGGAAGCTGCTGACTAAGGAGCCTTGATGAACCTCTGCAGTGCAACTTGTATGTGGTACACATTGCTGCTACCGAGTGTCAGTGGTAATGTTTGTGGATATGGTGCCAGCCTGGTGGACTGCTTTGTCCTGGATGGTGTCAAGCCTCTTGAATGGTGTTGGAGCTGCACTCATCCAGGCAAGTGGGGAATATTCCATCACACTCCTGACTTCTGTCTCGTATATGGTGGATAGGGAGTCAGGAGGTGAGGTACTCAATGCAGGATTCCTAGACTCTGTCCTGCTCGTGTAGCCACTGTGTTTCTATGGCCAGTCCAGTTTAGATTCTGGTCAATGGTAATTCCTTGGATGTTGATAATGGGGGATTCAGTGACAGTAATGTCATTGTTCCTTGGTATTCAATGGTAGATTCTTTCATGTTAGAGATGATTATTGCTTGGCACTTGTGTGGTGCAAATGTTACTCATCACTTGTGATTCCAAACCTCAGTGTCTGAGGAATCTCAAATGGTGCTGAGCGTTGAGATTCTCTTTGAACTCACTTGTTCATGAAGTAAGTGAAGATGGTTTTGCTTTCAGGTCGTTCTCACCATCACACACACATGGTTTTGTTTGTATCTGATCTTCATTGGTCATGGTTGATGGGTGAAGTTACACTTCCATCCTGACCAGGGCGGTGTTGTTTCTGAACACGTCATTTTTAATAAATGAAAGGTATTGATGCTCAGTGGGTACCTTTGAGATACAAGGTCTTGGGGTTCAAGCCCCACTCTAGGGTTTGAGCACAGAAGTTAAGTCTGGGCCTCCCAGTGCTGTACAGGGGGAGTTCCGCACTGTCAAAGATGCTTTTCCCTTTTGGGTGAGACCTTACGCTGAGGTTCCATCTGTCTCCTTGATTGGATGAAAATGACCCTGTAGCACTACTTTGAAGAAATGTGGGTGAGTTCACCCTAATGACCCGATCAATCTTTATCCCTCATTTATCACAAAAAAAATGGATTAACAGCATATTTATCATATTATTGTTTCTCAGAGTTTGCTGAGCACAAATTGGCTGCCTCATTAAATTCATTACAACAGCGACTACAATTCAACATGAACTTGATTGGCTGTCAAGTGCTTTGAGACATCCAGTGCTTGTCAAAAGTGCTATGTAAATGTAAGTCTTTCTTTGTGTGAGAACCACCCATTGGAGGCAGACAACTGAGCTTGGTAGCACAAGATAATTTATACGTTTGGATGTAGTTCTCTATTTGACAGGCTAGCACCTTATGTTTAATGTACCCAATTATCTATTACAATGAGCCTGAATCTTTATGTTTAAATTCTTTACTATGGTAACACAGCTGCTTTTGTTTAAATTGCCCGAGAATGCAGTTGGCTGGTTTTCAAGGCCCCATTTTGGCATTGGTGTACCCCCAAAGCTACGCGGTAGATGCTCTGCTAACACTTTAGTTTCTAGCCTCAGTGTCCAGCTCGATTCAGTGTAAAAAGAACACGTGGTAGTAGATGGAAGGTGAGAGCTGAACTGAATGAGAGCAGCCTTGCTGGTTTTTGTTTGCCTGCTGAGCACCATTAGGGTCATCGGAGGTACGTGGCCTTTGATCCTCTAGTGGACTCACCAGCCATGGTGTTTCTCTGTGTTAAACTGCACGGGTGGGAGGGGAGGGAGCTGGTGGGTTGATGGGCGCATGATCAGAGAGGAAGTGAGGACTGCAGATGCTGGAGGTCAGAGCTGAAAATGTGTTGCTGGAAAAGCACAGCAGGTCAGGCAGCATCCAAGGAGCAGGAGAATCGACATTTCGGGCATGAGGCACACTCTCCTCATTCCTGAAGAAGGGCTTATGCCCGAAACGTCGATTCTCCTGCTCCTTGGATGCTGCCTGACCTGCTGCGCTTTTCCAGCAACATATTTTCAGCATGATCAGAGATTCCTGTCCTGGGCGTTGAAGTACTGAAGGGAAATGGTTGTGTTTTGATTGAAGTTGCCAATTTGGCTGGAGTGAGGGCTGAGGATTGCAGAGCATTCAGGAGGCCATTCAGCCCACTCTGGGTGTAAGTCCTGTGCTCCTGTCGATAGATTGTTGTTAGACAAGGGAGGGGAGGGGGTGCGGGATAGCTGACAGGAAAAAAATGGAGCTGAGACCACAACAAGATCAGCAAAGGTGGAACAGACCTGGGGGCCAAATAGCCTCTAGCTCCTAGACTCTATGTTCCTATGTATCTGTGTGACTGCTTTTTGAGAAGACTGACCAGTTATTCTAATATCCCTTAGCCCTGCAAATTGTTTTTATGTCTATACTGTCCATTTCCCATTTAAAAGCTACAGTTGAATCTAATTCCAATATCGTCTTGGGGAGCGAATGCCAGAAAACCATACAGTGATAAGTAAGGTGAAGCTCTTTCACCTGTGGTCTAAGGCAGTCTCAATCCAACTGCAGTGTGGTGTTTACTTTATGTTGTTTTCGCTGAACTTCAGATGAATGTTGGGGTGGGGTGGTGGTGGGGGAGGGGGTGTGTGTGGAATCTCCTAGAGATGTATAATACTCTAATGGGACTAAGCAAGGTAGATTCATGGAGGATGTTCCCGATGGTGGGTGCATCCAGAACCAGGGGTCACACTGAGGATTTGGGGTGGACCATTCAGGATGGAGATGAGGAGACATTTCTTCACCCAAAGAGTGGGGAGCCTGTGGAATTCATTACCACAGGAAGTAGTTGATGCCAAAACATTGAATGTTTTCAAGAGGAGGCTAAATATAGCACTAGGGGTGAATGAGTTTATAGGTTATGGGGAGAAAGTAAGGTTAGGCTATTGAGTTGGACGATTGGCCATGATTGTGGTGAATGGTGGTGCAGGCTCGATGGGCTGAATGGTCTTTTCCTATCTTCAGTGTAAGAAAATTGAACATGCATTTATTAATGTCACTTCCACCAAGTTAATCGAATGTTGCCTCCCTGGAGGGCAAATAGCAAGTCATGTTGCCCCCTCTTCTCAAAACTGAGGGTTTAAAGGTCGCAATGCACAGAATCCATTAGGGAAGGGTCAGAGGCAGCGCACATGTTGTCGTTTCCCTGTGAGCTGATACAGGCTGAGGACTCGGAGATGAGCACAGGACTGAGAGATGGACTGCCATGGCAGCAGCACTGGGTTCAGAAACATTAGCAGGCAATAAAATGATTAGACCATGACAGAACCTCATGGGCTGTGATTCAGTCTGTGGGATGTTCACTGCTTCATAAGTCATATATATTCAAATCCCTACACATTTTAATTTTGTAAGCCACTGGGCTGTAGACACCATAGATTAACAGTAGCTGTATTTTTCTCCTTCCCAATTGCAAGCAAATCTCGGGGTGAGCACTGAGGAGATTCTTTGCCTGTACCAACAAGTAAAACTGCTGTCCGAGTCTCTCTCAATTTGTGAAGCAGATTACCATAGCACTGTGTTCTAATGGGACATCACCAAGGTTTAAAGGAATGGGAGAGGAGATGAGCAGAAGTGATGCCTCAGTTGGTTTTAAGAAGAAACAATGGTGCCAGAAAGGGGAAAAAGGCTTTTCAATCCTTCAGGTCAGGAAGGGAGTGAAACAGGAAAAGGTGTCATCAGTTCCTGTCAACATCATAATGAGAGGGGGAAAGAGTACAGGAAAACCACATTCGGAGCTGCACTTCCAGTAGTATCTCCGATAAAATGGGGAAATGTAAGGTTACCACAGTGACACAGCTGAAGGCTAGTTCATCCATCAGATTTCTTCTTTCAACTGCTGACTTCATTTCTACCCAGCTTCTGATCCTGTTTAAACAAAACTCCAGGAAACACTGACAGCTGCTTACGTTTCTAACATGCATGTACTTGGTGTTAATTGATAGGAGACCTGCTCCAGCCAAAACGAGGTTTTAAAATCCATCCCAGTTGAGGGGACAGTCCTGATGACGATCCCTAAGTTCCTAAATGTGCCTCATTGGCATTGATAAACTTGGTCAGATTCCAGTGCATCGCAGTGATCGTAAGGTTTGGTTGTGGACTGTGATCGATCGGGCTTTCTCGAGTTGAACAGATCAGGGAGTTATGACACCAAAAACAGAACTTGCTGGAGAAACTCAGCAGGTTTGTCAACATCTGTAGAGAGAAAGACAAACATTTCGGATCCAGTGACCTTTCCTCAGAACATACTGAAGAAGGGTCACTGGACTGAAATGTTAACTCTGTTTCTCTCTCCACAGATGCTGCTAGACCTTCTGAGTTTCTCCAGCAATTTCTTATTTTTCTTTCTGATTTTCAGCTCCTGCAGTTTTTCTTTATTCCTAGCCCATGGATGAGGTGGTGTGCTGGTGCTGTGTTCACTGTATGGTGTCTAAATGCCCATTTGTTGTCGGAGAAGTGGATGAAGATCTGCACTTTGCTAGTTATTGACCAACAGCATCTGACCTTCGATTATCCTCCTGGCTGCCTCCAGACTGGCAGACATCACTATTCATTCCTGATTGCTTGTGAAATTAATCGCTGTGATCTACTGCAGCATCTTAGAAACCAATCACATTTGAATGTGGCAAGGCAGGTTGGGGATGCAGTTCCAAAGGGATCTCGTGTGCTTTATGCATTAGACCATAAGATGTAGGAGCTGGATTAGGCGATCAGGTCAGCTCCATCATTCACCGTGATCAAGGCTGATCTGAATCCTCAACTGCACTTTCCTGCCTCTCCCATCTGATTCTCTTACTGATTAAAAATATGTCTATCTTAACCTTGAATAAACTTAATTTGACAGCCCTCTGCAGTAGAGAATTCCACCAATTCATTTGAGAGAAGGTATACTTCCATATCATCTCTGTCTTAAGTGTGTGAGCCCCTTGTTATGAGATTACACCCTCTGTCTTAGACTCTACTACAAGAGGAAGGAACGTTTCTGCATCTACCCTTGTCAAGCCCCCGATGTTTCAATAGAGACCTAGCGTACAAAACCAAGGAAATAATGATGTATCTTGTAAAACACTAGTTCAGCCTCGACTGGATATTTGGTGTGGAGTTTCCATCACTCAGTGTGATTTTTGACAGGGCTAGAAATATGTGAAGCCATTTTTGTGATTTCTGCACAAGTCCTCAGCATTCATCTTGTTTTGTTTCAGTTGAGGGTAAATTATTGTGTGACCGTTGTGTTGGATGACAAAGGTGACACAAGGGAGGACAACACGTTGCCATTGTCCAAACCCACTGAGTGCTGGGATATGGGTTCCCAACTGTAATTCTTAGCAGAGGTTCCTGATCAACGCGGACCACAGTAAAAATTGCGAAGTGGAGGAGTGAAAAGGCTGAAAGAGGAAAAATTGTGAGACTCTAGTCAATCATTTTGTATAGGGAGGGCTGAGCAAGAGCAGATTCAGGAAGAAAAGTAACAGGTCGAAGATTAATTTAAAGCAGACATGATTCAGGCACCATTTTGAGGTTAAAATTCCATCCTTGCTTTCATTTATCAATAAATGCTTGGCAAATTTGGAAACCATGAAGGAAAGTCAGCTACTACATAGGATTGACTCTAGTCCAGAAAGTGAGGAACATGAAACCCAAGTAGCTCAGTGCTACAATTTATAGTTGTGACAAGTATTAACACATGGTTTTCATTAAACAGGTTTACCCAAAACTTTGTAATGGAAATGTTAGCATTAGAAGTATGCATGCGCTCAAGATTTGGATGCATAAATGGTGAAATGACATTAGGTGTAATCAGAACCCAAATGGGAAGTCTTTGTAGAGTGCTGGAGGAAGATTTAATTTGCTTATTTTATTGTCATTAATCCAGACAGGAAATTTTGTGAAGAATTACTGTTGGAAACCAAAGCTCTCCATAGGATTATATCTCACTAAATAGTGTATACAATTGGAAAGGAGTTTCACCACCTGCCCATTCTTGTGTGAGATGCTAATTCTTACATTAGCCTGCATCAAGCATCTCGTTGAGCTGGTTTGTGACTGCTGTAATGGTTTTGAAAGGGTTAATGTTGAAGACTGCATTAGGCTCTTTCAGTGTAGATGATGCTGTGCAGTGTAAAGAATCAGGAATCTACCTTGGGGTTCTGATGGAGATAGATTTCTCCTGTTAGTCAGTAATCATGACTAACTAGTCTATTACATATACCTATTGATAGCATGCAGGGATATGGTGTTTGTAGTGATTGTGATGAAGTCAGCCCAGCTGAACCTCATAGAATCTGAGTTCCCTGATTGTGGCTGTTAATCTGGGTCCAATCAGGGAGCCTGGCCTGACATATAAAAGAGGGCGTGTCAGAAATGCTGACAGTCTGGTAGCTGACTCTGTGTGAGGCAGTACTAAAGTTAAGGACTGTTCATGTTTAAATAAGGGGTCACTTGCTAATGGATACTGGCCTCTGTGGAGTTATTTCAGTCCTGTAATTGTAATGGCCCTGGACTTATGGTCCAAGGGACATGTGTTTGAATCTGAAGATAGCAGATGGTGAAATCTGAATTCAATTAAAATGGTCACCATTGTAGTAAAAAGTTAAAAAGAAACTGCATTGTGTTGCTAAGGAAAGTGCTTCTCCTTGTTAAGACTCGCTTGTGATTTATCTTCTCCCATTGCTAGCCAAACAGGCCCTTCACTCCACTTAGAGGACAGCTGACAATCCCCTATCCCAACTATTGGCTAGTATTGATTCCACTGCACATAATACAGCTACGTTTTGGGGTTCATTGGAAATAAATTCGATTCTCCACCCCATCCCCAAATTCCAAACTTCCTGACCAAGTGGTTCGCGGATAAGTTGTTAATATTCTACAAGATTCCAGCCTCAGCTGACTGACTGTGTGGAGTTTGCACATTCTCCCCGTGTCTGCGTGGGTTTCCTCTGGGTGCTCCGGTTTCCTCCCACAGTTGAAAGATGTGTAGGCCAAGTGAATTGGCCATGCTAAATTGCCCATAGTGTTAGGTGCATTAGTCAGAGGGAAATGGGTATGGATGGGTTACTCTTCGGAGGGTCGGTGTGGACTGGTTGGGCCGAAGGGCCTGTTTCCACACTGTAGGGAATCTAATCTAATCTAAGTCTCTCCATGTCTGTTGAAAGAAGTCCACATTAATATTTTGGGCTGTGAACTCTGTTGGAATTGGGGAAGCATGACAGCCTTTCTCTGATTAATAATGGTCAGGGAGAGGACTGGAGTGAATTGTCATGTTGGTCAGTTTTATTCAATTGATTAAAGTCCCTTTTTATTTTGTCATGTTTGCAGTTTAATATTAGCTCCTGCTTATGATTACTGTTCTAACTGATCTATGTGTAGACCATAAATTCTGTGTCTTGTGATCCTGCCCCTCTAGTTATCTGATAGAAGGAGCAGCGCTCCAAAAATTAGTGCCTCCAAATAAACCTGCTGGACTATAACCTGGTGTTGTGTGATTTTTAACTATGTCCACCCCAGTCCAACACCGGCACCTCCACATCATGGTCTAATGTGTTAAACTGCTTTCTTTTCAAGGCTGCTGAGGGGCAGAGTCTTTGAGCCTCTCTGGAGGCAAATCTGACCCAACCTCTTTACAGAGGCATTCATAGACAGTCTGACTGAGATCAGGAATTCACCAGTGATCCCCCAGGCGTTGTAACCCTGCCTGTCCCCTCCCCTCCCCTCCCACCTCACCCCGTCTGGCCCTGCCATCGAGAATGAAAGCACTATTCAAGAGTTGTTTTATTCACCTAAGAGCTGGAAACACACAAGAATGGGCTTGCCTGTCAATTACTTGAGGACACAGATTTAAGGTAAAAAGGGGGTAAGTTTAAAGTAGATGAGAGAGGGAAGTTTTTTTTAAACACAGAGGGTGGTAAGTGCCTGGAATGCACTGCCAGAGGTGGTGGTGGAGACAGATACAATAGCAGTGTTTAACTCTTTCTGAACCTCAGGGTGCCTAACAATGGGTCACAGCAACTGAATTACTTTTACTTTTAAGGTTCCCATGAACAGGAATGCAACAAAGCACGGCACGGTGGCTCAGTGGTTAGTAATGCTGCCTCTCAGCGCTGGGGACCTTGGTTTGATTCCACCGTCGGCTGACTGTGTGTGGAGTTTGCGTGGTCTCCCCATATCTTTGTGCATTTCTGCCAGCTGCTCCTGTTACCTCCCACAGTCTAAAAACGTGTAGGTTAGGTGGATTGGCCATGCTAAGTTGCCCATGGTGTTGAGATGGATTAGCCAAAGGAAATTGTCCTGCAATGTCCAGGGATATATAGACTGGGTGGGTTAGCCATGGGAAATGCAGGGTTACAGGCATAGGGTGGAAAGGTCTGGGTGTGTTGCTTTTCTGAGGGCAGTGCAGATTTGATGGGCTGAATCCCCTCTTTCTGCACTGTACAGTTCTATGATTCTGACCAGTTTGCGTATAGTAAGATCTCTCAAATGTCAACTAGAGAGCATTATAATTTGATCCATCACTGTTCCATGCTGTTAAAGTTGAAAAGGTTCAGAAAAGATTTACAAGGATGGAGGATTTGAGCTATGGGGAGAGGCTGAATAGACTGAGACTATTTTCCCTGGAGAAGAAAGTGAGGACTGCAGATGCTGGAGATCAGAGCTGAAAATGTGTTGCTGGAAAAGCGCAGCAGGTCCGGCAGCATCCAAGGAACAGGAGATTCGACGTTTCGGGCATGAACCCTTCTTCAGGAATGAGGAAAGTGTGCCCAGCAAACTAAGATAAAAGGTAGGGAGGAGGGACTTGGAGGAGGGGCATTGGAAATGCGATAGGTGGAAGGAGGTCAAAGTGAGGGTGATAGGCCAGAGTGGGGTGGGGGCGGAGAGGTCAGTAAGAAGATTGTCGGTTAGAAAGGCGGTGCTGAGTTCGAGGGTTGGGACTGAGACAAGGTGGGGGGAGGGGAAATGAGGAAACTGGAGAAATCTGAGTTCATCCCTTGTGGTTGGAGGGTTCCTAGGCAGAAGATGAGGCGCTCTTCCTCCAGCTGTCATGTTGCTGTGGTCTGGCGATGGAGGAGTCCAAGGACCTGCATATCCTTGGTGGAGTGGGAGGGGGGAGTTGAAGTGTTGAGCCACGGGGTGGTTGGGTTGGTTGGTCCGGGTGTCCCAGAGATGTTCTCTGAAACGTTCCGCAAGTAGGCGGCCTGTCTCCCCAATATAGAGGAGGCCACATCGGGTGCAGCGGATGCAGTAAATTATGTGTGTGTGAGGCCTATCACTCTCACCTTATCACCCTCACCTTAACCTCCTTCCACCTATCGCATTTCCAACGCCCCTCCCCCAAGTTCCTCCTCCCTACCTTTTATCTTAGCGTGCTGGGCACACTTTCCTCATTCCTGAAGAAGGGCTCATGCCCGAAACGTCGATTCTCTTGCTGCTTGGATGCTGCCTGACCTGCTGCGCTTTTCCAGCAAACACATTTTCAGCTCTGATCTCCAGCATCTGCAGTCCTCACTCTCTCCTCTTGGTTCTTGGCCAGGGAGGTATAACCTCGCCCAGCGCTCCAATCTGCCCCAGCAGAGTCTAGGCTGCTCACTCTTCTTGCACATAGCTGACTTCTTGAAATAGCTGTGTACCAGCACCGTCGAGGTTTAATTGTAATGGCTGTTTGAATTTCATTGCTGCCTGCTGTAGCCTGCCCAGACCTGTGTTGAGAAAGTGCTCCCAATTAGCTAGGTTTTTGCAGTGTCAGTTAGTCAGAGACACACCAGCAGGTTAAAGAGGTGTGAGCAAGTCAGGTCAAATGCCATCGCTGTGAAAGTGGATAGGATGAGGGCAGGTCATGGAAAGTCTGAGCACATTTTAAATGGGAACCAGATCCAATAATTAGAACTTCTGAGCAGAGCTATATTTCACCTCACTGTCATGGCTGGGGACACTCAGTCAATGCACAAAGCACTGGTGACGCATTTTACAATTACAGAGCTCCTTTGTGATGGAAAGTGCAGACTGATCAGGAAGCACACATCTTCAATCCACCCACCCACCCACCCCCAAGTCCACCTTCCCTTGCTGCTGAGAATTTTGTCATTTCAGCACTTTTACTCTGCGCAGCCTTGGAAAGCTACAATTGCCGAGTGATTAGACTCTTGAAAGAGAGAGGCAGAGTTTGCAGATTCATGCTTCCTCTGCAGGTTGGAGAAAGGATCAGGCTGAGGGCAAATTTGCTCAAGGAACCCCAGTTAAAGAGCAACATTAACGCCAATCAAATCCACAGCATTTATCGAATGGAAGAAGGAAGATAGGAAAAGCAGTTTGTGCAGGTTAGATCCACAAATTACTGAGTGTTTTCTTCTATTTTGCCTGACTTGCTTTCATTATTTGATTCATGTTCTTGGACAACATCCCGCAACTACTTATAGAGTCTTAGATACAGCATGGAAACAGACCCAACTCATCCATGCCAACCTAACCTAATCTAGTCCCACTTGCCAATACCCGGCCCCTTTCCCTCTAAACCCTTCCTATTCATTTACCCATCCAGATGCCTTTTAAAAGTTGTAATTGTACCAGCCTCCACCACTTCCTCATTCCATACATGCACCACCCTCTGTGTGAAAAAGTTGTCCCTTCAAGTCCCTTTTATATCTTTCCCCTCTCACCCTAAACCTCTGCCCTCTAGTTCTGGACCCACATTGCCGTTTTTGTTCCCGTGCGCCTGTTTGATCCTCTGCTGAGAATGGTATTAAGCTAATGTCGGAGGACCCTGGCCATTTCCTTGTGCCAGGTCCCAACAACATAAACAGAATAGAAGAACTGAGGAATGAAAAGCAGAAAGGCGCTCCATACCTGTTACGCCAGTCCGTGCTCTCTTGGGTGACGGGCTTGTAGTTTCAACCCCACTTTGCCGTCTGACCTGGTAGCCCTTGACTTCCTTCCCCATGAAAAACCTCTCTAACATGGCCCTGAGTAAAGTCAATGACTTGGTCTCAATGACCTCTGAGAAAGAGAATTCTACAGATCATGTCCTCCGAAAGGTATTGAAAGAAAAGAGATTCTCATCTCAAAGTTAATTTGGAGACTCTCTAGAAGACCTCTAACTAGTTGTGATTTCTATTCCCCACCCAGTCAAAAGGAACTTCCTCCCAGCATCCACCTATCAATTTCCCTCGGGTTGTTATGTTTCAATTAAAATCACCTCTCATTCCTCTAAACTCAACAAGAGTATAGGGTTCTGAACTTTTTCCTCATAAGATAACCCCTTCATCCCAGAAATTGGTAGAATGACCTTTCCCAGAATGGCTTGTGTTGCTCCTTAAGTAAAGAGATTAAGATGATAGGTGGTATTCCAAACACAGCTGCCTTTCTTCCCTGGCTATAGGTTAGCAATCAGCAGCAGTCAAATACTCCATGTTCCCCCGTAGTCCAAGAGGATCTCTGAACTCCAATAGATACAGGCCCAACCTCCCCCACGTGATCGCATTCTCACTCCAGGTATGAGTCACATGAGCCTTCTCTGAACCGCTCCGAACACATTCACATCCTTTCATAAATCAGGAAATCTTGTGGTGCTATGGTAGTGTCCCTCCCCCACCTGAGCCAGAGGTGTGTAGTAACATCTCTGAACTGGGTGATTAGGAAAATAGTTTAAACAGATAAAAGGGGGACAAAACTGTCCACAGTGAATCAAACATTGTCTTAGCGATACTATATGTAACTCAAACAACTTGTGCATTCACCTTATATTAGCCTTCAATCTCCATTTGCGTTCTTAATCATTTTCTGTATCTGCAAACTAACTTATTATAATTCATGCACCCTTCTATACCTCATGTTGATTTTTCCTGCCCAATTGGACAAGATTCAGATTTTATGAATTATACTCCATCTGCTGAATGTTGGCTGGCTCATAAACCCATCACTACCCCTATGCAGACTCCTTGTTCCTGTAATCCCCGGCTACACAGGTTTCTGAGGTCAGTGTGCAGCACTGTCATCTGGAACAGGAAGTCAGTGCTGCCATCAGTGTGCCAATACCAGTAACCATGTGCTGATCCTTGGACTAGCAATTCAGCTTAGGAGGCAACATTGTTCAAGTCCTCTTCACAATGTCCCCTCCTGTTTTGGGGCCAGCAGTAAGTTTAGCAGCTGTACATTGTGCCCCTTCATCGCTGATGTAAGTTGATTATAAATTGTAAATACTTGAGACCCCAATGTTGATCCCTGTGGCCAAGCACTTGTCACACCCTGCCATCCCCATCCCCTGACTCTCTTCCCAGCTCCCCTTCCCCCCTCATTCCTTCCTTCCACTGGTCCCTGCCACCAACCGGATTCATTCCTCCCATTGACCAACCAGGTCGTACCCTCTACCTGTCTTCACCTTTCCCCACTTCACCACCCAGCACCCCATTTCACCACCCCCAGTCCTGAAGAAGCATTAGTCTTGAAACATTGACTTCTCCACCTCCTGTTGCTGCCTGGCTTGCTATGTTCTTCCAGCTTCTTGCCTGTCTACTTTGGATTCCAGCATTTGCAGACTTGTTGTCTCTAACCCCAAATTCCCCCATTTATCTTCTCCCCCCCCCCCCCCCCCCCCCCCCCCCCCCCCCCCCACCCAACCACCAACACCACCATCATCACACATACACACCCAAATACCATCTATCCATGCTGTTAGCTCCCTGGTTAGAATGTGCTTTTTGTACAGTTCCAAAGATGTTATGGTTTAAATTCAATCAGCATTAGAATTTAGGAAGCTCTTCAACGACATGAAACATTTTTTTTTAATTGCAGTATTTTACTTAGAAACAGACAATGGGTAGTAGAATCTTTGAGCGATGTGAACAATGGTGAGATTTGCCGAAGCATCAAATGAAAGGTTTGACAAGGCCAATAGAGTCAAACAGCAACCCTTCGATCTAACCAGACCATGCTATACATAATTCCAAACTAAACTAATCCCACCTACCTGCACTTGGGTTGTATCCCTCCAAACATTTCAAAATAAAAATCTTAAACTATTGAAATGGAAACAATGTAAGAAATCTAGAAGTAAAGCTAGAAATAAGCCAGAATCTCAGGAGCAGCTGCATGATCCAAACTACTCTCAATCCACTATCTTGACACCAGAAGCATCTCAATCCATCTTTGATGCTAGTGTTGTGGCGTGATTCTCACTTGGCAGCAGTGAGTTGCCAATCAAAGGGGCTAATGCTGCTTATATGCCCTGGTCACAGCCCAACTCAGCTCCGTGAATATCAAGCTTCCTACCTTAGCAAATGTGCCAAACAAGCCAGAGATTGTGACATCTCAACACAGACATCTGAGCAGGTACCTGCAGATAACAGGTAGGTGATTGCTCCAAAGGACTTCCATGTTGAACATTGGCACTGACATCTCAGGGCACACTCCATTGGCATCAACCCCACATACACACAGCCCATGTCCACAGATATTGGCATCTGATACCTGCCTCTAAGAATCCTCATGGCACATGGTCTTGACGAAGGGTTTGGCCTGAAACAATAACTTTCCTGCTCCTCGGACGCTATCTGATCTGCTGTGCTTTTCCAGTTTCACATCTACTGACTGTCTTCCAGCATCTGCAGCCCTTACCATTTCCTCATGGCACATCTCTGATCCACTTGTAGGATACCTGTACACTTCAGTGTTGCACTGGCAACTCTCACTGTCATACTGCGGTAAGGACGTTGTGCAGTTAGGCACACACACTCAGCTTGTGGACTAGATCAGGCTCCATCTCCATAGCTGACTGTTGTAGTGTGCACTCACTCTGAGCTTACCTACATGCTTACAGTATCCCTCCCTTGCGTTGCCATGCCTTTTTGCACTTTTCCTCCTCAGCCAAGTATCATATTACTACTGTGTTGCTGTGTCTTTTAGTACAAGCACAAGGCAAGGACATCTAAAATGGTTGTCAGCAGAGCTCCGTCTATTCAGGGGAGACTGCCTTTGCTCAGAGGAAGCCTTCAATATCAATCCAGGGGCTTGGAATTGGTTAGTCAGCCACTCAAGGCAGTCAGAGAGTCCTCTCCCCATAACGCGGGTGAGGAACTGAATGTCGGTCACACCACCACCTGCCCTGACTCTTGGTGCCCCACTGTCAGCTGTTATTCCTGCTGGTATGAGAAGGGGACAGGTATTACAGGGGGATGAAAATGGGTGACACAGCTGTGCCTTGGGAGAGGAGTGCCCTGAATGAGCGAGTGGGCAGCACAGAGGGCGTTTCAGGTTTCGTGATGTGGGATGGATATTGGTGAGTGAGGGAAGATATGGCAAACAGGAAACGAGTCTTGGTGAGCGGTGGGTGCAGTATCAGAGTGAGAGTATCAGGGAGAAAATGATGGCACTTAGACTGGGCCTTCTTATAGGCCTGGCATTCCTCCTGATGGCTGAGACCTCACTCACCTCAGACCACACTGGCACGGTTTGGTATTGTGGCATCCATTACCGGTCTTTGGAGAGGAGGACACAGTCTGTGCACCACCAAGTCCAGCAGGACCTTTCTGCACAGCAGGGCTCTAATTCTATCGTGTGTCCCATGTGCAGGGTCATGCAGGGAGCTCCAGACTGACAGTATTTATCACGCTGCTCAATGCACTTTTAAGGAAGCCCTGGTCACAGAAGATGCTGGTGAATTCCGGCTTAGCTGCTGAGTAACGCATTACTCCAGAAATACCACGCATCGGGTTGGGGCCAAAGTGTCGTCATAGAGGCGAGGTAGCAGGTTAAAACGGTGAGTTTGCTGAGAAAGGGAACAATCTCTCGGCCTCAGAGCGGAAAGCCTTCCTGCGATCCTGACACCACTTAGCAAATAAACATAAGGTTTAGCGTGATATGTGCTTCATTATTTTCAGTCTAATGCATTTGTGTAAATTGCGAAATAATATTTCGGGAAGTTCCCTTTGACGAATGGTCCTGACAGATTATTTCTAAGTACAACGATGGTTGCTATCTTCACTAAAGTCTGTTAAAGTCTCACATCAGTGAGGTGTGAGTTCTGTTCCTAGGCTGTGAGGTTCCTGCAGATTTCTGAGAGTCATGGGCACTGACACCAGAAATTGTTTGGTGCATCTAGCTTTCGATTTGTTTTAAGATGTCTTTACCAGGAGTGCAAAGCAGTTAATTCTCAGAAATACGCTTCGTGTTGGATGTATCTGAATAATCTCCTGCGTGCTATTTGCCAAATCTTAATTTCCTTTTCCTATGCTTCTGTATGCATTTAATTGCAAATAAATCCAGTAGTTGTTCTTAGCCTGTAAGATTGCAATTTTGAATAATGGCTTAACCATGGACTGATGTAAATGAGTAATGTGGGTACATGAAGTCCTAAGTTCAGTGCATTGTTTATATTGCTGTTGTTGGAATAATTCTAAGCTTTGGGTGACAATGGTTACAGGCAGACTCTAAAAGAATGATGCTGCACGTTGACTATGTGTAGGTTTCACAAGAAGACTCCTGTTAGACCAGGACAAAAAAAAAATGATGCAACGTTTTAAAATCATCGTAACACTGAGATGTGATTCATATCTCAAACTAAGGACATGCATGCTATTATTGGCGCATATATTAACTGAAGTAGGCAATGAATAGTCAGATGAACCAATGTTAAATATATTAATGGCAGCATTGGCACAGTCATTGGAGAGAAGTACTGCAGGACTCCGACAGATTTTCTTGACATGTTTTGCATCTCTGTGCCTGTCCATATTGCTCTCCCTCCTTTCTATACCCAGTTTCACCTTTACAAATAAGCCTGCTTACTAAAAAGGAGATTATGTCTCATCGATTGAGAGGAAGCATGAGAAGGTAAAATGTGGGCACTTACTCTTTGGCCAGGAGGTTGAATATTCTCCCAGTTACGAATGTATCCAGGACCCCAGGTGAGCATCATCCAGGGACACCAGGCAGTGTTGCTGTGAGGTGCTTGTGGAATGTCGTTAACAACATCGAGGAGCTTGAGACATATGAGGACGGCTTACAAGACTGGTACAAACCATTTAATACCCATTAACATTGGTTAGGCCACTTTTGGAATATTGCTTGCAATTCTGGTCGTCTTCCTATCGGAAGGATATTGTAAAACTTGAAAGGGTTCAAAAGATATTTACAAGGATGTTGTCAGGGTTGGAGTATTTGAGCTGTAGGGAGAGGCTGAACAGGCTGGGGCTGTTTTCCCTGGAGCGTCAGAGGCCGAGGGGTGACCTTATGGAGGTTTATGAAATCATGAGGGGCATGGATAGGGTAAATAGACAAAGCCTTTTCCCTGGGGTGGAGGAGTCCAGAACTAGAGGGCATAGGTTTAAGGCAAGGGAAAAGATATAAAAGAGATCTAAGGAGCAACTTCTTCACACAGAGGGTGATGCATATATGGAAAGTGATGCCAGAGGAAGTGGTGGAGGCTGGTACAATTACAGCATTTAAAAGACATCTGGATAGGTATATGAATAGGAAGGTTTTGGAGGGATGTGGACCGGCTGCTGGCAGGTGGGACTAGATCAATTTAGGATATCTGGTTGGCATGGAAAGTTGGACCGGAGGGTCTGTTTCCGTGCTATGACTCTTTAACTCTATACTGTGGGCAGATGTGTGGTGAAGCAGACCTTCAGTAGTGCCTCCTTCCATAAGGTCTGAGCCCCATGTGATGTAGCATCATCATGACATAGCTTCTTGCACACTTGTTCAGTAGCCATTGTTAGTTCATTGGTAGATTTCACCCTCTACATCTCCTCCCAAGTATTTACTCTCCACTTCTAACTCTCAGTAGTTACATGTGTCCCATTGTATACTTACTACATGCACGTGAAGGATGCTCAGAAGGGATAATCCTACCCCATTTTCCTCTCTGGACTTTGCCACGGTGCAGATTGGGACCCGCTCTGCCTGGGAGTTTAACACTGTGCTGTGCAATCCAAATGGATCTTTGATCTCCCTGATATTCTTTGTCATTGGCCGTTGTGACAAGTTATGTGCAAGTTTTCAGCTCTATTGAATGATCTCCTTTGAGGAATGTTTCCTGATAAAATGTTTCAAATAAGATGGAAACTGGATAGTTAAAAGTGAAGGGAAATCATTATTACAGGATAAGGCCCAACAGCTTTTCTTTGAATGTATTTGCATTTGTGTGCGTGTGTATGTGTATCTGTGTGTATATAAATATATCTTCCCAAGTAGGCTGAATTGCTCCAAGACTTTCCACATGGATGAACTTTGCCCTCTCTTGCTAACTTTTCATGGTTAGTAGTGGTTTAGAAAGTTCTGTTTGTTTCCTCATTTAGTCTTGGCTTCCAGAAGGGAACATTCCTCCTCTTTGGAGTAAACAGGATATGCGTAATCACTGGGAAACGGCACTCATCTTCGTCTCATCTTTATAGTTCATTTAAAAAGTTCAAACTCATTGTTCTGAATACTTGGAAAAATCAGAGCTAAGTAACACGTTTACTCAAAATGGAAAATTGATCCATGTTGACTATTACTGATGAGGCAATAAGTACCACCTGCTGTTAGTTTGTAATGGGGACCAAAACCATTGTGCTTCCCTCTTAGTGATATTGCTTCAGGGAAAATTCTGCTCATCTGGCATTCGGTGTAGGACAAGCAATTTGATATTGTTACATCAAACAGAGAGGCAGTGGGGCTACTGGTCATTGGTATACCTTGTGAACACTATCATTGTGCTTTCGATGGATGTGACCAAGATGGCAACGTAGACATGAGAGAAAAAGAGGGAACTAAGGATGGATCCGTGAGGCATAACAGGTGTAATGGTCTGGGAGCAGAATGACAATTAATCCCTAGTAATATTTTGGCTACGACTGGAAAGAAAATGTTCATGTCTAAATACAGCAAGACCTGGAGAATACCCATGTTTTGGCTGACAAGTCATGGAATCAAATAGTATGTAAACAGACCTTTCAGTTTCCTAAACTGAACCAGTCTCATTTGCCTGTGTTTGGTCCATATCCCTCCTAAACCTTTCCTATTCATGTACCTGCCCAAATGTCTTCAATGGCAAGTAACCTTCATGCCAGACAAATGTTGTGCAATGACCAACTGCAACAAGAGAGATTCTAACCATCATCCCTTGATATTCAATGGCATTATCATCACTGAATCGCTCACTATCAGCATTCTGACGATTTACCATTGACCAAAAACTGAACTGGGCTGGCAATTTAACTGCCGTTGCTACAACAGCAGATCATATGCTCAAAATCCTGCAGTGAGTAACTCCCCTCCTGACTCCCCACAGCTTGTCCACCATCTACAAGGTGCACAAGTCAGGAGTGTGATGGAATACTCCCCACTTGCCTAGGTGGATGCAGCTCTAATAATGCTCAAGAGCCTTGAAACATGCAGGACAAAGCAGTCCACTTGATTGGCACCACATAGACAAATATCCACTCCCTCCACTACCGATGCTCAGTAGCTCGGTGGTTAGCACTGCTGCCTCACAGCAACATGGACCCGGTTTCGATTCCAGCCTTGGGTGACTGTCTGTGTGGAGTTTGCACATTCTCACTGTATGTGCGTGGGTTTCCTCCAAGTGCTCTGGTTTCCTTCCACAATCCAAAGATGTGCAGGTTAGGGTGAATTGGCCATGCTAAATTGCCCATAATATTCAGGAATGTGTAGGTTAGGTGCATTGGTCAGGGGTAAATGTAGAGTAATAGGGTGGGGGAATGGGTTTGGATGGATTACTCTTTGGAGGATTGTTGTGGACTTGGGCTGAAGGACCTGTTTCCACACTATAGGGATTCTATGATTCCGTGTGTGTGTGCTATCTACAAAATGTACAGCGGACATTCATCAGGGCTGTTTAGACAGCACCTTCCAAACCCACAATGACTACCATCTAGAAAGACAAAGACGACAGATGCATGGTAACCCCATTACATATAAGTTCTGATCCAAACCACGCACCAGCCTGACTTGGAAGTATAGTGGCATTTCTTCTGTGAAGCTGAGTCTAATTCCTGAGTCTAAACCAGAATAGGTTTTCGGTGTGCAAAAGGTGGATCTTGTGTTCAAGGTGACCTTAAGAAAGGGAATGAGGGAGAGATTGGAGAAAAATGGTGCAAGTGACAGGCATCGTTGGTTGAATTTTTGACGATAGGACCTTGATACTTGAGCTTATTGCATGCAAACCAGCACGCTGTTAAATTGAGGTAATTGGCTAGCAGCCCAGAGAAGCAAATGTTGATCTCTTAGCCACTTTGTGTTTAGTTAGACTGGGAATTGAACCTAGGCTCCTCTGAGCTGAATGAGCCTGCAGTTACATTTGGTGCTGTTTAATTTACATCTTAATGGCCATTTGCCAATGGTGCAGTGAGGCCCTGTGTAGGGATAAATATAGTGAATCTATCTTTAATATTACACTTTATGCATGCATTTCCTGGTGGTCACACTTCAGGTGCCACACACTGTCACATGCAAATTTCTGCTGTCATGTTTGAAAACACATTTCTAAAAGTTGAAGCTTGTCACTTACAATCCTTCCAGATTATTAAAACAAGAGACCATCTGGAAATCAAGTGAAGGATCCAATTTCCATCACATTTTGAATGTATTTGGCCTTTGGCTGAAATGAGTAGATCTTGTTGTGTGCCTAAGACCCGGAGAAAAATGCACCAAAAGGTATCATATTCCTGCCTTTGTCATCCAACTTGCTGAGCAGCATCTTGGGAGGGGGAATGTTTGAGTCTGGCATCTGCCCTCTGGATTTCAAAATGCCAACAAGACGAAAGGTCGGTCTGCTATTACATACTCATTTCTTCGCAACTGGAGCTGGGAAACGTCAAGCCTCCACCAGCGGCGCGGTGGCTCAGTGGTTAGCACTGCTGCCTCATAGCATCAGGGTCCCAGGTTCAATTCCAGCCTCGGGTGACTGTGCAAATTCCACACAGACAGACATTCTCCCTATGTCTGCATGGGTTTCCTCCTAGGTCCAATGGGTTGGCCATGCTAAATTGGTTAGGTGGATTAGCCATGGGGAATGCAAAGTTACAAGGATAGGTGGGGGTGGCAGATCTGGCTGGGGTAGTCTTCAGAGGGTCACGATGGACTTTCTGGGGCAAAAGCCTGCTTCCACACTGCAGGGATTCTATGCTCCTAACCCATAGTGCTAATCTGTTGTCATTGGGCTGTGTCTAATCACAGTTGTGAGACTGTGACATTGAAGAGGATATTCAGATTCTGTGTATAACGGTCTCTGTATAATGCCTGACAATGATAGGGCACCATGTTTTGTGTGTTCTCAGTGTAGCTTCTGCCCAAAGTCACAGGAGATCTGCAAACACATTTAAAAAGCTCAGTGCTGTAAAAATCAAAATCTGGCAACACATTAGCTCGTAGTGGGAGAGGGAAATTTCTTGCATAATTGCTGACTTTAAATACACCTTTCAGGTTCCTTTTTAGATTCGGCTTCTTTGTCAAACCATTGGGGATTAGTCAGTAACCGCCCTCAAAGCATGATTCAGTTGAAGTGTTCTAACCTTCCTGACTCCATAGTTAATGATGTGCTAAAACCTCAGCAGCTAAATATTGATATCACAGCTCTGCTGAACTGACCTGGCATTATAGGCGAGCAGACAATTTATTAAGGGAATCAGAGCTGTGCAATGCCAGGATGACAGAGTACAATCCGGGTCACATAAACATCAGGCTTATTTGCCAGGACATTAGATGCTTGGATTTGTGGCCTCTGACCTGCAATTATTCCCTGGAAATATACAGTGGGATCATTTATCCAGAATCAATTGTAGCCCAGCCCCTCTCACTTCCATTGTTCTTTTCAAAATTAGCTGGTGTTCAGTGAGGGAGTAGAGTCACAAAAGCCAAGTCTGGAATACATTTTATTTTTCCCAACGCTTCTCCAAAAAATAATTATTGCAAGCAAACCTGTTTTTGACATTGCACGTACATTTCCTGTTATTCTGGTGCAGGATTTCATTTGGCTGGCCTTTATTTCATTCAGTAGTGCACAGGAAACTCCTTAATGCCTGCTGTCTTCCAGCAGTGAGTGAATCTTAGACCCCCCCCCCCCCCCCCAACCCAGGGTTAGCTTCAAACCCACCTTCTCTCCATCCATCTGTTTGGGGAGTTAGGTCAATCCAGTTTACCATATGTTTTCTTGAACGTAACCCAGGCTGTGCCCTGAGTTTCAGTCTAATCTTTAAAGAACACCTTTACATGATTAAAAAGTCTTGGCTGATTTCTGTGTTTTAAACTGCTGTCTGAAGAAGATTAGCTTTTAATAGCAACTGGTAATAGAATTACATTCAGGTATTCTAATGGTAACTGCATCAAAATACTGATTTCACCTTATTTTTTAAGTCTTTCTCATTGATAGGAGGATTTGAAGTTTAATTTCACTTCAGTTATTGAATGGTCACCATCGTTCGGAAAGTTGGCCACTTGTGTTTCCCTGCACAGTTTTTGTTGGAAGAGAGATGGAATTGTGTGTTTATCCAGTTTGTGCCTTCATACACCTGCAATATGCTTTAGGGAAGGGGCTATTTCTCTGTTGAAGGCACGATATAACAGAATCTGAGTGAGATTACAAAGCGCACTGAGCTGTAATCCTGCCTCCCTATGGCCTTTGACACTGAAAATAAAATTGAAGTTGGAACACACTTGAAGCATTAGATTGTCCCAGACACAGTTGTCACCTGGAAATTATATTTTACATGCCAAATGAAAATGCTGTTTATAAGGCTTTTCTGGACCTGGGAATTTCCAAAATTCTGTGGTTCTTCTTTGAAGAAAAATAACTTTTGTGTTTAGATAGATCCTTATTAGTGTCCTCATACTACAGAGAAATGTTTTAGGTCGTGTTTTCCCATTTTAGGGCACCTTTATAAAGTCAATTTGTGATTGTCCCAGAGCACTTAATGGCTGATGAATAAGTTTTGAAGTGTTGTTATACAGACAATGAAAGCAGGATGTGTGTATACACTTGCTATTTACTGGCGAGTGAAAGTGCATCATTGAATGAAACAGGTTGAGGTTTGGCTTTCTTCTCGATGGTAAAGGTAGCAGTGACATTTGTTTTGGAGATGCCGGTATTGGACTGGGGTGTACAAAGTTAAAAATCACACAACACCAGGTTATAGTCCAACAGGTTTATTTGGAAGCACTAGCTTTTGGAGCGCTGCTCCTCATGAACCACCTGATAAAGGAGCAGCACTCCGAAAGCTAGTGCTTCCAAATAAACCTGTTGGACTATAACCTGGTGTAGTGTGTTTTAATAATGATATTTGAGTCACTGTTCCATCATTGGCAGCCACGCCTGATGTAAGTTTTCCCTTCAGCTCAGATTATTTTTAGGGTTGTTTTGTGGCGATCGCGAGTGTTTAACAAAGTTCTGAAGGCTTGTGACAAAAGCCAAGCAGAACACTGTCAAATTTTTACTTGGAAATCCAGGACAGTTTCAGACCTTGTTAGTCGACGTCAACCGCATTCATTGGGTTTGGTATTTCAGTTCTTGAAATACGCAGCGCTGCCTGGTTATAACCCAGGCTTCATCTTACAGCTTCTCAACCTGATCTGGTTCAGGATGGGTTCCCTCAGCAAAAGCCAGCAACGGCGCAAGGAACAAGAAGAGACTTGACTTGTTGAACCGAGGCTGTTTGTGTCGCGGTGATGGACATGGCGTTACCTTTCACCGAGGTTCAGGGACATTTCTCAAATTCAGGATGAAAATGAGACCCAGCATACCACCCGATGCTCCCTCCCCAGCTTACTCCCTGGGCTGCCTGATGTGTGCGTTCAAACATTCAAAACGCTGGAAATTTGAAGAACTATGTTTCCAGGTTGTCACGGAAAAGCAACATTGTGAAGAAACCTGAGGCATTGAGCACCTGCCTCAGTAAACCAAGACTCATTATAGCCCCCAGTCTGAACACTGAATAGCAAAGGGTTGCAGAGACATGGGCCAAGCGCAGGCAAGTGGGACTAGTTTAATTTGGGAACATGGTCGTTGTGGACTAGTTGGACCAAAGGGTCTGGTTCCATGCTGAATGACTGAGTGGATGTGATTTATCAGCGTCAAAACGAAGCTATGGGGAAAGCGTTGCTGTGTGGAAAGACCGAAGGAAAAGATGGGGTAAAATTTTCACTCTGGGGTGAAATACTGTCCACCAGGCACCATACACATCAGGAAAACACGAACTCTTGGATTGTCACAGAAGCTCAATTGCTCTCATTTATGTCCTCTTTAATGAAGCAAATTTTCTGTCCCTGCCCTTAGTGAGGATGCAGTCACACATCAGTGTGAATGACTGACCTCTCAGGCCAACTGGCTACTAAGAACCAACCTTACCAATGGTGCCAATGTCCTGAGAATGCTTTCTTTTTAAACTGCTTGGCCTGCAGTTTTCCAGCCTCGAATCCGGGATCAC
Source organism: Hemiscyllium ocellatum (assembly GCF_020745735.1). NCBI lineage: Eukaryota > Metazoa > Chordata > Chondrichthyes > Orectolobiformes > Hemiscylliidae > Hemiscyllium > Hemiscyllium ocellatum. Next base: position 25,413,027 of record NC_083443.1, read on the forward strand.
CGTATCGAGCACTTGGTATTGCAACACTGAGAGAGTTTCCATTCTTCCAGATGCGCCATTGTAGAGGGAAATGTTTTCCAAAGGGTGAGGGGAGAGAAATCATTGGCAATAGTGAACAGTGAAGAGAGAGAGAAAATGCATTCATGTAGCACCTTTCATAGTTTCAGCGTGTCCCTTGCATTTGACAGTCCAACCAGTTCTTTGGAACTGTTGCAACATCTGAACACATGGAGTGCAAGGACATTGCAAATGGAGATGTACCTTTATTTCCATGAAGTATGTGGAATATGCAACACCCGAGAGGAGTGTCATGGTGTGAATGTGCAAAGCTGAGACTAATCATAGTGTGACTCTCTAGGTGTGGCTTGTACCTGCTGCGGTTTCTGTAAATCGGTTGAGATATTCTTTGTCTGGACACGACTGGCATTTAGAACAGGTTTTGGAGCCTTGATTTCTCCATGCCGTATAATCTCTTCAGTGTTCATATCTCCGTGCAAGAGACACTCTCGGTCTCTGACTCTGTCTTCCAGAAATGTGCTGAGATCACACAATGCTGTGTGAGGTCTCTCCAGTAGAAAAAAAAGTGACCCTTGGTAAAAGTACCTGAGTTAGCAGAGCATCTGTCTTGGAAAAACAATGGTGCAGATTAACTAGCAGAATAATAGCCAGTCAATGAGCTGAGATCTCCAAGGTATGTCTTATTGCTCTTTGTGGGTTCTTTAGAAATTTGATTGGCAGAGATTGTTTCTTGGCTGCATTGCTTTATTTTCAACCTTTTAATGCATCAGTGATATGTAAGAACATTGATAAATAGCCTTCAGAAAACAGAAAGAGTGGGTTCAAGTCCCAATTCAGAAATTTGAGTGGAAAAGAAATTTACAGCTTGAACTCAGTACCGAGCGAGTGCTGCATTGTCAAAGATGCTGTATCTTGGGTCCAGCATTAAACCCATCTGCCTTCTAGGGATGGAGATGTAAGATTGTACAGCTTTATTTTGAAGAAGAGCATCCCATTGCTGATCGCTACCATCACTACTTTGAGCACTTGTCTATTCATAAATTAAGAGGGCTCAGATAGTGACATGCTGTGAAATGCTTCCAACTGCTTGGTAATTTATCCAAAAACAAAACTTCCTTTCCTTTATTCCTTCCGCTCCTCTCCCCTTTCATTGGCTAAACTCTAAAATCATGTTTTGTTTTGGTGCTGATGAAAGGCCAAGCTGAAACACAAACTCTGTTCCTCTCTGCAAATGTCACCCAATCCGCTGAATGTAACCACCACATTTTTTATTCTTGTTTCAGATTTACAGCATCTGCAGTTCTTTGCTTTTGTGTCTTTGGGATCATTTACTAAGCATTATTAACAATAGAACGTATTCTAGTCACTATCAATAGTCTCATTATCGCGAGAAGCTTCCTGTGTGTAAATTGGTTGCCAGGTTCTGTTCATTCCAATAATGACCATACTTTGTGAAAATGTTTTCACTTGGCTGGAAATGTGAATGCCCTGAGGTGATAAAAGGCACTCTCAAATGTATTTCTTTCTCTCTATTGGTGCTATTTGCCATCTTTGTTTATCTGTCCTTTGCTTTATAGGATATGGGTGGGTGAACAACAGTAATTTTGGAGTTTTTGAGGATCCTGTTCAATGTTTAGTCAGGAGTGAGAAGGAGATAAAGCATCCCTTAAAAGTAGTTGCCTAAGTGTGTAGGCACACAAACGCCTCAGAAGATCGAGGTGCAGAATTAATCGAGATGTTTTGAGAAGGAAAATTGGATGCTATCACAACCAAACAAGACAGAGACCTCATGACCAAATGTCATTTGTTTTAGAAATGTACAGCTTGGAAACAGACCGTTTGGTCGAACTCCTAAATGAATTTAGTCCCATTTACCAGCATTTGGCCCATATCCCTCTAAACCCTTCCTATTCATGTACCCATCCAGATGCCTTTTAAATGGACTAACTGTATAGAGTGATGGAGATATGCAACGTGGAAAGTGGCTCAATAAAGTTGGCTCAGTCATCCAGAGTAGCTAACTACCTGGGCTTACATTTTCCTTTGGAGTTTATGCCAATATCCTTGCTGTGTCCTATCCCATTGCCATTTTGTGATTAGAGCCTGCATTGGTACAAAGTTTAATTTATCTCTACGCAAGAACCATAGTGGGCCTGAAATATCATGTGCAATGGAGTGCTTGGAACTGCTTAGTAATTTATCAAGCAAAAATGACTTCCTCCTCATTCTGAAATGTTCTGGGGATGATCCAGAAAACAGCGCAGAACGTCGAACAGTTTTGCCCCTGCAGTTTGTTGTCAGATGCAGCACAGACAGTGATGTATCTCGAAATTGTTCAGAAGTGCTCCCACATGCTGGCTTGTCCCAGAGCGATAATGCTCTGTCTGCTCTACTTGAGAGTAAATATTTAGTAGCAATGTCTGGAATGCATTTCAACACTTCAACAGCAGCAGCATCCAGGGAGTGCTGTGGTCTGGGAAATTTCCAGAACTTTTCTATCTCCCCCCCCCCCCCCCACTCCACAATGTGTTACCCCTTCTCAAAAATATACAGAAAGTCTAGACGGTGATATTTTCCATTTTTGTTCGTCCATCTAAATGCTCATTTGGAGGTATTTATCCTATTAGTTGTTTGTTGTTTGACATAGTTGGCAAAGCTTCTGTTGGCTGCTGTGCTTCCCTTTTAGCCAGCCTTGTTTTAAAATTTCCAGATCTTTACTTTCCCCTATCACCAGTTGAGGCTAACTTTGGATCCTATCTGCCATAAGATAGAAGCTGTACTGGACCAGCGACTGGACATAATCAGAGCTGACTTCGTATCAGAGGATGCAACTTGAGCTGTTCTCTTTGGTTCATCCAGACTTAGTTAGTCACCTGTTAGACTTTTCCTTCATTGTCTCCGGCTCCAAATCCCGGAATTTCCTCCCTCACAGTACTGTGGGTCCACCTACGCCATACGGGCTACAATGATTCAAGATGTGATGTGGAGGAGCTGGTGTTGGACTGGGGTGGACAAAGTTAGAAATCACACAACACATGTGCTGTACAACCACCTGACAAAGGAGCAGCGCTCCGAAAGCTAGAGCTTCCAAATAAACCTGTTGGACTATAAACTGGTGTTGTGTGATTTCTAACGTGATTCAAGACAGCAACCCATGACCACCACCTCCTCAAGGGAAACTAGTGATTACAGGCAGCACGGTGGCTCAGTGGTTAGCACTGCTGCCTCACAGCGCCAGGGACCCAGGTTCAATTCCAGCCCTGGGTGATTGGCAGTGTGGATTTGCACATTCTCCCGTCTGTGTGGATTTCCTATGGGTCCTCCAGTTTCCTCCCACAGATGTGTGGGTTAGGTGGATGGGCCATGCTAACTTACTCAGTGTCCAGGGAGGTGCAGGCTAGGTGGATTAGTCATGGTAAATACAGGGTTACCGAGATAGGGTAGGAAGAAGGGTCTGGGTGGGATGCTCTTTAGAGGATCATCATGGACCTGACGGACCGAATGGCCTGCTTCCACATTGTAGGGATTCTATGAACAATGGCTGGCACCGTTGCTAGCATGGCCTTCATCCAAGAATTAATTATTTTCAATTAATTATGATTGTTGTATTCAGGTTTTGCATTGAGGAGAGCACTCATTGGGTGAAGCTATACAGTTGTGAAAGCAAAGTGCCCTGCTTAAAAAGGAGTATTGACAGGCTAATCCTACTCTTAGCAATTTCTCATCAACCTGATGGCAGAAGGACAAGGAGGGTACAGATTTAAAGCTTTAAAGGTTAGAGCTGTGGGACAGTACAGAGGAGTGATAGTGATTGGGAAAGCCACTGAACTTACAGGGTGGTGGCATTGCAGGTCAGTGGTTTTGAGGGGAGGTTGGATGGATGCATGAGAGAAATAGACTTCTGGGCTGCGAGGGACAAAGTGAGGGAATGGAACTGACAGAATCCGTCTCCAGATAGCAGGGGCAGTCATAATGGGCTGAATGTCCTCCGCCTGTATCCAAAATGACTCTGATTCAAAGGGGATGTCGGGAACATTGAATTGTGGACACTCTGGTGCTGATCTTTTAAGAAACACTGGAGGGTCATGGAAGACTGGAAAACAGCTCATGTTAACCCCACCACTACCCCTCCCCCGCCTCGTTAGAGACAGGAGGGAGGCAGAGGTTGGGAAATTATAGACCGGTTAGCCTGACCTCAGTCGTTGGTAATATTTTAGACTCCATTATTAAGGGTGATATTGCGGTGTACTTTTAATTTCATGGTAAAATAGGATGGCTATTGTCAAGGGGAGATCACGCCTGACAAATCTGTTGGAATTCTTTGAGGAGGTAATGAGCAAATTAGACAAAGGAGAACCCATAGGTGTGATCTGTTTGGATTTCCAGAAGGCCTTTGATAAGGTGCCACACAAGAGGCTGCTAAAGAAGAAAGAGCCCTTGGTGTTTTGGGCAAGATACTGTCAGAAGATAGAAAATAGGGATAAAAGGGTCTTTTTCAGAATGGCAGCCAGTGACCAGTAAAGTTCCACAAAGGTCAGTGTTGGGACCGCAACTATTCGCATTAACAATCCGGACGAAGGAACTGAGCACATTCTGCTAAGTTTGCAATGACACGAGGCTAGGTGGAGGGACTGGTGGTCTTGAGGAGGCAGGAAGGCTGCGGGAGGCTTTGGACATGCTAGGCAAGTGGCCAAATAAATGGCAAATGGAATACAATGTGGGAAAGTATGAGGTTGTGCACTTTGGTAGGAAGATTATGGGCATAGACTATTTTCTAAATGCTGAAAGGCTTCAGAAATTTGAAGCAACAAAGGACTTGGGAGTTCTAGTTCAGGATTCTCTTAAAGTGCCAGTTTGGATAAAAACAGCATTGTTAACATAGAAAACATGAACAAGGGCGGGCCATTTAGCCCTTTGGGTCTGCTGCACCATTCGGTGTCAACATGACTCCTCATCCAACTCAGTCCCCTGATTCCGCTTTCTCTCCATAACCTTTGATCCCTTTTGCTCTGTGACAGAGCATTCCACAGGCTCCCCATTTACTGGGTGAAGAAATCTCTCCCCAACTAAGTCCCAAATGGCCTACCGTGTATTTTTATACTGTTTGGATTCCTGAGTCATCTGGTACTTCCTTCTCTGTCTAGTCCTACTGGAATTTTATAGGTTTATGTGAGATCCACTCCCCCTTATTTTTCTAAACTCCATTGAATATGGAATCCTAACTGATGCATTGTCTATCCATATGTCAGTCATACCATCCCAGTAATTGTTCTGATGACAGTGTAAGATGGGAGGGCATTCATGATGAGGTCTTTGGGATTGTTCAGTCTGGAGGGAGGAAAGGCATGAACAAGGGAGAATCCGTAGCCAATAGCTGAGTGGAACATTGTTACTACAGGTGGAAACGGATGCTGTAATAATGACACCATACACAGTTGGAAACTCATCTCAAGTTTCAACAGGACACCGAGGTTGCAAAGGGCCTAGTTCCACCTCAGAGATGGTTGCCAGAGAGAGAGAGAGATGGATTTGGTGATAGGGCATGAAGACAGGCACTAGCATCAATCCCTTATTGGGATGAAATCTTGGCACATTCAGTGTTGCAGAAGTGGTCTGACACATTGCAGACAAACATCCTTACAATTATCAGAAGTTCAAGGTCTGGAGTCGGGCCCTGGACTGGCCAAAACTGGTAAGTGAAGGGGAGAAAAGTGACAAGCACAAGGGAAAGTGAGAGTGCCTGGTGGCTTTGTTGTAATTCCCAGAGTGATACAGTGATAATGTCCCTACCTGAGTCAGAAGGTCTTGGTTCAAGTCGTGTTTGCCCCAGGCTTGTCTCATAATAGGTAGGTTGAAAAGATTATAATTTGCAGAATGTCAGAGCCTCACAAGAAGATTGAGCATTTATTGCAAAAGCAATGCATAGTAGTTATCCTTTGAAAGTTGCACTTATGTTAAAAATAAGTCTGTGTTACTGTGACAATAAATCTCACAGCAAGTGAGCCATTTTGTTTTAACAGCCTTGCCTGTTTAAGCGGGTGTCAGTTTGCAGACATTATGTTTATCAATGAACGTCGATCGCGTTTGCTGCTGGCAGCCCAGAGACACAGAGAAAATTACAAGAGCGAATGAATAATTTATTGCCATTTCAGCTTGAGAGCACTAGGCGTATCTGAGCTGGGTTTACAGATTCCATGTACTGCGGAGGGGGGGAGAAGGTTGTGGTGGGGGGAGCAGAGAGATAAATTCTCCTATCAGGGGGTGTTTTAATTTTGGTGTCTGAGATTCCGATTCCATGTTCCAACGACTGTCGGCTCACGTCTCTCTCAATATTTATAGTGTGCTGGAAGGAACCTGAAAAAGAGGAATTTTTTTTAAAAATCCGGGTGTATTTGTCAGGTCCAGTGTTGTCCCTGTCACTGAGCTCCAAGTCCCATTTTAGTTGTCATTCAGAATCGAGCTACACTCTGAGCAGCCTGCATCGTGTGTATGTATGTTGACAACAGCTCTCTGCTGGTGTTCATTTCTGTCTCAAAATGGCCGGTTTACATTGTACAGAGCAGTCTGGGGGCCCTGTCAGCTGTTCAGGTTGCAGTGTGTTATGTTTTGACATGGCTGCCTGTTGTCTCGATGTGCACTTTGTTCATCTCAGTAGCACTCCCAGTTCTGCACTTGATATGGGAGGCAGCGATGAGCATCTGCAGTGCAGTGATAGTATCAGGTGGGTAAAAAAAAAGACAAATACTGTTTGCAGTCGACACGTTCATAGTGATCCATCTGATGTGATCAAATGTTTATTTGTAAATTCCTCCCCTCGGTATTGGGTTTAAAGGCTGGCCAGGACTGCCACCTTGTGGATATCCAGTGTGTCAGCAGTCTTTGACATTCTGGAGGAGATGCTGAAGAAATTCAGTGTAATTTCACAGAGTTGATTATCAACTATTGTTACAGTCAGGAGTTCCATCTAAGCATCTTGGAATAATGTTGCAAAAGCAGCTCTGATTTTAGGTTTTGATACAAAAGCAGCTCTGATTTTAGGTTGTTGTGGTTTTGATACAGGAGGACTAGTAAAGGCAACTCTTCAAATAGAAAACTTGATAAAACATCACCTTATCCATCCCTTATCGCGTCTTTGTTCACAAGTCCTCACCATTCTTCCATTTTCTGCCCCTTTACCCCATGATGGCAATGCAGTGGAACTGCTGCACAGGATTGAAGAAATCATTCAGCACCTTACTTATGGAGAGGATTTTGAGATGAATGCAAGAATTAGATAGAACCTACACAGCACAGAAATGGACTATTCATCCCAGTTGGTTCCTCGCCCATATTTATACCTCGTATGTGATTTCCTGCCATCCTCCATCATCTGAACCCATTGACATAGCCTCTATTCCTTTCTACATAAAACATAACAGCACATTGCAGGCCCTTCAGCCCTCTATGTTGCACTGACCTGTGGAACTAATCTGAAGCTCATCTCTCCTAGACTATTCCATCTTCGCCCATATGCCTATCCAATGACCATTTAAATGCCCCTAAAGTTGGCGAGTCTACTATTGTTGCAGGCACTGCATTCCACACTCCTGCAACTCTCTGAGTAACTACCTCTGACATCTGTCCTACATCTATCACCCCTCAATTTAAAGCTATGTCCCCTCATGCTAGCCACCACCGTATGAGGAAAAAGGATCTCGCTGTCCACCTATCTCACCCTCTAATTATTTTATACATCTCAATTGAGTCACCTCTTCCCCTCCTTCTCTGTGATGAAAATAGCCTCAAGTCCCTCAGCCTTTCCTTGTAAGACCTTCCCTCCATACCAGACAACATCCTAGTAAATATTGTCTGAATCCTTTCCAAAGCTTCCACATCCTTCCTATAATGTGGTGACCAGAACTGCACGCAATACTCCAAGTGTGACCGCACCAGAGTTTTGTACAGGGGCAACAAGATCTCATGGTTTCGAAACTCGATCCCTCTACTAATAAAAGTTAACACACTGTGTGCCTTCTCAACAAGGAGAAAGTGAGGATTGCAGATACTGGAGATCAGAGCTGAAAAAGGGCTTATGCCCGAAACGTCGATTCTCCTGCTCCTTAGATGCTGCCTGACCTGCTGCACTTTTCCAGCAACACATTTTTCAGCTGCCTTCTTAGCAATCCTATCAACCTGGGTGGCAACTTTCAAGGATCTATGTACATGGACACCAAGATCTCTCTGCTTATCTACTCTACCAAGAATCTTACCATTAGCCACTACTCTGCATTCCTGTTACTCCTTTCAAAGTGAATCACCTCACGCTTTTCGGCATTAAACTCTTTTTGCCACCTCTCAGCCCAGCTCTGCAACTTATCAAGGTCCCTGTGTAACCTACAACACCCTACGGCACTATCCACAACTCCACCGACTTTTACTAACCCATCCTTCTATATCCTTATCCAGGTCATTTATAAAAACAACAAACAGCAGTGGACCCAAAACAGATCATTGCGGTCCACCACTAATAACTGAACTTGAGGATGAATATTTCCCATCAACCACCACCCTCTGTCTTCTTTCAGCTAGCCAATTTCTGATCCAACCTGCTAAATTATCCTCAATCCCATGCATCTGTATTTTGTGCAATGGCTTACCATGGGGAACCTTATCAAATGCCTTACTGAAATCCATATATACTGCATCAACAACTTTGCCCTCATCCACCTGTTTGGTTACCTTCTCAAAGAACTCAATAAGGTTTGTGAGGCATGATCTACCCTTTACAAAACCATGTTGACTATCCCTAATCAAATTATCCTGTCTCTTATCACCCTTTCCGATTCTTTATCCACAACCGAAGTAGGGCTCACTGGTCTATAATTATCAGGGTTGTCTCTACTCCCCTTCTTGAACATGAGGACAGCATTTTCTATCCTCCAGTCTTCTGGCATTATAGTAAGCAATGACGACATAAAGATCAAAGCCAAAGGTTTGGCAATCTCCTACCTGATTTCCCAGAGAGTCCGAGGATAAATTCCAGCTGGCCCAGGGGACTTATCTATTTTTTAACACTTTGCAGAATTACTAACACCTCCTTTTGTGAACCTCAATCCCGTCTAGTCTAGTAGCTTGAATCTCAGTATCCTCCTTGACTACATTGTCTTTTGTTTATCCACCATTGTTTTTCGAGCTTCCCCTTCAATGTATCGATGGTGTTCACCTTGGCTTCTCTTTGTGGTGCTCAGTTCCACATTCCATTCTCTCAGTAAAGAAAGTTTCTGCTGAATTGCTTGTTGAATAAATGATACCTCAGAATTAGTTTTGGTCTCCCCATATCAATAAACAGACACTTTCCCTAAGTCTCACTAGTTGAATGGTTTCATAGCTTAAAGGGCCTTTATGAGGTTACTTCCTCAGTTTGCTTCTGAACAGAAAGCCTGTTCAATTTTTCCTACTAATTAACAGTCTCTCAGTCCTTACGTCACTTTGGTAAAATCTTGGGCACAGTTTGATACAGACCTGGACGTTCAGGGTCAGCAGTATTACTTTACCAGATTCTGGATCAGTGGTGCTGGAAGAGCACAGCAGTTCAGGCAGCATCCAACAAGCAGCAAAATCGACGTTTTGGGCAAAAGCCCTTCATCAGGAATAAAAGCAGTGAGCTGGAAGCATGGAGAGATAAGCTAGAGGAGGGTGGGGTGGGGAGAGAGTAGCATAGAGTACAATAGGTGAGTGGGGGAGGAGATGAAGGTGATAGGTCAGGGAGGAGAGGGTGGAGTGGATAGGTGGAAAAGGAGATAGGCAGGTTGGACAAGTCCGGACAAGTCATGGTGACAGTGCTGAGCTGGAAGTTTGAAACTAGGATGAGGTAAGGGAAGGGGAAATGAGGAAGCTGTTTTTACCTAGTATTACTTTACCATACATTGTGGCAAGTCATGGTGACAGTGCTGAGCTGGAAGTTTGAAACTAGGATGAGGTAAGGGAAGGGGAAATGAGGAAGCTGTTTTTACCTAGTATTACTTTACCATACATTGTGGCAGTATAACTTGGGGTGTGGGTAGCAGGTGATGATTCCATCACACATCTCAGGAACAGGAGCTGCAGCTGGAACTCTGCGTTGCTTTGGCACAGGGATTCATGAGGTCGCCCACCGTGCCCACACAATTGACTCTCCCAAGATGCGCACTTCAGGTGCCCGTTGTTCTGGGAGATGTGATGAAGCCCAGACAACACAAAACTCTCTCAATAAACCAAAACAAGAACTGACTGGTTGAGCCAAAGGGCCAGTCTTTGTGCTGCAGTTCTCTGACTACTTCACTGGTGCACTCTGTCCATGTATACTATGTGTCTTGTGATTCCTTTTAATTTTGAAATAATCAGACCTTAGATTTGAAATGCTGGAGCTCCATTAAGTGTATTTCATGCATTTTTTGCATATTACTGGTGGACTATAGGCAGATGCATTGTTAATTGGTACATGGTGGCAATGCAGCTTTAAAATGGGACACCTATCGATCTATATTCTCATAACTATTAGTTCCTACTTCTTTTATGAATAATATCTCAAGAATAGCTGTAGAGCCAATACTGGGATCATTCTTGTAACTACCTAAGCGCCAAACAAGCGTTTAGGTAGTTACAAGAATGATCCCAGTATTGGGGGACACTTGTTACAAAGAAGTGATTCTCCACCTGAATCTCCTTTAAAGAAATGAGCATTTTAGTTAGATGCAGTGTTTGTCATCCTTCTTATTAGCCACTTGTGCTGAATGTGTTAGAATACTCAAGCTTTCAATAAACCCTTCAGCTTTGCGTCAGAAGTTTTCAATAAGCTTAGCAGGATTATCGGAATTGAGCCCCAGAAGAGTGTGAATGGCCACAATTACACCAAAAACACCAAGCAGTAACAGCTCGTGAATGTAAAGTGCAGATTGATGAGGATAGTTGAGGTCTAGAGAGGTTTTGGACACTGTGCTTCCAGGAGCCAACTCACCCAGTGAAGAGGCCTCCATTTTGTCTGTTTCATTAGTGCTGAGCTTTGGTTTAGAAGGGAGGGTCTCTTTCGCTGTGTGGCCATGTGTATGCGTATGTTCTGTGGGTGTGTGTGTATCGTGTGTCTGTTTGTATCCATGTGCGTGTGCCTCTTTTCCACAAAAGGCAATGAATGCAGGATTTTAAATCTGAGATAGATAATAGATAGCAAAGGTGTTAACAGATATGAAGTCAAGCCACAGATACGTCATGATCTCATTGAATGGTGGGACAGGCTTGAGGGGCTGAATGGCCTGCATCCGTTCTGATATGTGTCTATGTGTATGTCCATGTCACTCAGTGTGAATTTGATCCTAGCTGATCTTCTCACCATTGAAGACTTTAAAGTGTATTTGTTTTTAACTAGTTGCTGATAATTTTTGGTGAAAGACAGGATTCTTATCATGTTTTTTCTCTGTCTGCACAGCTCTCCTGTCATCGTGGTGCGAGGACTTAGGGCGGCTCCTGTTACTTCGCCACCAGAAGAGTCGTCAGAACGACACCCCTGGTAAACTGCCCATGCAGCCACCGATGAACCCTATGAGCACTATGAAACCAACACTCCCTCCTGGACCCCACAGGTCAGTCATGAGAAATCTGACTCCCTGCAGTCTCCCTTTCTCCCTCAGTCTGCAGACAGAATGTTTGTACCCAGTTCAAAAATGGTTGCTGTGATCCGTCCGCATGTGCAGTTGGACATGTTTCTATGTGGAATCAGTCCCTGTTCGCAGCACTCCAGTTAGTCTTCAGTCAGAAAGTAGTGCCCCCTTCACTGAAAAAAAAAGCAAGCCGGATCCAGTCCTCAATCTGTCCTTACTCACTTCTGTGATAATCTGCAGGGAATTACTGTTCTTTAAAATGATAGCGGACATTCCGGGAATTGAGGGTAAGCACCACTCCCACTCAAAAGCGGCTGCAAATGCGTCATTTCAGGTCTGTGGAAATACCAACTTTGCACACAAGGGGAAGACAGATGAGGGAACGATGGGCCAGTGTTGAGTTTGTCCGTCTGGAGGTTTGTATGTTCTGTGCAAGTCTGTTCCCTTTTGCAAACTCCAGCACGCTGCCCAGAAACGCAACCCCGGTCAGAGCTGTTGGGCAGCTTGAAGCTAGGCTCCATTGTCCTGCTGCACAAGTCGACCACCCTGTGAGACACAGCAGGGGGCTGCTCCTCAATCACTTCCCACAACAAAGATCTGTGATCAGAGTTTCAACAGTTGATCTTTAGTCTGCCTAAAGATTGTGTGGACTGTGACCAATCAGATTTCCTGGTGATCTGATATCTGGAGCCGACAGTGATCTATTGATCTCTGGGACGCTTGATGGTCTGCTCTCTGAGACTGTTAGCAATCTGCCAATCTCTGGAAGTATTAGTGATCTGGTGATCTACTGTCATCTGAGAATGTTAGTGACCTGCTGATCTCGGAGGCTGTCAGTGGCCTCCTGGTTGCTGTGATCAGTCATGGATTTCAACAGTGATCAGATGTGAATCTCACCAATGACCTTGAAGTTGGTATGACTTTGGCACAGGTGAGAAGGAAGATTGGCTTCAGCACTTTGTGAATGTGTCCAGATTCTGTTCAGTGATGAAAATTACAGCCTGGGTTTTTATTACAGACAGTGCAGGTTGTGTTGAAGGAGTTTACCGTTAACCTAATGGGTACAGAAAATAAGGCAATAATTCTAGGTTGCTTCAACTCATTATTCTGCAATGGTATGCCTAGATCTGTCTGTTTAAACCATAGACAGAATATTTGAGACATAACATCCATTAACAGCAATATTGTTCAGGATAGCTTTTTGAGATGTTAATATTAAAAAGCAACATTATTTTGAAAAGCTTGTAAAATAGAATTGCTGCTGCTAATTAGCTGGGTGAATCTGTTAACCTTTTTTATTTGTGAAACCGGCAAAGCTTATTGAATGGAAGCTTGTCACCAACCTCCTGGTCTTTGGAGCTACTTCTGAATAATGCTTCCCATTATTACTATTCAGGATGACACATCTGTGGGTTTATTAAGTCTTTCAGAATTATCTTTTTATTCAGCTGTCATAGTGCATAAAATAACAGACCATTTCAACAGAGCTTTTGTCCTGGTCTCTCTACATTTGCACCTCTTAACAACTGAGAACCTACACTCAAACAATAAAAAAAATCTCCCCATGTTCTGGGGAGGGCACACCTGGTGTTTTGGAACAGAGTGAGTCAGTTACAGCCAGATTCTCAGGAGTGGAGGTGCCTCATTTAACCATGACGTCTTCTGAGGTAGAGAATTGAAATTCAGCTAGTTAATCTCTCTTCACTATTCAGTGCAATACTAAGATAATTAACATATCCCTGAAATGTCACCTTTTTGCCAACTGGTTTCACTTCATTGTACCTTCATCGTGTAGTCGGCTTCTGATGACCAGAAGCCATTGAAGCAGAGTTAGGCCATTTGGCCCATTCAGTCTGCTGCACCATCGGCTTTTATTTTCCTTATTCAGGAGATGAGGGAGCCACTGGCTTTGTCAGCATTTATTGCCCAGAGGGCAGTTAAGAGTCAACCACATTGCTGTGGGTCTGGAGTCACATGTAGGCCAGACCAGGTAAGGATGGCAGTTTCCTTCCCTAAAGGACATTAGTGAACCAGATGGATTTTTCTGACAATCGACAATGGATTCATGGTCATTATTAGACACTTAATTCCAGATATTTATTGAATTCAAATTCCACCATTTGCCGTGGCGGGATTCGAACCTGGGTCCCCAGAACATTAGCAGGGTCTCTGGGTTAATAGTCCAGTGATATGACTAAGCCATAGACTCCCTATATCTGACCTGATCTGTTTCTCAACCTAATTTGCCTGCCTTCTTCCCATCATCTTCGATCCCCTTACCAATCAAGAACTCTTCTTAACCTTCACCTTAAGTACACCCAATGACCTGGTCTCCATAGCCTTCTCCAGAAATGAATACCACAAAGTTGTCATCTTCTGGCTGAAGACTTTCCTCTTGATCTCACTTCTAAAGAGTTGTCCCTTCTCTTTCAGGCCATGCTCTCAGGTCCTAGACTCTCCTACTAGTGGAAGCATCTTCTCCACATTCATTCAGTTGAGGCCTATCGGTAGTCTGCAAGTTTCAATTAGATGCCCCCCACCCACCTCCTCCAAAACTCCAAGTGCAGCCTGACAGTCCTCTAACACTCCACATATGACAAGCCTTTCATCCCTGGAAGCATTCTTGTAAACCTGTGATACCAAGGCTTGCTACTAGCAATACATCGGGGAATTTACTTTGAGCAGGTGCTGAATCAGAAAGCACCCCGGGGTGTTTTGTTGATACTTGTGACAGAGAAGAGGGTCAGGCCAAAGACAACATTCTGTCAACTAGACAACAGTCTGCCTATTGGTCATCAGCCTTGACTGGTTTCATGTGTAGCATGGGAATGAAAAAGAGGGGGGGGGTTTATTGTCCCATCCATGGTCCATGTGTCTCAGCTATGGAGTAGCTGATGTAATGATGTGACAACTGGATATGTCCCTGTGCTTGTTTGTATGGTCAAATGCTCATTGCTCATGGTAACTAAGGGTATTTGTGGAAGGTATTGTGTTCCCCTCCTTGTTTCTTTCAGCTTCTTGGTCATCGCGCTGTGGGAATATTCTCATCTCAAACTCCAAGGGTGCTGAGTTCAAGTCTCATACCAGAGGTGTTTGCCTATAATCTTGTGCTGTTAGTACAGTGCGGCCCACCCTCAGCCCTTGAATCCTTTCCTGTCTCTTGGTATCTTCACTGGCTCGTGGTTGGGTTGTCCTTCCATCTATTTTTCTTAGCCTGTGCCCCCAAACCCATCAGAAACCATGTTCTCTGTTGCCTGCCTCTTCATATAGCCACCTCCGTCACTATGGCAACCTGTTCCCACACCTCTGCAAGTGGCTGACAAACCCCTGACCACTTCCTTCATCTTATACTTCCTTCTCGCTAGTGGTAGCCTGGAGAGACATGAGACGCCCTGCAGCCATCATTATTTTTAGCAACTTTAATCACCCTGCTTGGGTGTGTTATTACATACCTTTTCAAGCAGGTGGATTTGAACCTGGGCCTCCTGACTCAAAGGTATTGACGTGACCATTGCGCCACAAGAATCTTTTTACTGTCATAGCCTACCACCTACATAAAGGGCTTCAATTCAGGAACTCCGTACTGTCATTGAGTAGGTTGTTCATGTATTACACAATGAGCTGGAGAAGATCAGTAAATATCAGTGTGGAAGCAGGCCATTCAGCCCAACAAGTTTACACCGATCCTCCAAAGAGCATCCCACCCAGACCCATCCCCCAACCCTATCCCTGTAACCCTGCATTTCCCATGGCTAACCCACCTAGCCCTCGCGTCCCTGGATACTGTGGACAATTTAGCTCAGCCAATCCACCCTAACCTGCACATCTTTGGGAGGAAACCAGAGCAGCCAGAGGAAACCCACACGGACATGAGCATAACATGCAAACTCCAAACAATTGCCCAAGGCTGGTACTGAATCCTGGTCCCTGGCACTGTGAGGCTCCCCAGTGAGTCACAGTAAGATGATATAATTGCAGTTGAACTTTATGTTCTGTGTGTGTGAAGAAACACAGAAGCAATGGATTTAGTTCCTGAATAATGTTGAAATAACAGCTGAAGTCAAAAGCAAATTTGTTGGCATAAAGAACTCCACATCTTCAGTCAAAGTAGAATACTAACCAATAAAGGCTAAAGGTGGCTGATCTACTCGCTCAGTCACTGCAGTAGACAGTGTGTCAGCCTCCATTTGAGTACAGTTCCCTGATGTGCAGAGAAGACTTTCAACACCAGACACTGTAGTGGGAAGGACCATTGGCCTAATTCCTCAAGTCAAGAGGATCAGATGGTGCAATTTGGTTATTTTTACCCTAGAAAGCAGACATCTGAGAGCTCTTTTTGTTGGAAATGAAGCTATAGGAAGGATAGAAAGGGGGGCAAGAGAGGAAGGGGAGTGGCATTTTTGATAAGGGATAACATTACGGCTGTACTTAGGGAGGATATTGATTTTGAAATAGGTGATGACCCTTTATCTTATCAAATGATGGCACAAGTTGGAATCGGCTGAATAGCATATTGTCTTCCTAGTTTCCTCTAACCGGTTCAAAGTAGGAAATCATACATATAGAACAGGTACCATGAAATTCTTTGTCACATGAAGAGTAATCAACGTATGGAATGATTTTCCAGGGGATCAAAATCCTCTAAGAACCAATTGAATGGGGGATATCAGGGTGTTTCTAGATTCCCGAACAACGATGGACCGAATTGCCTTCTGCTTCCACAGCCTTTGTCAGTTTGTGATCCGATAAGACTGTGACTGTGTATTTAATTGTTGCCTATGAATAGATGTATCTTTACAAGCATTAATAAAATTACTAATAACCAGCTTTTTCTTTGCAAGACAGTGTGAAAATTGCCCGCGGTAATTTACTAATCTATATGTCTTCTTTCATGAACCAGCCCAGCAAACATCAGTGTTAAAAGTTTTTGAGGAAGCCAGCCATTTCCTACTGTTTATTTTTAACTTGACCTTTTCAAGGATCTACCCATGTGCGGAAATAGTCTTCAGTAGAAAAAATCTCCAATTCCCCTCAGACTATGTCAGCACTATTTAAGCTCAGCACAGCTTACTCAAACTATTTAACCTACCCATTCACTTTAAGGATTATCTTGAAGGAAGTTTGAATCTCAGATCCTTTGGTAAAACAGTCAGGAATGGTTGAGGGTTGAGTGGTCAATGTTAACATGTAATAATTGCTTCTCTCTCTCTCTCTCTCTTTCTCTCACTCACATTCTCAAGCAGCGATGGGTCATTCACCTATGACCCTGTTCCTTGGCAGCAAAACACAAGTCAACCACCAGGGTCATTGTCTGTAGTTACAACTGTGTGGGGAGTCACCAACACATCACAAAGCCAGGTAACGTGAGTTCTATAATGCATCTTCACTGTGAATGTACTGTAATCTGAGGCAATCTTCAAGGCAAATAAATTAAAC
Organism: Hemiscyllium ocellatum; assembly: GCF_020745735.1. Taxonomy (NCBI): domain Eukaryota; kingdom Metazoa; phylum Chordata; class Chondrichthyes; order Orectolobiformes; family Hemiscylliidae; genus Hemiscyllium; species Hemiscyllium ocellatum. The sequence goes on from NC_083443.1 coordinate 25,430,093, forward strand.
TTTTCTAAAGTCATTTGTAGCAAATGTTTGCAATGCAGTTGCCTAAGATGTGGCTGCCCAGAACTCTAAAGACAAACCACAAACTTCTAACTACAGAACGAGGCATACATATCAAGAAAACTGTGGGTTTGACCTTCTGGTCTGTTGAATTAGGTGTTCTCAGGTTAGCATTCTGAGCCCAGCATTGATTTGAGAGCTTCTAAAAATCAGCCAAAATTCATCTTTTAAACACTGCCCGCCCACCCCAGTGTTGGTAGACCATTACTGTGGGTGCTAGGCAAGGACAAAATCAAGGCAGCTGTGAGGCTCAGTAGCCTGCCAGTGCTCATGTTTTGGAGCACACATGCAGACTGGCTGCTTCCACATGATTCTGGAGGATGTCATTCAGAGTCAAACCCCAGCAGGACTACAGACGGAAACTGGGTTTTATACATAAAATACAAGCAAAGTGAGTCCTGTTGAATTGACACCTTGGTGGAGTTAATGTGAGGAATGCTTTGCAGCTGCTCAGTTATTGAAGGCCAATTTAGATACGGAAAAGAGATATTTAGGATTCACCAGAATGATAACTGCGATGAGATGTTGTAATTGAAAGTGTCAAAAAAGGTACCTTTCCTTGCAGTGGAGCAGAGAAAACTTAAATTGGAGGTGGCCAATAGGGATTTTCAAACTGAGTTATTGCTGGAAGAATTAAGCTTGGGCAGGAGGATTTGAAGTAGCTCCTTTACCAACGGAGTAATAGACAGGAACATCATTTTAGAGAGTATTGTATTTGGAAAGGAAATATATGAAACAAAGAGGGACAGCTCAAATAATTCCAGTGGTAAAACCAGCACAGGGACAACGGAGTTGACTCTGTGCTGAAATCCTTTGATTCAAAAAGACTCGGTCTTTAGGACAGGAAATTGGGGTGGGGTTGGGGGTGAGAGTTGTTTCAGCACCCATTCTGCCCTTTAAACTCTACTGGAAGAATTATTGGTCATGCTCCAGGCTGGCCCATCGCAACACTGAGCCTTGAGAAGAAAAGGCTGCCATTAGACATTGCATTCGTATTTCGAAAGTTGATTCTTCATCAGCAAGCTCTTTAGTTTAGGAGAATGATCGGAGCAAGAGAAATTGGAGTTAAACTGATCGCAGTACACATTTCTATGGGAGTTAGGCGTTGGAATCTTGTTGAGAATCTGTGGAATATGCTCTTGTTCTTTCTTTGACGGAATTTGGGTGGCACTGGCAGGGCTAGCATTTATTACCCATCGGTGACTGAACTTGAACTGAGCGGCCTGCCTCACAGTCGAGACTCAACCGCATTGCTGTGGATCTGGAGTCACACGTAGGCCAGATCAGGTCAGGATGGCAGATTTCCTTCTCAAATAGGCATGAGTGAACCAGATGGAGCTTTGCAACAATCCCCGGTAGTTACCATGGTAACCATCTCTGTGGCTCGCTTTCAATTCATGGTGGGATTTGAACCCGCATCACCAGATAATTAGCCCGAGTCTCTGGATTACTAATCAAAAAATGTGGTGCTGGAAACACCCACCCAATCAGGACTTGATGAACAGCTTATGCCCAAAATGTTGACTCTCCTGCTCCTCAGATGCTGCCTGACTGGCTGTGCTTTTCCAGAACCACACTTTTCGACTCTGATCTCCAGCATCTTCTCCTTTCTCTACTCTGGACTACGAGTCCAATGACATTGCTGTTAAACCACTGTTGTCCCTTTGTGTTAACAACTTGGTCAGAGTCTCCCTCATTTTCTACCCCATTTCCCAGTGCTTTTTAATACAGTTCCTTTCCCTTTCTGTAAGCAGGTGCTGGGAAATCCAATGGCAAATGCCAGTAACCCCATGACTCCAGGAGGCAACCCGATGGGCTCAGGGATGTCGGCGAACAATCCCGGGATTAACTCGCCTCAGTTTGCCAGTCAGCAGCAGCAATTCTCAGCCAGCAAGGGTGGCTCCAACCAAGCCTACATGCAACAGGGCATGTATGGCCGACCAAACTATCCTGGAAGTGGCAACTTTGGGAGCAGGTAAAAATCCCACATCACGTTGCTGCCTCAATACAAGGGATACTATTTCCAGGATTCTGGAGGAGCACACAAGATACTGAACTGGCAAAACACCAAAGCCAATGGTCATTACTCAGTCCTGTCTAATGGAGATGGCTGAAGTCCATTTAGTCGATGACACTGGAAGGATTTGTATCTATTGAACATTTCACTTGGTGTAATTTTTTATACATCCCATTGCGAGTCTTTAATTTTCCTTTTTCTTCCCTCTTAAATTTTATTTGGAAGCTTTCGTGAAAACTGCTATTTATAGCCAAACTGAATAACCGTCCCCAAGTACAAGGCCAACAAGAGGCTCATTTTCCCAGACCACCCAATATTGACCTGATGAGCATCATGTCCCTGGAATGTTCCTCATCTAGCTCTTCTCTTACCTCTATATGAAGACAGCAAATTCTTCATTCACTACTTTCATATGTATGGAACTGATTCATGTTGCACGGAAACAGACCCTTCAGTCTAACCAGTCCATGCTGAATGTAATCCCAAACTAAACTAGTCCCATCTGCCTGCTCCTGGCCCATATCCCTCCAACCCTTTCCTATTCGTCTACTTATCTAAGAGTCTTCTAAACATTGTAACTGTGCCCACATCCACCACTTCCTCAGAAGATTTTATTTTACAATCTTCTATTTCCTGCCTCTCTCCCCAGGTACTATTTCATCCTGTAGCTAAGGAGACAATTCCTATGTCATTAGGAACAGGAGAGTACACAGTCACACCCTCCTTCCAAGGTCAAGCTGATCTTCACTTACCACCATCGCATGTTTGAGGGGAGTAGCATGGCCTAACCTCAACCCTTTGCCTTTGTATGCAGCCCAGTATGTGCCCAAATGGTTTAATCACCATTTAAAGAGGCTCATTCAGTTGAGGCTTCTGCCAGAATCTTTGTTGCCTTTGAAACTGCAGAGACAGAAGTTGCATTGTCAGTGTGGTTCCCATGTTTTTATTCTGAATGATGCCAACAGGGCGTCACTTAATGTTTGTCTCTTTTTCAGTTACCCCGGTGGTCCCAATGCCCCCGGCTCCATGGGCATTCCTCCACACAGCAGGCCACCAACAGATTTCACCCAGCCTGCAGCCGCGGCGGCAGCTGCAGCAGTAGCAGCCGCTGCAGCCACAGCCACCGCAACTGCAACCGCCACTGTGGCTGCCCTGCAAGAGAAGCAGAACCAGGAAATGAACCAGTATGGCCCGGTAAGGCACAGTGAGTCTCCCATCGCTGAAAACCACCCCTTGTCCACTGCTCGTCCATCCGTTAGTCGAGTCTGTAATGGTCTTGGCAGAGCGGTGTGTTACTGTGAAGGTGCCTCGGCACTTTGAGAAATAGGTTTTTTGGTCAGATTGACGAAAGGAAGATCCTGCATTTATGTAGCACCATCCAAGATTGCAGGACATTTTCATAAGCATTTTACAATCAATCCTTTTGAGTTGTAGTCACTTCAGGGGAAACTCCTTGATCCATAGAGTGTTTAGAATCTGGAACTTGCTTCCACCAATATATTTGTGCAGAGGTTAGATAAAGGCAGGAAGCAGAAGCATAGGTCTTTTTTAATTCGGCCATGGGATATGTGCTTTTACTGTGCATCCCAATTGCTGTTGAGAAGGCAGTGGCAGCTTGTGCTTTAAATAGAAATGAATGGCTTGCACGGCCTTTCCTATTGTTTTGAGTCTGGAGCCTCACACGGGTCAGACCAGATAAGGACAGCAGTTTGTCTTCATTAAGGGCATTAGATATGATTATTCTTACTAACTTCTTATTTCCAATTTATTTGATTCCTTTTGGTTTCATTTCTAATTTATTGCAATTCCCATCTCCTGATTGTTAATCCAGGCGTCCATGTTGCTAATCCAGTAATGTAACCATTAAACCACACCCGTTGGATATGGATGTCGCTGGCTAGGCCAGCAATTATTGCCCATTCCTAATTGCCCAGATGATAGTTGACAATCAGTGACATTGTTGTGGGCCTGGATTCAGGTGAAGGCCAGACCAGATAAGGATGGCAGATTTCCTTCCCTCAAGGACATTAGTGAACCAGATGGGTTTTTTCCAACAATTGGCAACGGATTTGAGGTCATCATTTTAATTCCAGATGTTTATTGATCATAGAATCCCGAAACAGGTCCTTCGGCCTAACAAGTCCACACCGACCCACCAAAGAGTAACCCACCCAGTCCCATTTCCCTTGCCCATCTTATACTAACCCCAGACTAATGCATGAATGTACACATCCCTGAACACAGTGGGGAATTTAGCATGGCCAATTCACCTAACCTATACAACTTTGGATTGTGGGAGGAAACCAGAGCTCCCAGAGGAAACCTCACACAGACACGGGGAGAATGTGCAAACTCCACGCAGTTGCCCGAGGCTGGAATCGAACCCGGGTCAATGGCATTGTGAGGCAGCAGTACCACCCCAAATTCAAATTTAATTCAAATTCCACCTTTGCTAAGGCAGGATCTGAACCCAGGTCCACAGGAAATTACCTGGGTCTCCACATTAAGAGTCCAGTGATAATACCACTGGCCGTCGCCTCCCTAAGCATGGGGTTTGATGACGAGGGGAGGCAGAGGAGGCCTCTAGACCTGTCGGGTTGAACGTGTGCACATTTTGTAATGTTCTTGTCATGTCAGAAATGCAGCAGTCAAATAACACAGTATTGTGAGATCACCTACGAGATAGTCTTGGTTGCTGAGGGATCTTGTCTGATAGAGGTGGCACCTCCGGCACTGCAGCACTCCATCTGTCCGTTGAGGATATGTCCTCGAGGGTCCTGGAATGAGGGTTTACCACCACAACTCAATCAAATGTGAGGCAGTGGTGCTACTTACTGAGCCATTGCTGAGGGGACAAGAGTGAAACATATGAACTGAACCCAGGAAATACGAGTGACAATGTGAGCCCATGCATCATGAACAGGCCACCCATTCCCCATCAACCAGCCCAGACCTGCAGGGATAAATCCAGCACTTGCTTCAGACAGCCAGAGAGTGACACAGCAGGGCAGTACCCAGGCGTAAAGCCCAAGAGCATAACTCTTTTGTAAAATACAAAGTGGGTGCCCATTGAAAGAAAATGTATCGACTAAAGTGCCTCATTCAAAAGGCAATAAATGCCACATTTTTAATAAAAGCAAGGAAAGGTGATCAAATTAAAGGATAGTGGTGGTTCTGGCTCTGCACTCCAGTTCCCACTGCTTGTGGAAGGCCCTCAAATGGGTAGATCCCACATGCTATCTCTTTCGGGGGCAAGTTGTGTCACGCCCATTACTGCACCCACATACAGGATCCTAACCATCGTGCCAGCACCCATTAGTTTCGCCACACATTAATTCTAATCAGAGTACTTTTTCCACCACCACTTCCCATCCCCTCCAGGCTGGCGTATGCATTCTGAAGCATCATTCTCAAAGCTATCTGTCCTCTTCACAGATGGGCCCAGCCCAGGCTTACAACAATCAATTCATGAATCAACAGGGTGCACGGGGCCCCTCATCCATGCAAGGCAACATGAACCCAGGAAGTATGGGAGGTGGCATGACCCCATCCAGCATGAGCGGGCCCCCTATGCCCATCAACCAGCCCAGACCTCCAGGGATGAATCCAGTGTTTGCGTCCCACAGCCAGCGAGTGTCACAGCAGGGCTACCCGGGCCCACGGCCATCACAGCCAATGCCTATGCAGGGAGTGAAAAGACCCTATCCGGGCGAGGTGAGCAAAGCTAAGGTACAGGCCTGATGAGCAACAGGCATTTACTTCTGTGTTTAAAGCTATGCATTGAAAGGGTAGAACTGAAGCCTAATCATTCCAGCCCTTATAAGCTTTAATTTTGTGTTTCATTTTAACTCTAATTTACTAGAGTTAAAATGTTTCACAAATTTGTTTATGACTAATCTTATGAGTAATCCTGTTTATTCACTTTGACCTTCTATTTGAATTTGTTAATTTCTTGCCCACCCTTACCCTGGTCTTGAGGTATGTCACCCATCTGCTGTGTCTTGTAATTGAAATGTTTGCCCAATTTCAGACTGCCTACACCACCATGTTTAGGGGCCAACAATTCACATACTTTTAAGAAGGAGGTAGAGATTGTAACCACTTTTGGTCTGTTCTTTCAACAAAATCGAAACAAGTTACATTAAAATGGGGCAGCCCTCTCAGGGGTCACTGTAACAAAAGTCAAAACTTGAAAAGTTTCAGTCTTGTGTGATGATGATACTCACTGACTGCAGGAGGCTGAAGAGTGCCAGTGGACTACTTGGTTTTAATTAACCTGTTTGAGCATGTTATGACAGAGCTACATGGCCACCTCACATCCTAAGCTGAGACTTGAACCCAGACTTTTCTGATCCAGGGGTAAGGACAATACAACCATACCATAAGACCTTCCTTTTAATAGGAGCACAAGTGAAACCCTGTTAGTGACAGCTTCTGAATGCACTGACATAGTTAATAATATACAGCATTACCAGCTCTTATGGTGCAGTGGTACTGACCCAGCCTTTGACCCAGGAGACCTGGCCCACCCTGCACCAGAGGTGTGTCATAACGTGTCTGAAGAGTTTGATTAGAAATATCTGGAAGTTGGGGAACCAGCTCCTTCACTCTCTCTTCCTATTTCAGCTCCACCTTTGATCCGCATTACCCTTTATGGAAATTTGCATGTAAATGTAATCATTTGGAAAACAGGGATAATTTCATGGTGGTGATTAATAGGTGGAAATGTTGGTAATGAGAAAAACCACTTCGGTTGTGATAGCACTTCTGGATACAAAGAAAAATAACAATGTTAAAGCGACACAACTACTTCAGAGCCAGGTGGCCCGGGTTTCCCACTTGCACCAGAAATGTGTAAAAACATAGATTGCAGTGAAGGCAATACAGCATCAAGTCTGCATTGATATTCCCCACTAAAAAACATCCAACCCAAATCCACACCCCATTCCCCTGTATTTACGATGGCCAATCCACCTAACCTGCACATCTTTGGACCGTGGGAGGTATCCGGATTGAAAAAAGGAAACCCACGCAGACATGGGCAGAATGTGCAAATTCAACACAGACAGTTGCCAGAGGTTAGAATCGAACCCAGAGCACTGCTGTTTCACAGCACCTGGGACAAACACTGTGCCATTATACCATCCTAATCCCTAAACAGATTGATTAAAAATATCTAGACAATACTATGAACCAGTGATACAGAATTTCAGAAGCATTATTAACATATGAATTCAAAGTGGATGTGTTTGTATTCATTAAAGCTTAACATATATAATTTACTAGAGTTAAAATGTTTTATGAATTTGTTTATGACTAACCTTATGAGTAATCCTGTTTATTCACTTTGACCTTCTATTTGAATTTGTTAATTTCTTGCCCACCCTTACCCTAGTCTTGAGGTATGTCACCCATCTGCTGTGTCTTGTAATTGAAATGTTTGCCCAATTTCAGACTGCCTACACCACCATGTTTAGGGGCCAACAATTCACATACTTTTAAGAAGGAGGTAGAGATAGTACTCAGGACTAAAAAGGATCAAAGTATATGGGAAGAAAGCGGGAACAATGTTGGATGATCAGCCATAACCATATTGAATGGTGGAGCAGGCTTATAGGGCTGAATGGCCCATTCCTGCTCCTTTTTACTGTGTTTCTACAAACCATTCTGACGTTGTGTAGGGGGCAACCAGCATCTTGACACCTTGTATGCCTCAGGCTGCAGCTTTCAGCTTCAACTTCCTTCAGTTTGATCTAAAGTAGCCAGCTCTCCATGACTATGTATTTAGGGCCTCTTGTGAAAGCAGTACAAGTAAATTTGTGTTTTGCAGCCGAGTTATGGAGCACAGCAGTATGGACCAAGCAGCCAGTTTGCCAGTCAGCCCGGCCAGTACCCAACAGGCAATCCTCAAAGGCCCATCACATCACCCAGTTACCCAGGCCAAAGGCTCCCTGGCCAACAGAGCACAGGCCAGTATCCTCCACCTCCAGTAAACATGGCTCAGTACTACAAGGCAAGTGCACTTCCTAACGGATTTTCTATTGAGTGTATCTTAAGATTGGGTGTATCTTGACCTGAATTGCTTGTCCTTGGATGAGTTAAATTGACTGTTGACCACAATTCCTTTGTTTCTCCACATCCCCTCCCCCTCCCCTCACTACAACAGGCAGAGCAGTTTAATGGACAAAACAACAGTTTTGCTGGAAGTGGCTATACCTACAGTCAAAGTAGTCTCAATGGGGTAAGTCCTTGAGGGGAAGAAAGGTTCTCCGTTGCTTTTTGCGTGACTTCTGAAATTCAGCGACCTGCCTAACACTCTAGTATTTGTAGTCACTGTCTCCCCTTTCACAACAGGACAATGTTCTCTCTGCTTCTTTCCTGTAGAGCTTTGGTACAAAGTAGTGGCTGGGGAGTAAGGATGCCACAGTAAATGGAGCAACTTCAAGGGGAACATGATATTTCAGTTCTTTACTAGTATCTTGTGGTTGAAGGTTAGCGTGCCTGTCTATATTTTGGCAACAGTTAATGAGGCAAATTCCCCACCCTTTACTTCTGTTGTTATTGGACTTTAGTCACTGCAATACGAAAGGGGCAAAATCAGGCAGAAATCCCTACCCAAAATGATTCCTGCTGCAAGTGCCACTGGTGTGGGCTGCAGTGAAAGCAGGATTGGAATGTCCCCTTCTCAGTCACGAAACAACTTAAACTTAAAACCATTAGAGGCACCCCTATATTAAGGAAATAAGCAGGATTCCCTTGGAAACGGAGTGGCAGGGTCCTTGAAGAGTATATATTCCATGACAATCAAAATCTGCCCAGTCAAAGGACTGAACAAAGAAATAGGTTTGCCCAAGAGGCCAGAGCAGTTGGAGAGGGCTTGTCAGCCAGAAGATGGCTGGGCCAGTTTTTAATTTGTTTATGTTTTGGGCAGGAGTACTCCTCTGTTCTTCATCAGGAAGCCCATTAGCTATTTGCTCTTGTTTAACCTTTGACCTCTGCTTGCCTTGCTTGTCAGGGAGTGATCCCTTAGGTTTTAGGCTGACTATGATCTTTCCTTTTCAGTTGGGGCTGGGATTCTGTGAAGATTGTGGATCTAACCAGACTTCCGTGTCCTGACTGCACAGTCCATTTTGAACTTGTGTGCACCATGTTCCTCTTCACCCCATCACATGAGAGACTGTGAGCCTCTGATTTTTATCAGGCATGTGAAGAAAGATCTGTGGGCTAAGAGGCAATGGCTGCTAGAAGCTGGGGGAGCATTCCAGGAAAAAAAATCCTATCAAAGGAAAAAAAGAGGGACAATTGTAGCAGGGAGTGAATTGGCAGTGAGGGGTGGTGGGATTGCTGGAGAGGCATGTAATTTACTTTAAAGGCTCCTTTCTCTAACCCCTCCACCCCCATCATCCTTTCGGTAGAAGCTGGGGAGATTATTTTCCTTTCAATGTAACACTACTTACCTCAGAAACATTTATTACAGCAGTAGTTTTGGAAGACCATCTAAAGCTCAAAGTCAGATGAAAATGCTAAATCACATTTTGCTTTTGAACTTTTGGGTACTTGCTGTTTCTCAAGAACCTAAGTCAAACATTTTGCAATCCAATTACCCATACCTTTTCTGACTTTGGTCCTGAATTCGGCCGGGTTGACTTGGGATATTCCCGATTGGAAGTTTGATGAAGAGCTGCGAAATGCTGGCCACTGAGAATTGCAGTAAACAGCAAGCTGTGTCAGTCCAGCCTCTCCCCCATCCTTTGTAGATCCCATCACATATCACCACGACTCCCATTTAAAAGCATGTTACATGCATATAAATGAAAATCAGTCGTGATGGGTCAAACTCACTATTTCATTTCTCATTACAATTTTACTTTCATCTGGTAGGTTGCATGTTTATATGAAAGTGAACTAACTAACTGTGGATGCTACTGACAATATTTTGAGCCTCTGCATGTTTATGTAAGCATCCCACTGCAACACCTGGGAGCTTGTTTGCTCCATGGTTTGTTAAAACCTGCAGGTAGGTACAAAGTGTCTCTGTCCTGGTTATATTTTTTGTGGTACTTCCTACTGATCACCATTGGTAGTGTTTTGATTTAACATTTTGCATGCTGTTGTTACATCTGTCCTCTGGCACATTTCATTCATTAACTGGAGTTCCACTGTGGGGACCAGCCTTGTAAATGAATCCATCACTTAACTGGGTGTCACTGTTCTCTGGTGACTTAGATGGTGGTTTGAGCAATTGTGAATCAGAAATGAACTATAAACCAATGGAGAGGGGAAGGATAGAATTGAAAGAGGGGACAGATAACACTGTGTCTGTTCCATAATTGTTGGTCTTTCATACTCAATTGCTTTGTATGCGTTGGACTTACTCCCAGATGTGTGTCAATGTTACTAAAATTGTTTTAGTTTGTGCTTAGTTCACAGTATTATTGATATTCATTTGGGTCTAGTTGTATTTCTGGTACTTTTTGCACCACAGTTAAAATTCTCTGAATTTAATCCTTGCCTTCTATCTTGGTGGGCCCCATAGTTTAGATGCCAGATTCATAGTCATCCCTTTTTCAATTGAGGCACAGTTTTCTCTTTGCACCCAATTCCAGCATTTCTAGTCTCCGAGCTCCCACATCATTAGTGCCAAATCCTTGGGAGGTAAACTGCCTTTCCAGTAGCACAATTCCAAACCAACTTAATATATGGGAATGCACCATTGACTATGTGAGCCTTTAGAGTACCACACCTTCGGTCTTTTTATGCTGCATTGTTTATCGGTGCTTTCTCAGTGTTACAACATAGATTTCGATAGGTTATGTCACATGAGGAAAGCAATGCTTTTGCTTTAACTATGGAATAACAATGTTGAGCTAGCCAATTTTTACAGTACAGTAAACCTGCCAATTCTGTTTTTTATTACTAATGAACACAATAATTGGAAACGTCCCATCCTCTTCTCATCGCTGACTGCCTGACTAGTGTCCTCTCTGTCTCTCCATCACAAATGCTGGGAGTGGAAAAGAAACCAAAGTAAGATTACATTATTCTTACTGATTCTACTCCACACATTAAAAACAAATGCTTAAAAAAAAACAATTTTTTTTATTAGTTAATTAATTAAGCAAATTGACGGCTGATATCTGTTCACTTACATAGCTGACATTTTGCAAGATCACATAGTGTCTGAATACAAATGTAATGGGAGTTGTCTTCTCAGATGTGTGACAAGATTTGGAAGTGCACGTGAAGGGCTCAAGTTCTTAGAGGAGGACACTGGGTCAAAGACAGCAGGAATGACCATGAAGGGAAATAGGTCACAATCAGAGGTTTAGGTGGAGGAAGGGAAGAAGCCAACAGATGCACAAATTTTGAAGCTTGTGTGCAGACAAGATTGAGGCGAGCAACTGGTCCTAGGCTTCTGAGATCATGGGGCAAAGAAGTTGAGTCAGAGAGATGCTGTGACAAATCTTGAGGACTTTTCAGGAAGGAACAGCATGTAGGAGACTGTACTTGAAAAGCATACTTGGAGCTTACAAATAAAAATTCAGGCTCATAGCAAGACAGAGAAATGTAAAGGCGAGAACTTGCTGCACAAAGGATAGTGGAGTAATGTGAGGCATTCAGTCAGATAAAATATGATTGCATTTTGCAGTTTTTTAAGTGTTTAATCTCCTTGCCCCTCCACGTCTTAAAATGAAATCATTCAGCTGAGAAAAAGCCAGTACATTGCACATTCCAGACAGAAATAGCTCAAACCCAACATTTGAAATCTGCCAGCTGTGTTTTGCATTGGGTCGTGGTACTGTCTTGTTCCCGGGCAGTGGGAGTTTTCTCAGTCTGAAATGTTTCTTCTCTACAACTGACATGATATATGAGGAATGTGATGAATGGGGATGGGGCCCTGTATGTAACAGGTTGTGTTATTAGATACCAGTTGGTTCTGAGTGGATGTAGGTCAGTCCTGCTTGGTTTTATTCAAAGGGAGAGGGTTCTCTTTGATAAAAGGGTGGCTTTTTCTCTTCCATATTTCCCCAACTGTCCGAGCTTTTCTCTGAGCATCAAATAAATCCATTATTGACAAGATTTTGGAAACGGTGCAAAATTTCTACCCTAGTTTCTGTGGGTTAAAATGTTATTACTGCCAGTTGCATGATACTGTTATTGAATTAGAATCACCATGGATCTGATATTTGACTGTGCATATGATATACGTGAAGTACTCCATACAATCATGGCTTCTTCTTTCTTTTTAGCCTCCGAGGTCTGTGGCAAGCTATCCTCATTCTCCTGTGCCGGGGAATCCCACTCCGCCCATGACTCCAGGAAGCAGTATTCCACCATACTTGTCTCCTAACCAGGATGTAAAGCCACCATTCCCACCTGATATCAAACCCAACCTCAGCTCCTTGCCGCCACCACCTCCAAGTGAGTCGGATGCAAATGTTTTTAAAACTGGGATTGCGATGTGGTGCAGCAGAGGATGCAGCTCTTCAAAACTCCGCCCCTTACTTTGTAGCCCGGTATAACACAACTCCAGCAGGATTTTCTGATGGTCCACCATAAAATGATTGTAAATGTAATTTGTTTGTTCTTACCCCTCAGAACCATTGCAGAACCCATTAACAGACAATTGACAGTAGTTTTGACAAGGGGCACTTGATCTCCCACTGTCACTTTGACAAAAGGAATAACAGCATTGGCTATTTCCACTAGTTTGTTCTCGGAAGTTCCCCTGAGAATGCTCCTTGAGTTTACTGGTGTCAATCTCCAGTTTCCTTCTTGGAATGTGTATTTGAAAGCTACATTGCCTGTATACATCAGTTGTCAATTCCAAACATGGTCTCTAGCTTGTTAATTTAAATCCCGAAATGTCAATCTCCCTTTTGAACCCCTCATTATATTTGCACATACAAGGGAGCAGAAGGATGGAAGAGAAGTTTCTTCAGATGTCTCTCATTGAAAGTGTGGTTTCCATTGAGGCAATGGTGGGGGATGAATGGGTGCAGAAGCCAGAGGGAGTGTGGCCCCCATGGTCTACTTGGAATCTGTATCCATTCTCAGTGAATACCTTTGTTAGTGTAGCTCTGGTTTAAAGATGTTCCCTGTGCACTGTGTCAATCTGTGAGCTGAGGAGCATCAAAGAGTGTGTCCGCAAGACTTAGAATTATAATAGAAAAGTATTTAATGGGAAATATAACAAATGCATTTTCAGCTGGGTTTCAGGACTGTGGTGGTCACACAATTTTGACCACCTCATGATCTAACAAAGATTTATTTATTTCATATTTCCTGAATGCCCTGGACAGTTAGTTGTGCCAGACTTTTGTGTGTGATATTATCAGGAGAGCAAAATTCCAGCTGTGCAGGCGGCTGTCAGTCAGTTCTGCTGAAGCCACTGTTTACAAGGTGTGGTTCCCTTTAAAACTCCTGACTGTAAATTAGATTTTGCAATGTCACCACCTAAGTGGTTAAACTCTTTGCATCATGTCCCTTCACCTTCTCTCTTTTTGAGCTTTTAAGTTATACAAAAAGCACATTTGCAATGTCTACCATCTGCTCCCAATATGTTTATTAATTGACTTTCTTTTGCATCGGTCAACTTTCTCTCCTGTAATTTCGCGGAGATGAATCCTGAATTTTATTTTCAAAATGGGATTGAGTGCCATGCATCTTAATTTTAGAGTAGAGAGCTGAACAATTTTCTTCTTGTGAAGAGTGATGAGCATGTGAACTAGTCGCAACTAATTTTGGACCATTTCCATTATACTTTAAGTTGGGGGCGGGGTGGTGAATTTCGGGGACAATTTAGCAGTCAGAAATGCTGTCTTCATACTGTAGACTTGTGTTCAAGATTTTAATAATTACATCTCAATATACAACAGTGAAGGCTTTGCATTTACACCTCCCTCTTCCGCCCCCCCCCCCCCCCCACTTCCAAAGGATTAAATTGTTACCCATAGTGTATTTTTCCAGTGAGGATCTTGAATGCTTAAACATCACTCTGATTCCCTGCATTGGACATACAGACAGGTGCATGATTTGCATGCAAAAAAACCTATTTGCATGTACTAAGTCAAATTAGCCTGCTTTCATTGGGTGAAATTTATCAGTTAAGTACCATGTGTTAACAATGTTTCACGTGGAATTTAGAGCTCTTGTGGTACAGTTGTAGTGTCCCAACCTCTGAGCCACCAGGCCTGGGTTCAAGGCCTAGCTGCTCCAGAGGTTGTATTAACATCTCCAAACAGGTTGATTAGGAAATATCTATCCTTGGGATGACACTAGTGAATACTGGATGGATGGTGTTAGCAGAGGGATAAAACAACATTGTTTGCCTCCTTACCCACCTGCGGTAAAATTTATGACAATCCTCTGGCTCAGAGGATCTCCAGTCCACCCTGCCACCCAGGGCAAGATGCACACCTGCAGAGTCCGGGGGTGGGGAAGAGGGAATTGTTCCGATGAAGTGAAATCTGGTGATGATATGAAAACCACGTTTTTACTGTGTCACAGATGCTAAAGGGAAAGTTGACACTTTCTCTCCCTCTTTGGTCTCAGCCAACGATGAGCTGCGACTGACATTCCCAGTCCGTGATGGTGTGGTTTTGGAGCCCTTCCGATTGGAGCATAACCTGGCAGTCAGCAACCATGTCTTCCACCTGCGGCAGTCAGTGCACCAGACATTAATGTGGAGGTAAGAGCACAGACAGAAATCACTGTCAATTGGATGGTGCCTTTCACATCCTTGGGGTTATCTAAGTTTGGAGGACAGTCACTGTTGTTTAATTCGCAGCTACAGCTATCAGCTTGTGCACTGTAAGATGTTATTGATGTGTATAAAATTCTGATGGGATTGACTGCAGGGATGATGTTTCACTCTAACTGGGAATTGTAGAGGCAAGATGGCCTGTGCAAAACAACACTCCAGGGTTTCACGATTATGTGGTAGACCATTTCAAACTGAATAAGGAGAAATTTATTCACTCTTTGGAATGCTGTACTCCATAAGGCCAAGTCATTGTATAGGTTTTAAGGAAGAACTAATTTCTTGAGACTGCGGGTGTCAAGGGTTATGGAGAGAGAACAGGAGTAAGGCATTGAGAAAGAAGATCAGCTAAGATTGTGTTGAACGGAGGAACAGGTTCAATGGGATGAATGGCCTACTCCTCCTGTTTTCTGTGTCTCTAAGATTCAGTAATGAGTACTGAGGTAAATGATCAGTGGGTGTTTTCCAGGGACGGAGGTTTGTCAAGACAGCAGCGAAAATTCTGCTCCTCTTCCAGTAGGTGCCATAGATTCTTTTATATCCACCTGAATAGGAAGAAGGGGCTTGAATTCATTCATGTCTCACTTAGAAGAAAGCTACTCCATCAGGACTGCTGTGAAGGGAGAGTTTAACTACTGTGTTTGAGCCCTGGAAAAAGCATTGAGATATTTTATTACTATAGGGCAAAAGCTGCTGAAATCATACAGTGAGATCCTAGCTTACAGGTGCTTTTTCTGAAATTTTGTGACAGCATTGATCTAAATAGTTTAAATGGTGCAAATGTCAATGTTGCTTTCAGTCTAATATCTCATCTTGTCAACATATTAAATTGGGTTGTGTCTCAGAGCCATTTTGCCCTTTAAGTGGAAATAATGAGGCATGAGATAATGCTGATTATTATTGGTCTGGTAATCCAGAGACCTGGGCTAATCCCAGCAAGGACCTGAGGAAGGTGAGGATTTACAGGTAACCCCCGCTTTTTGAAAGTTCGCTTTATGCCACTTCGCTTTTATGAAAGACTTACATTAGTACTTGTTTTCACTAACCAAAAGAAACCGAAGAGGATTTTCGCTCTTCCGATAAAAGGCAAAATCTTTCCTATATACATGAATACTTCTTTGCTTTACGCCATTTTGGCTTATGAAAGGTTTCATGAGAGCACTCTACTTTTGGAATCTTGTATTACCAACCCCTACCGTCCCTTGAAAGGAGTGGCTTGCTCGGCCATTTCAGAAGGCAGTTGAACGTCAACTAGCTCGGGGCCTGGAGTCGCATGTAGGCCAGACCAGGTGAGGAATACATGCTTCCTTCTTAAAGGACAAGTATAAGCCAGATGGTTTTTTAAAAATTAAATAATGGTTTCATGGTCATCAGAAGACTTTTAATTCCTGTTTTTTTTTTAATTGAGTTCATATTCCACCACTTACCATTGGCTCCCCATTATTAAGTTAAATAAATCTGGAATGAAAAAGCTAGAATCATTAATGATGACCATGAGCCTTTAGATTGTTGGAGAGCCCCTTCAAGTTAACTTGTATCCTTTAAGGAGGGAAACCTGATGATTGTTCCTGGTCTGTTCTGCATGTGAGCCCAGAACCACTGCTGATCCTTAACTGCCCTCAGGAAGTTATGAAAAGCTATAAGTTCTTGCCTAATGGTGGCTCCATCACACAACTGCAGGCAGTTCAAGAAAATAGGCCTTGGGAAATGGCAGTCAATGATTTGCCCGAAATCCATCCCACCTCTCTTCCCCTCTCCCGAGTAAAAAAATAAATCTCTGTTTCACTGTGGATGTCGAGAAAAGACGAAGGAATTTCTCCCATTCACTGCTACCTGTTTTCTAATTTGGCATGTGAATGTGGTGTTTTGCTGATGTGAATGAGACATATTTATCAGTAGGAGCACAGGTTAGAACAACGACTCAGCAAGATGATCTGATGAATAGCTGAGAGACAGAGACCTTGAATCGGTCAGATTCAGTCTGCTGGATTTTGACAGATTTGTAATGCTCAAAGGTTGTCTAGTCTGCTAACCACCAGTAGTAAAACTTGCACATGAATAGTGGTACGTACTGGAGAGATCCCAGTCATTTGTGATATTTGCGTGGAGCTAATAATAGCAGGAAAGATAGAAGTAGTGAAAATCGAATCCTGGTCAGCTTTAACTAGCTATAGGTAGTTCCTGTTTCCTTCAGCATGGAAGGGGCGTGCTATAAGATTGCTGAAGGTTTTGAAGAAAACTGTAGGAGTTTGTATAGATATTCTCAGCTAGCAGGATAGAAAGATATTGGATCATTTCAAAACCTCCAGCTTCATGGGAGATGGTACTAATGGAACCAATGAGGTTGAGTCTACATGGAGAAATAGCAGCCACACTGTTTTGCAAGCGGTCTTTTTGGACTGAACAAGTGTTGCTGTGTTGTGCCAATTTTGTGCATGACCTCTGCCATTTATATGCAGGTCTGACTTGGAGCTTCAGTTTAAATGTTACCACCATGAAGACCGACAGATGAACACAAACTGGCCAGCATCTGTCCAGGTCAGTGTGAACGCCACTCCCCTCACCATCGAGAGAGGTGACAACAAGACCTCTCACAAGCCTTTGCATCTGAAGCATGTCTGTCAGCCAGGAAGGAACACCATCCAGATCACAGTCACTGCTTGTTGCTGTGTAAGTATGATCAAATCTTTTACTTTGTCCTAGTTTGTGTCTTTGTATAAAATATCTCCTTTTCTGTGTGTCTGTAGGTCTCCTGATTATCTGCTCTAAGGTCTTTTCATATACTTCTAAGATGGACATGAGTTGTTCTCAGGAGCAGTTGGCCTCCAATCTCCTTTCTTCATTTCAAGCCCATTCTTGTGGGCTTGGGGAACAGCAGTAAGAAATATTCTTACTGAGTTTGCTTTGTGCTGTGCAGCATCCACTTGGACTGTGCCACCAACTGGCATTCTTCCTTGGAAAGAAAAAAATAAGTACAGTTGGATGATTTGAGAATTGCAGCAACCATTTTAAAATGACTTTGCTTTAAAAATAACTGCATATGTCAGAGTGAAGCATGTTTTTGTTATACTAGTCCCACACTCTTGAATGATTACCTTAGTTCTCAATCTACTACTTATCATATCAATGCTCATGGAGAATTTCCTGCTGTCTTACTTGCTCAGCTGCTTAATGCTACACTGGCTACCGGTCTCCACCATCTGCCAATGTTTTTAACAAACTCATGTCAATTGTCCATTTGCTATGTCATTCTTTCCCTGCAATTGGTGTGTGATATAATGCTCCCTACGTAGTCACAGCAGCCTGGAATTTCTGGTCAGAGAGATGTACTCAGCAAGCTGCTTTGAAATGTATGATTTTTATTATGCAGCCAGCAGTTTACTCCCAAACTTCCTGCCACTCTTAAGAAACTGAGGACAGGTAAAAATCAGCTTAAATGATTCCTGGTTAAAAATACAGAAATAAGATTGTGTATCTCTCCTTTAAGGATGGAAATCAAAGTTTGAAGCCGTGTAACTATTGTTCATGCACCTTGTGCAAAGCAGATATTTAAGATACTGCAATCACGGAAGCTTTCTGACTATTAATGTAATATAACTCATACTCATTCCTTAAAGATTGCACTCAAAGAAACAGAGAACTCAACCCAGATCTCACTAAGGATAAATAAGAAAAATTGCTTTCACAAAAATCTTTTCTCTTCAGTCCAGAAAAGTTGACGGTTATTTTATACCCAGTTTAAAACGAGCAGAAAAAAATTATTTTTGCAATCACTAAAATGGCTCCAGACATGCCCTACTCACATTGCTTGATAAATGAGTAGAAAGGACAAAGAAATTTGGGTGTAACCTAAGTAAGTGTGGAACTAAACAGATGCTGAATTTTCTTCATCTTTTTATGTTAGCAATCAGCTCTGTGCCCCAAAATACAAACATACAAATTAGGAGCCATAGCCAACCCATCAAGTCTGCTCCACTATTCAATAAGAGCATAGCCGATCTGATTGCAATCTTAAATCCATGGTCCCACCTACCCCTGGTAATTTTTCACCCTCTTGCTGAACAAAAATCTATCTAGCTCTGCTTTAGAAATGTTAGGGTCTTTGCTTCCACAGCATTGTTCAGGAAAAGAGTTCAAAGATTCACCTCACCAGTTTTAAATGGGTAACCCTCGGTTTTGAACAGGGACTCCAAGTTCAATATTCTCCCATAAGATCCCTCATGATCTTTTCAATCACGTCACATCCTGCTCTTCGAAACACCAGTAGAAACAAGCTGGCCTGTCCAACCTTTCTTTGGAGGGCAACAGTGTCAGAGGCTAGGAGTCCTGCAACAAATAATTCATCACCTGAATCCCCAGATCTGTCTATTACCTGCAAGTCACAAGTCAGGAGTCTGATAGAATTCTCACTGCTTGCTTGGACCAGTATAACTCCAAAAACACTCAAGAAACTTGACACCTAACCAGGACAAAGAAGTCCATTTGAAGGCACTGTATCCACAAACTTTCCCTCCCTCCACCATGGAATTTCAGTAGTAGCAGTGTGTGCCATGTATAAGATGTACTGCAGAAGTTCACCAAAGGCTCCTCAGCACCTTCCAAACCCACAATCACTTCAATTTAGAAGGACAAAATATTGCAGATAAGTGAGACACCACTACCTGCAAGTTCCCCTCTGAGCCATATACTATACTGACTTTTAAATAAATCACTATTCATTTAGTGTTGCAAGGTCAAAATCCTGGAACTCCCTCCCCAGTGGCATTGTGGATCCATTTTCACCAGATGGACTGCAGCAAGACACCACAACCACCTCAGGGGCAACAAGAGATAGGCAATAAATGCTGCCCCAGCAAACAAACCCACATCTCAAGAAAAAGTATTTTTTTTAAAAATCCCATGCCAGATATTCACCTAATAATCCTTCTCTAAACTGCTTTCAACTCATTTTCATCCTTTGTTAAGTAAGGAGACCAAAACTGTACTAGTATTGGTCAGAGCCAGAGCCCTGTTTAACTGAAGTGCAACCTCATTACTTTTATCGTGAATGAACTGAATACAAATGTTAACATACGAGTACCTGCTTACCAACTTTTTGTAATAGATACACAAGGACACCTGGATCCCTTTGCATCTAGGAGCTCTGCAATGTCTCACCATTTAGAAAAATGCTTTTTTATTGTTCCTGCCAGAATGCACAATTCATTTTTTTCCACATTATACTCCATTTGGCATATCACCCTACATATATCTTTTTATAGCTTCTGTCTTTTTCACAATTTACTTTCTTATCTATTTTTACACCTCAGCATATTTGCAACAAAACTTCAGTCCCTTCATGCAAGTAATTTATCTAAATTGTAAACTGTTGAAGTCCCTGTGGCACATCACTCTTCACATCCTGTCGTTCTAAAAAAAAAACACACATTCACGCTGACTGCCTGTTTCCTGTTAGTTATCCAACCCTCACATACCTTTGGCTGTATTTTTGTGGAAAATATAATTCCTCATTTAAAATACAATTGGTAAAAGTAGGTATCTAAGTGTAGGTAACAGAGAGTTAAAGGAAAATCCCAGTTCATTATCTGATGTAGAATATGTTGAGAAATCAGACATAGTAAGAGAAATTGGGGAAAAAATGTTGAGGGATCTGCATAGAGACAATAAATGCTTGTGTGTTTTATTTCTTGTGAATTTCAATTGTGCTATCCACTGTGTTCAAGTTTTATTATTAGTTACTCATAGATTTCCAAAGATGTTTCTTGTTGCTCATTGGATCATATGATGTCTTCAAATGTAAAGAGCATTACAATGTATTATGGACAACATATTACTTTGTTGCTAAGCTTTGTGTAATCTAACTCCAGCTGTTAGTCATCGATCTCTATAGTCCACTTAAGTTGATACAGCCTGAAGTTGGTTACTGGAGATGTGTGAGCTTTACAGCAACAACTGTACAGCACTTGTGTTTGTACATGAAACCAAAAGAACTGCAGCTGCTGTAAATCAGAAATAAAAATAGAAATTGCTGGAAAAGCTCAGCAGGCCAGCATCTGTGGAGAGAAATCAGAGATAACATTTCAGGTCAAGTGACTCTTCCTCAGAACTGGATTTCTACTGTAAAACCAGCAATTTCTATTTTTGTCTCATATACTTTATACATTCGGACACAGCTGTGTGAGTCAGAGGAAAACACCATGAAATGATTGTCTACTCATATTCAAAACTTCCAGTACATGGAACTTGAAAGTGTGGTCTACGCTCCTAAAACCTTTAAATGAAGAAATAACGTTGAGTCCTGCCTGTGAAGAGTAATTTCAAAACTGTTTTTGTTCAGTTCCTGCTGCTGGTTGGTAATAGTGAAAAATCCTAATCTTGCCCAGTGAGGCAGAAGTGTGCTGGCATGTGAGAGAGTGATGACTAACAAACATTCCTGCCAAAAGAAAAGCTTTTTGGGGAGCAAATGATGGATTCATTTGTATCAGTAAATAGCTTGCACACAGCAATGTGAAGTAAGGGATACTGGCTACACATTTAAGATCATTGATTTTTTTTTTAAATTTGGAGAGGACAGTTCCTTTTTTTGTCAGATTTATGAATCTGTAACACATTTATCATCTTCAAAGTACCATGTGTGTTAGAGTTCTACTGAGGTACAGCTTTATTTGTTGCCTGGAGAATAATCTGATATGTACTACTCATTGGAAAAAAATACCCTTATGCTTCCTGAATGTCATTGACCCCATTGCTCTATCTCTGTCTCTCCTTGCAGTCGCACTTGTTTGTACTTCAGTTAGTTCACAGACCATCAGTCCGCTCCGTGCTTCAAGGCTTGTTGAAGAAAAGGCTTCTCCCTGCTGAACACTGCATCACAAAAAGTAGGTGGACATGGATAGTATTTTACATTTAATGGGTATACACTTTTTTAAAAATCTTTTTCAGGAGTTCTTGCCTCATGCATTGCAAAGAGGTTAGAGTCTTTTCATCACATTGACATCTGAATGAACAAAGACTTACAAAGACAATAACTTACCCAATGCACTGACATGTCTTCAGAATTACGTGCTCCAGTATCCTCTTCTGATGTTTTTTCAGATAATTCCAAATTACAGCAGAGAAAATTGGCTGAGGGAAACCAAGTGGAAGCCTTACTACTGCCCAAAATTAAAACATACAAATGTACAGTTTCTTTATCTAATGTTTGAGGTGACACAAGGGCAGAAGGGATGGAGATCTGAAAGTTGGTTAAGGGGATAGATTGGAATGGTAGGGACTGTTCTCCTTAATGAGAAGGTGGCTAACAGGAGACTTGGTAGAGGTTTTCAAAATCGTGAGAGGGGACTAGATAGAGTACATAGGGAAAATACCTTCCAACTCATGAAAGGAATCAAGAACAAGAGAGCATAGATTGAAAGCAATTTGCGAAAGAAGAAAATGTACTGTGAGGGGAAAAAGGCTTTTTCACACATACAGCAGTTCAGTCTGGAATGCACTGTCTGGAAGTGTAGTGAAGACAGGTTCAGTTGAGGCAAGAGTGATGATTATTTAAATAGAAACAAAATGCAAGGGTATAGGAAAAGATAGGAGAATAGCACTAAATCAAGATGCTTTTTGGAGAGCCAGTCAGGCACACCGGGCCAAATGGTCTCCTCTGTGCTGTAACAATTCTGTTCTAAACTATCAGTATTTTTATGTGATGAGGTAGAGTTGTATGCGAATCACATATGGGCATAGTCTTTTTAAAGGATGTATATAATCTATCAGGTGTGGATTAATGGTGTCCTCAAGTAAACATCTCTGATTATTTCACAAAGTAGAAAGGAAAATGGAGGCCTGTGTTAATTTTGCCATTGGGTAACCTCATCAGCTTGTGTGCCATAAGTCGGAGAGATCAGTTATTCACAGTTGACCGTTGACCCCATGTGTTTAATTTCTCTTGGGGGTAATTTGAATGGCCTCTTCCAAGACTGACTGACCCCCATTGCTGTTCACAATCTCTTGCTCAGTCTCACACATCAGAGCTGACTAACCTGAGGACTTTGAGAGAAGTTGATTATTACAGAGCCTGCCTTTGAAAGGACAGCAATTTGAAAAGAAACAGAAAAGGACCTTTCTCTGGGCTAATGGTGATCTCTTGTGGAAAATGTATGCCATGTGACTAGGTCAAAGCCAATGCTGGCATACATCACTCTGTCATTAGATGTTTGCTGCAGAGTGAGCTATCAACCATTGTTTTTAGATACAAATTATTTCCACTTCTGTCGTGAAGGTAATCATTGACAAGTTTGTCTATGACTTGATGGCTTCAGTCTTCCTTCCCTAAGAATCGATGTGACCATTATACATTTGTGGGTCTTGACGATGACATGATTGGCAAATCTGAGCTCTTACCCAGTTTTCACACATGTGTACAAGACCAATTAGCTTTACTGTTAGGATAGAAGATTGTCACCAAGTTGTTTTTCACACTTGACTCAAAAGTCCACATTAGAATTTGAATCATATGGTCCTATGTAGTGCTGGGACAGAAACCGAGTTTTTAAGACTCCTTGGGCATTCCTTTAGCCTCTTGCCAAGTGAGAGACCAGAGAAATGTCACACAAATCCCAACATCAGCCACATTTGTTGCTTGGAAGAGACCTTCAGATTTCTGTCCAACATTCTGCTTTTAAACAATTGTAATCAGATTGAAAGGTCAAATTGAGTGAGATGTCAGATACTGGAATAATACAGAATTCTGGCAGAATCAATTCATTTGTTGTCAAGAATAAAAGTTGTCCTTGTTTTGAGAGTATATTGCATCTGTATCTGTGACAATGACATCACTAATAAATTCCATCTTGTTAACCAGTAAAAAGGAACTTCAGCAGTGTGGCAGCTTCCTCAGGCAGTGCTACATTAAATGGAGAAGATGGAGTGGAACAGACAGCAATCAAGGTGTCCCTGAAATGTCCCATCACGTTCAGGCGGATCCAGCTACCAGCGAGAGGCCATGACTGTAAACACGTACAGGTTAGTATTTCTGCCATCCTGTCTTTCCCTGTGTATTGACAACCTTGTATAATCAGGGATTGTCACTTAATCAGATTCGTTTAATGCTAACATGGTTGTTAGGTGAGAGTTAGATTATATCTGAAAGGGTGATTTACCAGCTTAAAGCTAAAATTGGAGAACTGACTAACTGAGTGCGAGTAATCCATGGTGTGGAGAATTTGTGAGCAGTCTAATCTTGACTAATGTTTCAGATGCTCTGTGCCAGTATGCATTGATAAGATTTTCTGTGTCATCCCTTGTTACTACAGTGTTTTGATTTGGAATCGTACTTGCAACTGAACTGTGAGAGGGGAACATGGAGATGCCCTGTTTGCAAGTAAGTAAAATAAAAGCAATACTCCAGATGCTGGAAATCTGAAATAAAAGCAGCAAATGTCTGGCAGTATCTGTGGAGCGAGAGATTGAACCATTGTGAGAGAAATGTGCGTCTTCACCCAAGAAATGCCATGATGTTTGTTCGCTGCTTTGGGATGCTTTTTTTACAATATTGCTTCCTTTTAGATACAACAATTTGTAGTTCCATAGCTCGAGTGGATAAAACATAACATTAAAAACTTTCCTTTAATGCTGCGTGTTGGTTTGTGAGACAGGCTGCAGGATGGGTCTGCCTTTCCAAGATTCCATGATGCTATTCCAACACGAGTAGGAAATTCTCCCAGACATCCTGGCCACTATTCCTTCCTTCAATATTGTTAAAAGAAGGTTAACTAGTCATTTATGTTGCTGGGGTTTGCCCTGTTTGCTGATATAACAGTGAAGTAACTTCCTAAGGGATAAAATGAAATGCTTTATTAGTGCAGGGTATCATTTTTACTTGTAAATAAAAAGGACACCAGTTTGCAAAGAATCCTTACCATTTCTCTTTTGGGTCTATCCAAGTTTCTGTTTTTAAATTACCCATGGGAATTCTCAGTTAAATGTGGAGATTTCTTTATCCCTATGGGAGATTAATTTGAGTGATGTGCATAAAACACAGTGGAGACCATTTTCTGCTAATGTTTGTTTTTCCTCCCTGTTCAATTCAGTAAACAGTGACAGATAGAACATCTGAACACAAATAATTGCTTGTCACAGAATCATTACAGTATGGAAAGAGTCCATTTGGCCAATCAGTTCCACACTGGTTCTCTATGGAGTCCCTTTCTTCTGGTCCCTTGACACCGCAATTGTGCTCCAAACCCCTCTCGATTTCGAGAGTGAGTTCCTCCATGTTGACATTAGCCAGGACATGTTTATTCTGCAGGTTTTTTGCATGTTTGCCAGACTACATGTTCCATCAAAAGTCTTCTATATTCAACTCCAAAACTTATGTGGTGCAAAGGTTGACCTTGGAATTTTATTCACTTCGGCAGAAGTTTGAAAATCAAAAATCTCCCAACATCTTCAAAGAATTAGCTTTTCGTTGTTCTTCCGTCATCAAAAACTCTACAACAGAGAGGCCATTCAGCCCATTACATGCTAGCTTTTTAAATTTTTCAATTCATCATATTTCTTTGCTCTTTCATCACAGACATACAATGTCTCCTTTTCAGTTATTTGTCCAGTTTCCCTTTGAAATTATTGCCACATCTTTTTCCACCACCTTTTCAGGAAGTACGTTCCGGATCACAGGTGGTCACGTAAAAGCAATCCACTTTCCAATTGTCCCATATCTGCCTCTCTTAGCCATTGACCCTCTTCTGAATGGAGTCAACTTCTCTCCACACACCCTATCAAAACTCTTGTCAGTTTTAATTTCAAAAAAATTGAGTGATTGTTGCACTTCATCCTGAAATGATATGTGTCCACTTTTGTAAGGAAGTTACTGACAATATCTTTTCCTTTCAATGACAGTAAAACAGCTCTCCTGGAAGGACTTGAAGTTGACCAGTACATGTGGAGCATCCTATCCAACATTCAAAAGTAGGTTTTCCTAAAGGTGGTTCTTCTTTTGTCTGTTTTTTGTGAAAAGCAAATTGAGTGCAGCTGCCTTGTCTTTTTAGGAATTCCACAATTATAAATGAGGATGCTTTTAACCTCCATCTATGGAGGCAATGGCAGCCATGACTACCACAACTTGTTCTAACATGGCAGAACATGTGAAACATGCTGTATAACTCTGTGACTCAATAATACCTTCCAGAAAGTCAAAGGGTCTTCTCTTGGTGTGCTGGCTAATGTTTATCTCTCAAACAACATGCATGCGAAGAGGGTTATCTGGTAGCAGAGCTTATTGCTATTTGTGAAATCATGCTGTTCACAAATTGGCAGCTGTGCCTTCAGAATTTACTTTCTTGATCATGTGCTATCCTGCGATCATGAAATCTGCTATTTAAATGCTCTTACCCTCAAATACAAATCACATTTACCATATCCCTTCCAAAAGTCTAAATTCCCATCTGTTTAAATTATGTTTGATTGAGAAGTAACATCCAGAAATCCTGATCTCATCTGACACTGGATGCATGTAATTTAGAGTACCATTTGTGGTGTTACCACTAAATTTGAGCTCTTTTTAAACTTGTTTATCCAGTATTCCTATGCAGATGTGTTGTAAACTCTCTACTCATCTAAAGCTATTTAGAGACTAGTGCTATCATAAATTTCCTGCTTCCAGTTCAGAAGAAGCCAGCGTGATTTGGCAAGCTTTCTTCTTGTGGGCAAAAGGTTGAAGATCAGCTGGTACAAGACATTTCTCATTTGTTAAGTGATAGGTACCTGCAGGAAATAAGCAATTACTTTAAATATTTTGTAGTAGCTATTTGTTAAGTCTTCTCTGTATCACTCCAGCTCAGAGTTTGAAGAGGTCACCATTGATCCAACGTGCAGTTGGAGACCAGTTCCACTGAAGTCTGATATTCACATCAAAGATGATCCAGATGGTCCACTGTCCAAGAGGTTTAAAACGATGAGTCCCAGTCAGATGATTATGCCAAATGTCATGGAGATGATTGCAGCTCTGGGACCCGGACCTTCACCATATCCTTCTTTACCTCCACCACCGGGAGGCAACAGTGGCAATGAATATGGCAACCCAGGTAGGTTCCATCATAAATTTAGAATTTAATTATTCATCCATACATATCATCAGCATTGCATTTATCCAGCTTCCTGGGGTACTAAATAAAGCTGTTGTCAAGAGATTTTATTTTAAGTTCTTCTCAACTGTGATATCTGTACAGAATTATTATTTTTTTCATTCTGCAGGTTAATATGTGTCTTTTGTATGTGTCAAAAGCATTAGTGTGAGTGTATTTTGCTTGTTGGAATCTTTCATTCCAAGTCCCAGTGTACCAGACGCAGAGATAGACATTGCAATCGGGCCCAAAGAAGAGCAACTTCCCATCTTGCAGCTGGATTCTAGAATGTTATAAACAGTAAAATAGATAGTGAATCTTAATTCAAGACTGGATCCCAAACATAGAGGTTTGCTTCAGGTAGATTTCAAGATACAACAAATAGTAGATTATCAGTTAGATGATCACTGAAGCACCATAGCATACAAGGGCTATGGGCCAAGTGCTGAAAAATGGGACTCGAGTAGATAAGTGCTTGATGACCAGCATGGACACACAGCTAGCACAAGCACTGTGCGCCAAAGGGTCTCTTTCCATGCTGTAAACCTTTATGACTCTAAGTAACATAAAGATGCAATGTCATTCTGAGGAGCAAATGCACCCAATTTTATAGGTCCCACATCTGTAAGTAGGTGCTGACCAACATGTATGTAATACCTAGATTAAAAGTAGTTGAGGCTGAGACCCCCTTTAAAACAGAATTGTATAAGTATCTGTTGCAATTAGGCTTGGTTACTGGGAGGTTTACACTGTAGATTGAAAGTGTCAGATGTATTTGTCGCAATATGATTACTTTGCTCTGGAGAACAAGGTACAAGAATTAAAGAGTGCAAGTGAGAGGGTGGCTGAATATTTTGCAGCTTTGCTTGATTTGAGTGGTGACAATGGGGAATCAATGATTTTTTCAAAAGATATTTCTTTCAGTACACCAGGCAATGAATTGAGTGGATGGAGTGATTCCCAGTAGAATACATTGTATACGACTTATAGATGGAAGACGTTTGATGAGTCTTGCCACCCATATCCACCTTATGCATTTTAGAATTGCAGTGAATGTACCAAGTTTAAGGGCATATGATCTTTTCATGACCATCAAGAGGCTGAAGGATCTGTGAACATACCAGAGCCATGCTCACAGCTATGCTCAGTTAGCTTACATGTTTGACTGACATCATATAGCAGGAATCCTAGCCATTTTGTTTTGTTTCATTGGTTTAAGAGCACCAAGACAACTTGTATAGTCCTGACTACCATCTCAGTTCACAAAGGTTATGGAATATCTCAACTTGCCTGGATGAGTGCAGCTTCTACGGGTACAGCTCAACTCCCTTCAAGACCGTCAATGCCTTTGACATTCACTCCGTCCACCATCAACGCACAATAGGGGAGGCAATAGCTTAGTGGTATTATCGCTGGACTGTTAATGCAGCGACCCAGGTAATGTTCTGGGCACCTGGGTTCAAATCCCACCACAGCAGATGGTAGAATTTGAATTCAGTAAATAGCTGGAATGAAGAATCTAATGATGACCATAAATCCATTGCTGAGTATCGGAAAAACCCATCTGGTTCACTAATGTCCTTTAGGGAAGCAAACTGCCATCCTTACTTGGTTTGGCCTACATGTAACTCCAGACCCACAACAATGTGGTTGGCTCTTAACAATTAGGGATGAGTAATAAATGCTGGCCTTGCCAGCGATGCCCACATCCTGTAAAATAATTAAAAAAGACCCAGTGAGAGCAGTGCGTATCATGTATGAGATGCACTGCAGCAAATAACCAAGCCTGCTTCACCAGCATCTACCAAATCTGCAATCTCTACCATGTGCAAGAGCAAGGGCAGCGGATGCACAACCTCCAAATTCCCATTAAGCCATACCCCATCCTAATTTGGAACTTTATTGCCATTCCTTCCGTGTGACTGGCTCAAAATCCTTGAACTCCCTTCGTAATAACAGCTAATTAACGTTCAGACTGCTTGGACTGCGGCAGTTTGAGATGGCAACTCACCATAACCTTCTCAAGAGCAGCGACAAATGGGCAACAAATTCTGGCCTGTCCAGCTATGCCTGCATATGGAGAGAGTTTGATTTTAAAAATGTTATGCTGTACTGAGTGTCAGCTGGAAATTGAACTGAAGATATCCTGGTCTGTAGTGGATGCAGAGTAATGAAGTCCGTTTCTGCGCCAGATCACATTTGGACTTCTGTCACAGCATAGGTGTAGGGGCTGAAGGAAATCATTGCCTGATAAATGCGTATGAGAGAAACAGACACAAAATCACAGACCAAAAACTTCAGTGTTCCACTGTCAAAATATGAGAGAGCCACATTACCTTGTGGCATTGAGGACATTGTGGTATTGAGAATAAAAAGTGAAATATTAACAGTCCTTAATGCAAAGTGTCAAACTGCCCTCTGCTCAGAGCTGCGGACTGAGAGGAAGTGAAAACTTATTCCAGCATGTCACACTTCAAATATACTGTTAGGAGGTGACAAAAAATAGTTTGGTGGTTTTTCAAAAAGAAAAAAATGGTTCTGAATTTTTCCAAAATGATTGAGATTTGCATCATTTAGCCCATGGGTTTCTGTCCACCTCTTGAAATGTTCATTTTTGCAACTGGCAACACAAGATCTACACAGGGAGGAGAGGGGAGGCTAATATTCCATTTTGTCGGAGCTGGGTTTTTTGTTTAGGATGCACCAATTTCTCTGAGGCAGCTTCAGTCCTGAAAGGATGCAGATTGTTTTGAGAAGGCAGACTTGTTAATAACACTGTCATAATCCTCCCAAAAGGTAACACTTACCCCAGCCATGGGAACTTCGATTTCCCACATGGCAACCCTGCTGGTACTTCTGTGAACGACTTCATGCATGGGCCCCAGTTGTCGCACCCTCCAGACATGCCCAACAGCCTTATGACTCCTGACAAGCCTCTCAGCCACTCCATGCCGGACCAGGTAAGTGATGCCATTTGTGTGCGTCTCTCCCCTTCTGTTTCAAACAATGACCTTTTGCATTTGCACTTGGGATGCATTCAGCCTAAACAGTGTCCAGTGTGGGGGACCTGTGCTTGTGACAGTATTCCAAACCAACCTATGACAGATAGGGAGCACAGATGTGAATTATGTTAATGGGACAAGGTGAGATACAGCAAAGATCAAAGCACTGCTGATAATCCCAGAGGGAAACGTTTGAAAGTAATTTAGTGAATTTGCCACCCAAAGTCCTCTTAACTAACTCTCTGCAAATATTCCTGTCTGGTTGTGTTTCTGAGTGTGTAATGTGGCTTGGAATGTTTCTATACAGTACTGACATTTTTCATCTGCCTTGTTTTTATTTCTCTCTCCATACAAATCTGGTCTGCTTTTGTCTGTGCTTATTTCACTGTTATTTCACACAAATGGAATACAAGGGCAACTAGCACTTTGTTGTTAAAGTTGCTACAAACATCCCATTGTTTTGTCACTCACAGGGAGCGCCAGACGGTTACAAGTCACCTTACCAGGTTGACGATCTTTTACACAGAATGTGTAAAAATAAAACTACAGAAGGTTCATAAAAAGTCTCCCCAATCTGGTGAAGCTCAGCCTTTCCCACCTGGGCAATACTTCTGGTATTGTTGGATGGGCTTGATCATCCCACCCATGCCAAAATAAAATTGGGTTGGATCCTGTGTATTCTCTTAACTCAGTAATTGTATTGAGGAGCGTCTGTTCCTCAGGGAAAAATAAAAGACCCTGATGGTACTGTGTTGAGGATGGAGGTTTTTGCTGCAAACTTTCATTTCTCACCACCACATCAAAGGCAGAGATCTATTTACTTGTCTGTCCTCTGATGTTGGAAAACTATAGCTATCATAATGGAGCTTCCCTGAAAAAATAATCTGTTTCTACCTCCACACACACTCGCACACAAACACACACGTCCATACACACAGGGAGAAAGGGTGTTTTTCAGAGATGTTGGCGTTTTGGGAGCAAGGAATATCTTCAACTCTGCAGTATTGAGCCCAGTGTGAAATCTGTTGATCATGTCAGGACATGAGTGGCAAGATTTGTTTCGTGACACACAAGCAGTAACTAACAAAAGACTCTTTGTAAAGCAAGTACTTGTATCAGCATTCTAGCTAATATGTGTTAGAGATCATATCCCCTTCTCAATGCCTACCCACAGTGACTGAATAGAAGAACTTGTACAGAGAAGGTTTAGTAAAATGTCCATAATATTTTTGCAATGTTATTTGCTAAATATTATTTTCAAGGGTAGATCACTTAATATTTCTCACATATTTCTTCAGAAAGTGGCTTAGGAAGGGATCATTTTTGGTTTGGGGTGATAGTTTATTTGCAAGTTCATTTCAGGCAAACAAGAAGGATACTTTCTGTTTAAGATGACCCATTAAGAGCTATTGTGAAGTACCATTGATGGTGACTGAGAGAGGCAAGCATCTACAGCTTCAGTGGTAACATTGGGAGATGCTCACAGTGAATGAGTCTTTAGATGACACTTTTCTCTCCAGTTGTGGGTAGGTTTTCTTAATCATTCAAAGTGTGATAGTGGTTAGATGTTGTAAGTTAATGCTGCAGAGTTGATTTCCTTCTAAGTCTCCAGTGAGATTCGAAAGTTCTTGAAGTGGGGATTGGCTTTCTCTCCTGTCTAATGGCTGGGTTTGGTATTAACATTCTTCAGACATCTTGAGCACTGTACCTTGTGGCCTCACTCTCTCCTGCTTCCTCCTTCGCAGATGCCTCATCCCGGCAGTACTGATCAGTCCCATAGTTCCATGCAGCAAGGTTTGCACGCACTTCACCCCAGCAGCCAGTCAGGGCAGCCATTACACCACAGTGGTCCTAGCCAGCAGCCCCGGCAGGCTGGTTCTAGCAACCATCCGCACAGTGATCTGACCTTTCGCCCTTCCTCCACCTTGGAAGGTCAGGCTGGTGGTCAGGGAACGTCCGACATGCCGGAACCCTCACTGGATGTAAGTGTGCGTCATGCTCTCATTTGCCTGCCCCATCCACTGCTAGCAAATTCTGGGCACAGCAAAGCGCCTCATGTCAACATCTTGTTTTATACATTTTTCACATGTTACTTTGTACTGCAGCAGCCTAGGAAGGGAAAAGTTTGCTTGGCTGCCTCATTCACCTGTCTGTTTTAAAGAAATTACTTGATTCATTGTATAAAATGTGTCCATTTGGCTATACAATGAAAGAGAAAGACAGAGGTCAGGGACACAACAATTGGTTCACCTTGATCACGAATATTGTCCATTGAGAACTAGGCCTAGAAATGCACCACGATTTTTGTGAAACATAATTGAAAGGCTCGCTGTACCACAAAAGTGTTCTTAACATGACCTGTTTTTGAACCACTGCTTTTTTTTAAAATTGAACATGGTAGGAGGTGTTTATAAAGCAATGCAGGGGTCACCTGTCATTAACTGGTTCTGGGCATGTTGGTTGTCATGAACTAATGCCCCAGAATCAGTAGGTCCAGTTTTTTCTTGAGGATCGAGGTAGTGGAATGAGGTAGTATAGCCTTATGGACCCTTGGCCTGAAGGCTGTGAATCTCCACTCGCTGATGTGGATATTCTACCAGAAGTGAGTTATTTGTGGTCAGCACAAAGTCACAGCACCAGAGTATCTCATCGTTCACCCAGTTTGATCCTGTCAGAGACCAACATTGATATCTGCTGTGGAAAATATAGTGGTGCAGGGCTCTCGCATTGAAAGTCGGAGATACAAAGGACTGATACATGTAACACAGTCAGTGAAAGTAATCAAATTCTTGTCCCTAGATTTGGAAATTACCACCTTCGCACCCCTACACTCAATGATGATCTCTGCTACACAGGATGCAGTCATTGTACATGTCAAATGAAACCTTAGTCCCACTTGACATCTCTCCTAAGGCAAAATCTTCCTTTCAGGATGCGGCTGGCTGTCTCACTTTACCGTCTTTCTGTTCACTTTGTCCACATAACCGCTCAGCTGTTCCCTTTCGTTTTTCTCACCAGATCTAGCTTACTTTGGTTGTTTTTAACATATTCCTTGTTTTGATTTCCACCACTGTTACCTCTACTGACCAAATTGTGGGTGATTTAAAGTGTCCCTGGCTCTTGAAATGCTCTAGATCTGGAGTGTTCCCTTCAGAGTTGTACTCTGCACTTTGACCCCACAACCTAGGCCACACCTACACATGACAGAGAGGCAGAGTGAAGCAGTAAGGTATGTTATTTCCCAATGACATTCCTCACCTTAATAAGTATAAAAAGGAAGTGAAAATGGTTTTAAAACTGATCATGTTACAGAAACAAATGTTTTGTGGATAATACAAGTCTTTCAGTTTGAAATATTACCAGTTTTTCAGTGAATTGGATGAGCTTAATGGACTATTGAGCTTCCCAAGACAAAGGGACAAATTTTCAGCTTGATATCTGGCATTAAGAATTGACCACCCTGTGTGGAAACTGCCGGTTTTAATTTCCAGAACAGAGATCAAACTTGTGCTGTTCCTGCAGCAGGTGAAGCTTGTTTTACACATGGGAAAAAAAAATTGAAGATTAACCCAATGAATCTGCAGTGATAAATGTATTAAACGTTATAACTAAAGGTGTGGTGTTCATTGCCAGTAGGCCAATTGGAAAATAACTGCAGGAATTGCTATATTTGCAAAGTCTCTATCCACCCACATTAATTTGCAACTGCCTGCACGTATTTCCACCTTGGGATGTAGTAGCATGTTTCAGGTGCTACATAAATACAGTTTGCCTAAGGAAGAACAGATCTTCAAATGTATGATTCCTAACCCCCACCCAAAGATGGTCCCATTTAATAATGCTTGTACCATCTCAGCTATTGACCATCTAATACTATCAGCAAATAAAAGGTTAGGTTTTCCCCCTCCTGTAAAATGAATAATATCTAATATCGGTTTTGGAAGTTCATATAGTTTCAATGAGCAGCCTCTTTTTACTGATCGCATATGCATGTTTTATTTGAAAACTTTACAGCTTTACATTCCTTTTGTGTCAATGCAAGTGAGGGAGCTTGTTAAATTCTTTCTAGTGCTTTCTAATTTTAAATTGTCCCACTTTAAAAAAAAATCCCACTTTGAATATAGAGTGAATATATTTTACTGCTTTTGAGTTGGCCTAGTATAAATGACTGGCACTGACAGTAAATTCTTGAACACCCCAGTATAGAAGAAATCTTCTACAGAACAAGAGAATTTAATTCAGATTTAAAATGGGCATTCTCACTTTGATACAAAATATTTTTTAAACAAAACTAATGGTAAAAACATTTCAGTAGGGTGACAGGATGCATCCACACAAATTTGAATTATTTGCAGGGTTTGCAATAAATATATTGCACTATAAATCTAAGAAGACTTTGAAATTTCTGTTGCTATTTTGAACAAAAGAAACATAAAATGCTTATGCTTTATGAATGGGAGCTGTGAAAAAGCAGAGATAGTTTGGAACATTATGATAATTTAATGTGAATTTGTTACAATCGCTCAATGCTTGCTAAGTTTGGAATTATAACTAACACATACAACACTAAAAGTTTAATCACCCAACCTCTTTAAAACATATCTTTGTATAATAGAACACAAAATATAAGTTGAGGCAAAACCAGAGCATTATTGTTGTTATTCATTTTTGCGTTTACAGCTCCAATACTCCTGTTTCTTTATAGCCAATATTTGCCATTCTGTGATTGAAACATAAAAACATGGAGAATAGGAGCAAGAGTAAACCATTCAGCATGATCATAGCTGATCATGAAACTGGAGTACCTTGTTCCTGTTTTCTCCACATACCGTTTGATCCTTCTAGCCCCAAGAACTCTGTCTAACTCTTTATTAAAAACACTTAATGTTTTGGCCTCAACCACTTTGTGGCAGAGAATTCCACAGGCTCACCACATTTCTGCTCGCCTCAGTCCTCAAATAACTTTCTCACATCCTTAAGTTGTGACCCTTTGGTTCTGAACCCCCTGTTATCAGAGACATCCTTCCTACATTTGCCCTGCCAAGTCCTGTTCAGATTTCATAGTTTTTTTTTAATACGATTCCCCTTCATTCTTTTAAACTCCAGTGCATGTAGTCTCTCAACTTACATCAGTCCTACCATCCCAGGAATCAGTCTGATAAACCTTCATTGCACTCCATCCATAGACAGAACATCCTTCCTCTGATAAGAAGACCAAACTGCACACAATATTCCAGGTGTGGTATCACCAATGCTCTGTACAATTGTAGCAAGTCTTCTCTACTCCTGTGCTGAAATCACCTCACCAACATACCATTTGCCCTCTTCACTGCTTGCTGCACCTATATATTTACTTTCAGCAGATCGATGACAGGTGACGCATGCTTTGCTAAAATCAGTGACTCCACCTAATAACAAGGATCTAAATTTTTTTTGAAAAAAAAAAGATTAGATTCCCTACAGTGTGGAAACAGGCCCTTCGGCCCAACCAGTCCACACTGACCCTGCGAAGAGTAACCCACCCAGAACCATTTCCCTCTGACTAATGCACCTAACACTACGGGCAATTTAGCATGGCCAATTCACCTGACCCACAAATTTTTGGACTGTGGGAGGAAATTGGAGCACCTGGGGGAAACCCACGCAGACACGGGGAGAATGTGCAAACTCCACAAAGACAGTCACCCGAGGCTGGAATGAAACCTGGGACCTTGGTGCTGTGAGGCGGCAATGCTAACCATTGAGCCACCAAATTTAGAAAAAGATAGCCAATGTAAAAGTCAACTTTTTGAGCTGACAGGATTCTTAATGGAACCCAAATGAACCATGGCTTGTGCCGTCAGGTCATCTTAAAAAGTCCCCAAACTATATGGGTTGTTGCTTACCTTTATTCACCCAAGTGCTGCCAAGTATGGTACTGTGATCAGGACATAGTGCAGATATTTTAATGACTCTATTCAGATATGTTGTAACATACCTGTAAAGTAGGTGGAACTCGAAACCAGACCTCCTAGCTCAGACACTACCACTGCACCACAAGAACAAACTCCATCCAGTCCACCCTAAAGATTAATCATCTGCTTTTAAGTCAAAGGGAGGAGCATAATATATCAAGTTGGTTTGTTAATTGGGTATTTAATAATGCACCAAACCACGTCCTTGTTAACCTGCTGCATCCATCTTATGACCACACTTGTTTTGTCAGTCTAAGTTATCCTTCTATCGGACTTGCATTACAAGCCATAATTTGCAAGTGGGATTATTTCACACAAAGTACAAACTAGACTTCACATCATCTGGGTAACTCCAGCAAGAAGACACACTTAGCTGCCTGTTGCTGCAGTATGATGGAGGCAAATTGTTAATGTCTTTGTAAAATCTAATAAAGTGTATTGTTTTGATGACTGTGGTAGAAATTTGTATTAGAAATTTTAGGAAGCACAATGTGCGGCAACCCTGATATTCCAGCAATAGGTTTATTTTTCGAATAGTAGCATATTCTTGAGCAATTACTTTTTTTTCCTATTTTGGGTAGACTTGATAACATTGAATTTTTGTCTGGTTCCTTACAGCTTATTCCAGAATTCACAAATCCAGATGAGCTTCTGTCCTATCTTGGCCCTCCTGACCTGCCCAGCAATAGCAACGATGACCTTCTCTCTCTGTTTGAGACCAACTGAAAGCCCGTCCCTTCACACATCCTCACCACGTAGCCACACAAGAAGTCAAAACACCCAATTCTGCAAGAGCTCGTACACTAGATGAAATGATGCACTCCAGGCTCCTCTTGCGTTCAAGATGGTTGAAATGCACCGTCACGTTGACTGAAAGCAGTGTTGGCGGTGGGAGAGGAAGCTTGTTAGGTGGTGCTACCGCTTCACTGGAAACATCATTTATGATTGAATTTTTTTTATATTATTAAGAAAGGAAAAACCTTGTAGCTTTATCCAGTCAATTTTTGTGAACAAATAGGAAGAATTCGGTTGTGTAAAGTGTCCAGGCACTAAATTCAGGAACACAACAAAGAAAAGGGGAAGAATTATTATATGCAGGCCAATCCCCACCATGTCTTTCCTCCACCTTCCCACTCCCCATCTTCGATACAAATACTAGAAACAGCTCCTTCGTGCAGCAGCTCCAATGAGAATCACAGAAGATGGACTGAGAGGAGGGATGGACATAAAAATATATTTAGGTCAGAATGTAACTAGAAAGCACAACAATGCTGGCCTGAATGACCAATTGGGAATGCATTTACAAAAATGGTGGAAGGGAAGTCTTGGCCTCCATACCTGAAGAATCTTCTTCTATTCCTGTCTATTTCAATACATGTACAGAGATTTTTCCTGTTTGTTCTTTTATCTTTGTTTTGCAATGTAAGAGACTGTTGGCAGCCTGCAAGTCAAATGCAAATATATCCATTCCTTGCAGAGTTTTATTGC
This sequence comes from Hemiscyllium ocellatum, assembly GCF_020745735.1. Lineage (NCBI taxonomy): Eukaryota > Metazoa > Chordata > Chondrichthyes > Orectolobiformes > Hemiscylliidae > Hemiscyllium > Hemiscyllium ocellatum. The sequence goes on from NC_083443.1 coordinate 25,467,484, forward strand.
AAAGCACAGGTGTCTTGCTGGCATTATCGTGTCAAACCGGCATTCTGTCCATACTCGGCCAGTCATTGAGAGATCTCAATATTTGCAGCTCGGCCTTAAAAGCCAAGTGTCGGTCTTATGATAGTGTGCAAATGTTGGACAACTTGCTGCAGCAATCAGATTGGTGAGCTGGGTAGGATTCACTGCCGAGAAAGCTGGGAACCCTGGCGTTCAGTGGCTGAAGATATCTGCAACATTTTCCTAGTTTGTGTTTTCCCTTGCAGACTTTTCTAAGTCCTGGGAACCACAATCACTGGCCCTACACGAAGGATGTTTTCTCCTTTTGCTACACTGACACCTTTTTAACCTGCATGAGCACCACACCTCTTCGGTCCTCATTTTGTGCTGTCATTTCTTTCTCACACTGTGTTGTTCGATAGTTGTATGACAAGTTGGAGGAGAAACAAATACCTGCATGTGTGCGCGACAACTACCCTGTATCTGTGCAGTCCAAATGCAGGCTAACTATACCATTTAATTTCATTGAAATTGCATTCTCTGCACCTCCCAAAAACCTGTACGTTTTTATTCTGCGACACTACCTGTGCTACGTAATTGCAAGTGCCAGAGGAATTTGTTGCATTTCCAATTAGTTTTTATTACATTTTTTAATTATTATTACTATTGCTGATCTTTTTTTCTTTTCATCATTGTACAACAAAATGATCTGAAGTTAGCTTGCCACTGGAAGCTTGGACAATGCTTTCATCACCAAAGTCACTCGTTTATTTTACCTACATCTTGCTCCTTCTAAAAGACAAAATCTGATCCATCTCTGCTGTATGTGCATAGTTATGTATGCTAGTTACCAGTACTCAGCTGTAGATATTAAAATGAATGGCTATTTGCCTTTGCTAGTAGCAGTATTGAATCTGTAATCGTCACGTAGAAAGTTGCCAAGTAATTGAATACATTTGAGGTTCTTTTTCTCTGTCTCAAGTTAAAGGCGATGTTCAGTATGCAAATTGATTATTTTAAAAGGCTATTGTAAATACCTTTGTGAATATTTTAGTAATGTCTTTGATAATATTCAACATTTTCCATGATCAGATTGGTTGTCTTTTTCTGTGGTTTTTAAATTGTGGTCCCACTTTCAAAGAGGATTCTTCTACAGAGTAGAGGAGTATACTTCACCTTGACCCAAAAACTGAAAACAAAAGATTACAAGTGAAAGTGTTTCCCTCCTTTTCTAAGCCTCTAAGCTCTCAAATGTGTTCCATTAAAGTGGAAGAGAGAACACAAGACATGAGCGCAGGACGGTTCATTTCTGTTAAGTGAATAATATGTTTCGTTTCTTGGGAATATTAGAATTTAACAGTGAGTTTTGACATTCAGTTCTTGGAATTTATTTTACTGTAAGGGAAGTTTCTATATGTAAAATACTGCAGTTGTTTTTAATTGTCAAAATAGGTTTGAGGGGGATGGGCTGTAATCATCATGTAATGTGTATAATTAAAAGATACACAATTGACTGAAATTTATTACTGTAAAGTTTATTAATAAGCAAGATATACAGATGTGGAAAAGAAAGGAGGGTATTATTTTGGGATTTTCACTTAACAGAAATTTGGGCAGTCATAAGTGCAGATTTGAGTATATTTTTATCTTTGGGTAGGGATGTTGGATAGTTCAAGGAAATTCAATTATAAAATGTTGGCCCTCATTGCATTCTTCTGATTTGAGACGTCTGTGTGATTTGCCCCAACAGGAAAGATACATGAGCTTAGAGGGTGACATTCATCACCAAACCAATTGACTGTCAGTGTAAATTGACACTTACAGGATCACCAGCTTTGGTGGTTGAGTTGACCTGGTGGCACGTGGCACTTTTCCACTCCACTGCTCCGGTCCTGGCTTCTGCTTATGTGGAAGTAATGAGGCTTCATTCTGCAACCCCTTTTTAGTTTCTTCCCATTTTAAAACTAGCCAGTCCCTTGGTCAGGCAAGGTACTGGTTCATTATTGGGAACTTGTTTGATTGAAACAGCTTTCACAAAAACATAAGGATAAGTGAAGAGTATCCAATGACAAACAATGCACTGCCAATGTATTTTTCCCGAAAAAAAAGTTCTAACATGTTTTAATGTTATTTTAAAACAAAAGAAATCTGCTGGTGAGTGAGCACTGGTATATATGGTGTTGAATCTTTTTTAAAAGCTGTTTCACAACTTTAGTTCTCATGGTTTTATAACAGTCATAGTGGTACCCTGGCTGGGAAGGAACCTCCATGATCTTTGAGTCCCCGTTCAGACTTCTGTCGGACAAAGCGGACAGATACCATCGTCTATAGTAAGGGACTAAGGGACATGTGTACATATGTAAATGACAAAGGGAGACATGTTCAATGTAAAGAGAAGTGCGTTCATTTTCCTGAAATGTGCATTGTCTCAACAAGCTTGCAATCCATCAGAAGTGACTGTGTGGAAAATGAATACTGTTTGTTATCTTTCGTGAAGTTCCAGCATTCATTCACCTCTGTAATATACTCTGATCCTTCAAAAGAAACCTTTGTTTTACCTATGTGTAATACTTAGCTTCAGTGTATTATCTAGTAGATCACCTGCATATTTTAAGGTGCTACAAAATTAATGAAGAAAATTGAGGGGTTTAAAAAAAAGATTGTAACCAAATTCATAGTTTGTACAATTTTTGATATCATGATCATTCAAGAATTCAAAAAGGGTACAATCTCTGTGTCACATGCAGAAATGGCCATTTTTTTTCTCTTTCCGTTTGTACATTGTATGTACAATGCAATCATTTCATACTTTAAACTGGTCAGAAAACTAATTGTGATTTTTAGTCTTGCAAACTGTATGTAGTTAGATGATGTGACAACCTAATATTTATCTAATAAATATGTATTCAGATGAAATGGTGTGCAGCTTGTTAATTTTAAGGGAATGTATGGAAAAGAGGAAAGGTGTAGTGAGTTCAAACAAGGTGCTTTCACTCCTGGAACTTGATTGAATACATGTGGTTTAATGGGATGAAAGTTTCCTCTCTCTATGTTTCATAGAAGCATAGAAAACAGGAGCAGCAGTTAACCATTTGGCCCTTTGAGACTACTCTGCCAATCAATATGATCATACCTGTTCATCTGACTCAGTACCCTGTTCCTGCTTTCTCCCCATACCCTTTGATTTTTTTAGCCTTCAGGATGATATCTAACTCCTTCTTGAAAGCATTCAATTTTTCAGTCCCAACTGCTTTCTGTGGTAGAGAATTCCACATGCTTACCACTTGCTGGGTGAAGACATTTCTTCTCATTTCAGATCTAAATACGCTACACGATATCCTGAGACAGTGACACCCTGGTCATTGGGAACATCCTCTGTTTAACCTTGTCCAGTCTTATTTGAATTTTATAGGTTTCCAAGAGATCCCTCCTTATTGTTCGAAACCCCAGTGGATATAGTCCCAATGGATTCAGTCTATTCAAATGACAGTTCTGCTAATCCAAAAATCAATCCGGTAAACCTATATTGGGTTTTCTCCATAGATATAACATCCTCAGAGAGACTAAAACTGCAACCCACTACACCAGGTGTGGCCTTAACAAGGCCCTGTACAATTCCAACAAAACATCCTTGCACGTGCACTCAAATCCTCTCACCATAAAAGCCAACATACCATTTGCTGTCTTTGTCACTGATACACTCGTATGCTTACTTTCAGCGACTGGAGTACAAGGCCACCAAGATCTCATTGCACCTCCCCCTTACCCAATCCACATTTTACTACCAACGTGGATAACTGCACATTTACCCACATTATACACATCTATCTACCATGCATTGTCCATCAACCAGCATAAATTAGCAATGAAAGTAGAAATCAGGAATTGGAATAGTCAAACGGTGAAAATGAATGCCACAGTGCAGGCAGTTGGGAGTCTAGTGCTTAGTGAGACTGTTGGGTGCAAGAGATGTGTTCAATTTGTGAAACTCAAACTCACTTGTGTTGAAAATGAAGAATAAAGAGTAAAATTCACTTATAATTCAAAATTTGATAAGATGGATAATGTATCCCTAGATAATGTATCATTTAATCACATTTCAGTTTGCCCAAATTTTGGACTATTCTAACACCATGTCCACCATGATTGCTGTAAAACTCATGCCACACAAGTCCTGTTCAAGTGGTGAAATAAAGTTCAATTTAGTTGATAAACTTGCAGATGACACCAAAATTGGAGGTGTAGTGGACAGCAAAGAAGGTTACCTCAGATTACAATGGGATCTCGATCAGATGGGCCAATGGGCTGAGAAGTGGCAGATGGAGTTTAATTTAGATAAATGGGAGGTGCTGCATTTTGGGAAAGCAAATCTTAGCAGGACTTATTCACTTAATGTAAGATCCTAGGGAGTGTTCCTGAACAAAGAGACCTTGAGTGTAGGCTCATTGCTCCTTGGAAGTGGAGTCACAGGATAGTGAATAGGGCATTTGGTATGCTTTCCTTTATTGGTCAGAGTATTGAGTGCAGGATTTGGGAGGTCATGCTGTGGCTGTAAAGGATGTTGGTTAGGCCATTGGTGGAATATTGCATGTAATTCTGGTCTCCCAAAAGGGTTCAGAAAAAATTTACAAGGATTTTGCCAGGATTGGAGGATTTGAGCTTTAGGGAGAGGCTGAATAGGCTGGGGCTGTTTTTCCTGGAGCGTTGGAGGCTGAGGGGTGACCTTATAGAGGCTTATAAAATCATGACAAATAGACAAAGTCTCTTCCCTGCGTGGGGGTGTCCAGAACTAGATGGCATAGATTTAGAATGAGAGGGGAAAGATATAAAAGAGATCTAAGGAGCAGCTTTTTCACGCAAGAGGGTGATAACGTGTATGAGATGAACTGCCAGAGGAAGTGGTGGAGGCTATTATGATTGCAACATTTAAAAGGCATTTGGATGGGTACATGAATAGAAAGAGATATTGGCCGAGTGCTGCCTAGTGGGACTAGATTGAGTTGGGATATCTGGTCAGCATGGACGAGTTGGACTCAAAGGGTCTGTTTCCTTGCTGTACATTTCTATGACTATGAATATCACAGGCTTGATATCACAGTATCTCTCTCTACTAATGGTGCCAAAGATTACAGTCATTAACAATCTGCATAATTTTGCATTCAAGAGTTGATTTCCGAGAGGGACTTGAATATCAAATTTTCTCTCATTGGAAGAAAAATTAAATTTAAATACTAACCTTCCAATTCTATAAATGTCTGGGAGATCTCCTGTTGCTTAGCCACTGACCTATTACACATCTGGGAGCTTAAATTGTATTATATATGGAGAAATACCAACAGAGAATCAGCAGTGGTGCTGGATTTTAAATCCGCTTACTACAATATGGTGCCTGGTTTTAAGGTCATGTGTAAAAATTTGTTTGAACGGTTCCTTGTTCCTTAAGACTGTGGGATCATGGCGTAAACCTTTCATAGGGTAAAATTGTTTGCACTGTTTCACAATGTAATTTTAATTTTCCATTGATTTACCTCCACATTAAAGTTCTCAAGTCTTGATGTTCATTTCTAGGAATCTATTGTAATGTCTGTTTGAATTGTTTTGTATGCATATGTTAAAACATAGATCAGAGATCACAAGTTGAATCAACTTGCTTTTACTGACACATGCAATTTAAGCTAATTCAATAGAATTTGATGCAAACATCTCTATGAATTAAGTGCACCTATTGATGGAAAGCAATGGCATGTACAAGAATGTGGGTTACGAGCACAACTTCAAGAAAGCTCTCTTCAGTTAGCAGACTTTCATGTTTTGGCGCCTTCATCATTATTGAGCTTGAATCCATGAAGTGTGGCTATAGCTACACCATAAGTACTAAAAAGACATTTTTACAATTGCCCTGTCAAGGACCACTTGATTGGACAATATATTATGGTCCTAGTGACCTCCACAAACACTGAATGATGAAAGGGCATTTCAAGATATTTCCTGCTGTTGCTACATGTTTGCATTTGTCCACAAAGTCCTCCCTATTACTCAGATCAAAGCAACTTGCAAAAGTATAGAGATAGTCATACAGAATGGAAACAGACCCTACAGTCCAACTAGTCCACACTGACCATGTTCCCAATTCAAACTAGTCCCACTTGCTTGTGTTTTGCCCAAGGCCTCCAAACCCTACCTATGCATGTATCTATCCAGATGTTTTTTAAATGTTATAACAGTACCTGCATCCACCACTTCCACTGGATGTTCGTTCCACATACAAACCATTCTTTCTGTAAAAAAAAGATTTTAAATCTTTCTCCTCTCACCTTTAAAAAAATGTCCTTAGGTTTGAACTCTCACAGCCTAGGGAAAAGACCCTTGCTATTCACCTAATCTATGCCCCTCATGATTTTAGAGAACTCAAGGTCACCCCTCAACCTTCTATGCTCCAATGAAAAAAGTTAAAGGCTGTCTTTATAATTCAACTTTTCAATACCGGCAACATCCTGGAAAAGATGTTGATGTAGGCTAGCCACAGGGATCTTTCACAAACTGTATTATTGATCCTAGATATACAAAATCAAAGCTCCTGGGCCTAGACTAGTTTGGATTAAGCATTCTCTCTTGCTCTCCACATATCTCCATATTTTTATTCATTCTCGTATTGCTGGTAAACTACATTTATTTCCCAGACCTAGTGACCCTTGAAAACTTGGTGGTGATATTTCTTGAAGTCTGTCTGTGTAGTGAAGATGCTCTCATAGTGTTAGCAATTTGTGAGACTTTGATTCAGGAGCAATGAAGGAAGTCTGGCTGCTATATGACTGGAATGCCTTGAAGTTCTAGTGTGCCTGCTACACGTCATTCTAGATGTCAACATCATGGCTTTGGTGGCCCTATTGAAAGAACTTTGGTGACTTGTTACAGCAATCTTGTAGCTAGTACTGCAGACACAATATACAGTGGAGGGAATGATATTTATATGAGTCGATGAGGAGCTCCTAAAGTGGACAGCTTTGTTCTGGAAATCGTAGAGCTGTATGTGTTGTTGGAGCTGCACACATCCAAGCCACTGGAGTATATTCCAACATACTTCTGAGTTTGCTTTGGTTATGGAGAAGTATTTGGAATACCAAGGAGCCAGGGTGGGAGAACTGCCATTTAATTACAAATGTGGCTTGGAAGTAGATGACAGAAGGTTGTTTTTTTGGACTGGAGGCTTGTGACCAGTGGTGTGACACAAGGATCGGTGCTGAGTCCTCTGCTTTTTGTCATTTATAGAAATGATTTGTACATGAATATAGGAAGAATTTTTAGTAAGTTTGTCGATGACAGCAATATTGGTAGTGTAGTTGACAATGAAGAAGGTTATCTTAGAGTACAATACAACATTAATTAGATGGGTTGATGGGCTGAGGAGTAGCAGATGGAGTTTAGTTTAGATAAATGAAAGGTGTTGTAATTTGTTAAGGCAAATTGGGGTAGGGCTTAAACACTTAATGGCAGTGTCACCAAACAAAGAGACCTTGGGGTGCAGATTCGTAATTCCTTCAAGGTGGAGTCACAAGTAGAGTGGGTAGCGAGGGTATGCTTGCTTTTATTGGTCAGTATTGAGTATAGGAGTTGGGATGTGTTACAAATGTACAGGACATTGATTGGGCCACAAATTTTGGTATACTGTTTCAGTTCTGATCTTTCTGCTATAGGAAGGATGTTGTGAACCTTGTGAGGAATCTTCTTTAGAACATCCAACCCATCTATCACACGACCAAATGCAACACGTGGAAAGCATCCAATCTACGAGATTCTAGTCACTGAGTTCAGCCAATCCTGCATCCATTGAGGGCAAGTTTACCAAAATCCATTAATCATTATTAAACAAGAAGGAAGTATGGGTAATAAGGTTGTTGGCACCAATGGTGTAATCTAATATGCTAACCAAATGAACACTGAATATGTGAAGACAGGTTCATTGAGGTATTCAAGAGGGTATTGGAGGAATATTTGAATATAAATGACAGGTAGGCATATGGAGAAAAGGCAGGCAATTGCCATTAGGTTTTAGAACCAATGCAGGCAAAGATGTTCAGGTAAAGCCATTAAATAAAATGCAACAACTTGACAAGACTACAGCACAAAGCTTCAAGTCAGGTACTGGGGTTGTGGAAGAAAGAAGCTGATTTTTTAAAAAATCAAGATGTTATTTGAATAACAGTCATTATAAGGACTGCAGATGCTGGAGACTAAGAGCTACTATAAGTCAACATACATAGGCACAAAGGAAAACAGGACTTGCTACAAGTTAAGACATGAACAGTCAGTATTGAATTAGGTCAAATTTACTGAGGGTAGAAAACGGGAGACCAGCCAAGAAAACATCCCAATGCACGTCATAAAAGCTTGTTCAGGCAAGAGACAGGTAAGAACAAAATTAGACAGACGATTTAAGAAAAATAAGAAGGAGACAAATTAAAATGCAGAGAGGATTAGAAAGAACATTCCAGTGCTTAGGGACACGATGACTAAATGTCCTGCATCCAAGGATGGATGAATGGGATATGTGGAAGAGGCCAGGGTCAAATGAATTTGCAAAGACTTGTAGGCTGAGAAGAGGTTACCAAGAAAGGGAGAACTGACCGTACAGAGGTTGATGCATCACAATGCACAGCTTCTACAAGATGCACTACACTAATTCACCAAGACTCCGACAACAGTACCTTCCAAACTGGTGACCTCTACCACTTGGAAGGACAATGGCAACAGATGCATAGGAACACCATCTGTCTTCTGTCTCATGAGATGATGGTTAGTGTTGTGGTGGTCAACTCTGAGTTAAGCCCCATTCTGTTTTGACTATCCACATTTACTGCAGATGAAGACGGTGGGCTGAGAAAATACATGATTCATCTACTAATGATCCCTATTATCGGGTGCTTTTTCTCCCTACTCACCATTATCCATCTCATCTGACAAAGGGGCTACATTCCAGAAGCTTGTGATTCCAAAGAAACCTGTTGGACTATGACCTGGTGTTGTATGATTTCTGACTTTGTCGACCCCAGTCCAACACGGGCAGCTTGACATCATGCTTAACTGCTGTTCTCTTTCTGGACTTCAACTTCACCCATCGTTAACTGCTTTCTCATCCTGCTCCAGTACACATGCCATTTTCTTTACCAAACTGCAGTCAATTTTGAAGAAGGATCTCTAAACCGTTCCTAGTTCCTTCCCTGAAGTTGGGTTTTCTTCCAATAATCAGCAATGATTGGGTGGTCATTAGACTCTTAATTCCATATATTGTACAGAATTGAAATTCTAAATCTGTCATGGTGGATTTGAACTTGGCTTCCCAGAACCATTACCTTGGTCTATGGGTTCATAGTTCGTGGGTGGCACGGTGGCACAGCAGTTAGCACTGCTGCCTCACACCGCCAGAGACCCGGGTTCAATTCCCACCTCAGGCGACTGACAGTGTGGAGTTTGCACGTTCTCCCCCTGTCTGCGTGGGTTTCCTCCCACAGCACCAAAGATGTGCAGGTTAGGTGAACTGGCCATGCTAAATTGCCCATAGTGTTAGGTAAGGGGTAAATGTAGGGGTATGGGTGGGTTGTGCTTTGGCGGGTCGGTGTGGACTTGTTGGGCCAAAGGGCCTGTTTCCACACTGTAAGTAATCTATTCTAGTCTAGTAATAATACCACTCCTCCAACTTGAGTGTTTGATGGTGGCAATTTAGAGACAGCTTTACTTTCTGTTTAAGAGTTGATGGGGTTTTAAACTGTACCTAACCTACTGCTGTACCTGACCTAGGAGTGGTTGAGGAGGGACAGTTTAGAGGAAAACTACTTTTAGCTTAAGAGAGTGGAAGGAGCCTTACTTTCAGTTTTAAAAGTAAAATGTCTCACAAGATGATGGTGAGTGTTGTGGTGGTCATCTGAGTTAAGCTCACTCTGATTTAATGGTTTGACAGATGAAGACTGTGCGCTGAGAAAGATAAAACTCACACATCACCAGGTTATAGTCCAGCAGGTTCATTTGGAAGCACTAGCTTTCGGAGTGCTGCTCCTTCATCAAGTGGTTCATCAGGAGCAGCGCTCTAACAGCTCATGCTTCCAAATAAACCTGTTAGACTATAACCTGATGTTGCGTGAATTTTAGCTTTGTGCACCCTCGTGCAACACTGACACATACAAATTATAAACTGAGAAAGTACATGGTAGATATGATTTACATGGACTTCAGTAAGGCGTTTGACAAAGTTCCCCATGGGAGACTGGTTAGCAAGGTTAGATCTCATGGAATACAGGGAGAACTAGCCATTTGGATACATAACTGGCTCAAAGGTAGAAGACAGAGGGTGGTGGTGGAGAGTTGTCTCTCAGATTGGAGGCCTGTGATCAGTGGAGTGCCACAAGGATCAGTGCTGAGTCCACTACTTTTCATCATTTATATAAATGACTTAGATGTGAGCATAAGTGGTGTAGTTAGTAAGTTTACAGGTGACACCAAAATTGGAGGTGTAGTGGACAGTGAAGAAGATTATTTCAGATTATAATGGGATTTTGATCAGATGGGCTAATGGCTGAGAAGTGGCAGATGGAGTTTAATTTAGATAAATGTGAGGTGCTGCATATTGAGAAAGCAAATCTTAGCAGGACTTATACACTTAATGGTAAGGTCCTAGGGAGTGTTGCTGAATGAAGAGACCTTTGTGCAGGTTCATAGCTCCTTGAAAGTGGAGTGACATGTAGATAAGATAGTGCAGAAGGTGTTTGGTATGCTTTCCTTTGAGTTGGGAGGTCATGTTGCCGCTGTACAGGACATTGGTTAGGCCATTTTTGGAATATTGCATGCAATTCTGGTCTCCTTCTTATCGGAAGTATGTTGTGAATCTTGAAAGGGTTCAGAAAAGATTTACAAGGATGTTGCCATGGTTGGAGGATTTGAGCTATAGCGAGAGGTTGAATAGGCTGAGGCTGTTTTCCCTGGAGCATTGGAGGCTGAGGGGTGATCATATAAAGGCTTATAAAATCATGGGGGGTATGGATAGGATAAATAGACAAAGTCTTTTCCCTGGGGTGGGGGAGTCCAGAACTAGAGTGCATAAGTTTAGGGTGAGAGGGAAAGATATAAAAGAGACCTAAGGTGCAACTTGTTCACACAGAGGGTGGTACGTGAATGGAATGAGCTGCTAGAGGGTGAGGTGAAGGCTAGTACGGTTGCAACATTTAAAAGGCATCTGGATGGGTATATGAATGGAAAGGGTTTGGAGGGATATGGGCAAGATGCTGGCTGGTGGGACTAGATTGAGTTGGGATATCTGGTCGGCGTGGACGAGTTGGAACAAAGTGTCTCTTTCCATGCTGTACATCTTAATGACTCTATGGTTCAGTCTTAGCTTATACGGTTGTCCTTCAAAGCTGTGCAGATATCCTTGGTTTAGTAATGAGTTGGCACCCATGGTTCCTGCAGTGTTTAGATGGTCATTTACAGCATCAAGCCCGTCATAGGTTATTCATAAGGACACTTGATAACTCCTCGTCCTCTCCCATTCACTTCTCTATCATCTTGCGGCGGGCTCTCGATCAATTCTATTTTCAAAACTATACAGGTTATCTCAATTGTACAGGTATTCCGTGAACCAATCCAATGATAACGCAGAGGTACACATGACACTTTTCCAAAGGCGGGGTGAGCAGACTGTACCCGATTCGTTCATATGAATCACATTAGTTGATACATCCTCAATTGCTGTGAAGGCGTCCACACCCTGAACAACCAGGCTATCGTTGTTGGTGATCGTGGGGTTAAAATGTGCAGTGTGAAGGGTAAATCGAATCCCCGGGTTTTCATGGATATTACTGCAGATGAGGTTCCCTTGGGCCGCATCGTGATGGATGTAAGTATGACGATTGCTGGGACATTGAGGCTCAGGGAATGGGGGGAAACATACTCACCAGGTCAGGCGACAAAAGTGTGAGCAACCTCTCGGATCGTATTACCTTTACAATGCAACTCTGGAATAGCTTTCGTGCAAAGAGGGAACCAGGAAAGAGAGTGGGTAAAAAACCGAAATTAAAACAAAACTATTCGTTTATACTCAGAAATTTGGGTATGCAAAACACTTTGTTTGAAATCAGCTTACTTGCACGAGCTATTCAAACGAAGGTATATCGAGAGGTTAGTCTGCATTAGGGGTAGCATTCCGGGTTGTTTTCAGAGACTAATTCCAAAGCGGCAGGATTCAATCGGGGGGTCGCGGGTGTACCGAAGCGAGGGCATTAATAGAGAGAAAAAAAGGAACATTAAACTGGAAAGAATGAGCTGCAGGCATAGGCGGATACAATTTGGAACATCACCAGTGAGTTCAATAAATCCGCATTCCTCCTTCCCCACCCAGGGCGAGTTCAGACAACGAAGCAAACAGTAGGTAGTTGTGAAATCTAAAACTGCCGTTCTGAAAAAGGGAGGATCACTGGACACGAAACATTGACTCTGCTTTGTCTCCACAGATGTTGACAGACCTGCTGAGTTTCTGATTTTATACCAAATCTATATATTTGCCTTTCAGCCAGTTAGGCAAGATGGTGGTCTTGCATCTGGTGTACTGACATCTTGGAGTTAAAGCTAGTCTCACTACTGGTGACTAACACCATTTTGGTGACTAAAATGGTGACTAACGGTGGGCACAATGGTTAGCACTGCTGCCTCACAGTGCCAGAGACCCGGGTTCAATTCCTGCCTTGGGCGACTGTGTGGTTGCCTGTAGTGTTAGATGAAGGGGTAAATGTAGGGGAGTGGGTCTGGGTGGGTTGCGCTTCGGCGGGTCGGTGTGGACTTGTTGGGCCGAAGGGCCTGTTTCCACACTGTAAATAATCTAATAAAAAAAACTACCATTTATTGCCAAAATAAAATCCCATTTGGTTTCTTTACATCCCAACAGGAATATAGTATAGGGATCAAAGAATGTGGGGAGAAAGTATGGAGTTGGGTGATCAGCCATGATCATGTTAGACTAGATTCCCTACAGTGTGGAAACAGGCCCTTCAGCTTAACAAGTCCACACCGACCCTCTGAATAGAAACCCACCCAGACTCACTTCCCCACATTTACCCCTGACTAAAGCACCTAACACTATGGGCAATTTAACATAGCCAATTCACCTAACCTGCACATCTTTGGACTGTGGGAGGAAACCGGAGCACCCGGAGGAAATCCATGTAGACACGGGGAGAATGTGCAAACTCCACACAGTCGCCCAAGGCCGGAATCAAACCTGGGTCCCTGGCACTGTGAGGCAGCAGTGCTAACCACAGTGACACCCCATATTGAATGGTGGAACAGGCTCATAGGGCTGAAAGACCTACTCCTGCTCTGATATTCGATGTTGCTATGTTTAATCGTTTTCATTATTCACTGTTTCAAATAAGCAGACAGAGACTGGAAGCATGCTAATTCCTTTAACAACAGAATGCTAGCCATCTCAATGATAACTGTTGGCGCCATATAATTACTAGTCTGTTAAGTGAAGAAGTAAGTTGTCACATTGGGTGGGACGGTAACGTGGTCGTGAAGAAATTTGAGAATCGTTGGTCTGATGTAATTAATATCATGGAGATAGTGAAGACGGCAGATGCTAGAGAGTCTAAGTCAATAAAGTGTGGTGCTGGAAATGGCACAGCAGGTCAGGCAGAATCCAAGGAGCAGGAGAGTTGACATTTAAGGCATGATCCTTCATCAGGACTGGGGAGGGGGCTGCAAAATAAATTGTGGAGGAAGAGACTGGGGAAAAGATAGGTGGGGTGGTGATAGATGGATTCAGGTAAGAGGTGATTGTGATTGGTTCGTGGGAAGTATGGAACAGATGGGTGAGAAGGACAATGGACAGTTAAGTCAGGTCAAGAGGGTGGTGCCGAGTTGGAGGTTTGGATCTGGGATGGGGTGGGGAGATTTGGAAACTGGTGAATTCAACATTGAGGCCGTGTGGTTGTAGGTTCCCGAGGTGGAAGAAGAGGTGTTCTTCCTCCAGTTTGCAGATGGCCTTGTTTAGGCAGTACAGGAAGCCCAGAATGGACATATCGTCAGGGGAGTGGGAGGGGGTGTTGAAATGGTTGGCCACTGGAAGGTGGGATTGGTTGGTGCACATGGACCAGAAATTTTCCCTGAACTATTCTGCGAGTTTGCACTTGATCTCTTCAATATAAAGGAAACCACATTGAGAGCAATGGATGCAGTAAATGAGGTTTGGGGATATGCAAGTAAATCCCTGCCGGATTTGGAGTGATTCTTTGGGGCCTTGTACTGAGGTGAGGGGGGGGGGGTCTGGGTGCAGGGTTTGCACTTCTTGCGACAGCAGGGAAAGATGCCTCGTGTGGAGAGAGGGTTGGTGGGGAGTGTGAACCTAGAGAGGGAGTCGCAGAGGAAAATCCGAAAGCTTCATCAAATTGATAAGTATTAAAGAGGCTCTTAAAGGAAGAGAGGATGTTGGTGAGCTTCTAGGTTTAAGAGAAGGAATTTTAGAACATGTAGACTTTATGGTTGAGTGCAAAACTAGAATGCAGGGATGAAGAAAGAAAGGTTACACCAGAGTTTAAAAAATACGGAGTTTGAGAATAGCTGCATAGTTTTAGGTAAGGCAGGACCAATGCCACCATAGAATTTAAATGTGAGGATGAATTTTGAATTGAACAATGGAAGGACCTAGTGACAAAAGTACATCACTGAACACAGTGATGTGTGAGTGGGACTTAGTATACTCTGCAAAAATGTTACAAGCAAGTGAGTGTGGGCAAATTAAATTGTTCCCCTCTTCTCCCTTTCCATTTTGATTTACAAGTAGTTTTTCTGTTTTGGTTAAGGACATCCTTGCCAAGTTAGTATGTACTTGATTGTTTTCTTGCTATGGTCTTGAAGAACTAGTTTGGCAGATTTTGCTGAGTTTAACAAAAGAAAACTGAGGCCAGCTGACACTCCCACTTTCTGTGTACACACACATATTTGAAGGTTACACACACAACTGAAAGTTACAGAACACAAAACACAATTGATTTGGCCAAATTTGAGTTTGTGTGAAATATTTTTACAAAGTTCACAATTTGAGTTTGGTGTCTGTGCCAACTGCAGGCAAAATCCAGATGTCTTGTTTTCGGTACAAGGCCATTTAAAGCTGTAGCTCTTTTTTCTTTCTGGAGATGCTACTGTGGAGTTGAATTTTTTTAAGGAAAATCACTATCCACTGTAACAATGAAGACCAAGTCAAGTTAGTAGGCACTTGAGCTTTGCTAGTTTGATTTGAAAAAGCGAGGAGAAGCAGCTCTACTTGGCTTCTCTGTTGTTAGCTGGGTTCTGCTGAGGAAACTTGTTCAAAACACATACACACAACTTTGACTTGTCATGTGACCTTTCTCCACTTGCCAATATTATGAACATATGAAGCAGGCTAAGATAAAAGGTAGGGAGGAGGGACTAGTAGTTCCTCCTCCCTACCTTTTATCTTAGCCTGCTTGGCACACTTTCCTCATTACTGAAGAAGGGCTCATGCCCGAAACGTCGAATTTCCTGTTCCTTGGATGCTGCCTGACCTGCTGCGCTTTTCCAGCAACACATTTTCAGCTCTGATCTCCAGCATCTGCAGTCCTCACTTTCTCCACTTGGACAGAAGCTCAACCAAAAGCTCAAACAGGAAAGGGGCTTTCAAGATCTTTGCTTCAAAGGTACAGTTCCGTGTGACAAATTCCACTGACCTCCTGGGTATATTTTTCCAGTGGACACGGTATTTTCCTTGCTTGTGTATACATACTTGTATGTGGGATCTCAAAAACACAATAATCTCTCACATTCCATCCACCAAAAGGGAATTTGAAAGATGGAAATTAGAATAATAGCTCCTACGTTGTGGAAGGAAGATGATTATTTTCATGTTTGCACACTTCCTTGAACAATGCAGTGGAGTATCGGAAGGATTCACACACTGGTTAACAATCTGATAGACCACATCATAATCATTATAGCCAATGGAGGGGACTTGAACTCATAACTTTCCAGCTCAGAAGAAGGAGTGCTCCTAACTGAACTACAAGATCTCCATTGATGGGAGGCAGATAAATTTATAAACTGAAGCAGCAGAGTGTACTATCTACAAGCTGCACTGCAGTAACTCATCAAGGCTTCCAAACCTGCAACCTCTACCACCTAAAAGGAAAATCACAGCAGAGGTATATGAATACCACCACTTGCAAGGTCCCCTCCAGGCTACAGACCATTCTGACCTTGAATTGTCAAATACTAGAATCCCTACATTGTGGAAGCTGGCCATTTGACCCATCAAGTCCACACCAACCCTCCAAAGAGCATCCCACCCATCCCATCCCTATCTCCCTAACCCTGCATGGCCCAATTCACCTCACCAGCCACATCTTTGGATTGTGGGAGGAAACCGAGCACCCAGAACAAACCCATGAAAACACAGGGAGAACACGCAAACTTCGCATATACAGTCACCCAGGATGGAATAGAACCTGTCTCCTTGGCACTGTGAGGCAGCAGTGCTAATCATCGTGTCACTGTGCTGCATTGTATTCTCGTCCTTCACTGTCACTGAGTAAAATTCCAGAAACCTCCACCCCTAAGCAGTGTGGTGTATCTACTCTCTAATGACTTAGTGATTCAAGAGGTAGCTCAGCACCATCCTCTTCAGGGCAGTTGCAAATGGGCAAGACATGCTAGCCTAGCAAGCAATATCCACATTCTATGAATAAATAAAAATCAGTAAAATAAAGGATTGTGAATCTTATGTGCTGGGAGTGGGTCACTTGCATGGCTTAAACATGTGACATTGTGAATTTCATTGAAGGTTAAAAGGTGATTGAATCTGCATCACTCCTCTGTGAAAAACCAACTCTCACCATTGCCTCAAATCCTTTATAAGCAGTTGTTTGTGATTTTAATGTGGCCCAGTCACCTGCAGATTAAGCATCTAAGGCAAGATACTAGGCAGCACAGCTTCAATCTGTGCCAAACACAAGTGTACCACTGAGCAATTGTGCCAAAGATCTGTTGAGACCTGCCTTTCTCACCTGACCTGTTCCTTCAATGGCTGCTGTCTGCTTTTGGTATCATTAACATGCTGCATATAGACTGTGAAAATATCTTTATGAAGTTAGGCTTCATGGGCTGTCACTGGAGCCACAAGAAATAGAGTAAAGGTACACCATTTGACCCATCAGATCTGCTCCTCTAGTCAGTGAGATCTGATAATCCTTAACTCCACTTTCCTTTGCTTTTTCTCCTCTTGATTCTCTTACTTATTAAAAGTCTCTCTATCTCAGTTTCAAATATACTCAATGACCCACATTCTACAGCAAAGAATTCCATCAATTCACTAACCTCCAGGAAGAATTTTTTCCTCACCTTTGTTTAACTGGGTGACCTTTCCAGAGATTTGTCCTGTAGTTTCTGAATGCTACTACAAGGGGAAAGAAACTCTCCATCTTCACCCTGTCAAGCCCTCCAAGAATTGTTTATACCCTTATTTGTCTAAATTCCAGTCAGAACAAGCCCAACCTACTTAACTCCTTCTCATTAGAAAATTACTCTGTACCCAGGATCAGCCTCATAAACCTTCTTTGGATTGCCACCAATGTCAATATATTTTTCTTTATACATTGTATGCTGGACATAGTCTAATTAGAGTCGAAAGTGTGGTGCTGGAAGAACACAGCAGGTCAGGCAGCATCTGAGGAGCAGAAGAATCGATGTTTCTGGCATAAGCCCTTCATCAGGGCTTATGCCAGAAGGGCTGAAACATCGATTCTCCTGCTCCCCGGATGCTACCTGACCTGCTGTGCTTTTCCAGCATCACAATCTCAATTCTGATCTCCAGCATCTGCAGTCCTCACTTTCTCCTAGTGGTCTAATTAGAGCCTCTATAGTTTGAGCACGACTTTCCTATTTTTATACTGCCATGTACTTTCCATTTGCCTTTCCTCTTACCTATTAAACATGTATGCTGACTTTTAGGGAGCTACACAGTAGACTAAACAGCAGAATCTTAAAGGTTATACTTTCTGGATTATTCACAGTGGCATGAACTGGCGAGTGAAAAATAAGAGAACAGGGCAGATGAATGTGTGGCTCAAAGAGTTGGTGCAGGAGGAAAGGTTTTAAATTCCTGGATCATTGGGACTGATTCTGGAGAAGGTGGGATCTGTGCAAGCAGATCTTACCTTAACCAGATTGGAACCAACATCCTGGCAGGAGAGTTTACGAGTGCCATTGTGAATAATTTAAGCCAGTTTGGCTCAGGGAAGGGACACGGTATTGGTACACTTGGGACACAGTAAGCTTTAGTAAAGAACTGAGGCACAGGGATTTCAGCCATATTCAGTTTCAAGGGAATAAGATGAAGCTGGGTGGCTTCTACTTTAATGCTTGGAGATTTGACGCTAAGCCAGATCAGTTAAGGGCACAGCTTGATATGTGAAATTGTGATGTTGTTGTCATCACAGAGAATGTAGTTGAGGGAGGGACAGGATTGGCAATTCAACATTCCAGGGTATCAGATATTCAATCAGCACAGGGGAAGGTGTAACAAAGAAGGTGATGTCGCATTATTAAGGAGTCTGTATTAAGAACTGATCATTGACTTCAGAAATAAAGGAGGAGAACATGCCCCCATTTACATCAACAGAACTGAGTTTGAGAGGGTGGACAGTGTCAAGTTCCTAGAATTGATGATAACCGACAACCTGTCCTGGACTTTCCATGTAGATGTGACAGTCAAGAAGGCACAATAACATCTCTTCTTCTTCAGATGGCTCAGGAAATTTAGCACATCCATAATGCACCTCATCAATTTCTACAGATGGACCATTGAAAGCATAACAGCCAGGTATGGCAACTGCTTTGCCCAGGGCCACAAGTAACTACTGAAGCTGGTGTGCATAACCACCATGGAATCCAACCTTCCAAGCAAGGACACCATTTACATGGCTCAATGCCACAGAAAGGCTGCCAACATAGCAAAGACCCAATGCACTCCGATAATGATCTCTTACAACCTCTTCTGTCAGGCAGAAGATACAGAAGCCTAAACACCAGCAGGTTCAGGAATTGCTTCTTCCTGGCTGTTATTAGACTGATGAATGGACTCCCTAACTTCAAGTAATGTTGATTTTGTTACTGTTAACCTTGCCTAGTGCACACCCTGTACAATGTAACCTGTATGCCTCTGTTTAAGTTTTTTTTCACCCTATGATCTGTATGTCATTGCTCACTATAATCTGCCTGTACTCCTTGTAAACAAACTTTTCACTGTACATAGGTAAACATGATAATAAATTAAATAAATCAGTCAGTTACTGCAGTGAAGAGAGACAATATCTTGGATGGGTCTTCAAGTGAGACTTTGTGATAGAGATTAGGAATAAAAAGAATATACTTACAATGTTGGGAGTGTATAATAGACTCACAAACAGTGGGAGTCAGCAGGCAGTAGAGTAGCAGATATGTAGACAATTCACTGAGTTGTGTTTAAAAAAAAGGAAATTTCAAAATCACCAAATATTAATTGCCATGCTCATAGTTTGAAATGTATTCATGAGAGCTTTTTTATATCAACATATAGAAGATCCAACAAGAGACAGTGCAGCGTTGGTCTTCATTTTGGCAAATATGAGTGGAGCATTTTCGTGATAGCAATCACAACACAGTATTTTACAAGATTGCTATGGGAAAGGCGTTTGCAAAAAAAGGTGTTGGATTTGGGGAGGTAGATATTATTAAAGGCAGGATTTTATTGAAATCCTGACTCCGAGTTTGACTCTTGACACATAGACAGGATACGTGACTGTCAAATTGCAGTTTTTAAAAATTTTACTTGTATACAAGGGGAGAGTGCCTAATCAAAGGCTAGCAACTCCAACAATCATCAGTTAGGAGCAGCATTTTTATATACTCATTTAAGTAAGTTCCATATGACCACATGTAATGGTTCCTCCTTAATGTGGTTAAAATGGCTTGCATCATAGAACAGAGTGCACCACCTTCCAACTGCCCCCTCAGCATTGGTACTCTTACCTAGTTGATAAAAAGAAAAATGTTATCCAATTAACACTCATTTTTGGGTACATGTTCTTATAGGAACTAACTTTTCCTTGTCTTCTTTGCTATATTTCAGTGTCTGATGTCAATATCACACCTTCATTGCGAACAAAGAAAGAGCAAAGAAATTTACAGGACAGAAACAAGTCCTTCAGCCCTCCAAGCCTGTGCCGATCCAGAGCCTCTAAATCTGTCACCTATTTTCCAAAGACCTGCATCCCTCTACTTCCTGTCCATTCATGTGTCTGTCTAGATACATCTTAAATGATGCTATTGTGCCCACCTCTAGCACATCCGCTAACAACATATTCCAGGTATCCACCATGCTCTGCGAAAAGAACTTTCCATGTGTGTTTTCCTGAAACTTTTCCCCTCTCACCTTGAACTCATGACCACTAGTAATTAAGTCCCCCACTCTAGGGAAAAAACTTGCTATCCACCTCTGTCTATACCTCTCATGATTTTGTAGACCTCCGGTTGCCCCCTCAATCTCTGTCTTTCTAATGAAAATAATCCTAATCTACTCAACCTCACTTCATAGCTAGTGCCCTCCATACCAGGCATCCTGGTGAACCTCCTCTGCACCATCTCCAAAGCTTCCACATCCTTCTGGTAATGTGGTGACCAGAACTATACACAGTATTCCAAATGTGGTTGAACCAAAGTCCTATGCAACTGTAACATGACCTGCCAACTCTTGTACTCAATACCCCATCTAATGAAGGAAAGTATGTCGTATGCCTTCTTGACCACTGTGTCAACCAGCATTGCCACCTTTAGGTACAATGGACCTGAATACCCAGATCTCCCTGTTCATCAATTTTTCCAGGGCTTTTCCATTTACCATTCGCTCTAGAATTGGATCTTCCAAAATGCATCAGCTCACATTTGCCCAAATTGAACTCCATCTGTCATTTCTCTGCGTGACTCTCCAATCTATCTATATTCTGCTGCATTCTCTGACAGTCCCCTTCACTATCTGCAACTCCACCAATATACAAACTTGCTAACCAGAGCACCTATACCTTCCTCCAGATCATTTATGTATATCACAAAGAAAATGGTCCCAGCACGGATCCCTGTGTAACACTACTGGTCACAGTTCTCCATTTTGAGAAACTCCCTTCCATACTACCCTTTGTCTCCTGTTGCTTAGTCAGTTCTCTATCCATCTAGCCTGTACATACTGGACCTTTGCGACTTCACTTTCTTCATCAGCTTACCATGGGGAACCTCACCAAACGCCTTACTAAAGTCCATGTATATGATATCTACAGCCCTTCGTTTATCAATCAACTTTGTCACTTCCTCAAATAACTCTGTTAAGTTGGTAAGACATTACCTTCCCTGCACAAAACTATGCTGCCTATCGCTGACAAGCCTATTTTCTTTCAAATGTAAATGTAAACGGTTATACCTGTTTTGGAGGGAGATGACCGCAGGGGACACTTGCACTGCCTTCCTGGTCTTTCTCTGCCTTTTAGTTACCAATTCTCTTTCTCCCTCAGCAATCGTAATCTGCGATGTGACCAATTTGCTAAACGTGCTATTCATAACCTCCTCGGCATCACGGATGCTCCAAAATGAGTCCATCTGCAGCTCCAGAGCCATCATGCAGTCTAACAAGAGCTTAAAGTGGTTACAAAGGCGGCCTTTGTTGTTGCAAGATATCGCAACATATAGTTACAACTGCTGACAGCTTGTTTGATATTAGTTGCTGAAGTAAACTTTAATTCTAAATTGACTAAATGTAATGTCCCAGCAAGCCTAGTGATCTATAATGGTCTTTTTTCTATATTTCCACAATCTGACCAAAGTAGAATGGGAGCAGCTACATTTGGATAAATCTACTGCAGAACAGTTTGGCGGGGAAGTGGAATGAGAAGCAGAAGAGAGCTTTTTAATCAGTACAAAGGGAGAAAATCAATGGAGGCCCTTGTGAAGTAGATAAAGTACAGTGTGGCACTTAAGACAATTAGAAGAGCAAAGACAAGATGTGAATAAACTCCGGTGGGTAAAATTAGGGAGAAATTCAAGTTATTCTCTAGGAATATCAAGGGTAGAGGATGACCAGATAAAGAGCACAACGAAAGAGAGGACTGCAAATGCTGGAGACTAGAGTTGAGAGTGTGGTGCTGGAAAAGCACAGCAGCCCAAAACATTGACTCTCCTGCTCCTCTGATGCTGCCTGACCTGCTGTGCTTTTCCAGCACCACACTTTCAACAAATAAAGAGCAAGGCCCATTAGGAGCAATGCAGGATGTCTGCATAGAGCCACATGACATGCTAAGATGTTAGAAAAGTACTTCATGTCTGTCTTCACTTTTTGAGAAGGAGGTTGTGGGTATAGAATTTAGGAAGGGAGACTGTGAGATTCTTGAACTGTTTGACAGAAGGAATAAGGAGGTGTTGGAAGTTTTGGGCGAGTATAAAAGTGGACCCATCCTCAGGTCCATATGAGTCGTAACCCAGGCTTCTATGGGAGACAGAGGAAGTTCTAGGGGCTGTAACTCAAATGTTTCATTCCTGTCTGGCCTTAGGAAGATGCCAGTGGATTGGAGGACAGCTAATGAGATTCCACCTTTTTCAAGAAGACTTTTAGAGATAAACCAGGGAATTACAGACTAATGAGTCTCACATCAATCCTTGCTCACAACTGCAGAGAACAGTTTTTACAGATTAAAACAGATTATATTGTCCCCTACCACGACTATGTTCCTATTTCGTCCTCCTTACTTGGATGTCTCTCATGTCAAGTTGGTCTTGTGATGCAGAGTAGCGACATGTCTCTTGAGTCGAGATTGGTTCTTGGTTTGAATCCCAATTCATGGCTTGATGCCTAAGCAAGGTAATGTACACAAACCTGTTAATGCTTACATCACACACATGGCAGGTATAAGATTGGGAGAGATTCCTGGTTACCCATGCGATGAAGAGAACTTGGAACATCTATCATTATGACATCCAACATGTATATAAGATCCTGAAGAGTCATGAAGGATAGACATGAAGAGAATGTTCCTTCTTAAGGGAGAATTTGAGTTTGATTTATTGTTATCACACGTACTGAGGTACATTGAAAGTATTGTTTTGCATGCTATACAGGCAGATTGTACCATACAAAGTGCATCAGAGTAGCAGAACAGAGGGCAGAATATAGTATTACAGTTGTATAGAAAGTGCAGAGAGAGAATTTAGAACTGGAGACACTCTTTAAGAATCAGTGGCCCTGATTTTAAAATGGAAAGAAAACATATTTCTTTCTGAGTGTCATCAGTCTTTAGAATTCCCTTTCTGAAGAGGTGATGGAAGCAGAATATTTTTGTTAAGAGATTCTTGTTAAGCAAGAGACTGAAAGGTTGACAGCGTAGGCAGGAATGCAGATTTGAGGTAGCAATCACATCTTCTGCATATGTTGCTTTGTTTTAAAAGGTACCTTAACACAAAATTGAAATAATGACTACAAATTTTTTTTTAAAATGTGTTGGAAAGAAATACTGAAGTTGTGCTCTGCTTGTTTCTTGCAGCTCAGAGCTGATGTGGTCCCAAAAACTGCAGGTAAGTTCGTGAAACTAACTATTTTGAGATGAAGCAAGTTTGTTATTTAGGTGTGTGCTAATACTGTGGACAATCTTGTTACAGAAAATTTCCGTGCACTCTGTACTCATGAGAAGGGGTTTGGTTATAAGGGTTCAACATTCCACAGAGTAATTCCTGACTTCATGTGCCAGGTGAAGGAGCAATGAAATTTTATGTTTAGATGGTAGTGTTGTTTGTGATGAAATGACTAATGACCTGTTCAACTCTCAACTGTGCAGGGTGGTGACTTCACAAGAAACAATGGGACTGGTGGCAAGTCCATCTATGGAAATAAGTTCAACGATGAGAATTTCCAGTTGGTGCACACAGGATTGGGTAACTTTTTTAAAATTATTCATTCAAGGGATGATGGGTAGATTGCAAAAGAAATGGGCAGAGGTTGGAAATAAAGATGTATTTGTTTAGGTAAACAGGGAAAGATTATTAAGGGAGGTGTTTGCTTTACAAACAAGTAAACTAGACTTGGCTGTTTCCATCGAATGGTTAACGATGCCATCGTGTAACGTGATCACTCTCATAAAGTTACAGTCCAACATACTTACAAAATACACAACATTCTTCTCCCTGTACATTCCAGAGGACATTGATTCCTGTGAGGCAAGTGGTGCACCACATGTCTGTCCATTTTTCTCTTTGTTTCTTTGGTGTTTCTCTCCCTTTTCTCCAAAGACTTTTTTTTATGCTGGCTATTCTGTTTCACATTCAAAATCAGCAGTTCTTTTTCTCTTCAATTTTTATGTTGCATAATTCTTTGATAATTTAGTTAAAAATCATACAACACCAGGTTATAGTCCAACAGGTTTACTTGGAAGCACTAGCTTTCGGAGCGCTGCTCCTTCATCAGGTGGTTTTGCAGTACACAATGTAAGACACAGAATTTATAGCAAAAGTTTACATTATCATGTAATTGAAATTATACATTGAAAAATACCTTGATTGTTTGTTAAATCTGTTAAAGTGACCATGTTAATTTCACTTCTTTCATATGTAAATCACAAAATGTTTTTTTAAAAGTTACATTCTCAGGTTAACTA
Organism: Hemiscyllium ocellatum; assembly: GCF_020745735.1. Lineage (NCBI taxonomy): Eukaryota > Metazoa > Chordata > Chondrichthyes > Orectolobiformes > Hemiscylliidae > Hemiscyllium > Hemiscyllium ocellatum. The sequence continues at coordinate 25,492,200 of NC_083443.1, forward strand.
TAGCAATTCGTTAAAACAATGACTGCAGATGCTGGAACCAGATTCTGGATTAGTGGTGCTGGAAGAGCTAAGCAGTTCAGGCAGCATCCGAGGAGCAGTAAAATTGACGTTTCGGGCAAAAGCCCTTCATCAGGAATAAAGGCAGAGAGCCTGAAGCGTGGAGAGATAAGCTAGAGGAGGGTGGGGATGGGGAGAAAGTAGCATAGAGTACAATGGGAGAGTGTGGGAGGGGATGAAGGTGATAGGTCGGGGGCGAGGGGAGGTTGGAGTAGATAGGTGGAAAAGAAGATAGGCAGGTAGGATTACAATTGGTGTCAGCTCAGATAATATGTTGAAGGTGTTAAGTCCCCAGTGTCATACTGTTTAGACCGATTCTAATCTTAAAAAATGAGTTAACAGTGTCTTACATGGATTCATGCAGTTTTTGAGCAAAATACAATGTAACTCTGCAATTACAAATTCACCCCATAAACTTATATATGTGTGTGTGTGTCTGGAGTGGAGGGTTGTGAGTGTCTGTGAGAGAAAGAGTGTATATGTGAGTATAAAGGGATCTACGTCTGTGAGAGGGTGCACATGTGAGTGTGGGAGTATTTGTGTCTATAGGAGTGTGTGAGAGTATGTGTCTCTGTAGGTGTGTGTAGGAGTGTCTATGTGTGTGTATAGTGCAATGGTGGTCACCTGTAGTGTGAGTTGAAAAATGTGGTGCTGGAAAAACACAGCAGGCCAGGCAGCATCCGAGGAGCAGGAGAATTGACGTTTCGGGCATAAGCCGCCTTCTTCAGAAGTCAATTCTCCTGCTCCTCGGATGCTGCCTGGCCTGTTGTGTTTTTCCAGCATCACATTTTTCAACTCTGGTACTCCAGCATCTGTAGCCCTCACTTTCTCCTAGTCACCTGTCGTGTGACATGAACCCAAGGTCCTGGTTTTTCAATATATAATTTCAATTACATGACACTGTAAACTTTTGCTATAAATTCTGTATCTTACAATTGTGTCCTCCACAACCACCTGCAGAAGGAGCGGCGCTCCGAAAGCTAGTGCTTCCAATTAAACCTGTTGGACTTTAACCTGGTGTTGTGTGATTTTTAATTTTGTAAACCCCTGTCCAACACTGGCATCTCCAAATCATGATAATTTAGCACCTTGTTTATAATTACTTCAGAACTGTGTCTTTCACATGTATCTTTCCTAAGTCCTTTAAGGTGATTTGATGAAGTATCAGTGTTATGGACTAGGTCAGAGCACTCAAAACATTGTTAAGCAGGCAGCCCAGACCATAATGTTGTAATTTGTTTTGGTAAGTGTACAGTGAAAATTACTTGGAGTAAATAAATAAAAGGCCTCTCAAAATCAGTTTTCATCTCTGTACCAAACTAGCCACCTCAAAGCTGGGAGCTATTTATGACCCCTCTGGGAAAAACCAAGGACACAGTATCCTTGAGGAAAGGAACAGCTTTTTTAAAAAGGACCAGCTTTGTGACACCACCCCCTTTTAAAACAAAATCAATATCAAAAGATGGCTTCATTTTAAAAACCCTTCAAAAATAAACTGGTTAGTAGTCTAAAACACACATATACACTATATTAACTGTACACATGCAAACATGCACAACCACATGCGAATTCAGGCCATGGCCAACCTGCCACCGAGCTCCTCCATATCTCATTCTAGTCTCGGTAACGCATCAGCAATCACATTTTCGTGACCTGCCGCAGACACAACTGTCAAACTGAATGGCTGCAACAACAAGCTCCATCTAAACAGTCTGGCATTTTTGTCCTTAAATTTTTCCAGAAAGGTCAATGGGTTATGATCAGTGTATACAATTGTCTGAAATGCATTGCTGGTATCATAAACACTGAAATATTGTAATGCCAACACCAAGCTCAAAGTCTCTTTCTCCACCACTGAATAATTCTGATGATGAACGTTCAAATTCATTTTTGCCCATTTTAACAATTCAATGAATGGAACAGCCACACTGCTAAAATTCGGTACAAACCTTTGGTAAAATCCACTTACTCCCAGTGGAGTAATACTGCTATTTTCATTGATGGTGTGGGAAATGCCACAATTACTCTCGTTTTTGCATTCCACGGGGCTGTTTGTCCGTGCCCAATAATATAGTCCAGGAAGGTGACTTGGGCTTTGGCAAATTCACTTTTAACCAGGTTTACCACCAAGCCTGCCTTCCAAAGTTGATCGAGTAAGTCCCATAAATGCTGTAAATGTTCCTTCCATGAGTGACTAAAAATCACCATGTCGTCAATGTAAATATCACAATTGGGTAATCCATCAAAAACCTTATTAGTTAATCTCTGAAATGTGGCTGGAGCATTTTTCATACCAAATGGCATGAATTTGAACTGATATAGTCCATTGGTGTTATGAAAGCCAAAATTGCCTTTACTGTCCTCAGACAGAGGTACTTGCTGGTAGTCTCTGAGCAAGTCCAACTTAGAAATGTAACTTGCCTGTTTTCAACACAGTCCTCCAACCATGGAATTGGATATGCAACAGTACTTGTAACAGCGGTGACTTTGCAATAGTCCACACATAACTGTTGGGTAATATCTGGCTTTGGCACCATGACTATGGATGAGCTCCAGTCACTGTAACTCACTTCAATTATGCCACCTTGGAGCATGTGCTCTGTCTCCCTCTGAACCTGTGCCAGCATTAGAGGGTTTTGCCTTTGAGGATGTTGCTTAATCTCTTATATCTACATCATGCACAGTTAGGTTAGTACTTCCCAGATTATTTCTGCATATCTCCCCGTGTGATAGTAATAACTCTTTCAGATCATTTTGATTTTCTTGTGGAAGGTAACTCAATAATTTATCCCAATTTTTGACAACTTCCTCTTTGTCCAATTTGATTTAAGGAATGTTCAACTCTGAATCCTCTGAACGTGGTTCTTCCTTCTATGCTGTAATCATTAGCACCTCCTCCTCTTGCTTTCCTTCCCTATCAAAATACCTTTTGAGCATATTCACATGACACACTCTGTGAGATTTTTTTCTGTCTGGAGTCCTTCTCAAGTAGTTCACCTCACTCAATCTCTTCTCAATTTGAGACGGTCCACTAAATCTGGCTTTTAAAGTTTCACCTGTTCCTGGAAGTAATACCAGGTATTGACCTTATCCCCAGTTGCAAAATTGCGAATTTGTGATTCTTATCCACTTCCTGTTTTATTGTATGATGTGATACTTTTAAATGCTGTCTAGCCAACTCTCCAGCTCTATTTAATTGTTCTCTAAAATTTGACACATCGTCCAAATGGGTGGTCTCTGAATTCTGACTTATTCATTTCTCCTTAATCAATTTTAATGGTCCTCTTTCTTCATGCCCAAAAATTAATTCAAATGGACTGAATTTGATTATTCATTTGATGCATTTCTGATCACAAAAAGTACAAACGGAACTCCCTTATCCCAATCATCTAGATAAAGCCCTCAACATGGTCTTTAATGTTTGATGCCATCTCTCTAGCGCTCCCCTGCAATTCTGGATGGTACGCAGTAGATTTGAATTGCTTTTTTCACCCAAGTTACCATAACCTCCTTGAATAGCTTGGATGTAAAGTTTGACCTTTGTGATCTGATGGGATCTGTATTGGTAGTTCATATGTAGTAAAAAAGATTGAGTATTTCTTCTACAGCCTTTTTTGCTATGATATTGTGTAATGGTACTGCTTGTGGACCTCGCCGATACATCCATTAGTGTTAATAAATACTTAGTCTCACTTTGCGTTTGAAGTAAGGGACATACGCGATCAATCAAGACACTTGTGAAATAGGTATTAAAGGTTCAGGTTTTATTACTGCCTGTGGTTTTCCAATTAGCTGACATGTACAACATGTCTGACAAAATTCAACTACATCCTTGTGTAGTCCAGGCCAATAAAAATGCCTCTGTTCTTTAGCCTGTGTTTTCCTCACTCCAAAATGACCTCCAAATGGTAGATCATGTGCCAATCACAGCACCTCCTTTCTATAGTCTACTGGCAAAACAATTTGATGAATCTCTGCCTATTTCTCATCTGCTTAATGTGTGATGGTCTCCATTTCCTCATTAAGACATCATTTGCTAAGTAATAACACAGGGATGCATTCACTCCCCTCTGTATATGTACTTTGATATAATTGTTTTAAATTCTCATCTTTCTGCTGTAACTCAAGCTTAGCAAAGCTAAAGATTCTTGCATGTTTACCTATTTGCTCCTGCTCTGTCCCACTTATCTGGTCAAAAAAAGTCCCTGATAAAGTTATGTCAGCCTCCTTATCTGTGCCTTTTGAACTGTCCTGCTTCAGCTTGTGCCTCTGTGTTCTTGTGATCTCACAATCTGGAAAGATCCTTGGATAAACACCTTGCATTTCTTCAGTTGCTGGAGTTTCCACTGGCTTTTCAACTAGAGTAGGCAGTGCACCTACCAGTGAATCAACTATATCATTTGTAAGAACAAATTGTATTCCTGTAGTTGAGAGTTTGTCCAGTACTCCTACCACAAATTCTCCACTCTCCTCTGGACACTATAGCCTCACTTTACAGTTCATCTCACCATGAATTCCTGTTACCAGTACCTTTTCTGGCAATAGTCCCTCAGGAGTACATATCTCCTCATCCTTCAGCATCACAGACTGAGAGGATCCTGTGTCCCTTAATATTGTAACCGCTTTACCTGCTGCTCCTGGCCTATGTGAATACACTTTACCCTTACATGTATTTTTTTTAAGCAGATCTGGCACTTCCTCCTTAACCAACCTCTGATCATCTTGTACACTCTAAGGCAGTTCTAACTTCTCCTGTGCTTTTTGTTACTAGTCCAACAAAACTCCTAGGCTTGTCCAGTTTTCCTACATCTGGCTTTCTCCTAGCCCACCAACACTGTGATTTCGTGTGGCCCACTTTATTACAATGAAAACATCAGAGCTTTTTAACTTCTGTGACCTCCTTAAGGGTTTCTTTTTTACCCTGTGGTAAGTTATCCTTATGATCTTCACTGAGATCTACCTTTCCCTTTCCACGTGAGGATTTCTCTTTGCCCCAGTTTCTATCCCTCATGGACTGAAATTGATTCTGGAAGCCAAACCAAGTTTTATGGACCAATTCAGAATCATCAGCCACTGTAGCTGCTAACCTTGCCGTTTTAACTCTCTGCTCTTCCACATGAGTTCGCACTACTTCCGGCAGTGAATTTTTGAATTCCTCCAAAATAATTACCTAAGGGCATCATAGGTTTGCTCGATTTTTAAAACTCTTATCCATCTATTGAAATTACTCTGTTTGATCCTTTCAAACTCAATATAGGTTTGACCAGGGTCCCTCCTTAGATTCCTGAAACGCTGTCTATAGGCTTCTGGTACAAGCTCGTGTGCACTTAAAATGGCTTTTTTCACCTCCTCATACTCCCCAGATACCTCGTCTGATTGTGATGCAAATACCTCACTAGCCCTACCTACAAGTTTTGTTTGGATCAACAAACCCACATTGTCACTGGCCACTGCATTTTGTTTAGCCACTTTTTCAAATGAGATGAAAAAGGCTTCCGCATCCTTCTCATCAAATTTGGGCAATGCCTCAACATATTTAAGCAGCTTCTCATCAGCTTTCGCCCGCCACTCTCTTCCTCACTAAGATTGCCTTTAGCTTTCATTCTTTTAAGCTGACTTTCCTTTTTAAGTGTCAGTTTCTGAAGTTCAAATTCTCTCTCTTTTTCTTTCTCTTCTGCTAAATCCCTTTGTTCTTTTCTTTCTCATCTGCTTTTAACTGTAATTCAAACTGTTTCATTTCTGCTGCCCTTTCCTCATCTCTCACCTCTAACTCAAACTGTTTCATTTGCAATTGAATTTTTGCAATCTCTACAGATTCTGATGGGTTCTCCAGCAAGTCTAAGTGCTCAGCCACTGCTGTAGTTATCTTTCCTTTCCTCACAGAAGGAAGCAGCTCCAATCCCAGCTTGTCAGCTAATACCTGCAGCTTGGTCTTATTCGCCTTTTGCAAAACTTCCAAAGTCACTGCATCAACTTCCAGAAAACTTTTGGTGACTGAAAGAACCATTACTTATCCCAAGCTTTGTCTACCCAACCAAACCAACACCTGAAGTAAAGGCAATAGCACCCACAACTCGCTGTTTAAAATCCCACAAAGAGCCCCCAATCTGTTAAGGACTAGGTCAGACCACTGAAAACATTCTTAAGCAGACAGCCCAGACCATAATGTTGGTAAGTGTACAGTGAAAATTACTCTGAGTAAGTTAGCTAGGTTGAATAATAGGTTTTAAAACAAACAAAAATTTATTCACAAAATTACACCATGAAACACAAAGAACAGAATAAAGAACCCCTACAGAACTCAGTCCATCCAAACTAGACTTAATTATGCTGTTCCGCTTATACACAACAGTCCCAATAAGCAAATCCCCTTAAACACAGTAAAATGAAACAAAGGCTTAACAGGTCGAAGTTAGAAGGGCAGAAGGAGAGAGAGTCTAGCAGCCTGTTTCCACACAACTTACTGCTGAACACCTAACTTGTTCTGGACTGAACTGCTCAGCTTTCAGAATTGATCACTCCCCTTTCATTATGCAGGATACTTCTAAAACATGACCATTTTGGCCTGAAGTCTCATCTGTTTACATACAAAAAGCCTCTCAAAATCATTTTGCATCTCTGTACCAAACTAGCCATCTCAGAGCCAGCAGCCGTTAATGACCCATCTGGTAAAAAAAAAACAAGGACACAGGATCCTTGAAAAAAGGAACAGCTTTTGAAAAAAGGACCAGCTTTGTGACATCAGCAATTCAAAGGATCAGTGAATCCAAAACATTGCTTCTCCCCACAGATGCTACCAGACCTGCTCAGCTTCTCCAGAAACTTGTTTCTGATTTCCAGCGCCCCAATTCTGTTTTTTTGTTCACGGTTCCTTGCTGAGTTATTTCAAATGCACAATTCTTTTTAATTTGTGCCATCCTTAAACCAGTTCATGAAAGAATCAAGCTTCACAAGTTTCGCAGCTCAGTACAATCTCTTCAACTATTGTCGCCATCAAGGTCTTAATTTACTTTTTCATTTCTGCTGGTTTTTCTTTCACCATCAATGCGACTTTTGAGTTAAGTTTCATGCTGAGAAATTACCTATCCAGCATCTGAAAGAGCTTAATATTAAAGATGTATTTTTGCCTCAAATTGTTTATTGCCTTCCACTAATAAGTCCAGTAATATCCATCAATGCTTTAATGCATTCAAAAGATCCATTTCATCTTCCCTAATCTCATTTAATCTCTGTTCTTTATTCATTTTGTGATTTCAGTGTTCAGATCTTGACTGGTGACATTCCACTTGCTATGTTGATTCCTATGTCATAAGCATAAAATCCAGCACCACTTTCATTTAGATCGTGTACTTTAAGACACTGTTTTCCAGCATCAGTAGTTCATATTTGTTTCTTGAACCAAAAACCACATCATCCTTTTTTCAGATATGATTGACTTTGGGCTTTCATACTTCACATTCCTTTTTGTTCACTTTAAGGGAAGCTCTGATTGGTTGACCTTCTGAATCAAAGCTATATTCTCCCGCACCTTCTCGCTTTAGATTGATAGTTCAGCAATAGAACCCACTTATTTACTTCATACTTGTCATTGTACTCCATTCTATCGGAGCTTACTAAGCTTACAGCATGGAGTGGTGGTGCTACTTTCATCAGTTTCCTTGCTCTGGAGCACTTGTTTGAAGGATATTAACTTTCAAAGAAGCATTAGTTTGTTGATTTCCAATATGGCAAGTATACCTTCCACTATCTTCTGGTTTATGTTAATAAATAACCAGCTTAATAATGGATCCATTTTGATTCAATTAGAGTGCAGATCGTCTGGTAAAACATGTGTTTCATCAACATGATAATAGTTTGCAATTCAGTTAAGGGAGTAATGCAGTATCAGTTGGCTTCGCCAGGAATGGCCAGTGTGCTTAATTACAATTCCTCTACGCACTGAGATTCTGTGCTTTTGTACCATACTTTTATTCTTCTTCCTATCTCATTTAAATTTACTACCTTTTACTTTAACTTATGTCCCCTAGTTATTGATATTTCTGTCATAATTTTGTAAAATTCTAGCAGGTCACCTATCACTCATCAAAGTTCAAGTGAAAACAAACCAAATTTATCCAATCTCTCCAAATAACTCATTCATTTCAACCCACGCAAAATCCTGGTAAACCATATCTGTATCCTCTCCAAAGCCTACACATCTCTCTAGTATTGTGGTGACCAGAACTGTTACAACATTCCAAATGTGGCCTAATTAAAGTTCTATACAGTTGCAATATGACCTGCCAGTTTTTGCACTCTGTGCCCCAACCAATGAATGCAAGAATGATTTGAGTTAAACCCGGTCGTAATTGTGAATTTTCTTTTTGGTGTTCATGTCAAAATCTAAAATGAATTATTTTGAGAAGCATGAAGTGTAGCGCAATAAAGTGGAAGAGGGGAAATCTTCATTTGTAAACATTAATTTGTGTAGGCCATTTGAGTTAAAAGTCATGCCTGCATTATTTTTGAAATTTCTCCGAAGGAACAGTTTATTATTTAGTGCATAGCAAATTCCATAGCTCTGGGTCACTGTGCACACATTGTTCAGAAAAACAAACATTACTTGGTAGAAAAGAAAGCTTGGTAACATGAACCAACTTCATGATTTCCGAGTGGTCGAGAATCTCTACCTGTTTGATTCAGAAGAGAGATCTGCATAGGCAGGCTGACAGGGCTTAATGAATGAACATATGTGGACAGAGTATATAAATTTGATTTGTATTCCTTTTAGAGATGATATAATTGATGATAGTATCTGCATTTAGTTCTTGTGGTAGAATCCGGAACAGTATAGCTGTTGAAATGATTATTTCGATTTGCAATAGAAGCTAATCTTAATTTATTGATTATATTCCAAGCTTACACACCAGTAAACAATAGTTTATTTATTTGACCTTAATTTTGGATTGAATTATTATATTCCTGGTCGATACTTTAATTTGAGGAGGAAATTTTGCTGCTGCATGTAAAATCTGTCTGTTAAGACAATAACAATCATTTAATTTAAAGGGTGAGATTGAACTGCAGCGTTCTTTTTAATTTCTTGCCTGAGCTTTCCAACAAGTCCACTGACCTGTTCAGATTCTTCTGCTATTCCCACTGTTTCTGATACAGCAGAAGGACAATTTGCCAAGTGCTTTGACGGTCAATATTTTGAGTTTCACATTGGCTGCACTCACTATCTGCACAGTAGTGCTGCTGAAATTGTAAATGGAGAATGTGGCAATTGTAGCAGTAAACTAGGCACAACTATTAACTGGAGGTGGTATTAACTGGCATATATGGCAAAATCCACATCTAGGTCAGCATGTTATACATTGTGGTCATGTTCATCAGAACTATCTGAGATACTGGGTGGACTGGGCTGATTCATTACACCAATTCCTCTTACTGGTATTGGTTTGAGTTACTGAGAAGATGCAGGGAAGGATGCTCATATGGTCTTCAGCAGAATGTCATCTCCACCTTGAAAAACAATAAAGATTTATTCGGTGTTGTCTAACGGCAAGTTTCAACACATCTGGATTATGTGAAAATCCATACTAAGGCCTCAGGCTATACTTAAGAGCAAGTACAAATTGCTGCTACAAAAACACAGACTGTTTTGGTAACAAACATTGAACTAGTTAGTTCCTCGCAGGCGCAGATTTTTATTTCCTTATGGATTGAGTTTATTTTATAATGCCAGTTGAGCCTTTCAGGCACTCAGTGCCTTATGAAACAGGTATCAAAAACAGCAAATTGGGACATTTTCTCATGCAAAAGAAACCAATATTTTTCATGTTTTGGGAATGTTGATGTGAGTTTAATTGTTCCAGCTCTCAGCCTATTATGCCCTGCCAGCTTCCTCTCCAACGTGAGGGCACAGCTAGTACACTGGGCCTCAACACTCTCGCTGCCTGATTTGAAGTTTATCCATTTTCCATTATCCATTTTCAAAATATGCATGTGAACCTATTTCCCTTACCAGCTTTGGACGACGCTCAGTACCCTTTCCTCCTACCCTAAATCACTGCCACACAGTTTCTTTCCTCCAAGTTGGTCCTCCACATCCAGACCCGAATTGAATTCCAAATTGTACAAGAACGGAATGTGAACACATTTCTGGAATGCTTACTTCTTGTCATCTTACTGTTGCAGGTACTCTTTCAATGGCCAATGCTGGGCCAAATACAAATGGTTCCCAGTTCTTTCTCTGCCTTAAAGATACCAAATGGTAAGTTCATGGTGAGTTAAATTCTCTCATTGTAATTTTTCACTGCGGGATTCAGTGCTCACCACTGTTCTTAAATCTTGTAGGTTGGATGGAAAACATGTTGTCTTTGGTTCCGTGGTTGAAGGAATCGATGTTGTGAAGGAGATGGGGAAGTTGGGCAGCGAAAGTGGTCAAACCTCAAAGAAAATTATCATCGCTGATTGTGGACAGCTGTCTTAATTTTATTTACAAATTGAATTGTAGAATTTAAATAAAACGAGTCATTTCTGCTTCTACTTGTATTATGTGGTTTAAAAGCAAACTGATTTCAGTGAATTCTCATTTGCAATTAACATCAACTAAAATGCCACAAACTTAGTTCAGTGCTGATTAGAGACCAAAAGGGGATTTACAAGCTGGTGTTAATATTTTGTACCTGTCTTTACCACCTGTCTTTCCCAGACCATGGTGACAGAAGAAGACCCTCTGTCACAAGAAGGGTTCAAAATTGATAAGGAAGAAGTGTTAGACTGTAGGTATTTTAAGTTGACAAGTCATTTGGACTGGATGAGATGAATCCAAGGAAATTGAAGGAAATGGCAGTGTAATTTGCAGGGATGTTGACCATAATTTTTGCCTCCTCTGGACTCAGATGAGATGTCAGAAGACTGGAGAAATGCAAACATTACAGACACCTTCAAGAAAGTTTGTAAGATAAACCCAGCAATTACAGACCAGTCGGTCTAACTTCAATGGTGGTTGAGCTATTGAGACATTACTAAAACATAATTTTCCCTTTATAAATGTAAAGTTTTTTTTGAAGAGACAGACTTGATGAGCATAATGTTGTTGATGTGTATGTGGACTTCAAGTAGGTGTTTAATACAGTACTGCGCAAGAGACTTGAAGAAAATTATAGCCTATATAATAAAAAGGATAGCAGCAACATGGATACAAAGTTCGCCTAGTGATAGGAAACAGACAGTGCCAGTCAATGACTGCACCGGAACAGTTCATCAACTTCACCAACATTTTTTGCAGCAGAGCACGGCAGGAGCTGGGCGGAAGTGCAATCGGAGTACAGAGGCTGTTGGGAAGGTGGGTGAGTGTTATTTAAGTACTTACCTCGAAGCCAGCAGTCTTTTTTGCAGCTGAGGGCGGCGGGAGCTGGGTGGAAGTGAAGTCGGAGCGCAGAGGCTGTTGGGAAGGTGGGTGAGTGTTATTTAAGTAGATGTGTTCTACGTCCTAGGTCCTACACAGTAGGGCCTCCTCTAACCTAAATTAAAAGTCCACAGACTTGCAACAAAGCACGGGGGTTGAGGAAAGTTTCTGTTGAGAAAAGAGCAAGTCTTTGGCTCAGGAGTCTTCGACAAAGAAGTTGAGAGAAGTGATTATGCCACAGTTGAAGAGAGTGAAGACATGACTGCCAAGCTGATTCAGTGTACTGTGTGCATGATGTCAGAGGTCAAGGACTCTGGTGTAGCTGGCTCGTATAACTGTGGAAAGCGTGTACACGTTCAGCTTCTGACAGAGCATATTGCAGCTTTGAAGAAAGAACTAGGTGACCTCAGGCTCATCCGAGAGAACGAGATCTTTCTGGACAGGACCTTCAGCGAGGTTATTACACTGAGCATACCAGAAGAGAGTAGAAGGGAGAAGACGATGAGGAAAGCAGAGATGAGACAAGTGCAAGAGACTCCGGGGGAAGTACCTGTCAGGAATAGGTTGAATCTCTTGAAAACCATAGAGACAGACGTCACTGCCAGTCTGAGAGGCGGTCAGGTCTGGCAATCAGAAATTAGCATGGAGGCAGAGCTGAGGAGTCAGACATCACACAGAGCCTTGGTAATAGGGGACTCCATAGTGAGAGGGACTGAAAGGGGTTTCTGCAGCAACAGGCGGGATTTGAGGATGGTGTGTTGCCTTTCTGGTGCCAGGATTAAGGACATCACAGACAGAGTGCAGGAAATCCTCAAGGGCGAAGGTGAAGACCCGGATGTGGTGGTGCATGTCGGCACAAATGACATCGGGAAGAAGAGGAGGGACATTCTACAGCGAGACTTCGGAGAACTCGGAAGACGGCTGAAAAACAGGACATCCAGGGTGGTTAGCTCCAATTTGCTTCTAGTTCCACAGGCTGGAGAGGACAGGAACAGGGAGATAATGGACTTGAATATGTGGCTGGGGAACTGGTGCAGGAAGCAAGGATTTAAATTCTTGGATCACTGCGGTATGTTTAGCGGTAAGGATAAATTATACAAGAGGTACAGGTTGCACCTTAATAGCTGGGGGACCAGCATTCTGGCAGGTAGGTTTGCCACTGCAATACAGTTGCGTTTAAACTAAATAGCGGGGGGTGGGGGGGGGGGGGGAAGGACAAACTGGAAGTTTAAGAAGGAAGTTAAAGGGAAAGTTAGAACAAGAGAAGTCAAGAAAGACAACGGAATCAATGGAGCAGAAAACTCAAAAAAGGATCATGCCGTGAGGTCAAGTGGAATAGGAAGGGTGAGGGGAGTAACAAATTTAAAAATATTATATATGAATGCACGAAGCATTAGAAATAAGATGGATGAGCTTGAGGCTCATTTGGAAATTGGCAGTTATGATGTTGTGGAGATAACTGAGACATGGCCTTCAAGTGGACAGGGCCTGGGACATAAATATTCAAGGCTATACATGCTATCGTAAGGACAGACTGACTGGCAGAGAGGGTGGATGGCCCTGTTGGTAAGGAATGATATTCAGGCGCTTGTGAGGGGGTGGGGGGGGACCTAGAATCAGGGGATGTAGAGTCAGAATTCTAAGGGTAGAAAGACCTAATGGGAGTTATTTACAGGCCCCAAATAGTAGCATGGATGTAGTGTAAGTTGTTTAAGGAACTGAAATTGGCCTGTCGCAAAGATATTACTACAGTTGTTATGGGGAATTTCAACAGGTAAGCTGGGAGAATCAGGATGGTACTGGACCCCAAGAAAGGGAGTTTGTGGAGTGCCTCCGAGATGGATTCTTAGAACAGCTTGTACTGGACCTTACCAGGGAGAAAGCAATTCTGGATCTGGTGTTGTGCAACGAACCGGATTTGATCAGGCACCTTGAAGTAAAGGAGCCATTAGGAGGTAGTGACCACAATACAAGAAGCTTTAATCTGCAGTTTGAAAGGGAGAGGGTAGAATCGGAAGTGACAATATTTCAGTTGAATAAGGGGAACTATGGAGCTATGAGGGAGGAGCTGACCAAAGTTCAATGGTGCAATACCCTAGCAGGGATGGCAGTGGAACAACAATGGCAGGTATTTCTGGGTATAATGCAGAAGATGCAGGATCAGTTCATTCCAAAAAGGCAGGGGTGGCCGTGGCTGATGAGGAAAGTTAAGGACCATATAAAGACAAAAGGGTAAAAATATAACATAGCAAAGATGAGTGGAAAATCGGAGGACTGGGAAGCTTTTAAAGAACAACAGAGGATAACTAAAAAGGAAATACGCAAAGAAAAAATAAAGTACGAAGGTAAACTGGTCCAAAATATAAAGGAAGATAGCAAAGGCTTTTTTAGGTATGTCAAAAGTAAAAAAATGGTTAAGACTAAAATTGGGCCCTTGAAGACAGAAACGGGTGAATTTATTACGGGTAACAAAGAAATAGCAAAAGAGTTGAATTGGTACTTTAGATCCACCTTCACTGGGAAAGACACGAGCAATCTTCCAGATGTAAAAGTGGCTGAAGGACCTGAACTGAAGGGAATTTATATTAGGCAGGAAATGGTGTTGGAGAAACTGTTAGGTCTGAAGACTGATAAGTCTCCGGGACCTGATGGTCTCATCCCAGGGTACTGAAGGAGGTGGCTCTCGAAATCGTGGATGCATTGGTGATCATTTTCCAATATTCTATAGATTCAGGATCAGTTCCTGCGGATTGGAGGGTGGCTAATGTTGTCCCACTTTTTAAGAAAGGAGGGAGAGAGAAAATAGAGGATTATAGACCAGTTAGTCTGACCTCAGTGGTGGGAAAAATGCTGGAGTCAATTATAAAGGACGAAATAATGACAAATCTGGATAGCAGTAACAGGATAGGTCAGAGTCAGCATGGATTTATGAAGGGGAAATCATGCTTGACTAATCTTCTGGAATTTTTTGAGGCTGTCACTCTGAAGATGGACAAGGGAGATCCAGTGGATGTAGTATACCTGGACTTTCAGAAATCATTTGATAAAGTCCCACAAAAGAGGTTAGTGAGCAAAATTAGGGCAAAATTAGGGACAAAATACTGACATGGATTGAAAATTGGTTGGCTGACAGGAAACAAAGAGTAGTGATAAATGGCTCCCTTTTGGAATGGCAGGCGATGACCAGTGGTGTGCCACAGGGATCAGTGCTGGGCCTGCAGCTTTTTACAATGTACATTAATGATATAGATGAAGGTATTAAAAGTAATATTAGCAAATTTGCTGATGACATAAAGCTGGGTGGCAGGGTGAAATGTGAGGACGAAGTTAGGAGAATACAGGGTGACCTGGACAGGCTAGGTGAGTGGACGGATGCATGGCACATGCTGTTTAATGTGGATAAATGTGCGGTTATCCACATTGGTGGCAAGAACAGGAAGGCAGATTACTACCTAAATTTACTACAAACCGACCGACTCCCACAGCTACCTAGATTACACCTCCTCCCACCCTGCCCCCTGTAAAAACCCCATCCTATATTCCCAATTCCTTCGCTTCCGCCGCATCTGCTCCTAGGAGGACCAATTCCACTACCGAACAACCCAAATGGCCTCCTTCTTCAAAGACCGCAATTTCCCCTCCGACGTGGTCGACGATGCTCTCCACCGCATGTCTTCCACTTCCCGCACCTCCGCCCTTGAACCCCCCCCCCTCCAATCGCCACCAGGACAGAACTCCACTGGTCCTCACCTTCCACCCCACCAATCTCCGGATACATCGTATCATCCTTCGTCATTTCCGCCACCTCCAAACAGACCGCACCACCAGGGATATATTCCCCTCCCCACCCTTATCAGCAATGAGTGGGACAGTTAACTGCTGGACAGACCACTAGCACATCTGCTCCTTTATATTCATCAAATGTCATCAGGTGCAGTTGAAGACAAAGAAATGGTTCAGGAAAAAAGATCTCAATGCTAGTGACTTCAAAAGCCAAGCAGAGTAGCAACCTTTCAACATCTTCACCAAAATCTTCAAATAGTTCATTTTAATGGAGTGAAAGAAATCTAGAAAGAGCCATCAACTTACGTGGGAAGATACTATAACTTTAAGACCAGGAAACAGCAAGACTGGTTCAATGAGAATGACTACATCATCCAAATCATGGACAGAATAGGAAAGTTCCTCATGCCTGGCAAAACCCCATCAATGGCAAGACACAGAAGAGGACTCAAGCAGAAAAGTCATGAGTTACGAAGAAGAATTGGGGAAATCATTAAACAAAAAATGGATTGAAACTTCTGCCACCAAGCACGATACCCAGGGTTTCTTCAATGCCAAGGGAATATACAGACCCAACATTATTCGACTCAAAATAGTGCAGAGTAAGGACAGAAAACATCAGCCTCTGATGGAGGGAACACTTCAAAGAACCCCTAAACCAGGATGCAATCATAGTAAAATCCCCCAACTCCATATCAAAAGTTACCTTGGACTCCAACCTAGTGTAACAAAAGATGAAGCAGCCAATAAACAAATGAAGAATGGAAAAGCCACAGGAGTGCACAGGATTCCAGAAGAGATTTTCAAACTTAACGGAGCAGAGTTTAGCTAAATATTAACTTTTACTGAAAGAATGGACCAAACCCTTCTCTCCATCACCAAGAAGATAATTGCCAGAATCCTGGTAGATACCTTCTCCTAAGAAATGAAAGCCAGTGTGGCTTCTAACCAAACAGTGGAACTATAGGCATGATTGGCAACTCCAAGAGAATGCCAGGAATAACAACAACCAACCACTCCATATGGACTTTATCTATCTGATCAAGGCTTTTGATTCAGTCAATCAGGAAATGCTAAGGCCAGGTATCCAGAGAAATTTATCAACATCCTCAGTCTTCTCCATGACAAGATGTCAGTAACAATCCTCACTGAAGGTAATGAGACACAATCCTTAAAGGTTAAGACAGGAGTCAAGCAGGAAAATGTCATCGTCCCTACCCAATTCTCCATTGCTACTACCCTTCATCTTGTCAAGAGCAAACTTCCCAGTGGTGTGGAAATTGTCTAGAGGATGGATGGGAAAACTTATCAACCTCTACTGGTTGAAACCTCAGAAGAAAATGACACCAATGATGCTTGGGAACTTCAGTATACAGATAACGTCATTACTGCTCTCTCTTAACATCTGCACAAAACAATGTCAAAAGAATTGGTCTCAGCCTCAAGACTTTTCCCAATCTACCCTGTCCAATTTGCACTCCATCCTTCAATTAAGTACAAAGGAGAAATCCCCCCGAATATGGAATATTTCCCCTGCCTGGGGAACCACCTTTCATTTAAGACTGACATCATGCAGAGATTCAATATCCCATCCCATCTGCAAGCGTACTTTCAGATTGCTAAGGATCAGAGTCTTTGTGACCATTTGTGCTGTCACCAAGAGCCTTGCAAATCAGGCAATCAGAGTTGAAAAGTGTGGTGCAGGAAAAGCGCAGCAGGCCCGGCAGCATCCTAGGAGCAGGAGCATAAGCCCTTCTTCAGGAATGAGGCTGGTGTGCCAAGCGAGCTGAGATAAAAGGTGGGGGGGGACACTGGGAATACGATAGGTGGAAGGAGGTGAGGGTGAGGGTGATAGGCCGGAGAGGGGGTGGGGGCAGAGAGGTCGGGAAGAAGATTGCAGGTCAAGAGGGCGGTGCTGAATCCGGGGGATGGGACTGAGAAAAGGTGGGGGGAGGGGAAATGAGAAAGCTGGAGAAATCTACATCCACAGTCTTCTCCATGACAAGATATCAGTAACAATCCTCACTGAAGATAATGAGACACATTGGTGTGGTTGGAGGGTTCCTAGGTGGAAGATGAGGCGCTCTTCCTCCAGGCATTGTGTGGCCAGGGTCTGGCGATGGAGGAGGCCAAAGACCTGCATGTCCTTGGCGGAGTGGGAGGGGGAGTTAAAGTGTTCAGTTGGGTTGGTTGGTGCGGGTGTCCCAGAGGTGTTCCCTGAAACATTCTGCAAGTAGGCGGTCTGTCTCCCCAATGTAGAGGAGACCACATCGGGTGCAGCGGATACAGTAAATGATGTGTGTGGAGGTGCAGGTGAATTTGCGACAGATATGGAAGGGTCCAATGGGACCTTGGAGGAGGGTGAAGGGGGAGGTGTGGGCACAAGTTTTGCACTTCTTGCGGTTGCAGGGGAAGGTGCTGGGAGTGGAGGTTGGGTTGGTGGGGGGTGTGGACCTGACAAGGGAGTCGCAGAGGGAATGGTCTCTCCGGAATGCTGATAGGGATGGGTAGGGAAATATATCCCTGGTGGTGGGGTCTGTTTGGAGGTGGCAGAAATGACAGAGGATGATACGATGTATCCGGAGGTTGGTGGGGTGGAAGGTGAGAACCAGTGGAGTTCTGTCCTGGTGGCGATTGGAGGGATGGGGTTCAAGGGCGGATGTGCACTTTTCTGTATGGCTCCAAAACGTGGACTACAAATAGTCGCCACCTAAAGTAACTTGAGAAATACTATCAACACAAGACAGATTCTCACCTGGAAGGGTAGGCACACTAACATCAGTGTCCTTGAAGCAACTAATAGCAGCAGCATTGAGACCACCATCCGAAACCAACTCCACTGGGCCAGCCACATGTTTAGAATCTTTGAATTCTGATTGCCAAAGCACATCACCTTCAACGACTTCAAGGAAGGCACGTAAGCAAAATAGGAACAAATGAAGCATTTCAAGGATTAACTGAAGGTTTCCCTTAAGAAATATGTGACAATGCTGTCACTTTAAAAAGGTTATTTTGTCTTGGGTTTTTTCGAAGAGAAGTTGTAAAGGCAGAGGTGAAATAGCCATAGGATTCAGCTTAAGTCGGTAGATTAAGAGGCCTTTAGATTTTTTTAAGCCTTTGCAACACTGAAAGGGGAGTGTCCAGTTCCCTTTCTAGTATTTTTAGCTGTAGCAGTTGGAAGCTATTTGGATCCCAGAAGGGTTGCAAGTTTCAGTAATTAATTGTTAACTGTGGCTTTCTCTGAGATCTCTCTTGATGTTGAGTGGCATGTAAGAATCTGTGTCTTGCCAAAAGGTGTTTATGAGCTGTTACTATATTCGAACAGTTAATTAGTAAAAGATACTCCATCTATTACTCGATTAAGTTTTCCAATAACCAGGACTGCAGATGCTGGAGAGCCAGAGTCAAAAAGGCTGATGCTGGAAAAGCATACGTCAGGCAGCATCTGTAGAGTAGGAAAGTTGATGTTTCAAACATAAGCTCAAAGAGTTAATGTCCGAAATGTTGAGTCTCCTGCTCCTCAGATGCTGCCTGACCTGTGGGCTTTTCCAGTGCCACCCTTTTCGACTCTTAAGTTTTCCAATAGTTAAAGTATTCTAAATTCTTCTTTCTTTTATTTGTATTTTAACTAGTGTTTAATAAATTGTTTAACGTCGGGTGATTTGACGGGTTGTTTCACATCTGGAACACCCACTTCACACCTACCTTTAAAATAAGAAAAAGTTAGGGTCTAACTTACCTTCTTGAAATATTTTGAGGGGGTCTGGTCTGGTGCATAACAATTACAACGTAGATGTCAATCATGGGAGGCCTTCATTCAGAAGAGACTGACTTGGCGGAACCTCCTGTATGAAGAGTCTCAATTCTTCAAGCACACCTATTGGTAAAAGGAAATACTAATCCCACCTCCCAGAAATACCCACCAAATGTTGGACAGAGATGCAGCTATAGGATCAGGTTCATCAGCCACATAAGGACTCACAGAATCCATGACTAGTGACAGAATTTCCTTGGTAGACAATCATATTTGTTAGCAAGTGATTGCCAACAATAATATGTTTTAGCTCATCCAAACTCTAACCTGACTCCTAGCCTGAGATAATAGGCAGTGATTATGATCAGAATTCACTGAACCTGACATTATGATCAGAAGGCAATAAAATTCCTCATATAGACCGAATCATCCCAAATCATTAGACGAACTCAAACATCGAGAGTTGACAGAAATGCCATGAGTTGCTGGTTTTCGTACAAACATAAAACAACATAGCTCATTTATTAACATTTTTCCAAGTTTATTTAATATTAAAAATACAATATTGCAGCAGAAAAAACATTAGAATTTTTTAAAATCCTACCTGTTATTCCACAAGTGTTAAAAGAAGGATTCATATTCCCTAAATACAGAATGTCAACATAGAAGGGAGTCATTTAGCCTACCGTGCTATCCAATTTATTGCTTTCACCTCTTTTCCCAGTGGTCTGTATGCTTCCCTTCAATTATTTAACCAATTCCATTTGGAAGATTGCATTAACTTCCATCAGCCTTTCAAGAAATACATTCCAAATCATTATCATACATCACGGGAGGGAAATTAATAGAATGAACGCTGATAGAGTTTGATGTCAACTAACATTTATAATTTAAGCCTTACTAGAAAGGAAGCCACCAAAGAGCCATTGAGCCACTGTATCTAGCCTGAATTAAGCCCAGATTGCACAACCCAACTCTTCAACCCTTATACTTCAAGAACTCTGCTAACTAAGTAAATTTAAGTCTTAAAAATAGCATTTGAAATATAAAGTGAGATAGGAACATTTGTTTTACTCGAATATCCATTTCATCAAAAGCAGCAGTTGAATGTGGGACTAACACAAAGCCTGCTCCTGTTGACCTTTAGTCATGTCACTCACATTTCTGGCAGCAGATAACATTCCACATTCTCTGTATCTTCTCAGTACCTCTGTCTTAAACATAGTTTAAGGCTCTCAGAGGTGGCTTGTTGTTATCTTCCTGTCTTCATTGGCAGCCTTACCTCTGACCATGTAACATTATGATGCGATGGCTCCTGTTGGGCAGCAGAGGATAAAAATCACAGCAAGACAGACAATGAGACCAAGAGATTGGTTTGTCTAAACCCAAGAAAAAAAAACTTGCTTTTGGATGTCGGTGAAAAAGTTGAAGCATTTTTCTCTGCTTTGTCCCTGCCTGCTTTACTGTATGGCTCACTTCTTTTCTCAACTGTCCCAACTCTCCCACTAGATCGTGAGTGTGCGTTAACTTTTCCTTTGCAATTGTGTTTTTCGCAATATGTTTGCGAAGTCGAGATTTGTCAGTAATTTAAAATTCTTATCATTATCGTCAATCGCACCATAACCTTGTTTCTCTCCATGTTATTAATCTCCTTCAGCCTCATATCACAATATCCCTCATATCACCCATAATATCTATGCTTCTCTAATTTTACCCTCTTGTTCATCCCCAATTTTAAACAATTGAATATCAGTGCACTAGGTGTGATGTTCTGAAATACCTTCCATACATTCACATCTCTACCTTGGTTTTCTTCCACTTTACTATACTGCTTAAAACCTACAACTTTGGCCATCTTACTCAATATCTCCTGATGTTGCTTGGAGCCATACATGGTTTTATAATAGTCCTGTGCAATACCTTGGGATATTTTATTAAGAGACGCCATATGTTGTTGTTGAGTTGACATTGACTGAGAATATTAAAAGATGACATTGGTTTTGCTGTATCCATTCACATCTCCTATGTTTTGATCTTCATTCCACAAGTAGCATCCCTATCAAACTCATAGAATCTTTTCATTTGTCATGAAATCATTTCAATACTTCAGGCTTTCCTTTTGTTCATTCCAACCTAGCAACCTTTTTTCCCTGACTCTGCTCTACCGCTAACTTCAAATAAAGTATAGACCTGAGAGTCTGAAGTTTGTGGTGGGTAAGTTGTTAGAGGAGATTCTTAAAGATAGGATTTACATATATTTGGAGAGGCAAGGATTGGATAGGGATAGTCAGCGTGGTTTGTTGCAAAGAAGGTAGTGCCTCACAAACTTGATTGAGTTTATTTTTAATTAAGTAACCAGAAAGATTGAGGAGGGCAGAATAGATAGTCTACTTGGACGTCTGTCAAGCCTTTCACAAGGTTCCAGATGGTAGACCAATTAGAACAGTGAGATCATATGGGATTCAGAGTGAGCTTGCCAATTGGATACAAAATGGCTTTAAGGTAGGAGACAGAGGGTGGTCGTGGAGGGTTGTTTTTTGAACTGGAGAGCTGTGGCCACAGGGATTGGTACTGGGTCTACTTTTGTTTGTCATTTACATAAATGATTTGGTTGAGAGTATAGGAGGCATGGTTAATACGTTTGCAGATGACATCAAAATTGGTGATGTCGTGGACAGTAGCTCTGCTTATCGGATGTGGGAGTTTAGGGAGAGTTTACGTGTTACTGAGAATTATATCTGCAATAGATGCTGTTGGTTGTGACTCCTATCAGATTGAATGGAATGGTTGGAGCAACAAGTTAGAGGCAATGAGGAATTTACAAGAGCAAGGGGGTGTGATGATGGCAGTTATAGGAAGGGACAAAAATTGCAGATACAGTCACAGAGATGGGTTAACTCCAGGAAAGGTAAGAGAGTTTGGCAGGTAGTGCAAGAGTCTTCTGTAGCTATCCCCATTTCAAACAAGTATGCTGTTTTGGAAAATGTAGGTGGTGATGAATTCTCAGGGGAATGTAGCATGAACTGCCAAGTTTCTGGTATCGAGACTGGTCATAATGCAATGAGGGGTATGTCGGGTTCCAAGAGATCGATGGTGTTAGGGGACTCTCTCGTCTGAGGCACAGACAGACGTTTCTGTGGCCAGCAGCAAAAAATCAAAATGGTGTGTTACTTCCCTGGTGCCAGGATCAAGGATGTCTCAGAGAGAGTGCAGAATGTTCTCAAGGGGAAGAGGGACCAGCAGGAGATCATTGTACACATTGGAACCAACGACATAGGAAGGGAAAAGGTTAAGATACTGAAGGGAGAATATAGACAGTTAGACAGAAATTTAAAAAAGGAGGTCCTCGAGAGTCGTAATATCTGGATTACTCCCAGTGCAGCGAGTTAATGAGGGTAGGAATAGGAGGATAGAGGAGATAAATGCGTTGCTGAGATGCTGGGGTATGGGAGAAGGATTCACATTTTTGGAGATTGGAATCTCTTTTGGGGTAGAAGTGACCTGTACGAGAAGGACGGATTTCACCTAAATTGGAAGTGGAATAATATACTGGCAGAGAGATTTGCTAGAGCTGCTCGTGAGGATTTAAACTAGTAAGATGGGGTGGGGGACCCAGGGAGATAGTGAGGAAGGAGATCAATCTGAAACTGGTACAGTTGAGAAAAGAAGCGAGCCAAACAGTAAGGCAGGCAGGGACAAAGCAGAGAAAAAGGTAGGACTGATAAATTAAACTGCATTTATTTCAATGCAAGAGGCCTAACAGGGAAGGCAGATAAACCCAGGGCATGGTTAGGAACATGGGACTGAGGTATCATAGCAATTACAGAAACATGGCTCAGGGATGGACAGGACTGGCAGCTTAATGTTCCAGAATACAAATGCTACAGGAAGGACAGAAATAGAGGCAACAGAGTAAGGGGAGTGGCGTTTTTGATAAAGGACTGCCATAGTCTTAAGGATTTAGATGGAGAGGAATTTGTTAAGTGTGTACAAGAAAATTTTCTGATTCAGTATGTGGATGTATCTATGAGAGAAGGTACAAAACTTGACCTACTCTTGGGAAATAAGGCATGGCAGGTGTCAGTGGGAGAGCACTTTGGGGCCAGCGACCATAATTCTATTAGTTTTAAAATAGTGATCGAAAAGGATAGACCAGATCTAAAAGTTGAAGTTCTAAATTGGAGAAAGGCCAATTTTGATGGTATTGGACAAGAACTATCAAAAGCTGATTGGGGGCAGATGTTCGCAGGCAAATGGATGGCTGGAAAATGGGAGGCTTCCAAATGAGATAACAAGAATCCAGAGAAAGTATATTCCTATTAGGATGAAAGGAAAGGCTGGTAGATATAGGGAATGTTGGATGACTAAAGAAATTGAGGGTTTGGCTAAGAAAAAGAAGGCAGCATATGTCAGGTATAGACAGGATTGGTTGAGTGAATCCTTAGAGGAGTCTAAAGGGAGTAGGAGTATACTTAAGAGGGAAATCAGGAGGGCAAAAAATGCATGTGAGATTGCTTTGGCAAATAGAATTAAGGAGAATCCAAAGGGTTTTTACAAATATATGAAGGACTAAATGGTAACTAGGGAGAGAATAGGGCCCTCAAAGATCAGCAAGGTGACCTTTGTGTGGAGCTGCAGGAGATGGGGGGGGGCAATACAAAACAAGTTTTTTGCATCAGTGTTTACTGTGGAAAAGGACATGGAAGATATAGAGTGTACTGAAATAGATGGTGACATCTTGAAAAATGTCCATATTACAGAGGAGGAAGTGCTGGATGTCTTGAAACGCATAAAAGTGGCTACATCTCCAGGACCTGATCGGGTGTACCTTGGAACTCTGTGGGAAGCTAGGGAAGTGATTGTTGGGCCTTTTTCTGAGATATATGTAGCCACAGGTGAGGTGCCGGAAGACTGGAGGCTGGCTAACGTGGTGCCTCTGTTTAAGAAAGGTGATAAGGCCAAGCCAGGGAAATATAGACCAGTGAGCCTGAT
The DNA here is from genome assembly GCF_020745735.1 of Hemiscyllium ocellatum. NCBI lineage: Eukaryota > Metazoa > Chordata > Chondrichthyes > Orectolobiformes > Hemiscylliidae > Hemiscyllium > Hemiscyllium ocellatum. The sequence goes on from NC_083443.1 coordinate 25,516,181, forward strand.
GTCGGTGGTAGGCAAATTGTTGGAGGGAATCCTAAGGGACATGATGTACATATACTTGGAAAGGCAAGGACTAATTAGGGATAGTCAACATAGCTTTGTGCGTGGGAAACCATTTCTCACAAATTTGATTGAGTTTTTTTGAAGAAGTAACAAAGAGGATTGATGAGGGCAGAGCGGTGGACGTGATCTACATGTACGTCAGTAAGACGTTTGACAAGGTTCCCCATGGGAGACTGGTTACATCTCATGGAATACAGGGAGAACTAGCTATTTGAATACAGAACTGGCTCAAAGGTAGAAGACAAAGGGTGGTCGTGGAGGGTTGCTTTTCGGATTGGAGGCCTGTGATCAGTGGAGTGCCACAAGGATCGGTGCTGGGTCCACTACTTCTCATCATTTCATTAATGATTTGGATGTGAGCATAACAGGTAAGTTAGTAAGTTCGCAGATGACACCAAAATTGGAGGTGTAGTGGGCAGCGAAGAAGGCTACCTCAGATTACAATGGGATCTTGATCAGATGAGCCAATGGGCTGAGGTGTGGCAGATGGAGTTTAATTTTGATAAATGCGAGGTGCATTATAGGAAAGCAAATCTTAGCAGGACTTATACACTTAATGCTAAGGTCCTCGGGAGTATTGCTAAACAAAGAGACCGTGGTGTGCAGGTTCATAGCTCCTTGAAAATAGAGCCACAGATAGGATGGTGAAGAAGGCGTTTGGTATGCTTTCCTTTATTGGTCAGAGTACTGAGTACAGGAGTTGGGAGGCCATGTTGCGGCTGTACAGAAAATTGGTTTGGCCACTTTTGGAATATTGCATTCAATTCTGGTCTCCCTCTTATCAGAAGAATGTTGTGAAATTTGATAGGGTTCAGAAAAGATTTACAAGGATGTTACTAGGGTTGGAGGATTTGAGCTAGACAGAGATATTAAATCGGCTAGGCTTGTTTTCCCTGGAGCATCGGAGGCTGAGGGATGTCCTTATAGAGATTTGTAAAATCATGAGGAGTATGGATAGGGTAAATAGACAAGGTCTTTTCCCTGCGGTGGGGGAGTCCAGAACTAGAGGGCATAGGTTTAGGGGGAGGGGGGAAAGATATAAAAGAGACTTAAGGGCTACTTTTTATTGCAGAGGTTGGTGCGTGTGTGGAATGGGTTGCCAGAGGAAGTGGTGGAGGCTAGTACAATTGCAACATTTAAAAGGCTTATGAATAGGTATATGAATAGGAAGGGTTTGGAGGGATATGGGGCGGGTGCTAGCAGGTGGAACTAGATTGGGTTGGGATATCTGGTCGGCATGGACGAGTTGGACCAAAGGGTCTGTTTCCGTGCTGTACATCTCTATGACTCTATTTTGTCCAATTGGATTAATGGGTTGAGGAATGGCAGATAGAGTTTAATTTGGATAAATGAGATAATGCATTTTGCTAACACAAACAAGTATAGGACTTCTTCAATTAATGGCAGCACCCTGGATCGTGTTGTAGAACAGAGAATCCAAAGGACTCAAATGCATAATTCTTTGCAATTTGTGTCACAGGAATGATGTGGAGACACTAGTATTGAACTGGGGTGGACAAAATCAGAAGTCACACGACACCAGATTATTGTCCAACAGGTTTATTTAAAATCAAAAGCTTTCAAAGCGCTGCACCTTCATCAGGAAGTGCACGTGCTTTCCTCCTCTTCAACTGATGAAGGAGCAGCATTCCAAAAGCTTGTGAGATTAAATAAAGTGGTAAGATTATAACCTAGTGTCATGTGACTTCTGACTGTGTTACAGGTAGACAGGGTGGCTAGGAAGGCATTTAGCATGCTTGCTTTCATTGCTCAGGCCATTGAGTATGAGAGTTGGGAGGTCATATTGAGGTTGTACAGGACACTGGTGAGGCTTCTTTTGAAGTACTGTGTGCAGTTCTGGTCACCTTGTTTTAGAAAAGACATTATTAAACTAGATTTACCAGAACTGTTGCCAGGAATGAAGGGTTTGAAATCCAAAAAATAGACAGTAGGGCTGGGACTTTTTCCTCTGGAGTGCAGGAGGTTGAGGGGTGTCATGGAGACATAAGAGATGTACAGCATGGAAACTGACCCTTCAATCCAACCAGATATCGTAAATTTATCCAGACCCATTTGCTTGCACTGGGCCCATATCCCTCCAAACCCTTCCTATTCATGCACCCATACAGATTGACCTTATCGAGATTCATAAAATCATGAGGGGTATAGATAAAATCAATGACAGGATCTTTTCCCTAAGTTGGGGCAGGTTCAAAACTAGCATTTTTTTAGGGTGAGAGGAGAAAATGTAATTTTTTTAATGTTTTACATAGCAGAGTGGTTTGATTGTAGAATGAACTGCTAGAGAAAGTAGTGGATGCAGGTACATTTTATGACTTTAAAAGACATTTGGATAAGTTCACGAATAAGAAATGTTTGGAAAATATGGGTCAAACACAGGTGGGACTAGTTTAGTTTGGGAACATGATCACCGTGGACTGATTAGACTGAAGGGTCTGTTTCCATACTGTCTAACTATGAAGCAAACAGCTTTGCTTTTTTTCTTAATATTTCAAGCGATGGAAGATGAAAATCTTACTGGCTAGCATTTGCCCATACTGAATTGGCCTTGTGAAGGTGGTGAGCCATATTCTGGAACCACAATCTATGTTGCGTATCCACTCCCAGTATTGTTGCGAAGTGAACTGGGACCTATTCACCCCATTATGTCCATGCTGGCTCTTTGGTGGATACCCAGTTAATCCCATGGCCCCTGCTCTTTCTCAAAAGTTTTTTTATTAAATATATAGCTTTAGGTGCTTATTGAATTCCCTTTTGAAAGTTATATAATCTGCTTCCACCATGCCTTCAAACATCACATTCCAAATAAGGACTCAGCTTAAAAAAGTTATTTTTGCCAATTACCTTGAATCAATGTCCTCTAATTACCAATTCTTTTGTTACTCAAAGCAACTTTTTCTTGCTTGCTTTATCAAAAACATTCATATTTTTGAACTGCTATCAAATCTTCTCTTAGCCTTCTCTGCTCTGAGAACAACAGCTTCACCAGTCTCTTCACACTAACTGAAGTCAAATATCAGGGCTTCATTTTTACAAGCCTTAGGACCCACCCTATAGTATGATGCCCAGAATTAAACATCATAATCAAGCTGAGGGTTACCTGCTTTGTGAAGGTTTCTCAACTTCACTACTTATATATGCTGTTCTTTAATAAAGCCAAGATTTGGAAAGCAAAGATCTGCAAAGCTGCAGGCGCAAATTGCCACATGGGTCTATGAAACAGTGGCAATAACAGTGTTATTTTTATGATAAATGAAAAACAAGAATGTTTCCACAAGTAGACTGACACATCCAGCTCTATTTCACCATCAGCTCTCTCAATCCCTCCAATGACTAAGGTGCCAGAATGCTTCTCTAACATTCATTGTAAGTTCAGAAATCTTCCAACTAAATATTAAAAAGAGCAGCAAGCTTTTTTTAAAAAAAAAATTTATGGGATGTAGGCATTGCTAGCCAAGCCAGCATTTATTGCCCATCCCTAATTGCCCAGAGTCAACCACATTATGGTGGGCTTGCAGTCACATACATGGAGGCCAGACCAGGTAAGCACGAGATTTACCTTCTGTAAAGAACATTCGTAAACATGATGGATTTTTAAATTTTAAAACAAACAAACAATCTGCAATGGTTTTAAGGTCATCATTCGACTATTAATTCCAAATTTAGAGTCATGGCATCATGCAGCATAGACTTGTTTACACCAACCATGTTCTCAAACCAAACCAGTCCTACTTGCCTTCGTTTGGCCCATATCTCTCCATACCTCTCCTATTCACATACGTATCCAAGTGTCTTTTAAAACATTGTAACTATACCCACATCCACCACTGCCTCTGGTAGTTCATTCCAAATGTGAGCCTGTGTAAAACAAAATGTTTGCCCTGCGTCCTTTTTGAATCGTTCCCACTCCCCTTAATATGCCACCCTAGCTTTGAACTTCACCACCCTGTGGAAAAGACCCTTGCTATTCACCTTATCTATGCCCCTCTTGATTTTATAAGCCTCTATGAAAGTCATCCCTTAATCTCTGATGCTCCAGAGAAAAAAGTCCCAGCCTATCTTTATAACTCAAATCCTTCAGTCCCAGCAACATCCTGAACCCTCTCCAATTTAATTATTTCTTTCCTGTAGCAGGCAACCAGAACTATACACAGTACAAGGCCTTGCCAATATCCAGTTCAAACTCAACATGACATCCCAACCTCTATACTCAAAAATTAAAACTCCAGTATCTGCCATGGCAGGATTTGAACCTGGATGTTCTCTACAGAACTGATCTCTAACCACTGACCTTTCACTAAACCAATTTAAGGATAAGTTTCCTATTACTTATCATAAAGACTGTCTATGCTCACCTATCATGGACTCCAGCACCTCAGCTAATCTGCTACTAAAACTATCATCTATACTTTTGCGACATCAAGACCTGACTGAATGAACATAATTGTAGCTGGTCTCTCAAGTTAAACACTTTGTAAACCGAAGGTCACCTAAAATGGTACTTGTGTCCACACTTTAAATCCCATTCACTCTTCAGTTTTGTGCTCATTAAGCTAAACTATTTTGGTTAGCAAGTCTCCGTTTTAAAATTCTCATCCTCAAACTATGGCTGAAAAACTGCACATTTTGTTGAAGGCTGAGCATGGAAAGAATGGCACTGAAAACCAATTTAGAATGATCAATTGGTTCAGTGAGGTGCACTTTTGTATGTTCAAATCAACAAGGCAGTGTTTGCTGACACCAACTGCAGGCAACCATGCATGCATACTCATGGACAATGCACAGTCTCAAGCACTGAGATTGAAAGATATCTTGCACTAATGTATTATTGTGGATGCGCAGGGAAGCACACATGATTTGGAAATGAGTTTCAGTGGTGGGGAGGGGGATGCTGGACATACAATGGTGTTTGGTAGGGAATTCCTAAGTCAGAAGTGAAGAGAATCTAGGAGCCCGCAGGCCCTCTTGTGCTCATCACCCACCCTCTGGACCCTCCTTGTCACACCCACATTGCCCCAGTTCTTTCTGCCCTCCCCCCCCAACCAAACTCTCTACCCCATTTCCCAGGTGCTCCTGATGTTCCCCCCAATTCCCCTCCCCCACAAATCCCCTATTATTCCCAATTCGATCTCTTCCCCTTCTCTGACTGTATTACCCCAAACAATGCACATAAATATGTTGATGTCAGCAACTAAACCCTGTGAATATACAGGGCCCTGTTATTTGCAGCAAGCTGGTTTCACCTTAAAATCAAGCAAAACAAAACAAACTTAAAACAAGTAACAGTTGTTTGCTAGTACATTTCTCAACTTACCTAGTTCAAAATTTAAACAAAGCCTGGCAGCTAATTGTCAGTCATTGTTAACACGTGTATTTTTCATGGCAATATTTCTAACAAAGCTCAGGGTAGTGTTCTAGGCTAACCCATTTTCATCATTGCCCTTCCCTCGACCATAAAGTCAGAAGTAGAGATGTTCACCAATGATTGCACAAGTTCAACACAATTTGAAACTCTTCAGACAGGTCAAGCAGTCTTTGTCCAACTGCAGGAGATCTTTACAGCTTCAATAAATATACAGCTGTAGCTTGATCCAATCAAGCAGTCTTGCTTGGTTGAGTGCAGCTCCAACAGCACTCGAAAAATCATCCAGGACAAAGCAGCCTGCTCAACTGATACAAATTCCACAAAACATTCACTCCTTCAAGCACGGATACTTAGGAGCAGCAGTTTATACCATCTTTCAGATGCACTGCAGAAATTCACCAAGAATCCTTAGACAGCACATTCCAAATCAACAGCCATGAACTGCGAAAAGGACAAGGGCATAAGAAATTCAACTGCAACTTCCCCTCCAAAACACTCACCATCCTGTCTTGGAAATATATTCGTTATGCCTTGCCTTTCACTGGGTGAAAATCCTAAACTTTCCTTCTTAATAGCATTGTACCTACACAAAATAGACTACAGTAATTCAAGAAGATAGTTTACCATCACCTTCTGAAGGGCAATTATATATGTGTGGATAAATGCTGGCCCAACAGCATTATGCACACTCCATAAATGAATAAATTTTTAAAAATTAATCCTTGGATTCCAAGTAGCATCCTCTCAATTATTTTCTCCACTACCTTTGAAACCAATATATACTTCTGAAGGTGTGGATGTCAGAACTGTTCACAGCATAGTTTAATCAAAACCTTAATTTTTCTGAGATAAATGCACTGTGGAATCAAAGAGTCAGAATCATTGCAGGAACAATAAAAAGGCCATACAGTCCATTAAGTCCATACTGCCTCTCTGTACAAAAATCCAGTCATTCACAACTCCTTTCTCTATACCCACAGGCAGCACAGTTTCTCTGTTCCTGCAGTCATTGTAGTTAGTTCTATTTTCTCTGCAATCTGTGTTCACTTTGTCCTGTCAGTCAGCACAGTTTGTGTTCACTTTTGGCCCACAGTCAGAACAGAATTGATAAGCAGACTGCAGTAAAAAGGGATACAGCAAAAAGAGTACAAACATGGGATACGCGTAGGAGCAGAAGTAGACCATTCAGCTGATGAAGGGCTTTTGCCCGAAACGTCGATTCTCCTCCTCCTCGGATGCTGTCTGTCCTGCTGTGCTTTTCCAGCACCACATTCTTGACTCATTCAGCTCAACCCTATTCCACCATTCAATGATATCACAGCTGATCTGTGGTCTAATTAATTTTACTTTGGCCCATATCCCTTAGTAGCTTTGCTTAACAACAATGTATTTATCTCAGACTTAAAATTAACAAGTGATCCAGCATCAACTGTCAATTGTAGACAAGAGTTCACAACCTCAATCACTTTATGTGTAGAAGTGCTTCCTAATCTTCTCTCCTGAATGGTCTGATCATAACTTTTATATTATGTAACTTAATTCTAGAATGCTTTAACAAGTGGTAATAGTTTATCTTTATGTCCATTATCTTTTCCTGTTAATATCTTGAAGACTTTGATCAGATCACCCCTTAACCTTCTACATTCTAGAGAAAACAGGCTAAAGGTGATCTCTCATCACTTAATCCTTGAAGTCCAAGTAACCCTGTATTATTCTTGCAAACTTATGTTGTGCTCCCAAGGCCAATATACATCTTTCCAAGGTGAGGTGCTCAGATCTGCTCAAAGCACTCCAAGTAGGGTTGAACCAGGGATTTTTAAAGCTGCAGCATAATTTCTGTGTCCTTATACTGCAGTTTCTAGGTGTGAAAACTAACATTCCATTAAACTTCTTGGTTATTCTCTGCACCTGTTCTTCTAATTTTAAAGATCTGTGTCCAGGAAATCCCAAGTCTCTTTGGATATCCACTGTATTTAACTTTGTACCATTTAGAAAGTTCTGATCTATCCTTTCTTTGGCCAAAATGGATAACCTCATGCTTACGATGAACTCAATCTGCCACTTTTTTGCCCATTAACCTAGTTCATAGAATAGTTTCGGTATCATTTCATAGAATAGCACATTCTAGAGGTGACAAGAGAGGAGATTATACTAAACCTGCTATTGTGCAATGCAAGAAGATTAATCATCTCAGTGGGGTATGTCCTTATGTCAGAGCACCATAAGATCTCAAGAGTCAGCAAAGTGGGTCTGAGACTACTTTCCAAAAATTTAAGCAAGGGAACTATGAGGAAATGAAAGCAAAACCTGCTAAAATGAAATGTGAAATCAGATTTAAAAGAAAGGTCAGTAGAAATGCAGTGCCAAAAATTTAAGCAGATATTTCAGAGTACAGAGGTTAAACCATGCAACAAGGAAGAAACATTCCAAGGTGGTTATCTTGAGTGGGGAAAACATGGAACTTGCTGCCAAACAGTCAGCATTTGAAGGAAATAATCAAGATTCAGACAAGAGGAAGTTAGATAGATCAATTATGGAGAATAGTTTTGAAGAAAGAGTTGGATAAGATGGGAGGATGCTGAACTGAAGGACAAAGAGCAGCATGAACTGGTTGGGCGAAACAACTTCTGTGCAGTCAATGTTTCAGTTGGTGATACAAGTTAATGCAAACAACAAGAAGGAGCATCTTGGGATCAAAATATTGAGAAGGTAACAAGCAAGTTAGACAAAAGACAGCCACTGGTCATAGACTCAGAGATGTACAGCATGGAACCAGAGTTGATCTATTTGGATTTCCAGAAGGTCTCTGAGAAGGTGCCACGAGACTGTTAAATAAGAGTTCATGGTCCTAGGGGCAAGGTACTAGCATGGATAGAGGATTAAATAACATGCCAAAGGTAGGGAGTTGGGATAAAGAAGTTTTTTTCATGTTGGCACCAGTGACTAGTAAAGTTCCAAAAGGGTCAGTGTTGGGACCACAACTATTCACATTATGCATTACTGATCTGGAAGGAAGAACTGAGGGCATTTTTGCAAAGTTTGCAGATGGAGGGATAGATAGTGTTGAGGAAGCAGGGAAGTGCACAAACAAGTGGCATATGAAATACCATGTGGGAAAGTGCAAAGTAATGCACTTTGGTAGGAAGAAGGGATGTAGACTGCTTTCTGAATGAGGAAAAGATTCAGAAATCAGAAGCACAAAAGGACTTGAGCATCCTAGTTCAGGATTCTCTTAAGGTTAGCAGGTTCAGCTGGCATTTAGGAAGGCAAATGCAATGTTGGCATTGCTGAGGCTGTATAAGGTTCCGGTTGAAAGTGAAGACTGCAGATGCTGGAGATCAGAGTCTACATTAGAATGGGGCTGGAAAAACACATCAGGTCAGGCAGCATCCGAGGAGAAGAAAATCGACATTTTGGGCAAAAGCCCTTCATCAGGAATAGCCCTTCCTGATGAAGGGCTTTTGCCCAAAATGTCAATTTCCCCGTATAAGGTTCTGGTTAGACCGCATTAAGAATACTGTGAGGAATTTTAGACAGACTGGTGTTGGGAGGATCCAAAAGGAGGTTGACAAGAATGATCCTGGAGATGAAGAGCCTGTCATAAGAGGAGCAGTTGAAAACTCTAGGTTTGTACTCAATGGAGTTTAGGTGGATTGGGAGGGTCTCATTGAAACTTACAGAATACTGAAAGGCCTGCATAGAGTAAATGTGCAGATGCTTCCACTAGTAGGAGAGGATGGGATTCAAGGGCACAGCCTCAAAGTGAAGGATGACCCTTTAGAACTGAATGAAGAGGAATTTATTCAGCCAGAGGGTGGTTAATCTGTAGAACTCATTGCAACAGAGGACTGTGGAGGTGAAGTCATTGAGTATATTTGATATAGATATAGGTTTTGATTGGTAAGTGCAGTGATTTGAATGGGGTCAGCTCGGTGGACTTCAATTTGAATGATGGATTTATTGTCACATGTACCGAAGTACAGTGAAAAGTTTTTAGTGAGCATTATAGGCTGAAAAAAATAACTTGAACAGATTGAGGCGTACAGGTTACATCACATAAGGCGCGTGCTAGGCAAGATCATATTGACAAAAAAAATTAGTAATTTTTACAGATTTAGAAGTTTAAAAGTGTAGAATAGTCATAAAAATGTTGGAGTTAGATCTGCTGTAGGGAGCTCGCAAGGAATCACCTGGTGTCAGTGCCCTCTTGAATAATGGAATAGGAGTTCCCTGATTGAGGCAGTTAACTGGTCCACAGAGTCCTGGTGAACAGATATAAACAAGAGTGCCAGAGATTCTACTCTCGATGAGAGCTGGCTCCGAGGAAGTCACCGATGTATGAGGATGACTTGGTGATGGGATACTAGCCTTTGGGGGAAAAAGCACTATGCTCCTAAAGAAATTCACTCACAATGGTTGCCTTTGAGTTGTGGGTAAGCATGTCTGATATCATCCCATTATTTGGGAAGCTTGACTTGCTTGATCCTGCAGTTGAAGACTGGGCCCTGCACATGGAAAGGCAGCATTAGTTTTTTCTGGGCAAATGACAAGCAATGAGAAATTCTCCTGACAGTTTGTGGATCCACACCTTTTGAGATTAGGAGCTGAATGTTTCCTGAGGCACCTGGTATTAAAACCTTTCAAGAGTTGAAAGATTTAAATCACACATATTATGACCCCAAGTCTCCTTTAATTCTAAGATGCTATCGGATGCTTGGCAGTTCAAGAACTAGGGAATCAGTGTCAGGATTTTTGATTAGGGTTAAGATGACTGGCAGAGGCATGCGATTTTGGTTGAATACTTAGTGAGATGCTGAGACACCGTTTGGTACGTGAGATTAATGATGTAACTATGCAAAAGCTCCTATTAGCTGAAGCCCAACTGGACTTCAAACAGGTACTACAATTGACGTTGTCATGAGAAAATGTAGCAAGTGGAGCATGTGTTACAGAGTATGCTGATAGAAGTGGCACCCTTGTCAAGCCAAATGAGTTAAGGGGACTCCACTTGAATGAAGGCAATTGCATAGTCTCACTCAGGACACATCCTGAACGGAGGGATTCTAGGTTAGCCAACAGCAAAACCAAGCCTCAGCCAAATGGTTAAATTTTCTTCAGGATCCAGGTCAGCAAGCCATTGTTGTTAATGCCAGCATGCAGACTCATATCAGTAAAACAGTCCCACCAGGCCTGAACTGAGTAGGAGAATCATAGGCCAATATCCAGCAGACTGCACATCCTGGAAAGCCCATCTGAATTTGGCCTGGAATAGTTAAGTTGCATCCAACATCCAAATCAGAACCAATAAATATAAACATCTGGTTAAATGGTCACCCAGTGATAATTAAGTTGATAGAGCAACATTGGTATCAGTGATGGCAGATCCAGTCTTTAACAAAATTCATTCTGGATTCCAACCCTTCAGTTTGCGCAAGACCTTGGTTAGACTGAGAACCTGTACCAAGGAACCTTTACAGATTAAGGGTGCAATGTTGGTTCTGGTCTTGGACAAGAAGCAACTGGCTCAATTACCACTGATTGTAGTAAAAACCTCATGCCCAAGACTGAAGAGGCAAAATTGGTTGAGAAAGATTCACCTTGATTGGCTTAACATTTTGCAATTAGAAAATGGCCACCTACATGAAGTCCTAATTAAAAACCTGAAGATTTTTTTTAGGAAGGTCTAGGGGCCACCAAAGGTGTCAAGACCACCTTGCATGTTGACAAGTAAGTAGCTCCACGATTCTGAAAGTCAAATCCAGTGTCATTTGCCTTACATGCAAAACTAGGGGCAGAAAACAGGAGGATGGAAAGCAAAGGAATCTTCAAATCAGTCCATTTTGCCAAATGGGCAGTCAAACTGATTGTGAAGCCTAATGGGTCAGTTCACCTTTGTGGGGGGTTATGAACAATCCTTCATGAATTTGGGCATGAGCCATGTGTATCTGCAATTCTAGTCAGATGAGAATTCCCAGAAGTATGCTATAGCGAATATCCATAAGGGTTTGTACCAGGTAATTTTGAGAAGATTTGTAGCTCAGGTTGAAGTTCTGGATGTAAGTTTGCTTCCTGAGCTGGAAGGATCGTTTTCAGATGTTTCATCCCCATACTAGGCAACATCGTCAGCGAGCCTCCAGTGAAGCACTGGTGTTAGTGACCTGCTTTCTGTTGATGTGTTTAGGTTTCCTTAAGTTGGTGATGTCATTTCCTGTGACAATGTCATTTCCTATTCTTTTTCTCAGAGGGTGATAAATTGGGTCCAAATTGATGTGTTTGTTGATAGAGTTCCGGTTGGAATGCCATGCTTCTAGGAATTCTCGTGCGTGTCTCTGTTTGGCTTATCCTAGGAAAAATGTGACATCCCAATCAAAATGGTGTCCTTTCTCATCTGGAGGTAAGGATACTAGTGAGAGTAGACATGTCTTTTTGTGGCTAGTTGATGTTCATGTATCCTGCTGTCTGGTTTTCTGCCTGTTTGTCCAATATAATGTTTGTTACTGTTCTTGCAAGGTATTTTGTAAATGACATTAATTTTGCTTGTTGTCTGTATAGGGTCTTTCAAGTTTATTAGCTGCTGCTTCAGTGTGTTGGTGGGTTTGTGGGCTACCTTGCTGCCAAGAGATTCAAGTAGTCTGGCAGTCATTTCTGAGGTGTCTTTGATGTAGGGGAGAGTGGCTAGAGCTTCTGGATACATTTTGTCTGCTTGTTTTGATTGACAAAATGGCCATCAGAAACAGAATTGAAACCAATGACAACAGATCACCATCAAGGATTGCATTTTATTTTGGGGAAAGTGAGGATTGCAGATGCTGGAGAGCCAGAGTCAAAGTATGGCACTGGAAGATGCACAGCATATCAGGCAGCATCCAAGGGGCAAGACAGTTGATGTTTCAGGCTTAAGCCCTTCATCAGAAATGTGGAGGGGGAAGGGGGCTGAGGGATAAATAGGGGAGTGGTGGTGGGCTGGGGGAAGGTAGGTGGAATGGTGATTTTGGAGAGCAAGAATGATTGCCCTGAGCAAACATTGCCACTAGATATTTGCTGAACTCAGGTCATTTACGGGGTTCCAAAATGAAGATGTTGGCAGGATGTTATACCTGGTGGCCTGATATAACCATGTTGATGGGGCATTGCTCAAAATGCCAATAAGGACAAAGATTACCACCTGCAGTTTCCACACCTTCCTGACAATAGCCAGGTAAACCTGAACTCATGTCATGGGCTCACTGTTCTTGGCCTTTGTGGATGTTCTCTCAAAGAGGTTGGACCTGTGTAGAGATCATTCATCAAAATCAGGAAACCAATAGAAAAGCTGCAAGCATCTTTTGCTATACACGGGCTCCTGGACCGTTTACTAGCAAGGAACTAGATTATTTAGAGTCATAGGAACAGACCCTTCGGACCAACTCATCCATGCCGACCAGATATCCCTACCCAAACTAGATATCCCTGGCCAATATCTCTCTGCTTCCTATTCATATACCCATCCAGATACCTTTTAAATGTTGCAATTGTACTCACCTCCACCACTTCCTCTGGCAGCTCGTACCATACACAAACCATCCTCTGCGTGAAAAAGGTTTCCCTTAGGTCTCTTTTATATCTTTCCCCTCTCACCCTAAACCTTTGCTCTCTAGGTTCTGGACTCACGCCCGCCAGGGAAGAGACTTTGACTATTTATCCTATCCATGCCCTTATGATTTTATAACCTCAATGAGGTTACTCCTCAACCTCCTACGGTCCACGGAAAACGGCCCCAGCCTATTTAAACTATCACTATAACTCAAATCCTCTAACCCTGGCAACATCCTTGCAAATCTTTTCTGAATCCTTTCAAGTTTCACAACATGCTTCCGATAAGAAAGAGACCAGAACTGCACGCAATATTCCAAATGCAGCCTAACCGATGTCCTGTACAGCAGCAACATGACCTCCCAACTCCTGTGCACAATACTCTGACCAATAAAGGAAAGCATACCAAATGCCTACTTCACTCCTATCTACGTACGACTCTACTTTCAAGGAGCTATGAAGGTTTCTTTGTTCAGCAACATTCTCTGGGACATTACCATTAAGTGTATACTAGGAGAAAGTGAGGACTACAGATGCTGGAGATCAGAGCTGAAAAATGTGTTGCTGGAATCCTGAAGAAGGGCTTATCCCCGAAACATCGATTTTCCTGCTCCTTGGATGCTGCTTGACCTGCTGCGCTTTTCCAGCAACACATTTTTCAGCTCATTAAGTGTATACGTCCTGCTAAGATTTCCTTTCCCAAAATGCAGCACATCGCTTTTATTTAAATTAAACTCCATCTGCCACTTCTCGGCCCATTGGCCTATCTGATTAAGGTGCTGTTCTAATCATCAACCACCACCATCACCCTCTACCTTCTACCTTTGAGCCAGTTCTGGATCCAAATGGCTAGTTCCCCCTGTATTCCAGAAGATTTAACCTTGCTAACCAGTCTCCCATGTGGAACCTTGTCAAACGCCTTACTGAAATCCATATATTAGATTAAGTCCATTTCTCTGCTATCTTTGTTACTTCTTCAAAAATCTCAATCAAGTTTGTGAGACATGATCTCCCACGAAACATGTTGACTATCTCTAACCAGCCCTTGCCTTTCCAAATACATGTACAACCTGTCCCACAGGATTCCCTCCAACAACTTGCCCACCACTGAAATCAGGCTCACTAGTCTATACTTCCCTGGCTTATCCATACCACCTTTCTTAAACAATGGCACCACATTACCCAACCTCCAGTCTTCTGGCACCTTACCTTGACTATCGACAGTACATATGTTTCCGGAAGAGGCCCAGCAATCACTTCCCTAGCTTCCCACAGAGTTCCAGGGTACACCTGATGAGGTCCTGGGGATTTATCCATTTTAATGTGTTTCAAGACATCCAGCACTTCCCCCTCTGTAATATGGACATTTTTCAAAAGATGTCACCATCTATTTCCCTACATTCTATATCCTCCACGTCCTTTTCCACAGTAAACACTGATGCAAAATACCCGTTTAGTATGTTCCCCATTTCCTGCAGCTCCACACAAAGGCCACTTTGCTGATCTTTGAGGGGCCCTACTCTCTCCCCAGTTACCCTTTTGTCCTTAATGTTTTTGTAAAAACACTTTGGATTCACCTTCACTCTATTTGTCAAAGCTATCTCACATCCACTTTTTGCCCCATGATTTCCCTTTCAGTCCTACCTTGTTCTCTGCTTTGTTCCTGTCTGCCTTGACTGTTTGACTCGCTTGTTTTCTCAAATGTATCAGTCTCAGATTGATTTGGAGATGCCGGTGTTACACTGGGGTGTACAATGTTACAAAAATCACACAACACCAGGTTATAGTCCAACAGTTTAATTGGAAACACTAGCTTTCGGAGCCCTACTCCTTCATCAGGTGGTTGTAGAGTACATAATTATAAGACACAGAATTTATAGCAATTTATAGCAGTGTCATGTAACTGAAATTATTCATTGAAAAATACCTTGATTGTTTGTTAAGTCTCTCATCTGTTAGAATGACCATGTTAGTTTCACTTTTTTTTAAAAAGTTACATTCTCAGGTTAACTGTAACAATTGGTGTCAGCCCAGATAATGTGTTGAAGGTGTTCGTCCCCATGTGCTGTTGTCTGTGCCACAATGTTTAGACTGATTCTAATTTTAAAAATGAGTTAACAGAGTCTTACAAGGATTCATGCAGTTTTTGAACAAAGTACAATGTAACTCTACAAGTACAAATTCACCCCACAAATATGTATATGGGTTTTTGTGCGTGTGTGAGTGTGTCTGAGATGGGGAGTTGCGAGTGTCTGAGTGAGAGAGAGAGTGAGAGTAAAGGGGTCTAAGTCTGTGAGAGGGTGCACATGTGAGTGTGTGTATCTGTAGGAGTATCTGTGTGTCTGGGGTGGGAGGTTGTGAGTGTCTGAGAGACTGTGTATGTGTAAAGGGGTCTAAGTCTGTGAAAGGTGTGTGTGTGTGTGTGTTGCAATGGTGATCACCTGTAGTGTGACATGAACCCAAGGTCCTGGTTGAGGCCCCCCGCTATGGGTACCGAACTTAGCCATCGGCCTCTGCTCGGCCACTTTTCGCTGCTGCCTGTCCAGAAGTCCACCTTGGAGTATGGTCACCCAAAGGGCCGAGGTCGAATGTCCTGGACTGCTGAATTGTTCTCCAACTGGAGGGAACACTCCTGTCTGTTGACTGTTGTGCGGTGCCCATTCATCTGTTGCCATAGCCTCTGCGCAGTTTCACCAATGTACCTTGCCTCAGGGCATCCTTGCCTGCAGCATATGAGATAGACAACGTTGGCTGAGTTGCTTGAGTACCTACCACGTACATGGTCCCCACGCGTAATGGTGGTATCCATGTCCACACTCTGATACATCTTGCAGTGCCTAACATGACAGGGTTGTATGGAGCTGTCCTGAAAACCATGCAGTTTGCTACAAACAATGATCTGTTTGAGGTTTGGTGATTGTTTAAAAGCGAGCAGTGGACGTGTGGGAAAGGTCTTGGCGAGATGCTCATCCTCATTGATAATGTGTTGCAGGCTGCGAAGAACATGGTGTAATTTTCTGCTCCTGGGAAGTACTGGACAAAAGGGTACCCTGTCAGTTGCAGCATGTGTCTGTCTCCTGACAGGTCATTACAGTTCCTTGCAGTGGCACATCGGAACTAGCGGTCGATGAGTTGAACATCAACTCCTCGATTGATCTGTTTCGTCACTATCTCCCTGCGTCCAACACTCCCACCCCAGCCCACCATAATAGTTTGAATCCTCCTGATCAGCTCTAGCAAATCATCCTGCCAGTATATTAGACGCTTCCAATTCAAGTGCACTCCATCCTTCTTGTACAGGTCACTTCTACCCCAGAAGAGATTCCAATGATCCAAAAAATGTGAATCCTTCTCCCATACACCAGCTTCTCAGCCATGTATTCATCTGCTCTATCTTCTTATTTCTACTCTCACTAGCTTGTTGCACTGGGAGTAATCCAGATATTACTACTCTCGATGATCTCCTTTTTAAATTCCTGCCTAACTCCATACATTCTCTCTTCAAAATCTCATCCTTTTCCTTTCCTATGGTATTAGTTCCAATGTGTACAATGACCGCCTGCTGGTTCCTCTCCCCTTTCAAAACATTCCACACCATTTCTGAGACATCCTTGATCCTGGCACCAGGGAGGCAACACACCATTCTGATGTTTCGCTGTCTGTACCTCGGACTAGAGAGTGCCCGAACACAATTGATCTCATGGAACCTGATGTACCCCTCTCATTGCATTAGAGCCAGTCTCAATACCAGAAACTTGGCTGTTTGTGCTACATTCCCCTGAGAATCTATCACCCTACATTTTCCAAAACAACGTCTGAAATGGGGATAGCCACAGAAAACTCCTACACTATCTGTCTACCTGTCTTGGCTTCCCTGGAGTTAACCCATCTCTGTGACTGTATCTGCAATTTTTCTCCCTACCTATAACTGCCATCCATCACATTCCCTTGCTCTTGTAAACTCCTCATTGCTTCTAACTGTCTCTCTAATCTGACAGGATTTGCAATCAATGCATTTATTGCAAATATAATCCTCAGTAACACAAACGCTCCCTAAAATCCCACAAGCGACGAGAAAAGCATATCACTCTACTAAAGGCCATTTTTGCTTAATGGTTGAAATGGCATCAGGAACATCAATACCAGACACAAGACTTCTCTAGGTGAGGGAGAGGGGCTTACTTCAGGGGATAAGGTTTTGTGCCAAAACCAGAGAAATGGCCTTGCATAGGTAAGAGTCTAAAGTGTGGTGATGGAAAAGCACAGCAGGTCAGCTGCGTGGGTAAGAGGCATAGTTTACATGGTCAGGTCTTATGACGTACAAAGTTTGTGACGTGCTGAACAAGCACATCAACAACATGAAAGCTGCAAACAGGATGGTAGCAAAATACATCCAGTCCCTCAGGAGAGCTGGAAAGGCTGTCAGAAGCAGTGGGTTCTCCCACTCCATCTAGTGCTAAGAAGCACTGGATGTTCAAGATAAACACAGTGGATGTTACAGCCTTGACACCTTTACCAACTAAAAGATGAATTTCTTCAGAGACACTCCATGCAGAGGAGGCAGGCCACAGCCTAGTACATTACAGCCATATCAAATGCTGAGTCAGAGGAACCAGACCTGGTGCCAAACACCCCAGGCGATGCCCCAACAAAAACAACAGCCCTACATCTCCAGAGTGGACTTGAGGTGGATGGATGTAATGATTGTTTTGTGGTCAGACACGTCAGACATCACAGAATATGAATTGCCTGATTGAGCCTGTTGACCTGGCCCAATCTGGGAGCCCTACATGAAACATGAGTGTTATGCACAAGTGTTAGAGATTCTGGTCACTGAAAGCTGGCTGTGTGGAAACCAACCCATTGTCAAGTGCTATGCATATGTAAATAAAGGTTGATTGGTGACAGGACATTATATGGAGTTATTTCATCAAGATTTATAGAGAGAAGGCAAGAAAATAGGATTGAGAAATAGATCAGCCATGATAAAATAATGAAGGAGATTAGGCTGAATGGCCTAAGTCCACTCGTATTTTATGATTATCCATTCTCCCAGTTCTAAGGGTCACTAGTCTTGAAGTGTTAAGTTTCACTCCCTAACTACTGCCAGACAGTCTGAGTTTGTCCAGTAACTTCTGTTTTTCCCCAGCCTCTTCAAACATCACATACACCAGCTACAACAGACAGCATGGATGAGAGCGAATTCAGGGTACGCAACCCCACAGTGGAAGAAAGTCTTCCCCTGACTTCAAGGACAGGTTCAAACAAAGATTCAGTATCTTTTAGTTCTCACAAAGATTACAATGCAACAAAATGCCCATCTAAAACCATAGGGTCCAGTTGTAAGTTTACTCACTAAGCTGGAAGGTTTGATTCTAGACATTTCATCATCATACTAGGAAACATCATCAGTGAGCCCCCAGTGAAACACTGGTGCTATGTCCGGGTTTCTATTTGTGTTTTAGTTTTTTTATGTCGGATGATATCATTTCCAGTTCTTTTTCTCAGGATGGTAGATGGGGTCCATCTACCATGTGTTTATTGATAGAGTTCCAGTTAGAATCCCAGGAATTCCAGTGCATGACTCAGTTTACCTTGAAGGGCTCATGCCCAAAACGTCAATTCTCCTGCTCTTTGGATGCTGCCTGACCTGCTGCGCTTTTCCAGCAACACATTTTCAGCTCTGATCTCCAGCATCTGCAGTCCTCACTTTCTCCTCCGTTTAGCTTGTCCCAAGATAGATATGTTATCCCAGTTAAAAGTGGTGCCCTTCTTCAGCTGTATGTCAGGATACTGGTGAGACTGGATCATGTCATTTGATGGCTAGTTGGTCTTCATCTATCCTGGTGATTAGTTTTCTGCCTGTTTGTCCAATATAGCGTTGCACGTATTTTGTAAATGACATTCATTTGGCTGGTTGTTTGTATAGGGTCCTTTAGGTTAATTAGCCACTGCTTAAGTGTGTTCGTGGGCTACCATTGATGCCAAGGGATCAGGATAGAAGCCATTTCAGAGATGTATTTGATGTATAATAATGTGGCTAGAATTACTGGGCTTGATGTGTCTGTTGAGAAATCAGTAGACTGTCTTTTTAGGTACCCATTCTTCTTGAATACATTGTGTAGGTATTTTTCTTCACCTGTTCATAGCTCCTGGGTTCAAATATCACAATCAGAGTCATACAGCAAATAAACAGACCCTTTGGTCCAACCAGACTATGCTGTCCCTAACTAACCTGGTCCCATCGACCTGCACTTGGACTAAATCCCACTAAACATTTCTTATTCGCATACTTTTCTAAATATTTTCAAACATTGTATCTGTACCTGCATCCAACATTTCCTCCAAACATTCATACAACATATAAACCACTCTGTTTAAGAAAATATAATTATCCCTAATATCTTTCTTAAATCTTTCTACCCTCACCTTTCCAAAATAAACAAACTTAACTTTAAAATTCTCCTACCCTAAGCGTAGGAGACCCTACCTCTATCCACCTCGCTGCCTCTTTTCCTCAGAGACGTCGCAGCCCCTCTCTTTATCGGTGATCGACAGCTAACGGTTCCTCTTTCCCCGCCCACGTGGCGACCGCTAGCCAATGGCAAGTTGTGTCCCCGCCCCCTTCCTGCCTGGCACCAATGAGAAACGGCGGTCCCGCCCCCTTGCGCGCGCCGCGGCCAATGGAAGAGGCGTGCACCGCGCCCCCCTCCCCCACGGGGGGGCGGGGCGCGGCGGCGGACCGTTAAGCGCGAGCAGGTTCCCGCCCCGCCTCCACTTGTTGACCGTTAACAGTCGCTCGCGCTCCATCTCGGCCGCTCGGAGCCCAGTGCCATCTTGTTGCAGGCGTCATGGCGAACAGGAACCCGCGCGTGTTCATGGACATCGCCCTCAACGGCAGGAAGACGGGGCGCATCGAGATGGAGGTGAACAGCCGCCGCCGACATCTTCCTTCACCTTATTTCCCCGCCGCCGCCGGGGTTTTTAACGACCGTTAAATGAAGCGAGCGGGGTGTGGTAGAGGGAGGAAGAAGCGAGGCCGTGTCGTGATTTTATTTTTTGTGTGTGGCGGGGGGTGGACTGGGCAGAAGGGAAGGGTGTGACTTTTCTTCAGGAGTTGGGGGGGAGAAGAGAAGAACAGAGTGGGTGAGGGAGTGAGAGGAGAGGGGAGGGGAGTGTGGCCCGGGGGTGGGGGTGATGTTGGAACACGTGCGGGCCATGGTTAGAGCAGGCCGCACCCAGACCAGGCCCGGGCCCGGGCCAGACCCGGGTAAAAAGCAAGCTTACAGCGGAGACTGGAATCCCACAGCCAGGGAGAGGGTCTCAGCGGGTGTGGCAGCATCTGTGAGGAGAGCTGACATTTCCAGACTAATGTGCTTCGACAGAGGGTCACTCAGACTGGGAATGTCAGCTCTCTCTCTCCTCAGAGACTGCCAGGCCCGCCGAGATTTCACAGCGTTTTCTCTCCAGTAACCCCGTGCCTCCCCCCTCCTCTTTCTCGTTCTTTCCCTCCCACCCCCTTTTTTTCTCTCTCTCCTCCCCTCTTTCTCTCTCCTCTTTTTTCTCTCTCTCTCTCCTCCCCTCTTTCTCTTCTCTCTCTCCTCCCTTTTCTCTCTTTCTCTTTCCTCCCCTCCTTCCCTTTTCTCTCTCCTCTCCTCTCCTCCCTTTTCTCTTTTTCTCTCTCCTCCCCTCCTTCTCTTCTCTCTCTCTCTCCCTTTTTTCTCTCTCTGCTCCCCTCCTTCTCTTCTCTCTCTCCTCCCCTCTTTTTTCTCTCTCCTCCCCTCTCTCTCTCTCTCCCCTCCCCCGCGAAGTTCCGCTTCCTGTTGTGTTCCGCGCTGTGGGTTGGGGTGGGTGGTGGGGGGGTGTCACTGCGGGTTTCCGGTCTCTCTCTCCCTCCCCTGCGCCATGTTGTCCCGCTCCTTGCCGCGTTGCTGTCGAGCTGCCGCCGGTGGTGTCGGCGGCCTGCGGCCATGCAGCTCCAAGGCCGGCCTGAGGCCGCGGGTCTACATGGATATCTCCGTGGACGGCAGGCCCCGTGGTCGGATCACCATGGAGGTGAGCTCCGGGCAGTGGCTGGGGCCGAGGGCGGGAATGTAACTGGTTTCATTCTGGTTTCCTCCATCTGCAGTCCTCACTTTTGCCTTTGTAACTGATCTTGTTAATAAGTTTTAGTTGGAATTAAACATGAGCAAAGTTCCACACTGTCAAAAGTCAGCTGTCTCGGTGAGTCCTACTGCAGTTCTGTAATATTGCAGTAGGACTCACCGAGTATTTGACCTCTACTGTCTCCCCCTCCCCCTCCCCAGACTGCGTGGTGCAGTTACGGGTGGAATTCTAGCATACATGACTTCAGCCTGTCGAGAAGCTTCGCCATGGCACAACGGAAATGGGCAATCATCCATTTCGCAGTGTGCGAATGCAACGTGCTGCAGGGAGGATTCACTGGTGGAGAACGTTAGGCACGTCCGTTTTGTCCAGTTCAGCATTTTATAGTTTTCACTATTGTAATATACGGGCACCAATGATTCTTGAGTTCCAGGTTATTGATATTAGTCAATTTTTCCCATTATTTCTGACTTTGGCCATTTAGTGATTGTATAATATTCACTGATTTATGATTTTAAAAAGCCCCACTTATTGGCCATGCATTTTCAGTGCATCAGTCTTCATTTTCAGGTGGTACACTTCAGATAGGCTTTGTCTGCAGTTTCCAAAATCAGTGTTGTGGCTGCTGCACATGTTGGCAAAAGTCTTGAATAGGGTAGTGTAGTAAATGTTCATTTACTAGGTGTCAGTATAATTCATTGTCTTGAGCTATTGCAATTCATCTGGTGTATATAACCTACATTTAAGGAGGGAGTTCCAGGATTTTGACCCACATGGTTGAGACATTGGATGTTGCATTTTTTTGTGATGGACAAATTGAGTATCAGTTTGCAAATGAAATTATCGAGTAAAAAGTGAGGTCTGCAGATGCTGGAGATCAGAGCTGAAAATGTGTTGCTGGTTAAAGCACAGCAGGTTAGGCAGCATCCAAGGAACAGGAAATTCGACGTTTCGGGCCAGAGCCCTTCATCAGGATGCTGCCTAACCTGCTGTGCTTTAACCAGCAACACATTTTCAGCTGCAAATGAAATTAACCCACTGTCTAAAGATTATCTTGATGAAGAGAGTTACTGGATTATGGGTGAATTAACCCAACGGTAGTGGGTGTTGTTAGAGTTGAGCAAAGCAGGTCAAGCAGCATATGAGGAACAGAAGAGTTGTTGGTTCAGGTAGAACCATTTCATAAGGTCTGGAACCTGTTGTCCTGTTCCTTAGATATTGCGTAACCTGTGCTTTTCCAAGAGTCACTTTTCAACTCTGAACCCAACAATAGCCATTCCCACTGATTAGGCAATGTCCTTCATTGACTAGTCTGATACAGTTTCAGTATTTTGAGAATGCAAAATTTGAATTAATGACTACAGCTGTTGTAAAACTTATTTTGCATGAAAACTGAAGCTGTGTTGTTATCTCTTACAGCTCAGAGCTGATGTGGTCCCAAAAACTGCAGGTAAGTTTGAAAAACTGACTTGAGATGAAAAAAGTTTTTTGGTCTTGCTAAGTGCTAATACTCTAACTTTGTTACAGAAAATTTCCGTGCACTGTGCACTCATGAGAAGGGGTTTGGTTATAAGAATTCGACATTCCACAGAATCATTCCTGGATTCATGTGCCAGGTGAAGGAGCAAAATTTTGTTCTTTTGGTAATATTGCGGTTTGATTAAATGATTAATGACCTGTTCAACTCTTAATGGTTCAGGGTGGTGACTTCACAAACCACAATGGCACTGGTGGGAAGTCCATCTATGGACAGAAGTTTGCTGATGAGAATTTCCAATTAAAGCACACTGGACCTGGTGAGTAAGATGTTTTTCCTTCATAGGTGATGAAGGAATGTTGTGTGTGCTAACTTCTTTCATGGTAAGGAGATCAGAATTGACTAAAGAGCAGGAAGTTTTGAAGGAGCTTAAATGGTCTGCATGGGAGGGTTGCAACTGAGAAATTGTTGAAATGGGTATCTGGGGTGATGTGGTTTGAGGCTGTCCCATAATGTTTGATGCAAGCTCTCAAAATAGTAATCTAATACTACATTCAACTGTTTGAAGTCAAAAGAATTATATTGTGGAATGTTAACCTTCAGAGAATGTGCTTGAATTTTAAGTAAACCATAACTTAATACATTTCTGAAGTTTCATTTTTCTCCATTTCCATTCAGTAACATCTATATTTTTGTCAGCTGTTAGTTACAACTGCACTAATAGGTTTTTTGCAATGGAATTTGCTATAATTGGCCATTTCAGTGCAACATCCTGTGTAAGGAATATGGGTGTATCAGGTCATTGTTAGCAGAACATTTTTTAAAATAAGAATCAGTCTGAAGGAATGAAACACTTTTTTTTCTTTTTTGGCACCAACATAATTTGTAAGATGCAACCTAGTTAAAGTTTTTTTGACTCAAATGAAAGGTCCTAACTTATTTTGACTTTCTTTCAGTTGCTACTGCAACTTCAATGGAAGTTCAGCAACTGATACCCATTAGATTTGTTTACTGAAACTTCTTTCAGTGACTGGTTTATGTAGAGAGCCTGTGAAAGTTCGATGCTGGCATTTGGTTATTTCAAAATACTTTTGCTTGGAAATATGACATGCTGATTAGTCATTTTCCCTGATCTTTCCTCTCTGGCCTATTTTAAATAGTCCAGCTGCAGGAGCTGTTCGGAGGTTCACAGTAATCCATTTGGTGGTAACTCTGCCTTACCTGTCTCTCCATTTACAAGACTTGAATCAGCATAATTGAATTTCCAATTCTCCCACTTAACATTCAACATTCAATTTCTCTGCTGCTGATATTAATTACAAGATATGCTGCAAAGTTTGCCAATACTTCTGGATTGCACCTTTTAAACCTGTGACAGTAGCACCAGAAGGACAAAAACAGCAAATGTATAGAAGCACAACGGACTCCAAGCACCCCACCAATTTGACTTGGACCGGTTGTGGCATCCTTTAACTTGAAATCAAAATACTTCCAAATCAGTGTACCTATACTGCATGCATTGCAGTTAGGAGAAGGTGAGGTCTGCAGATGCTAGAGATCTGCCAAAACGTGGGGTGCTGGAAAAGCACAGCCAGTCAGGCAGCATCTGAGGAACAAGAGTCAGTTTTTCAAGAATAAACTCCTCGAATGACTGGCCCAAGGCGGCTGAGAGCAAAATTGCTGGGAATGTGATGGGGTAGTGGTTGTAATAGGTTGGATAGGTGGGAAAGCAAATGGACAGATAGGGCAGTTCAAGAAGATGGTGCAGAGTTGGAAGCGAAATGATGTCTTGCTTCTACCTTCCTATGATAACCTTAGATTTTTTTTGTCACAGGTCTCCTGTCTATGGCCAATGCTGGGCCAAATACAAATGGGTCACAGTTCTTTATATGTACTGAGAAAACTAGTTGGTAAGTATGCGTTGGCTTAAATTTCTTTTGCCAATAATTCGTTGGATTTCCTGGTTACTAATGTTGTTTCATCTTGTAGGTTGGATGGGAAGCATGTCGTATTTGGTAAAGTTGTAAAAGGCTATGAAGTCGTGGAGATGATGGAGAAATGTGGCAGTGAAGGTGGCAAGCCATCCTCTACTATTACCATTGTTGATTGTGGACAATGTGAATAGAATTGTACAATACAAATAAAACTTGATTACTTGAAATTCCAGCTTGGCTTTGAACTGAGTTATTGCATATTTGTGGCAATGATTGTTGCATTCAAAATGGGGAAAATCTAATGCCCAAGAAGTTCACAAAATCCTTTGTTCTGTTTTTCAGAACAGCTCTTGAGACCATCTATACTATGCTAGATATACAGGTTCCTTAATTTTATTGGAGGCACACCTGGTTGCACCAACCATAATATCACTTGGATTTTAGGTTCAGCTTGAGAGAGGAGTGGGTTCATGACTGTTCTAATTTAAGGTGAATTAATGGCACAGAAGCAGCTAACCAAATTAAATGGCTAGATTTATATTAAAGCATCCTTTAACAAGTGGCACAGCTCAAGTTAGCACTGGTTCCATTCCAGTCTCCAGTGATTGTGCAAGCTCTCCATATCTGCATGGGTTTCCTCCCACAGTCCAAAAGATATGCAGGTTAGATGGATTGGCAATGTTAAATTGCTGTGAAGAACTGCACCCCCAGGTTGTTTCCTCTGCCCTGCACAAGTACCTGTTGCACTCAGTTGCCTTCCTTTGACCAAGCCCAACTCTTGTACAATTTATCTCTACTCCCTTGGCTCAAAGCCTAATTCCTGATGAGCCTTTGCCCAAAATGTCAATTCTGCTGCCTGACCTGTACTTTTCCAGCACCCCACACTTTAGTAAATGCTAAATAGTCTATAGTGTCCAGGGGATGTGTAGTTAGATGGATTATCCATGGGAAATGCAGGGATGTAGTAAGGGGGTGTGGTGGGATGCTCTTTGGAGTGTGGACTTGTTGGCCTGATCCTGAGTAAGGGAATATTGTATAGTACACAAGATGGTGAAATGTTTCAACCTAATGTGGCTAACCAGATCTTGCTATATCACATTTGAAGATTGGAGATTATACTTTTCAAAAGTAAACACTAAAGGCTAGCCAGAAATTTTAAAAACATCTATTTGGAGGAATTTAATAGTTGTGTTGGTCCAATAATTGAGACTGGACAACTGCAAACAAAATTAAAATGACTTATTAATTCAAGGGATGAAGGTGTTGCTGGCTTGGCCATCATTTATTGTGCATTTCCTAATTGCTCAAAAGAAGCAGTTAAGTGTTAGTCATACTGCTCTGGGTCTTGAGTCCCATGTAGGCCAGACCAGATAAGGAGAGAGCAGTTTCCTTTAATTTGGTTACTTATGAAAATCTCAATCAAATACTAATGCAATGATGTTAAACTATTGCATATAGTAAATCAAAATAAGATTGTTTGAGTAGGTTAAGCCTCAATTCTGTTGTTTCCTGTAATGCTGGAATTTAGCTTTGATTCAAACAGCCTCTGGAAGAGTCCTGGGTTAATTACTTGTGCAGTGTTCTTTAAAGCTGTTGCTGAAAGTTCTTCAAGTTGCATTCTTAACTGGTTCTCTTTATGATAGGAGATTATTGAACTTTGAATTTTTTTCATCCTACCATTAATTACATTTCTGGAGACTTTGAAGCTCCCCTGTTGCTCTCTCTTTGAAATAGCCTATCTTGCAATTAACTTGTTTTTCATGATATTCCTTCCACAGGTGGTCTTAATTACCAATTTTATTTAGCTTATCAAGCAGTAATGTCCATAAATTGCTGGAAAATCTCAGATCTGGCAGAATCTGGAGAGAAATCCGTTAACGTTTCAGTTCCTGTGACCTTTCAGAACTTCAGTGAGTGAGTAGCTTGTTTAGAATTAGCAGCCCTGCAGTGTGGAAACAGGGCCTTCAGCCCAACCACTCCACACAAACCCTCTGAACAGTAACCCATCCATACCCCTACCAAAACACATCAGGCATAGATTTCAGGGTCTCTTGAGCTCTTTCCTTACAATGATGGTGTGAGCAGTTCTTGAATATTTTTAAGGCTGAGGTAAATAGATTCTTGTTAAGCAAGTGGTGAGGAAAAGATGAATGTACAGCTGTGAAGCATTCTGTATTTCCTTTGGGGAGGTATGATGGTTCAGTGGTTAGCACTACTGCCTCACAGCACCAGGGACCCAGGTTTGATTCCTCCTTTGTGCGACTGTCAGTGTGGAGTTTGCACATTCTTCCTATGTCTGCGTGCGCTTCCTCCCACAGTTCAAAGATGTGCAGGTCAGGTGAATTGGCCATTCCAAATTGCCCAGTGTTAGATGCAATAGTCAGAGGGAAATTGGTCTGGGTGGGTTACTCTTCAGAGGGCCTGTTTCTGCACTGTGGGGTATCTAAGAGTAAGGAGATTATGAATTTGTTACAACTGGACAACTTATAATTTATTTTGTTTTTAAACTCCTGGCATGTGTGTTGATCTGACAAGGCCGACAAACATAAAACAATGCTTCTTCAGGAGGCTTGGAAAATTTAGCATGTCCATAAGGACACAATATTTACAGATGCATTGTAGAAAGCATCGTATCTGTATGCATCACTGCTTGGTGTAGTAACTGCTGTGCCCATGACTGCAGTGCAGCCCATCGTGCAAGCTAACCACCCATCTTCTGACTCCATTTACACTTCTCATTGCATCTGAAAGGCAGCCAACATCAAAGACTCCTGCCAGTCAGTTATAATTTCCTCCAACCTCTTCCGTCAGGCAGATTAAAAAGCTTAAATACGTTTGCTAACAGGTTCAGGATCAGCTTTTTTCCTTGCTGTGATGAGACTGCTATATGGACCTCAAATTTTAAAACGTGCTGAAAGCAAAGCAAAACTTCATTGTACTTCAGTACATGTGCCAATAATACATCTCAGATTTTGATGACTTGATTTAACAGAAATTGTTCTAGGGCAGAGTGACTGGTTAGATAGTCAAGTCAACAACACTGCAGGAATCCTCAAGTCAGACTCACTACCTGCAGGATGATGCAAATGAAAGTTTCATTACCTATCTTGATTTTGTCTTAATTCTTCAACAGTGTGCATCAGTTGTGAAGGACTTGTCTAGAAGTTTTGCCAATAATTAAGAATAAAGCCCATAAAATATTTTGCACTCCATGTATTAGTCATGTCTATCTAAAAAGATTTTACTATTGTTACTACTAATACAGAAGAGGTGATGTTCACTGGAATAAGATCCCTCCAGTGTGACTATTCAACTCATCAAGCCTCTGAAGAGTATCATACCCTATCTTGATAGATTCCACATTTACCTTGGCTAACCCACCTAGCCTGCAAATCCCTGGACATCACAAGGCAATTTACAATAGCCAATCCACCTAACCTACAGATCTAATGAATACTCTTTATGACTTCTGGAAGGCCTTCACTGCCTCTCTGTGAACTGACTGTCACCAGTGTGAAGGATGCTTGCTTTTGACTAACAACCTGTGAGCTGATCTACATTATGGTGCATCCCTGTACGATGACTAAAATCATCTTTTGCATTGTGTCTTAGAAATGTATTCACATTTTTAAGAAAATCAGCTGTGAATGATTATTAGTATCAACCAAGTTAATTTTTTGCCAACAACATTGCTGAATTCATCTGATAAATTTATGATGCTTTGACTCCACGATTCTGGGGGAAAAGAAGTGTTACCCCATTCTAGGATTAGTGCTGATGAAAATATTACCACCAGGTGGCAGCACAAGTCTGTACACCTCGTGCATTAATTTAACCCAGTCTTGAAAATGGCTCTGCATCTCTTATTCAGAAGTCAATCAAATAAATGTTTCAGGAAGTTATTTCTCCCAAGTTCTCTTGTGTTTCTCATGAAGCACAATATCCTATTCTGTGGCTTGGTAGAGCAGGCGAATGAGGAATCAGTCAAATAGTCATCTATGTGTACCCTTGTATGCTCATATGATCAATGTATTCAAGAAAGTTCAGATAATTCTGGATGCTAAAGGATGAAGAAGGGTGATATTTGGGCAGTAGATCGGCCATGATTGTTTTGAATGAAGGTCCAGGTTAGCTTGCTGGTTTACTCCCACTCCCTTTAATCCCCAATACATCATTCAACTTGCTTCTCGCATGCAAACACTCCGACCTCACTTTTGCCTATAAATTATTAAAATGATCTGAAATTCCCCACTTAGGTTAGGCTGCATGAACATTGTGTGTTTGTGTATTGATGACTAGACTGGACTGAGCAAACGACTTGAAGCATTGTGAAAAATTGATGTTGAATCTGAACCAATATCTGCAGTTCACCTTTGTGAACCCAACAGAACTGAGCCTAAGAAATGACCAGAGTCAAGAGTGTGGTGCTGGAAAAGCACAACGGGTCAGGCAGCATCCGAGGAGCAGGAAAATAGACGTTTTGGGCATAAGCCCTTCATCAGGAATTCTTTCTGTGCTTTTCCAGCACCATACTCTTAACTCTGATCTCCAGCATCTGCAGTCCTCACTTTCTCCAGAAGAAGAGACCAGGCAACTAATATATAAGTATTGATATTCACATACACATCTTGTATGTGTTTGGTGGGAGGAGGATAATGTTTCCCTTATCTGAACTGTTAACATTTACAATATAAGAAATGAGAGACAGAGTAGACACCTCAGCCCCTATTTCTCTCTGCAGTGTGATTGTGACTAATCATCTAGCTCATTTCCAAATTCCTTCCCACTGCCCGTATCCCTCGCTTCCAAGAGACCAAACTCAGCATCTACAATCAACTGTACAACCCTGTGTCAGGCTGGGATTTCCAAAGATTTATGACCTAAATGACTGACCACTTATCCCGAGACTGGGCCTCTGCCTTGTCTGTTTCCCAGGCAGGAGAAACCATCTCTCAGCTTCTACCTAACAAATTCCTTCTGTGTCTTGGATGCATCAATGAGGTAGCCTCTTGTGATTTTAAAATTTTTATTAGAAATTTAACATTTTTACAAGTTTACAA
The DNA here is from genome assembly GCF_020745735.1 of Hemiscyllium ocellatum. NCBI lineage: Eukaryota > Metazoa > Chordata > Chondrichthyes > Orectolobiformes > Hemiscylliidae > Hemiscyllium > Hemiscyllium ocellatum. The sequence goes on from NC_083443.1 coordinate 25,545,776, forward strand.
AAATAAACAAAACTCTCAAGTACAAACATTGATATACAATTAAATCTTAAATAAATAATAACCAAAATTTGACAAAAGAAAAATACCGAAAAAAACAAAACTCAACTAACTACTAATCTAACCTACAACTAACCAGAGTGTATAATTAAGTCTCTTACATTATTCAAATAAGAGAATAGAAAAAAAAACAACGGATAACACAGAAATTGGGTAATGAGGAGGGATATGCGCCAGGTGCTGGCAGGTGGGTTTAGATTGGGTTGGGTTATGTGGTTAGCATGGACAAGTTGGACTGAAGGGTCTGTTTCCATGCTGTACATCTCTATGACTCTATGGCTGACACTATGAAGCTCTCTCCTACCTGGGGCCAAGCTAGAGCCTAATTTCTGACAGTCCTCCAAGTGTAAGCTGTGGAGATGTGGTAGTGATGTGCTCACCAGAGTGATATGTAATCTAGATAAAGTCTACACTGAGATGAAAGTATCTGGAGGGTGCAGGAGGCAGCCTTGCAGGGTATATCTTTCAGGGATCCGGGGCTGCTTCCTCAGGGGTGGAGCAGACACTGATGTACGGAGCGAATGGTCTCTTGCAGTCCAATGCTGTGTGCAGGTGATGATGGTGTCTGCAGAGTATGTGAGTAGGGAGGGTGGGGTGGGGGGGTGGGACTGATCGAGTAATGGCAATAGAAGATGTGGCATGTTAAGAATACATTCACAGTGTGGGAATAGCCCAGCACAGCACAATGCAGCTCATAGTCACCAGGACATGGTCATCTCAGCATCATTACACAAGTGACCATGGTCCTGTACCATGAGCTCAAGCCTGCTCTCCACACATAGAGTGAGGAGGGACATGCATCCCAGCCCAACACTGTCTTGACTCTCTCTGTGAGTCATTGGCTCCTATTTGAGAAAAAGGGAGGGATTGAGTGAGATGGAACAGGCTGTCGGTAAGGGTGTAACTACAGGAAAAGTGGCAAGGTGTCCAGGGAGGGTGAGGTGGGTACTGAACCACTTCAGGTGGTTATTCTGAACCAGGCTGGCAGCATCTGCTCTATGGTCTCCTCCAGAGAAACCTGAGGAAATAGGATGCAGCTGGATCTCCAGTCAACAAAGTGGGATGGTAATGTCCTCTGGTATTGTACTCACAAGCGGTACTGCGTGTGAAATGAGGCATGGCTGGGGTTTAAACGTGGCACCCACAATGTGGTACCAGATGGTCCCGAAACCAGCAACCAGTTCCATCTGTGCTAAGTGCAGTACAGCTAGAGAGCTTCACTATGGAGGCAGAATGCTTCATGAATGACGTGAGCAGTAGAGAAAATTATGTGAGACAAGTTGCCAGTGTTCACCCTCCAGGAATGCCCCTGAAATTGACACTTCAGTATCCTTTCACAATCCAAAGATAGGCAGATTGGCCATGCCCAATTGTCAAGAGATGTGCAGGCTAGATGGGTTAGCCATGAGGCATGAATGGTTACAAGGATGGTGTGGGAAGGTCTTCAGATGGTCAGTGTGGACTCAATGGGCCGAATGCCCTGCTTCCACACTGTAGGGATTCCATGATGATTCAATACTTGTGCAGTTGGAACTGGTTCTTTCAAGATTAATTTTAAAAAATGCAGCATAACAGCACTCACTTAGTCATGAGGACTGTGTAGATGTGAATACAAAGATACACATTCTAATGTGTTTACAGTTTGATAGAGTTGGAAAGCTGGTCAGCAGTAAAACAGACATGCAGGAGTAAGTCACATTGAATAGATCCTCAACTGTAATTCATTGTAACACTGGTGTTATCTATTAAAAGGCTGAAGGGAGGATGTTAGGAGCCAAAATAAACAGAAACCAGAAGGAATGGCTGAAATATAATTCCAAGCTCTTCCCAGCCCGATGAAATGAAGTTCAGGAACCATTTTGAGGGGTTTCTTTTTGAGTCACCCACAGGACATTGAGAGGAGAATATATACCATCAGAAAGAAATGATCAGTTACAAATGGGGAATTTGCCAGGAGGCTGTGTGATAGCTAAGATTAGGAAAGACAGAGAAGCAGTAAGCAAAGAAAGGATTGTCAGGATATTACTGATGAAAAACCAAAGGGATATTACATGACAAGTGTTGCAAGAGATGCTTTGAATATAGCATGAGGAAGCCTCCAAGCATGTAATTAATTATAGTCCGCATGTGGCCAAATGGATCTCTATCCATTAAAGAGAGACACACACACACACACTGTTTTATTTGTTGGCATTTACTAGTTGGGACAAATGGCTACCTTCTGTGCTATAAGGCTTACGTAAAATTTACTTAGGATTATTTCTATTTTAAAATGCTTAAAGGAGTCCCAGAACACAGCAATAACAATCAACCTGCTCCTGTTCTATGTTCTTTTATTTTACAACCACTATCCCTCCTTTCAGTTCTGTGACAGTTTAGTTCAGTTGGTCGCAGTTACAGTGTTGAATCAGAAAATGCTTTCCCAATGTGTTCCCAAACATTATATTGACGATGTTTGCAGTGCTGAAGGGATGCTGCATTGGAAGTGCTGAGGAACGTCAAACGAAAACACCTCTTCTGGGTCACTTGGTTATTAAAAGGTAACTAATAGCACAAGTAAAAGATTGCAAGGAGGTAATAAGCATGGCCCCGCTTAAAACAGATTGCAGCTAATTATCTGTAAAGAAGAGGCTGATCAACTTTAATCACAATTGCAATTTTCAATTCCAGTGGTTGTTACTATGGACATATTGAAGGTGTTGGTGTTGAGTGTGATCTACTGTCCATAAGGACAGTACACAACAGGCCGCACAAAACTAGAAATAAAACCAGAAATTGTTAGAAATATTCAGCAGGTCTGGCAGCTTCCATGAAGAGAAATCAGAGTTAACGTTTTGGGTCTGGTGACTCTTCACAGAACTAATCTAATCTAATCTGCCAAGACTGCTGAGCTTTTCCAGCAACTTATGTTTTTGTGTCTAATTTACAGCAGTTCTTTCAGATTTCAACACAACCACCTGATGAAGGAGCGGCACTCCGAAAGCTAGTGCTTCCACATAAACCTGTTGGACTTCAACCTGGTATTGTGTGCTTTTTAACTTTGTACACCTCACTGCAATATCAGCGCTGCCAAATCACTCAAAAGTAGGAATGCTTCCAGGCAATGGCCTAAGTACTGGTAAGTAAGGTCAGGTTGAAGGTCAGGTGTTTCTCACACGTCAGTGTGGATTCAATGGGCCAAAGAGCCTTTTATGCACTGTAAAATTTTATGATTCAGTTTAGAAGTGATTTTGGTATGTTGAAGAATAACACAGATCAGAACAGGCCAGTGTTTCAGGATCAGGATGTTGGGATGATGGGTGTAATTTTATTCCCTCCTCTCCTATCCTGAATTCCTGATTTAATTCAGAGAACCTTATCGTCAGAGCATCAGGCTTGGATCAGTTGACACACTTTCTTCTCAGAGTCAGAAGCATATGAGTTCAGACTTTATACCAAAGACTTGAGCATATAATCAATCATGAGTGAGAGGATTCTTCACGATCAAAGTCACTGTTCTGTGGACAAGAAAATGTGCAATCAACTCTCTGTCTGTTCTCAAAATGGACATCAAAGATCTGACAACACTATTTGAAAAACAGCAGAGGAGTTATTTCCTGTATCTCAATATTTATGCCTCAACCATCAGCACTTAAAACAGATGCCATTATTAAATTGTTAATTGTGAACAGTTTACTGTGTGTAAATTGGTTGCCACATTACAGTATACTGATAAGGCTTTTCATCAGACACCTGTTAATGACGTTAGTGATGTGATGATGCATTTGGTGATGTAACTGGCATCAACTGTAATTGACATCCTGGTAATATCACTGGGATAGAAACACAGGACCACAGGCTAATCCTGTAGGGACATGGGTCCAAATCCCATCATGGCAGATCTGAATACAATAGACAACTAGCCTCAGTGACCATACTGTGAATTGATATAAAAACAATTCTGGTTCACTAATGTCCTCCAGGGAAAGAAATCTGCCAATTGACCTTCAAACCAACCAGTGGGTTTATTTCCAGTTATCACTGGTTTTCCTTTAACTGTGTTTTTACCCTCTTGACAAAAATCCAGTAAAGTTAGTACATTAATGGTTAACAAATATAAGTATCCATATTGTGAAGAAAATGTCACGGTTACCTCATTTTAAAGACATATGAATGATATTCCTAGTAAATGGTTCCCCAGTTGTGATGAAAGCTGTATAAAATGATGATCCCCTTAGCTCCAATATACTGTGCTGCATCTTTTTTTTAAAGAGTTTGGAAACACTCGTGAGAGATCAGTTTAATTTACATTCCTCAGTTCCTACTATGCACAAGGACATTTTACGCGAGTTTCTTGAACAAGGTCCTGGTTTGTATGTGTAAGTATTCCCTAAGGGTAGAGGTCTGAATTGACCTCTTGGGAAGTTAAGAACCAGTCAGTCAATCATGATATTAAAAAGGATTGGTTGTTAAAGATCATATGAATTTTTTCACAGTGTGTCACGCTGATTGTTTGTGAGGTATTTCAGTTCTAAACAGCATGAAACCATTTAGACACACAGCTCAAGAACTCCTCATTAACTGAAATGTTTAAGGAGCATTTCACAAATTCTGCAAAATGTATATACATATATGTTATGTTTTAAGGGCCATTAATATATTGTTTTTTGCTGTGAAACTTGCTTTTTTATTTCAAACTGTATTATTTTCCAGACATAGCTAATAGAAATACGGCAATTGATATGGAGCTAACTTGAAGCATATGAATACAGAATTACCACAACTCTTAACTAGTCATGTGCTGTATTTTAACTCACAAAATCGAGCCAAGTGCACAAGACATATTTGATAAATTAGAACAGTTTCTTGGCTGAGTTTCTGCACTGTGGCAGCACGGCACAAAAATAATTTTCCCCTGCAACTCTTAGAATGAATTAAAGTTATCCCTCTTCCAATCACTCTCTTGCATGCTATGGTACAGAACTGTGATGCCCCCAGTGGTGGACTTGCCAACATTCTCAGTCAGGTGCCACTACGAAAATGATGCAAGAGCATGCTGTAAGTTCCCATGAAAATGTAAGCTTAACATATTGAACACAGTCAGCAAAAGAATACAAGGAAAAAACTCGACAAGGAAAACAGCTCACTGTCAGCATGTCTCATTTATGCATCAACACATGAAGGTTGTAGATCCCTGCCTGTAATTTCATAATCACAGCTGCACTAATGGCAGAGGATGTTGGAAGCTACAAAGTAGCAGGGAAGAATGAGTAACTGTTAAAACTATTCTTGAACATTTCCTGGTGAGTGGTCTCAGAATCCTCCACGTTTATTACCACCAAACCACACCCTACCCCACCCCACTGCCTCGCTTTATATATCCCAGGTCTTGGTTGCTCCCAGCACAGCCAACCCATTTTCAACTATTCACCCTTTCAACATCAACCTCTTTCTTGGCTTACTATTAACAATCTCTTTATCTGCTTCCCTCTTTCTCTCTCTCTGGGCTCTGTCATTATCTCTTCATTTCACCACCGCCATCACCAAACCCCCACTCTCACCATCAATTATCATAAAGAAAGATGTCACTTCATTAGAGGCAGTTCAGGGAAGGTTGACCCAGATGATCCCCAGCATGGAGGGACTGTCTTGTGAGCAAAGATTAAACAGGCTGGGACTCCACTCATTGCAATTCAGAAGAATGAGAAGTGACCTTATTGAAACATGTTGAATTCTTAAGAGTTTTGGCAGAGTAAATGCTGAGAGGATGATACCCCTCACTTGAGAGTCCGGGACCAAAGAGCATGGTCTCAGAATAAAGAGGTCTCAATTAAAGATGAAGAGGAAATTCTTCTCTAAGAAGGTTGTGAGTCTTTGGAACTCTTCGCCACAGGGAGCTGTGGAGGCAGAGTCATTATATTTAAGGCTGAGATGGATCAATTCTTGATCGTCAGGTTCTGAAGAAGTTGCTGGAAAGTGCATGTGAGGAATGTCAAATTAGCCATGATCCTATTGGGTGGCAGAGCAGGGTCAAGGGGCTGAATGGTCTACGCCTGTTCCTACTTTGTATGGTCTAACTTGTAGCCTCATAGGATCACTGGGTTTGAAATATTAACTCTTTCTCCACAGAAGCTGCCAAACCTGCTGAATTTCTCCAGCACTTTCTGATTTTGTTTCAGAATAGCACGGGATGTTGTGCATTAATATCCAACCAAGACCCAATCTAAAGAAATGACTTGGCCTCAGGAGTCTGGTAAGGGACCTGTGTCTGAAAACATCCGGTCTTTTCCCTATATCGGATGATAATTGACCTGCTGTGTAATCCCATCATCATCCGTTTCAACCTCTAATCGGGTATTATTCTTGACCTCAGCTTGTTGGCGAAGCTTGAACACTGCTGATACCTTCCTAAGTCTAGGGAGCTCGGAATGAGGGAGCTGGGCGTAAACTGACATTTTTTGTCACCAATGTGCTCAAATCCAATGAGATTCTGTTTTTACCTAATCAGACTTTTTTTAAATTGCAGTGTTTTTAGACAGGTTGTCTGAGAGTGCTGATACCCAGTGTGCCAATGCCCTGTTAACATTGTTCAGCATTGTTGGAAACTGAAAGTTATTCCTCTCACCCAAAATTCTAGAGAGATACAATTCCATGATTTCTTTGCAGGGTTTTTTTGTGTGTGTGTGTCAGTTTTGTCAAGTCCATTAAATCCAATAAGCCCATTAAATTGTTTCACTTTGTTACAAATCTATTAATAGGATTAACCTGTAACTAATCACCTTTAGAAATTCAAAAATGGGTGAAAAGGCAAAGTCTGAATTTTTACAGGACATCGTGAATTGACAACATGTATCTTTCACTGACATTTTTGTCAAGCAAGCAGCAAAGTCTAAAAAGCAAGCGAGCAAGGCACTCGGTAAAACTTTGACTAATATCAAGATAAAGAGATTGTCAGAAGGAACATACAATCAGAAGGTGGCTATTCAGCCCCTTAAACCCGTTCTTCCATTCAATGAGGTTATAATTGATTCATGGCTGAACTCCATTTGCCTGCCTTTGTCTCATATCTTTTAATTCCTTTGGAGTAGCAGACCTAAGATCAACAATAGATCAATTATCATGTATGGAAGAAAGCTGCTATGTGTTTTCCAGTTTCGGTCATGAGTGGCCTGACTCTAAATTTTAGACTATGCCTTCTATTCCTATCCTTTCCAACCAGCAGAAATAATTTATTTCTATGTGACCCATCAGTTCCCTTTAATTAAACTTCACTCAGATCATCAATTAAGTCTTCCAAATTTGAGGGAATACAACCCTTGTTTATGTAATCTCTCCTCTTAGTTAACTCTTTCCAGTCTAATATCAATTTTGTAAATCTGCTGCAGTCTGTTCAAGAATTCAAGAATCCCTACAGTGTAGAAACAGGCCATTCGGCCCAAAAGTTCATACTGAACCTCCAAATAGCATCCCACCCAGACTCATTCCTTTATCCATTTCCCTCTAACCCTGCATTTCCCATGGCTAACACACCTATGCTACACATCCCTGGACACCATGGGTAATTTAGTATGGCCAATCCAACCTATTCTGCACATCTTTGGACAGTGGGAGGAAACTGGAGCACCTGGGAGAAACCCACAAAGACGCAGGGAGAGCGTGCAAATTCCGCACGGACAGTTGCCTGAAGGTGGAATCGAACCTGGGTCCCTGGCGCGGTAAGGCAGCATTTGTGTACGTATTAAATTAGTGCCTCGGAACCTGACTTTAGCATGGCCATAAGATCCATATCCATCTGCGCTGAACACCTTCAATGATTCCCAAAATCCACGGCTGGTTAAAACAGGGTGCTGAAATGGAATTCTAAATCACTCTTGTACTAATTTAAGCCACCCACCTTGTTCTCATTGAGCATCGAAGGTTCAAATCTTGACCAATGCTTCAGGACAATTTTGAATGCTTGCAAGTGAAGATAAAATCAAAGTTAAAAATGATTTGGGGCACTATTGGTTGAGGAATTCAAAGAACATCTGAAATTTTACAGTTTCATAACGTACGAGAACCGTGCAAGGGCCTGCTAAGCAGGTGAGTTGAGCAGGAAATCCATTGCCCTCTTTCTGTGTTAACACAAACTGCAATGGCCAACGACTGTTCAAAGCCATGTGAAGCACTCCAAACCTTGATGCTGTGATTGTACTGATCTGCGATGATATGAACTGGGCCATAGCCTGTTGCTTTTCTGGAAAGAGAGAGTGTGTGACAAAAAATGTGATTCTTAGAATAAAACCTAGAGCCTAGTGAGATTGTAAATAAATTAGGCTATTAAATGGCATGAAGCACATTCAACACAAAATCATTTTTTTATGTCTGAATCTTTGAACGGTACAAATGCCAAAAAATATAAATTGGCATTAGTTCAAAAAGTGCACAGCAAACTCTCAAATAATGTGTGTCCTATGGAATTCTGCATATTTCATAATGAATAGGTCATAGGTCTGTGATAAGAGAGCTGTTCATGGATGCATAGTGAGTGACAATATAAAACAACAGTAAAAGAAAACTTAAGTTTTCAACTGGGATCAATTGTTCCGCAATCAACTGAAGAAGGGTCTCAGCATTATCATGAAGCATTACTACTAAGCTTGGTTGATTCATAAATCGTTTGCAATGCAAAGTTACTTTTTCAGAATACAACAGGGCATTTGTTATTTTACGATATACAGTACAGCATGTGAACATGGCAAAAATCAGTATTTACATTTTAACTGGCATGGTTCATATTGAACAATATGCTTCTTTATAATTGGAGTCAATTTAGAATGTCAATTTAGAATGAACAATTTGGGGTAATCATTGCATTGAATAAGTTAAAAACTGGTAAATAATAGTCAATTTGGCTACACAATGTTAATTCTTTGGTCAAGGGATTGAGGTTAATCAGAGTTTAAGCTTCAGGAAGCAAGTCAGAGCGTAGGAGTAAAAAAACTCGTACTTTAAGTCAGATTCGTTTTTTACATTCATAAACTACTAATGATCTAACAACAATGTTACATAGGATTTTGTTATACAGACTTTCTAAGTGTTGAAAATGACTAGACATTTACATCAGAGATAAATGTTGAAATATGTTGAAAACTTGCATGGGAGACAACAAACTGAAAGGAAATTACCAAAGTAAATTTATATATAATTAAGTGTGACACACAGGGAGAGATGTGATGAACAGGAAATAGTACTGTTTCTATTGTAAGATCAAATTTGATATTGCTTATAATGAGGCAGCACCACGCTGTTATGAAGAGATTGTGCTGGGATGTGAAAGTGGGGTCAGAGTGCACATCACACATCAATTTGGAAAGACCTTTGTAAGAACTCAGCCTAGAGACAGTGAAGCAAGTGCTTTTTGATTGGTTCTTGGCAAATAGTGCAGCCCACAACCACTACAGTGAACAAAGTCCTGTATTCTGATATGCTGCTGCAGATTAACCTGCAGATGTGAAGAATAATATGTTTTAATTCTTAAAAAGCCAGATAATATAGTGATGAAGAAAATTGTTTTCCTCAATGAAGAAAGGAAATAGTTGCTTTAGAACCAATTCACCTGAATAAGAGGTTCTCTTGGGAGGGAAGTTTTTCTCCGTATCTGCAAGGGTTTAGAAAAATGAAAGGTGATCTTATTGAATCACATCAAATCCTGAAGTTTGGATGCTGTGGGAGACGTTTAGAGGTTTAGGGGCAGCATGGTGGCTCAGTGGTTAGCACTGTAGCTTCACAGCACCAGGAAGCTGGGTTCAATTCTCGCCTTGGGTGACTGTCTGTGTGGAGTTTGCTCATTCTCCCTGTGTCTGTGTGGGTTTCCTCCCACAATCCAAAGATCTGCAAGACAGGTGAACTGGCCATGCTAAATTGCCCATAGTGTTAGTTGCATTAAATATAGGATAGGGGAATGGGGCTAGGTGAGTTACTCTTTGGAGGGTTGGTGTGGACTTGTTGGGCTGAAGACCTCTTTCCATACTGTATGGGATCTAGTTTTTAAAAAAGTACAGAGTCTCCCACTTAAGATAAAGTTGAGAATTTGTTTCCTCTCAGATGATTGGTGGCATCTTTCCTCAGAGAGTAGTGCAGGATGGGTTATTGAATACAGTATTTTTAAAGCTGAGTAAATGGATTCATGATTGGCAAAGGAATTGAAAGGCATCGGGGTAAACAGGAAAGTAGAGAGCACATCATGGTCTTATCAAATGGCAGAAGATGCTTGAGGGGCCAAATGGTACGTTCCCCATCCTAATTTCTATGACCCTATGTTTGTTGTTTGTCTCTGTCATCCTTTCTTTTAAACTCAGTCCATGCTATGGAATCACTGTTGATGTCAGACAATTTATTAGCGGATGTATCCAAGCCAATTGGAAAATGTAAAACACTGACAACTACAATAATCCTTTTACCATTGTAGTCCACCAAAGTTCAGCCCATCCGTCAGAAAATAATTTAGATACTTGACAGTAGTTTTTCTGTCATTGTTTACCTGAACATCCATAGCCCTTTGGAACATCCATAGTCCTGCTTCATTCAATCATCTGGAAAGAGACAGAATATTCTCAGGACAGAATATTTTAAAGGCCAGAATGATATGGGCTACGGTGAGAAATGAGGCAGAATCATGTGAGGCCTGTCTTTAATTAAGATCCATGAGTCAATGCAAGATTCTCTCTAGGCAGTGGTGAGTGGCCAATTAAAAGGAATTGTTGCTGATTAATGACCTTACTAACCGCACATCTCACCTCATTAATATGCAGCCACTACCCACTGCAAGCCAATTAAATACCAAGAATTTCAACATGGAATTCAGAGGAGGGACCTGGAGACTTCTGCTTATTGCTTGCTTCAAAGGATCTCCAAGTTGGATGTTGAGCACCATATTCCAGGGCACACTCCATGGACTAGCCACGCATGCTCCACATCCATGGATATTGGCATCTGACATGGAGCAGACTCTAGATTAATGGCACATCTCTGAGACACTAACTCTACGCTTCTGAATTTCAATGCTACATCTGGAGGAAGAGGCTGAATAGGCTGGGGCTGTTTCCGCTGCAGTGTCAGAGACTGAGGGGGTGACCTTATAGAGGTTTATAAAACCATGCGGAGCGTGGATAGGTTTTTTTTGGAAAGGTCTTTTCCCTGACGTGGGGGGAATCCAAAACTAAAGGGCAAAGGTTTAGGGTGAGAGGGGAAAATTTAAAAGGGACCTAAGGAGCAACCTTCTCACATAATGGGTGGTGCGTTTATGAAATGAGCTGCCAGAGGGAGTGATGGAGGCTGGTACAATTATAACATTTAAAAGGCATCTGGATGGGTGTATGATTAGGAAGGGTTTAGAGGAATATGGGCTAAGTGCTGGCAAATGGGACTAGATTAAGTCAAGAATTCTGGTCAGCATGGACGGGTTGAACTGAAGGGTCTGTTCCCGTTCTGTACTTGGGTATGACCCCACGACCTTGGGGTGGACCAGCAACTCTCTCTGTAACATTGCAGGAAGGACACTGTGCAGTCAGGAACAGACACCACCGCAGACTTAACCAGGCTGTATCTCCCACCTATTTGCATGCTCTCTAACCACTCACTTACCTGCATATTCTCAGCCTCCCTGCCTTGCCATCCCTTTGTGCACTTTGCCCCACAGACAGAGATACCAAGCAGATAGTACTGCTACATTGCTGGGCCATTTAGCACAGATACAAGGACAGGCTGCCTGCCATGATTGTCAGCAATCCTCTGTCAAATAAAAGGCCTTTGGTCAGGAGATTCTTAGCACAATAACTCAAGGGCAGACTCCACTATCAGAACATAGGTGCAGAGATAGATTGAGCATGAGGTATAGGGGAGATGATGATGGCAGGGTACTCAATAACATTGACTTGTTCCTTCTGTACTGTGCATTCCTCCACATTGAAACTGCACTAACCCAGGTAAGCATGGTCTGGTGTCATAGCTTTTACTTGCTCCCATCTGCACCATTTGACCTGTCATGATCTCGTCCACCAAACAGGGTGACAATTTCCCTTGTCTGCCTTGTCCATTTTAGCTCTGGACTGACAATGATTGTCTGGGTGCACAGCTGCCTTCTTAAAATGGTGCCAGTATCAGGGCTGCCATTCAACTGGGGGATATCCCAACAGTGACAAGTTGTTCTGGGAATGGTGAATGGTAGATGGAGCTAAAACCAGGTAGGAGGACCACCATAGGCATTGATAAACAGTTAATGGCAAGATGCAGTGAGAATTCCTGCTAGGTCTCGTGGAGAGAAATCTCCAAAAAACTGACACTTAGCCTAAAAAACTTAAGAGTTGGTCCTTGATTATTGTTGCAATGGCCAGAGAGGCACAAGGGGACTTGTTGCTTACTTAGTTGAAGTAAACCTGGTTGGAAGTCCTCCGCAATAATACATAACCTCAGACTATAGTGGTGATTTAGACATGATACTGGCTTTACTGGGATATTGGGATGTGGATTACAGATCATTCTGCTATAATGTGTGCTTTGTCAATGCGAGTTGGCCATAATGCAATTGACGAATAGGGAACGCTGTTTCTGAAGCGCAAACTTTTAAAACATGCTTGGCTATAGTATGACTGCATCGCCAACATTTTAAGTGCTATTTTTATTGCATGATTTTTATACAATGCGGGGTTGCACAAGAATGCAATCATCGCACAATAGACACACTACCTGTACTTCAGAGATGCTGCAATTTCTAATTCTGGAAGAGGAGGATGGTTCACATCTCATAGAATCATAGAATGGTTACAGCCCAGAAAAAGGCCATTTAGCCCCTACTGTCTTTACTGTCAATGAAAGACTTCGGAGAAAAATATGTAGGACTTTCTCCTTACACAATGATGTAACTGGTCTTTCATTTGATCCAATAATGTAAATAAATGCCACTAGAAACTGAGTCTGAACTGTTGGTAGAATTTGTAACAGAAGGAAACAAAGTAGTTGGGTAAAACAATAATTTAACATGACATTTCCTGAGTCTACGTCAAGTTGGAATAAGATGGCCCTCAGGTCTCTTTGCTCTCATCCTCTCAGATTACCATTACATAGGCAGATACAAATTAGGAGCAGGAGTAGGCTGTTCAGCCCTTCGAACCCAGTCTGCCATTCAAAATCATCATGGCTGATCATTCAATCCAGTGCCCTGTTTCCATTTTGTCCCCATACCCTTTGATTCTTTGTGCCCTAAGATCTATATCTAACTCCTTGAAAACATTCAATGTTTTGGCTTCTACTGCTTTCTGTGGCAGAGAATTCCATAAGCTCCCCACTGTCTGGATGAAGACACTTCTCATCTCAGTCCTAATGGCCCACATCCAGTTTCTTTACACTTTGACCTTTGGTTCTGAACACCCTGGCCATTGGGAACCTCCTTCCTGTGTTTACCCTGTCTCGTCCCGTGAGGACTTTCTTTGAGATCCTCCCTCATTCTTCTAAACTCCAGTGAATATAGTCCTAACTGATTAAGAATCTCTTCATACGTCAGTGCTGCCATCTCAGGAATCAGTCTGACCACTGACCTGCCTCCATGTTCTCCAGATTTGATCCCACCAAGACTCTCTACCATTGCAGCAAGATGTTCTTGCCCCTATACATGAATCTGCTCACTTTGAAATCAACGATGCTATTTGCCTGCTGCACCAACATGCTTACTTTCAGTAAACGACTTTCATTAGAGCAACACATTGTTTTTTGAATCCAATGTTGTTTGTCCACATCTGGTAGCCCTTATGTTGCAGTAGACAGTGACACAAACTCTGGGTCACAAACTTTGGGTGCAAGTCCTATTCCAAGCCTTGAAGGTCAAAGAAGGTGTATTTATAATGTCACCAAATAGGTTATCAACCTACAAAACCTACCTACACATGGCAAGTGGTAAGAGTGGGAGAAAGATTCCTGGTCAGCCATATAGAGTCATAGGGATGTACAGCACGGAAACAGATCCTTCGGTCCAACTTGTACATGTTGACCAGATATCTGAACCTAATCTAGTCCCATTTGCCAGCTTTGGCCTATATTCCTGTAAGCCCTTTCTATTTATTTGCCCATCTAAATGTCTTTTAAATGCTATAATTGTACCAATCTCCACCACTTCCTCTGGCAGCTCATTCCATACACGCACCACCCTCTGCATGAAAAAGTTGCCCCTTAGGTCCTTTTTATATCTTTCCCCTCTCACCTTAAACCTATACCCTCTAGTCTTGGACTCATGGGAGCCACTATCAACACTATCTATATTAGGATGGCACGTTAGCTCAGTGGTTAGCACTGAGACTCAGATTCAATTTCAGCCTCGGGCGACTGTCCGTGTGGAGTTTGTACGTTCTCCCTGTGTCTGCATGGTTTCCTCCGGGTGCTCTGGTTTCCTCCCACAATCCAAACATGTGGATTGGTCATGCTAAATTTCCCATAGTGTTAGGTGCGTTAGTCAGAGGGAAATGGCTCTAGATGGGTTACTCTTTGGAGGGTCAGTGTGCACTTGTTGGGCCAAATGGCCAGTTTCCACATTGTAGGGAATCTAATCTAACAACTTGAGAGTACAAAAGGCATATGGAAGTGCATATTGACACTGAAGCCAGGGGTCCCATGTAAAGACAAAGCCAGCATCTACTGCATACAGCAGGATCAAGATTCAACCACAAATACAGTGCAATTGATTTGCAAATATGAAAGGTCAGATTTAAGACTTTATTTAATACTTATTGTAAAATATCCATTGTCTTTGTGTGGCTGCTATAGTGCAGTTAAGCAAGTTAGTTAGGAACCTCACAAGAACTCTGCTGAAGTCACTGATTTAAAATGCACGCACCAGCAGAATTCTGCCATCTGATACGCTGTTAAATCTGTGAGGATTGCCAAGTGAATCATTCTCAATATCAATAGTGGAGCTTTAAATAATAATGTGATAGTTTGTGTGTTCGATGGTTTTAAAATGGTATGTTTCACTAACATTTTTTTAAAATCATTAAGTGCAATTGTCCTAAAATAAGGATAAAGTCATATCTCACAAAAATTGATATTAACAACTCACCTTTCTGGATGATGGACTTCACGTGAGATAATTCTCTGGAGAAGGATTTCCAACTAGAGTTCAATTACTACTCTGCCCCATACACAGGGACTTAATTTCTGTGATTAAACTGATGAAGGGACACATCCCTTTTCTTAATCTTGCCTTTACTTTTGCCACTTCAGTTGGACCTTTTAAGAGTGTTTTGGATCCAAATGCTGTCAGGAAACCGATGAGGTTTCACAATACTTGAGCAAAGAAAGGAACTTGAAGTCTCAAATTCTGGTTTTCAATTGCAACCTAAATGTTTATTTGTGGTCAATAGGCAAAATCTGCTGTGCTCTGAAGGTACCCCAGCTGACCATTGATTTTACTGTTGTGGTGGGAAGGCGCAGACGTTAAAATTAGGGTGACCTATGATGAATGACTCACTGTAAAAGATCCACTTGTTCAGCCAGCCTGGTCCCACACAACTGCAGTGCTTGTGCATTGCAATATATCTAGGCACCACAGCCCATTCTTATGCTATGTGATCACCTGAGAGTGCAGAGAACCCAGATCAAACATCCACAATGAAGATTTGGGAAATAAGATATCTCAACATAAATCCAGGGAATCACTCTGCTGACTAATGTCTTTCAGTTACTCACTTCTTGTGGTGTACTGGTAGTGTCCCTATCTCAGAGCCAAAAGGGTTCAGGTCCCACCTGCTCTACAAGTTGATCTAAAAAAAATTGACAAGGTGATCTCCATATCAAACAGAAACAGCATCAATTCTTTCCTTTCTGATTATACCTTTCTGAAGCTGAGTTTTTAGGTATTGGCAGAGGATAAATAGGTTGGATCTCACATCTCTTGAAAAGAGAAGGCTGAGGAGTGACCTATTAGAGGGCCTTAACACATTTTTGACTGAAAAAGGAGCTTAAAAGGGTATGGGGTGGGTCAGCAGGAAGTGGAATTGAGATCTCAATCACATCAGCCACAATCTTATTGAACGGTGGAATAGGCCCAACACCCTGCTTGAGCATTCATTCTGATGCTGTTTTCCTCCTGCTGTTTTCTGTGCACCTTTATACTTGCACACTCTTTAACCAAGGTTTGGTCTCGTGCTGTTCTGTTTCATTCAATGTCGAATCCAGAAAGTACAAGATTATTTTCTCTAGGAGAATCTTCACATCCCTTCGCTGTGAGGCTAGGCACCCTAACTCCAGATTTTGTAATGGATTGTGAAACAGAATCTGACCGCATTGTTAAAACTTTAGTATAATAAATAAAAACCAGTTTACATGGAGTAGAATTCCATAGGAAACTGCAACATAGAACTAGGCCTTTCAGCCTGATTTAACACCAGCTTCATCGCAATCCTCTTCAACTCACCCATTCAACAAATACACAATACCAAGCCCTAGTTGCTTACGATGCCTTCGACTATTCAATTTTGACTCCTACATCTCTATTTTTTAATGCTTATTGAAGGCTTTACGATCACTGAAATCGAGAAATATCTTACATATATTTCCCTCATACTGGCTTACATACCTTTCCCTCACCTAGATTCCACATTGAGATTTGTAAATTTGTCAAACCAATGCCATACAACTGCTTTTGGTCTCATAGATCTTGGGGGTTATCCACCAGTGGGGGATTCTTTTTGATATTGTGACTCCAATAGTTTAACTCCAGTGTGAATGGTTAGATACCTCTAAATAGTATGAAAAGCAAAGTAAGCTGATATGGATCCGATGTGACACAATTTCATTATAGCATCAACAATACTATTCACAATGAAGGACCCAAAAAGGAATGGTTTCCTCACAAACTCCCTTTGTGGTCAATGCCTACAACTTTGGTAGCAATCCCCTCCTGGAGAAAACAGCAGCTCGCCAGCTCATAAAGACTGTTGACTAATTTATGATATCTCACAAAATCTGCGTAGAACAGCTTTTTCTCACAATGGTAATCTTAAACACACAGTTTGCGCCATAGACATGCCATTTAAGGAGTTGGATAGTTTTATTACAATTCACATTTAATTACCAGTGCTCTGTGACCATCGCCCTACATTTAGCCTTCTACAAACAATGTGTAAAATAACTGAATCAGGAAAAAGGCACCACCCACTGTGGAGACTTGCTCCTTTCCTTGTTTTTTAAAGCATACCTGGACATTTGGAATCGGAGTTATATATAGTGCATTTCCTTATCACTGTGGGAACAAGCCAGTACTGGCAGCCCTCAACACAAGGGAGCATCAGAGTTCAGTGAATAGAGGAGTTCATTGAAAAAGCCCTTCTAAATCAAAATCATTCCCAGATGATGATAAACTTTATTTTTAATTAATCCATTTATGAGTTATACAATGTGTGTTAAATATACAGAAACATTTGTCTGGCCTCAATCGACCAGCTTTCACACTGGTGACACAGAGGATTTTCAAAAGACAGATAAAAGCAATCCAATGTAAATAAAATGTTAATAGAGGAAGTCTCTGCTGAGATTTAAATGAGAATGACAAGGGAATATATTGCTCTTAAGAAGGGATTGGGTGTATTTCCACAACAACATTAATCTCCCAGTGAACACCTATTCACATCATTTCAGGAAAGACAGGAAAAATAAATATGGAACTAGGTAAACAATTAAACCCCCATTACATTAACATCTCAAATTTGAGCCCTTGGACGTTTCAACATGATTTCTGCATATCTAATTAACTTGTAAGTGATTGTCTTTAAACCACCATTGACATAACTCCACTGAGCCCAGTATCCCGTCACCAAGTCGCTCTTTATTTACAGGTGGAGAGTCTTTGACACTGATCCAGCTCTCTCAGAACCAGCTCTCATAGTGAGCTGAACCTCTGACACTCCTATTTATATCTGTCAGCCAGGGCTCCCTGTTTGGACTAGATCTACAGCCCCAATCAGGGAACTCATTCTTTGAGGTCCACTCGTTCCAGTCACTACATCACCACCCACTCTTGAGTCTAAGGGCATAGGCCAGCTCTTTTTTTGTAGCTCCTCCTCGAGTGTTTAACATCAGGTCAGGTTTCTCCAACCCTGCCTCTGCCATGGGCAGCATGGGACACACAGTAGCTCACCTCTTGTGCCCGGAGAGTCTCAGAAGAAATTCATTCTCCTCTTGAAATGGCAAAGGTGTTAAGATGGCGAAATCTGCCGTGTCCGTCTCAGATTCCAAGCTATCTTCAACGCCTGACACAGAGAGAGAGAACCCAGAGGTTCCAGAACAGTCGGGAAGGCAGTCAAGGAGCTGGGGCACATGTTGCTCTTGCACTATTTGAGAGTTTGAGGCTTTCATGTTGTCCATATGCTTGTTCAGACTGTTGCACCTACCCAAACTTTATACATCACTGGGCATGACCTGGCAATGTCCAACTGTGTTACCCATGCAGGGCCATTCCCATGGTTCCTATACCAAACTTTGTTCTCTGAAGTAAACCGTCTCCCTCACTTTGCGGAGTCTTGTGTCCGACATTGTTGCTCCCGATGCCCTTTCACCTTCTCACTCAGGTCCGGGAAGATCTGATTTAACCTGGTGCAGAATATTCTCCCCGATAGCAACTCCGCTGGAACTATCCCTGTAGTTGCATGAGGGCTGGTCTTATAACAAAATGGGAACCGGGACAGTTTGGTATCGAGTGAAGCTGTAGGCTGTTTCTTTAAGCCTGCCATCAGAGTTTGGACTGCTCTTTCTGCCCGACCATTAGATGGTGGATGGTATGGAAACTGTTCTTATATGATGAATATCATTTGACTTCAGGAAATACTCAAATTCCTTGCTGGTGAATGATGGCCCATTCTCTGTGACCACTTTCGGGAGTACGTGTATCACAAAAGATGGGTGCAGTATTTCTATCGTCATTGCCATGTTTGAACTCTCTGCACACCCAGCCACTTTGAGTGGGCTTCCACAACAGCTAAGAATGTTGAGCCCGTGACAGGATTGAGATGTAGCTCAGAGTTTACCCAGCCAGTCCCACAAATGTTGGGGAGCTGCTGGTGATAATTTTTGTCCTTGGCACTGCCCTACCAATGTAGCTGTGTCAGCATCCAGTCCTAGCCACCACACATAAACTCCTCACCAATGTCTTCATTTTGGAAAGCCATGGATGACCCTGGTGGAGTTCAGCCAATATCTAGTGGCAACCTTTGCTTAGGATAATCACACTTGTTCCCCCTTAATAATATGCCACCCTCTACTTTGAGCTGGTCTCTCCAGACCCAAAACAGTTTCAATTCTGGCTCTGACAAGCCTTTGGGTTCCCCCATCACCACCAGCTGGATCAGTTTTGCTGGGACCGGATCTTTCTGGGTCCAAAGCCTGATATTAGAGTAAAAAGTGAGGTCTGCAGATGCTGGAGATCAGAGCTGAAAATGTGTTGCTGGTTAAAGCGCAGCAGGTCAGGCAGCATCCAAGGAACAGGAAGATGAAGGGCTCTGGCCCGAAATGTCGAATTTCCTGTTCCTTGGATGCTGCCTAACCTGCTGTGCTTTAACCAGCAACACATTTTCAACCCAAAACCTGATATTGTCAGCTGTGACTGCAAGTGTGTCCAGAAAATTTAAAATTGCTACGGACTATTCCAGTGATGATACCACCAGAGACAGATCTGCCAGCAGGAGGGGTGCTCAATGCATCCGCATTTGCTACTTGGTCTTCCGGACGGTGTTCTAACGCACTTAGAAGGAGAGCCCATTGCTGAATTGGCCTGAAGCTCAGGGCAATACTGTCTTGTCCTCTATACGTAAACCTAGCAAGGGTTTGTGGCCCATTATTATTACAAACCTCCTGACTTCAAATATGGCTTCCAAGCCCTCCTTCTCTATCTGGTTGTATTTACACTCTGCATTAGCTAAAGTCCTGGCTGCATATGCCCTGGTTGGGCGTACCTCTTCATTGGGCTACACATGGGCTAATACTACCCTGAAACCGAGAGGCATCACGTGTCAATACCAGATATTGCCTGGAATATGGTGTTCTGATCTCCTTCCTATCGGAGGGATGTTGTGAAACTTGAAAGGTTCAGAAGATATTTACAAGGATGGAGGATTTGAGCTATAGGGAGAGGCTGAACAGGCTGGGGCTGTTTTCCCTGGAGTGCCAGAGGCTGAGGGATGACTTTATAGAGGTTCATAAAATCATGAGGGGCATGGATAGGGTAAATAGACAAGGTCTTTTCCCGAGGGTTGGAACTAAAGGGCATAGGTTCAGGGTGAGAGGGGAAAGATATAAAATGGATCTAGAGAGCAACTGTTTCACGAAGAGAGTGGTGTGTGGATGGAATGTGCTACCAGAGGAAATGGTGGAGGCTGGTACAATTACAAGGCATCTGGATGGGTATATGAATAGGAAGGGTTTAGAGGGATATGGGCCAGATATATATATATATATGGGCTAGATTAGGATAACTGGGCGGCATGGACAAGTTGGACCGAAGGGTCTGTTTCTGTGCTGTATATGTCTATGACTCTATCTCACTTCGGATCATAGTGTGCCAATACCTTAGGGGATGATAGCTGTTCCCTACTCCCCTGAAAGCTACGGGTTGGCTACGTGACCATTTCAAAGGCTGACCCTTTATTAAGAATTGATGCAAAGGTTCCAGTATGGAGGCCAGTATAAAGTATTCTAAATAACTTACCAGCCCAAAGAAAGATCCAAACTCTGGCACAGATGTGGGAGCTGGAATAACTTTGATCACCCTCACTTTACCTTCCAACAGGTATAACTTGATCTTGTCAACTTTGTAGCCAGGTAGGTCACTTGGGGCCTGGAACACATATTTTCCCTTCTAAGGTGTACGCTTGCCTGGGAGAAACATCTAAGAACTATGTCCAAGTTCTCTAAGTGCTGCTTATTGGTCTTCCCTTTTATTAGTTTGTTATCTAGATATATGGCGACCTGGGGTAGATCTTCCAAGATGTTCGCCATCGTCCACTGAAAAATTACACAGGCTGATGA
Organism: Hemiscyllium ocellatum; assembly: GCF_020745735.1. Lineage (NCBI taxonomy): Eukaryota > Metazoa > Chordata > Chondrichthyes > Orectolobiformes > Hemiscylliidae > Hemiscyllium > Hemiscyllium ocellatum. Next base: position 25,566,857 of record NC_083443.1, read on the forward strand.
TACCCCAAATGGCAGTTTCATGTATTGTCACAAACCTGTATGGGTATTCATTGTAGCATACTTCTGGGAATCTTCATCTAACCACAACAGTAGGTCCACGTGACTCGTGCCCAGATTCACGAAGGATAGACGCCCCCGCCCCAGCTTTGCGTATAAGTCCTTTATAGAAGGGATTGGATATTTACCTAGCTGCAAGAAGCAGTTTGCTGTTTGTTTAAAATCCCCACATAGGCAAACTGACCCATCGTGCTTCACATTAGTTACAACTACTGCAGCCCTTTCCAGCCTCCTGGTTGCTTCCTCTACTTTTGCCCCTAAACCAAATGGCACTGAGTGGGCCTTGCTGAATCATGGAATTGCTTCCAGGTCAACTTGCCTTTGGTAGTCCCTAGACTTGCCTGAAAAACCTTCCTGCAGCCATTTTCTAATTGAAAACTGTTGAGCCAATCAAGGTGATTGGTCTTCCGAACTTTGTTAAAGACTGGTTCTGCGATAACTGAAAAATCTGCAGTGGTATCAACATCCATCAGCACCGGGTGACCATTTAATCAGATGTTTATCTTGATAGCTTCTGATTTGGATGTTGCTAAGCAATTTAACTATTCCAGGCCAGATGTAGATGGGCTTTTCCAGGATGTGCACTCCCCTTGACACCAGCCTATGATTTCTCTTACTCAGCTCAGGCCGAGTGGGACTTTTGCTGTCCAATATACCGACAACTCTGTGGAAAGCTAGGGACATGATTGCTGGGCCTCTTGCTAAGATATTTGTATCATCGATAGTCACAGGTGAAGTGCTGGAAGACTGGAGGTTGGCTAACATGGTGCCACCATTTAAGAAAGGTGGTAAGAACAAGCCAGGGAACCATAGACCGGTGAGCCTGACGTCAGTGGTGGGCAAGTTGTTAGAGTGAATCCTAAGGGACAGGATGTACATGTATTTGGAAAGCGAAGGGCTGATTAGAGATAGTCAAGGTGGCTTTATGCATGGGAAATCATGTCTCACAAACTTGATTGAGTTTTTTGAAGAAGTAACAAAGAAGATTGATGAAGGCAGAGCGGTAGATGTGATCTATATGGACTTCAGTAAGGTGTTTGACAAGGTTCCTCATGGGAGACTGATTAGCAAGGTTAGATCTCATGGAATACAGGGAGAACTAGCCATTTGAATATAGAACTGGCTCAAAGGTAGAAGACAGAGGGTGGTGGTGGAGAGTTGTTTTTCAGATTGGAAGCCTGTGACCAGTGAAATGCCACAAGGATCGGTGGGCCCACTATTCTTCATCATTTATGTAAATGATTTGGATGTGAGCATAAGAGGTGTAGTTAGTAAGTTTGCAGATGACACCAAAATTGGAGGTGTAGTGGGCAGTGAAGAAGGTTACCTCAGACTATAACGGGATTTTGATCAGATGGGCCAATGGGCTGAGAAGTGGCAGATGGAGTTTAATTTAGAAAGATGTGAGGTGCTGCATTTTGGGAAAGCAAATCTTAGCAGGACTTATACACTTAATGGTAAGGTCCTAGGGGGTGTTGCTGAACAAAGAAACTTAGGAGTGCAGGTTCATAGCTCTTTGAAAGTAGAGTCACAGGTAGATAGGATAGTGAAGAAGGCATTTGGTATGCTTTCCTTTATTGCTGAGTATTGAGTATAGGAGATGGGAGGCCATATTGTGGCTGTACAGGACATTGGTTAGGCCACTTTTGGAATATTGCGTACAATTCTGGTCTCCTTCCTATCAGAAGGATGTTGTGAAATTTCAAAGGTTCAGAAAAGATTTACAAGGATGTTGCCAGGTTTGGAGGATTTGAGCTATAGGGAGAGGTTGAATAGGGTGGGACTGTTTTCCCTGGAGCGTCGGAGGCTGAGGGGTGACCTTATAGAGGTTTATAAAATCATGAGGGGCTGTACATCTCTATGACTCTACAACAACTACAATGGCTTGTTGGCCTAATCTTGAATGAAATTTTTACCATTTGGCTGAGGTTTGGCTTTATTTTGGGGTTTTGCTGTGGGCTGACCTCAATTCCCTCTGTTCAAGCTTTGTCCTTCACTCAAGTGGTGGTTCCCAAGCTCAGTCGGACAAGCAAGGGTGTCCACTTCCATCAGAACATCCTGCAACTCATATGCTCCTTTGCTACACTTTCCAATAATAAAGCTGGCTGTAGTGCCTAGAAGAAAATAGGACTGCAGATGCTGGAGATCACAGTCAAGTGTGTGGTGCTGGAAAAGCACAGCAGATCCTGCTCCTCGGATGCTGGCTGATCTGCTGTGCTTTTCCAGCACCATACTCTCGACTAGTTGTAGTGCCTGTTTGATGTCCATTTTGGCTTCAGCTACTAGGTAGTTTTGCATCGTTACATCATTAATGCCACATACCTAATGGTGCGCAATATCTCATGAAAGAATAAACCAAAGTCACACGCCTCTGCTACTTGTCTTAACCTAGACCAAAATCCCAACACAAATTCCCCAGTTCTCAAATCACTGAGTACAACTTATAGTATCTCAGAATTAGAGGAGGCTTCAGGTCTTAATATTCTTTAACTCAATCTGACAACTCGTGAAAGGTTTTACTTTCTGGCAATACCAGGAACGTTAGGCACGTAATTACTGATTAATCTGCGGGTCCACTAGCTAACATGAGAATTACTCGCTGCTTCTCAACTCTGCTCCAATGTCATTTGCCTGGAAAAAGTAAATGTTTACACTACTCAGAGATGACTGTTGCAAGATAATTCCTGCAGGAGGGCATGGTGTTTTCTATCATTGCCACTGAAATAACTCCACAAAGGCTGGTATCCTGTCACCATGTTATCCTTTCTTTATACCTGGAGAGTCCTAGGACACTGACCCAGGCCCCTCAGAACCAGCCCCCAGATGGGTATATGAATAGGAAGGGTTTAGAGGGATATGCGCCTCTGACACTCCTATTTACATCTGTCAGCCAGGACTCCCTAATTGGACAGATTTACCGCCCCAGTCAGGGAACTCATATTATCTGAGGTACACCTGACTGACTTTGCTACAATCACTATAACTGTGCAGCATAAATGCAATAATAAAAATCAAAAGATTGAGAAAGTGACCATTATTAACAGAGAGCAGAAAGATTCAGGGAATAAGTTGTGGTATATGTGGTTATGGGGATTACATGTACATTGCCAATAGTATGGGGAATTTTCAAATTTCTTCAAGAGATATGCTAGATTTTATTCACAGCACTTTGTATTAACACTACAACTTGAGTGTCGTAACGTGGTCAACCACAAATGCATCCTAATTCTGAAGTGAAGGCCTAAAAGACCTTGAGAGAGAGGGAGATTAATTGTGTTTTATTTTAATGGCCTAACCTTTGCAGTCCCATTGCTACAAAGTAATTGCAAGTTTCATTAACAATACCATGAAGCAGCGCTCAGCAATAACATGCTCACTGGTATTCAATTAGGGTTCTGCCTAGCCCATTTAGTTCAAAATCTCATTACAGCATTTATCCAAACATTGACAGAAGAGCTGATTTTGTGTGCTGAGGTGAGAGTTACTGTTTTTCATACTGAGGGAGCGTTTAACCAGGTGTGGCACCAAGGACCCTCAGAAAAACTGGAGTCAATAAGAATTAGGGGTGTGGTGGGGAAGTGTCTCCCTGCTGGATTGATACCAGCGCAAGGATAATTATTAGAGGCCAATCAAATCAGCTCCAGATCATCACTGGAGAAGTTCTAGTTCTAACTGCCTACTTCATCAATAACTTTTTTCTAACATATGATCAGAGAAGGGTCTTTTGCTGATGATTGTTCAGCGTTCTGCACATTTGGGTTCCTCAAATAATGAAGCAGTTAATATCTACATGGAAAAAGCGATGTTGCCAGGGTTGGAGGGTTTGAGTTATAGTTTGAGGCTGATTAGGCTACGGCTATTTTCCCTGGATATCAGAAGCTGAGGAGTGACCTTATAGAGGTTTGTAAAATCATGAGGGGCATGGATGGGATGATCAGCTAAGGCTTTTTCCCCCAGGGTAGGGGAGTCCAAAACCAGAGGGCATAGTTTTAAAGTGAGTGGGAAAATATTTAAACTTTTTCACACAGAGGGTGGGTCCATGTATGGAATGAACTGCCAGAGGAAGTTGTGGAGGCTGGTACAATTACAAAATTTAAAAGGCATCTGTTTGGGTATGTTTATAGGAAGGGTTTGGAAGGGTATGGGCCAAATGCTGGCAAATGGGATTAGACTAATTTAGGATATCTGGTCAGCATGGATGAGTTGGACCTAACAGTCTGTGACTGTGCTGTCCATCTCTATGGCTCTAAGAGATGTGGGTGGCAGCATTCAGATTTGGACTGCTATCTGACAAGTAATGTCATACTATGCAAGTCAGATCCAATGATCATCTCCAGTTAGAAAGAATCTAATAATCTTGTCTTGACACTTGATGTTAAACTGCTGACTCTGTCAATATCAACATCTTAGGGGCTACTATTGATCTGAAACTTAATTGGATCAGCTATAAAAATACAGGGCTCCAAGAACAGGTCAGAGACTGGATATGTGGAGGCAAGTAATTCTCCATTCGGCTTCCCAAAATTTGCCACAATCTATGAGGGACATGTCAGGAGTGTGATGGAATACTATTTTACTTGTTTCAACTAGTGCAGCTGCAACCCTCAAGAAGTTCAACACCATCCATGAGAAAGCAACTCACTTGATGGTACCCGACAACCATCTCAACATTAGTTTATTTCATCACCAGTGTTTAGTGTGTACCTTATGCTAGTTTCGCTGCAACAAATTGTCAAGTCTCCTTTGACAACATCTTCCAACTCCATGACTTCTATCAACTGGTATATGAATAGGAAGGGTTTGGAGGGATATGGACCAGGTGCTGGCAGGTGGGACTAGATTGGGTTGGAATATCTGGTCGGCATGGACTGGTTGGACCAAAGGGTCTGTTTCCATGCTGTACATCTCTATGACTCTATGACTCTAGAAGGACAAGGATAATAAGGCAGGCAGCTGTAAGTTCAACTCCAAGCCAAACATCATCCAGACTGGTGATTATATTTCTGTTCCTCTACTATTGGTATGTCAACCAAATAGAATTCCCTCTCTAACTGCAATGCAGGGCTACCTGTGCCAAATGAACCACAGCAGTTCAAGATGGCAGCTCACTGCCATTTTCTCAAGGGCAATTAAGGGTGGGCAATAAATGTTGGCTTAGCCAAAGATGCCCAAATACCTAACGAATAAGTTGAACTAATTGATGTTGGTGCAGTGTGGAAATTAATTTACTGCTAAGTTAAAGGCGTGTAACTGTATCTTTAGGTTTTGAAATCCATTTTTTTAGCAACAACAGTATCAATGAGAAATGTTTTAATTAATTTTGAGTTTTAGGTGGAAGGAACCAATATTAAGATTTCATGGAAAGATTTTGGTTTGAATTATTGAAACAGTAGTATACTTTACAGATCTGTCAGAGTGGGTGATTTACATTTATTCTTTTCACAGGAACATTAACTTTATAGTATTACACCCTCCAAAATATATTTTATTGAAGAAAATGCAGACATTTAAAATAGCCAATGGCATTAGTTGTAATCTTCATGAGAAAACGAATGATAATAGAAAAGTCAAGACTGGAACACTTGGATTAAAACAGAATCTGGTTTATTCCATCAATGACTCTCAAAGTAGAAACATGTCAGCCAGGACATTAGGTAGAATTCACTCACTATTCTTTGAAAAGTGCTAGGAGATTTTAAAAAAAATTGAGGATCATTGAGTTAAAGAGATGTAAGCACAGAAACAGAACCTTCAGTCCGACTCATCCATGCTGACCAGATATCCTAAACAGATCTAGTCCCATTTTCCAGCATTTGGCCCATATCTCTCTAAACTCTTCCTATTCACGAACCCATCCAGATGCCTTTTAAATATTGTAGTTGTAGCAGCCTCCACCACTTCCTCTGGCAGCTCATTCCACACACGCACCACCCTCTGCATGAAAGAGTTGTCACTCAGGTCTCTTTTACATTTTTCCCATCTCACCTTAAACCTATGTCCTCCAATTCTGGACTCCCCTAACCTGGGAAAATGACCTTGGTTACTCACCCTATCCATGTCCCTCATGATTTTATAAACCTCTATAAGGTCACCCCACAGCCTCTGACGCTCCAGAGAAAGAAGTCCCCACCTATCCAGCCCCTCCTTTCTAGCTCAAAACCTCCAATTTTAGCAATATCCTTGCAAATCTTTTCTGAACCCTCTCAAATTTAACATCATCTTTTCTATAGAAGGGAGACCAGAATGAATGCAATATTCTAAAAGTGACCTCACTAATGTCCTGTACAGCTGCAACATGACCTCCCAACTTCTATACTCAATGCACTGACCAATAAAGGCAGGCTTGCCAAATGCATTCTTTAACACCCCAACTATCTGCAACTCTACTTTCAAGACACTATGCATCTGCACCCTTAGGGAGCTCTTTGTCCAGCAACACTCCCCAGGGCCCTGCCATTGACTGTATTAGTCCTGCCCTGGCTTGCCTTGCTAATATGTAACACCTCAAAATTCTATAAATTAAACTCCATCTGTCACTTCTTGGCCCAATGGCCCATTTGATCAAAGTCCCGTTATACTTTGAGATAATTTCCTTCATTGTCCACTGCACTAAATTTACCTAATGTTCTGGTATCCTTTTCATCTGAGGCAATGAATTCCATGAGCCTTTGAGAAAAGTAATTTCTCATCATCTCTGCTTTAAATCTGTTGCCTGTTATCCTAAAACTATGAATTTTTATTTCTACGTTGCCGGCACAAAGAGAAACATCTGCTCTACATTTATCAATCCCCTTTAGCATCTCCTCTCATTCTTTTAAACTGTAGCTTATTGTTACCCTCAAGAAGGAGGTGATAAGCTACCTCCACCTGAGAGGTCATTGATCTAACATTTTATCTGAAAGGGAGTACCACCAACTGTGCAGCACTGCTTCAGCATGGCACTGCATTGATGTGTTAACTGCAGTGAGTGTGGAGGAGATTTGTTTAAGTGGCCCCTTTAACTTTTCCATGCAGCCATGCAAATACAGTAACTCAAAGGGGCAACTTCTCTGGCAACAATCAGTTTTCTGTGTGGCCTTCCACCAAACATTGGTGTCAACCTGGATTATATACAGAAGTCTCTGGAGTGCTGTTCAAACCACCACTCTGACTGAAAAGCCAGAGAGCTACCACAGAACCACATAAATAATACATGAATATAATAAAATTTAATTGATATGGAATGTGACATTTACACCAGTTATTATTCCACATAGAAAATACATTGAAATAAAAATAAAACAATCGAAGAAAGTACGGTTTTATTTTGACATATGTTTTAGATATGAAAACCAGAGAACATTTGGGAGAAAGTGAGAAGGGCAGATGCTGAAAATCAGAGTTGAGAGCGTGGTGATGGAAAAATACAGCGGGTCAGGCAGCATCCGAGAAGCAGGAAAATCGACGTTCCGGGCGTAAGCCCTTCATCCTTATTCCTGATGAAGGGCTGATGCCCAAAATGTTGATTCTCCTGCTCCTTGGATGTTGCCTGACCTGCTGTGCTTTCCCAGCACCGCACTGTCAACAGAGAACATTTGATTTGATTCGACTTATTGTAGCTAAGTACAGTGAAAAGTTTTGTTCTGTGTGCAGTACAGGCGGATCGTAACATATGAGGACAAATAGATCATAGGGTGTTTCGACAGATTTGAAGCAAAGCTTTTTGACTGAGCACAGGTGCACTGCGTGAGAGAGAGGTGAAGGCAGACTCAATCTCAGCTTTCAAAAGAAAATTGGATAGTTACCTGAAAACAAAAATGAAGTGACAGGCCAAGGGGAAAAGGTGGGGAATGTGTACTAGGTAAATGGCTGTTGGGGAGAGCCAGCACCAAGGCTGTGGGTCAAATGGCCTCTTTATTAACTTAAGATTATAATTGTCAACCTGAAAACAACTGCTTTCTGTACATGAAACGTGTATTTATGAAATTGAAACTGATTTATTCTTAGTGTTTTGCCCTGGCTGCTGATCTTGTCAGAATGATTTATTCCTCTGTATAAAAACATATGGAGAGGAAAGATGCAGTTTTAGCAATCCCAGTACACGCCAGGAAAACATGCGAAATTCCACAGCCCTAACCTGAGATTTCCCACTGGATTACCAGAACCAAGCAATTCATGAGGGGCAGTGTGCCTTAATGAGAGTGCAGTCATTCTTTCTCCTCTGCTGTTTAACTTTTGCATAAGAAATCTTTGGGAGCCGGTGTGTGCACACATAACAAGATTGCATTTTTATTTAGCCATCGAACTAAAGCCTCGTTACATGAGTGAAACGATACAATTCAAACCACGCCATGAAATGATAAGATTAGCAAATATTCCCAACGTGGGGGAGAGAGGGAATCGCCCCCTCGGTTTTGATTTTGTCCTGAACAGATCTGGAAACCTTCTTGGGAAGTCTGAGCTCCTCCGGATACACTTTCCCTTTGCTGGGTTTGAGAGTGCAAAAATCCCAAATGGGGGAGTTCACTCACCTCCCCAGACTGTTGCAAAACGCACACACTTCCTTGTAAAGTGATCCACCGGCGATAGATTTGATTCTAATCTAAATTTAATTAAACGACGCAGACACCCTACTTATCCGTTACATTGTAAATACAAGGCATAACGTGGGTCTCGTTAGAACCTGCATGGGGGAAGGGTTACATGGACAGGATGATTTAAATACAGATATAATTTATAATGTAAATGATATTTTTTTGAAAAAAGGAAAAGGGTCCAGATGGAATCTGAATGGGGGAGGTGACAGGATGATTTACACATAACTCATTATGATAAATGACATTCAGGTAGATTAGAGAAACTGGACTTTCATCTGAATGTACACTGCAAAACTTCACGGATGACACCGGCTGCATTTAATTCGCCCACTTCAGTAGGGATTTTCAAGGCTTGAACAGGCACAGCAGAAAGTCCTCGCAAACTCCAGAGGAGGGTGGGACTACATTCCCGTACAATGGAGAAGGAGCAGCAGCAGAATGAGAAGGGAGGGGGTGGGGGCTGTAGCTAGAGCTGGGACTTGAAGCCTCTTTTTTTCCCTTCTGTAGAGAGTACTCACACTCATTCATACACACATACACACTCATTCATATACATATACACATTCACACTCACACACACAACCCAGGAGTCACCACCAGCGACTCCAGTGAAATGTATCAAAGCTGATGATGCACTTCCGGGTGCCAGCGCGCCTCTCTGATTGGCTGCTCAGAAGTAACTCTTCCCTTGGGAGAAATAGCGGATCAGTCTGAGGCTCTCTCTCCCAACACCACCCCCCCAACCCCTCCCTCCCTCTACCAAAAAAAAAGAGAAACTTACTGACAACTTCCCAAACAACACAGCTACAGGCAACTAAACAACAACAATAACACGAGCCGCACTGGCTCCTCTGGGCAGCAGCGGCCAACTTTGGCTTGGGATTTTGTGACTTTCTCTACAATCTCACACACACACACATACACACACACTCTCTCTGACTTTGTCAAGGAAGGAGAGGGAGAAGGCGAGCCAGCAGAAGCAGCAGCAGCAACTCAGGATGAGTCTACTGTCAACGATCGACACCAGCGCCTCTGTCTACCAGCCAGCCCAGCTCTTAAACTGGGTCTATCTGTCTCTGCAGGACACTCACCAGCCGAGTGCTTTTGATGCTTTCAGACCGGAGCCGTCATCCCAGCACCACGACCTGAACTACACCAAAGCGGCCGCCGACCTGGGAACTTCGCTCTATTCCAACTATCTCAATAACTTTTCCCAACTCCACAGGAACGAGGTGCGAATTCCCTTCGATCACACCCTTAATCCAGCGGGCGTGATTAAACATGTTTTTTTTAAAATTTAAATATAGACTTTGATTGTTGTAAGGGGGAGGGAGAGAAATTTGAAATGGAAACTTTTTCTGCGATTTTTTTGTTCCCTTAACACCCGCCATTAGTCTGCGTGGGATATATATCTATACATATAGAGAGAGAGCGGAGACCTTTGGGCAGTATTTCTGGGACTGTGTTGAAGTATTATTTGTAAATTGTATTTGTTTGTTAGGGGAGCTGACTTTATCTCTTTGCAGAAGCTTCTCTGGACATATTGGCTAATCATTGACCTCTGTTAGTGCCATTACTGGAGTTAGTGCCCTGTTACTGTCCCTGCTTGTCAGCCATTGGGAGTTTGCGTGTTCACTTTCATATTTAAAGTCCGCCTTTCGTCTTGAAATTAACATTTCGCCTTAAATTCCACCCGCAGTTCGCCGCCTCCCCTGAGCCCAGGTGTGACAACATGCTTTAGTCCGTGATACCTTCTCAACTCGCGGGGATGCCGAGGGAGTCCTGGCAAAGTTTTATTGTCTGTGAATCGGGATGTTTTGGTTGGGTTCCAACTCGGATTGGGTGTTTTAGACGCCAAGTCTAATCCCCACATCCCAGACACCACCACCCCCCACAAAAAAAAATCAAGATGGAAAAGTATTGACAGGACACAAGTCCTGTCTGTATCCTGTCCAGGGAGTGGTGGGTGAAGAGGCTGGTCAGTTTTCACTCAGTCTGTGAACTGAGATTCTTGGTTAAGAAGAAAGCGCCAAGTCACCTCTTGCCTATTGCTGCCCTCGCCCCCCCTTTAGTAAGTCTGCAGTTGGAAAGTTGGGAGGTGAGGTTGGATCTGACAAACGCACTGCCTGACATTTGGGGGATGGGTGGAGTGAGCTGAAAGCACTGTCCTGTTTCACAAACTCCCATTGAAAAGTACGGATTTTTTTTTCTTTCTGGCATTGTCCCTTTTATAATTAAATAAAAACGCATACACGTTCCTAGAGCAGTTGATGATAAACTTTCTGGTTTATGAAGTACGATTTGAAAACAGCATGGACCTGACCTGACCTGAGTTAGAGGGGACAATTCAAAGTTCACCAGGTTGGGACAAAATTCGAGATTGGGTGTATATAGTTTCCCACCAAAGAGTGATTTATACCCGGAATAACCCACCACAAGGTCACCTGAAACCTTTAAATTACACCTTTTTAACCATTCAGAAAGCTGATTGAACATTGTCGTGATACTTTTCAGAGAAGTGGCTAAGCAGGAGAAATCTGCCATTAATAGATACCCAGTAGATTTTAATCAGTCAATCTCACTCTCCCTCCATAACCCAGATTATTGAAGCCTCTTCTGCCTGTTTCCTTATTCATGCCAAGCCCTGTTCATCCCAAACATCCACTTCCCTTAAACAATATACTATTTAAATTCTCAAACTTGTTTTCAGATTAACCCCCATCTCCCCAAGTTCATTCCACACATAGCTGTCACCTTGACCAGCTCCACCTCCTTTGATTCTGGGCTCAAACACAAGCTGAATTTTCATCTCTCCATCAGTGATAGCTTGGTGCTTCGCTTGTTCACAATCTAAACTCTGGAATTCACTCAGTAAGTTGCTCTGCCTCTCGAACATGCTTTTAGAGTCGTAGCGATGTACAGCATGGAAATACACTCTTTGGTCCAACTCATCTATACTGACCAGATATCCTAAATTAATCTAGTCCCATTTGCCAGTACTTCATCCATATCACTCTAGACCCTTCCTATTCATGTATCCATCCCATTGCCTTTTAGGTGTTGTAATTGTACCAGCCTGCACCACTTCCACTGGCAGCTCATTCCATAAGTGCTGTACCCTTTGTGTGAAAAAGTTACCTCTTAGGTCCCTTTTAAATCTTTCTCCACTCACAGTCAACTAATACCCTTCTATTTCTGGACTCCCCACTCTAGGGAAAAGACCCTATCCATGCCTCTCATGATTTTATAAACCTCAATGTTAAAAGGTTCACACTTCTAGCCGTTTGCCCCATAGGGCTCAGTGTCAAACTTTGCTTTAAGCTGCTCCTGAGAAACAACTTTGAATTGTGTAAAAGGCACAATCGAAAGGTAACTCTGTTGTTGAATTATGGATGGAGTGGGACTGATTGGTCACGTTATCCTTTTGTCCTCCAAATGGCACACTCTAACGAGCTGTTTACTTCATAAACAACTTGACAAATTTAGTGCCTTCTTAATACAATGTAGTTTTACACTGGATTCACACTTGAGCGAGGGGGTGAAATGAATTTTTTTTTGCCAACTAGTTACTCATCACTAGTTGCCCTGGAGGTCTCCAGTCCCTCTGGTGTATGTAGATCCATAATGCCATTAGAGATGGTGCTCCAAGATTTTGACTCAGCAGCAGTTTTGATATAGTCTAGTTTTTAGGGAGACCTTCAAATGGTGGTGATCCCATGCATCTGCTGTCTTTGTCCTGTGAGGTCATGAGTTTGGAAGATACTATCGAAGGAGCCATTGTGGATTGCTGCATTGCTTCTTGGAGATAGTACACACTGCTACGACACAGCAGAGTCAGTGATGAGGGAGTGAATATAACAGCATGGCAAAAGGCCCTTTAGGCTATTGTATCCACACTGGCCATCAAGCATCTATCTATTCTAATCCCGTCTTTCAGTGCTTGAATGTTCAAAGTGGTGGACAGGGAGTGACAATCAAGTGGGCTTTGTCCGGAATGATGACAAGCTTCTTGAGTGTTGTTGGAACTGCACCCATTCAGGCAAAGAGGGAGTTTTCCATCACACTCCTGACTCATGCCTTGTGGATGATGGACAGGCTTTGAAGAGTAACTTTGAAGTTACTCACTGCAGTATTCCGAGTCTCTGACCTGTTCTTGTAGCCATGGTATTTTTACACTGGTCCAGTGCAGCTTCTGGTTAATAATAATTCTCAGGATGCTGACATTGAGGTATTCAGTGAGGGTGGTGAAAAGCAAAATGGAAGAGATTGAACATTGAAGATTTTGAGAGAGGCTAGCTGTGAGGCTTAGTAACAGAATTGCAGAGTGTAGCACCAAGTTAACTGGAGGAGGAAAGGATTTGAATCAGACCTTAAGTTCAATGGTAACCCTTGTTAATGAAGATTATGTCTAGAAATTTAACTGATCTACACTGCATTTCCCCCCTAAGTATGTCCAGAATTAGTGTGTTCTATTGTTTCGCTCCTGCCCTATTTCCGTCCATTTATAAAGCAGGTTTTCTCTCCAGGAAGACAGCTACCTTCTTAAAAGGGTCATTTTAATTGTACATTGTGTGACAGTACAGCTCCCTTAATGGAAAATATCTATCAGGCCTGTGGTAGTTGCCTCTTTAAGAAAAGCACAAGTTTAATTTAATGAGGAACAAACAGGCAGTGCTTTGGAAGCTGATACGCTTCAGAAAACCCATGGTAACATGGATAGCGTCTTTGTACCTATAAGCATTGTCTGTGTGGGAGTGCTCAATGAAATGGGGTGGCAGTTTTGGGGGAATGAGGGGCCGTGTCGAGCGAGGACGAAACAGAACCAATCTCCCCTCATTCTGTCTGGGAAAGGCTAACTGTGAGGGCTAATTTCTAATGTCTCTCATGTAAACACTGAGGAAGTTCTTGGTCTCTTCTAAGCATTTTGAAATAGTTGAAACAGAAAGAGTGTAGAAAATATTTACAAGAATCTTGGAGGGCTTGAGCTACAGGGATAGGCTGGGGCTATTGTTGCTGGAGCATCAGAGGCTGAGGGGTGACCTTATAGAAGTTTATAAAATCATGAGGGGCCTTGATAGGGTGAATAGACAAGGTATTTTCCCCAGGGTAGGGGAGTCCCAAACTAGAGGGCATAGGTTTAAGGGTGAGAGGGGAAAGATGTAAAAGGGATCTATTTTTACACGCAGTGTGATATGGAATGTTCATGTGTCCAAGTAATGAGCTGCCAGAAGAAATGGTGGAAGTTGGTACAATTCCAATATTTAAAAGGCATCTTGGTAGATACATGAATAGGAAGGGTTTAGAGGAAAACGGGCTAAATGCTGGCAAATGGATTTAGATTAATTTAGGTTATCTGGTCAGCATAGTTGAGTTGGACTGAAGAGTCTGTTTCGGTGCTGTACATCTCTGTGACTAAATTCTAAGTCCAAAGTGCAAACACACAAAGAGAGAGCTGGATTGCGGAATTGTTCACAAGGTCCCAAAGAATCACACCCCCACTCATCTTACTTAAAAAAAAATCCTAAATTCTAAACCTAGCTCTCAGCATTTAATTTCTCTCTCATGGTTAATATTAGGATGGATAATCTGAAGCTGCTGCCTCTCCAGAGCAGGAAGCTGGAGCTAACAGGGATGCGGTGGCCGAAGGGTTAATTGTCCCTGACCTTTCTGACAGGTCGCTTTATTTAAATTCACTGCTGCTACTACAAAGCGGGCTTGTAAACATGACAGCTGGACTTTAGTGCATAACAGTTGTCGCCTCACCTAAAAATAGCTCGGTGTGTGCCAGACAACATTGGATGGGGTGGGTGAGGGGAACTGCATACTCAGCACCAGCCCCTTCTCCCATACCTATCCCCAACCGGTGCTGGGCGTGAACACTAGACACTCGGTGCTTTGATTGCAACTCTATTTATCTGGGCTGGCAAGTGGAAGCCCTGAGTGTTTATTGCGGGGGTCCTAGGGTGGGCTTTCTTCCTTTGTGTATATAAAACATACAAGCATTTCCCGATTGTCTCTTCATTAATATTCATTGGATGCCAGTGTGAAAATGTGCTTTAATCTTATGGGGCAGACAGTCCTGTCTGACCACTGTACTCTCTGCTCCAAAAGCAGGAAATAACAAACACCCCCTATCCCCCTCCACCCCTATTCTTCCCACCCCCACAGATTGGCAATATGAGGTTAATTTCAGAAATGTTTCCATTCAGACCCATCTCTCCTGGATAATTGCGTTCATTGTTGATACCAATACATACCCTGAGTCGGATGTTCTAAAACATTTAGCTTGTAATTGCTCAGTACTCACACAGTTGCTGACGTGAAACAGATTTCTTTGATGTGAAATTGTGAGCAACTCGTGTTTGATTGGTAATGGGTTATATTGCTAAAGTGCAGGATGACACTAGACAAATACGCATTAGAGGTCCAGGCACTACAACAGCTTTGAGGAGAAAGTGAGGTCTGCAGATCAGAGCTGAAAATGTGTTGCTGGAAAAGCGCAGCAGGTCAGGCAGCATCCAAGGAACAGGAAATTCCCTGCTCCTTGGATGCTGCCTGACCTGCTGTGCTTTTCCAGCAACCACAATAGCTTTACTGTGTGGGTCTATATTGTTTGGGGCTATAGAGATCGGTTTAACTGTCGGTTTTATTACATGTTAAACATTTTCGACAGCCTCTCTGGGTTTTAGAGCACTCCGGTGCAGAAAGCGAGTAACTGAATGTTGTCCGTTATCCAGGCTATTACCAGCGGGTTGTATAAGAACACGTCTCCCTATGGTTCTCTGAGTAATATCGTGGATGGGCTGAGCTCGTTGACCGACCATTTCTCGGATCTATCCTTATCGGCAGAACCCCGCAAACCCGGCAAAAGACCTCCACCCAACTACCTGTGTCACCTCTGCTTCAACAAAGGGCATTATATCAAGGACTGTCCCCAGGTAAGAGCAGTCTGAATATTGCGAGAGTCACAACTGGATGATGTTTCCCCAAGCGGTAGAGACATGCTGAATATTAGAGATTGTTGGTCATTGGGAGCTGGGGGCAATGATCTGTCCAATTACTAAATTATAGTGGATTATTATTAAACTGTGTCAAAAGCAACAGCATATGAAATATTTAATCGAGTGTTGGGTTCACATTTTAAAAAATCTCCAAAATATATTTTTAAAATTTTCCCTTTCAAAAATGTGATTTTTAACAGTACAGCTAGACCTTAACTAAAGAATTGTGAAAGCCATGAGGTTTAAGACATTGGTTCAATTATTTAGTATTTTCTAAGCTTTGATTGGTTTGTGCTTTCTGGTTTAGCTCTCTGTGTTTTGAGAAATAGATGGAAAGTTTGGCTCCGTTTGCCCTCAGTTATTACACTGGAATGTTATAACTGCATATTTACACCACCTCAAAGGCAGTTCACTCAGTCGCTAGAGTCCTGCCCAGTTATAATTCCCAGTATCAATTTGACACTGGAACCAGCAAACTTATTTCCAGGCTCCTACTCATGCTGCATTTTTCAGAGTGTGCTGAACTAGTTGAGGTCATTATCACCCAGTTGTCGGAAAGCTACAATAATCAAGGATACCGACTCCATGGAGAAGTGAGCAGGATTGTGGAATTTGTGTAAATGAAAATGGAATTGGTTTACCCAGTCATTCGCTAAATGCTTCTTTATTGATCACCACAAATGATATCTAATGAGGGCAATATCACAGTGAGCATTAATGTTTACACATTGACATTTTTACATAGTTTTGCTAAAAGGGATTTAATCTCAAAAGATTGTGTTACAGATACTGACCGTTGCCCTTCAGTGGCAACTGTAGCCCGCATTGGCTGTTAAGGACCAAATGAGATTTAGTCTGAATTCTGTACGGCTCCTGTTTGTGGATCCTTGTGCCTTTGTAAGGACTTTGCCAAGTTTCCCATTAGACTGATTTTGCTATCTTGAAAAAGACGTTGGTTTGGAGGTCATCAGAGATCAGTAATGGGAAATGCTCAAGTTGTGTCTCATTCTGCAGGAAGTCTGGACAAACAGCCTGGAATCTGGGCTGTCAGTCTGAAGCATAATAAAATCCAGATGCCTTATCCTAATCCACAGAGGCTATCCCTTCAGTCAGGGTTTGTGCTCTGTCTTCCCCCACCTCCTTGCTTCTAACCATTAGAGTTGAGACAGGTTCGAAACATCAGACATCAAACAGATCAAGAGAATCCAGAACACCCAACACTGGCTCTGCCTTTTGGAAGCTGGATCAGGCACTACGTTGGGGTATGGAGAAAAAGAAAAGTCAGAATTGTGGTTTTAATCAGCCCAAGTGTTTAATACTCTGAGTCAAAACAATCCTTGGTTTTTGTCAACAGAATTTTGTTAGATCTATAACAGAGTTGCATGAAAATAAACATTGCATTTATTCAGTCTTTCAACCAAAATCAATGTACATTCTTCATAGTAGTAATCTGCACACTATTAGCATTTCATCCAGTTTATCAACGTCTTATTTAGCTTATGTGATATTTTCCCATTAAGTTTTCTGGATGGCTATAATGTTGCATAAACAAAAAAAAGATTTAAACTAAGATTACTGTTCTCTCAAAATATTTAGACACATCACTATTAAATAACATTATTTCAATATTAGGTGCAGTTTGGTATTCATGGTTCATCTTTAATTCAAGGCTCATTGACTAATTTACCAGTTGTAACTTCAACTCTATTTGCAGTTTTGTGTTAATATCATAAGTTCACTTTGAAAGTGATAAATGGTTTCAGTCCTTTAAGAATTAATACACTGTGCTTCATGACAACAGTCTTACCTTCTAGTTGCCTCCCATTGATGTCAATTGTCAACAATGAAATTAATTGTTAATTATAGTTTCTTCTCATTATGTTTAATATTAAAGCTCATGAATACTTGCATGTAATTTGATTAATGAGAAACTGGGTAATTTACTGGTAATGGGTGAAAAATAACATGGCTGGATTTGTTGGTGGAGGCAAAAAGGCCATTTAGTTGTGCGTGATAAGACTTCCAGATCTAAAGAAAACAATGAAGCCCTTGTCTCTTGTGATGCATTAGTAGTGTACCTACCTCTGAGTCAGTGTTCAAGTCCCACATGTTTCAGAAGTCATAGTATTTCTGTACAGGTTGATTTAAAGAAATGCCCATGGATTCGTTTACATAGACAATCACAGGTTTTTAAATTATTTCATTAGTGATTTCACCTGATGAAGGAGTGGTGCTTTGAAAGCTTGAGAGTTGAAATATACCTATTAGGCCATAACCAGGTATTGTGTGACTTCTGGGCTACTTCTTTAGAAGATAGTGTTTCCAAATGAGCTGAGTTTTTCCAGCACACTCTCTTTTTTTTAATTAGAGGTTTAGACTAGTGCTTCCTATTCATTTTTAAAGTCCTTGTCCCTATAATGTTTGTACTAGGCTCACTGTTTCCACTGGTACTACTTACAGGTATTGAAGAATCTAAAATGTGGTTGAGAGCTTTGTGTTAAAGTCAAAGCTCTAGGACAATTGCTGAACTGAGGAGTTAGAGGCAACTATTGAACTCAATTATATTAAATTTCTTTGCTTTCTGGAAGCTGCCTGGGTAGAAGCCAGGTTATCTCCAGGTCAGTCAGGAAAATTTGTGACTTTTTTTAAGGCAAGTATTTAGTTGAGAAGTGGTGCATTCTCCAAAGTATAACTCTTCAGTGTGATGAGAATTTGTGAGAACTCCAATCTGCCATTTTCGTATGAATAAAGTACAGGCTACAGACCTGTATGGAAATATATCATGTATATGATGTATAGTTTGGTTATCAAACCATGTGGATCAAGACACCTTTGGGTCTCTTGACTGCTGATGATGAAACTGGCTGTAGAATGGTTGTAGAATGTTACGGTTGAATCGTAGTCTCGTTAGTATCAAAATTAGTGAAGAAAATCAAACTGGAGCTCTGCTGTCTGTTGACATTGCTTGAATTTATAGGTGCACAGACATCAGGGTGAGCAGAAAGGTAGGCAATAGTGCAGCACTCCTCATAGGCACATAACATAACATTTACTGCAGATGCTTCCATTTTGTTGAGGTCAATTCTCTGCAGGAAGCATTGCTTTAGAAGGTAGAAAAAGAAACTGATCAAGAATTTACTTTGTCACAAGGACACAAATTACTTGCAGCTGCATTCAATCTTAGATGTAATTGTGTAATTGGACAACATTTGTTGGATAATCCGGAGTGTGCAATGAATTGCACTGACAGCCAATTTAGGATTGTTGGCTGATCTTGTAATACGATACACAAGTGTGTCCTGGATGATACATATATTAGTTCACAGGGTCCTGTTTGTTTGCAGACAGCAGAAAAGTATGTACATGTATTGTGACTGTTTTGACTCAACAGAATATGTGACAGGCATTCAGCGGTTCTCAGGGCAATGCATTGAACAATCAGAATCAAATGCATGGTTTAAAGCCCAAATAAAGTACTGGCAATGGAATTGAAGTGTGAGATAATGCACTTGGGGTGGCAACGAACTATACAGTGAATGGTAAGCACCTAGAATGCACAGAAGATCAGCAGGATATTGGTGTTTATAATCATAGATCCCCGAAAGTAGCAGGACCGGTCAATAGGTGGTTACAAAGACATACGGGATATGTGTCTTTACTAGCTGAGGGACATAATCCAAGAACAAGGAGGTTATGTTTGAATTGTATAAGACACTGTTTTGGCTACACCTGGAGTAAAGTTCTGGTCATCAGGTTTCAGTCAGGATCTGATAGCACGAGAGAGGGTATGGAGGGGGTTTACCAGGATGCTGCCTGAGCCAGAAAGTCTAAGCCATGAGGAAAGATTGGAAAGGCTGGGATTGTTTTCCTTATAACTGCAAAGGTTGGTAAAGGTGCATAACATTGAGGAACATAGATAAAGTAATTGAAAAGCATAGTTTCCATTGGCTAGAGGGGTCAATAACCAAAAGGTGTGGATTTAAGTAAACAGATAGAAGGCTAAGAGGACAAACCTTTTTTTCACTTCAAGTGTGGTGGGAGTCTGGGATTCACTGCCTGAAGCTGTCTTTGATTCAGAAGCCCATATATCATTTAAATAGTACACTACTTGCATTGCCATATCCTCTAGGACTACGGGCAAAAGCTGGAAACTGTAAATAATGTAGTCTGATCTTTGTTGACCAGCATTGAGTTGACGGTCCAAATGGCTGCCTTCTGAGCTGTGAATGTTTGAATCTACTGATTTCCTTTTTGCTCTGGTATTTTCGCAATGTGTCCTGATGAGTTCAAGATGAAAATCTTTGACAACGTGTTACATAGGAGCCGCTTGTAATAGAAAACATAATCAAAGTTTGTGCGAAGATTTGTAGCTCAGGTGCTCGTTGTTGTGGTTCTGTTCGCCGAGCTGGAAGTTTTTTGTTGCAAATGTTTCGTCCCCTGGCTAGGCAACATCATCAGTGCTTTGGAGCCTCCTGCGAAGCGCTTCTTTGATGTTTCTTCCGGTATTTATAGTGGTCTGTCCTTGCCGCTTCCGGTTGTCAGTTTCAGCTGTCCGCTGTAGTGGTCGGTATATTGGGTCCAGGTCGATGTGTTTGTTGATGGAGTTTGTGGATGAATGCCATGCCTCTAGGAATTCCCTGGCTGTTTTCTGTCTGGCTTGCCCTATGATAGTAGTGTTGTCCCAGTCGAATTAATGTTGCTTGTTGTCTGCGTGTGTGGCTACTAGGGATAGCTGGTCGTGTCGTTTCGTGGCTAGTTGATGTTCACGTATGTGGATTGTTAGCTGTCTTCCTGTTTGTCCTATATAGTGTTTTGTGCAGTCCTTGCATGGTATTTTGTATACTACATTAGTTTTGCTCATGTTGGGTATCGGGTCCTTCGTTCCAGTAAGTTGTTGTCTGAGCGTGGCTGTTGGTTTGTGTGCCGTTATGAGTCCTAAGGGTCGCAGTAGTCTGGCTGTCAGTTCTGAAACGCTCCTGATGTATGGTAGTGTGGCTAGTCCTTTTGGTTGTGGCATGTCCTCATTCCGTGGTCTTTCTCTTAGGCATCTGTTGATGAAGTTGCGCGGGTATCCGTTTTTGGCGAATACCTTGCATAGGTGTTCCTCTTCTTCTTTTTGCAGTTCTGGTGTACTGCAGTGTGTTGTGGCCCTTTTGAATAGTGTCCTGATGCAGCTTCGTTTGTGTGTGTTGGGGTGGTTACTTTCATAGTTTAGGACTTGGTCTGTGTGTGTTGCTTTCCTGTATACCCTTGTGGTGAATTCTCAGTACAGAGAACACCGAACGATCACGTCTAGGAATGGGAGTTGGCTGTCCTTTTCTTCTCTCGTGAATCGGATTCCTGTGAGTGTGGCGTTGATGATCCGGTGTGTTTTTTCTATATCCGTGTTTTTGATGATTACAAACATGTCATCGACATATCTGACCCAGAGTTTGGGTTGAATTTGTGGTAGGACTGTTTGTTCTAACCTTTGCATAACTGCCTCTGCTATGAGTCCCGAGATTGGTGATCCCATGGGTGTTCCGTTGATTTGTTTGTATATCTGGTTGTTGAATGTAAAGTCTAGATAAATCAGATTACATCCAAAAAGCACAACAACTACTCGCAGATACCAACACCTACCAAATGAAGGAATTTGACCCCACACCACAACTCACCAATAGAATAAATAACACACTAAGGAATCTGCAAAAAAACGGACAGAAAACCAAAGCTGACCTACAAAGAATGAAACCGGAAAGCAACAACACCCCCAGATTCTATGGACTACCTAAAGTACACAAACCAGACATCCCACTCAGACCCATAGTATCACTACCAGGGACACCAGCATACAAACTGGCCAAAGAACTACAACAGAAACTGAAACACCTGGTCAGCGGATCCAAACACTCCATACAATCAACACAGGAATTCTTGAACATCATCAGAAATATACACATAGACAAAGAAGAAACCATGATCTCATTCGACGTGACGGCACTGTTCACTTCGATTGACAAAACCCTAGCCAGAGAAACAATAGCCAACCTACTGGACATACAGAACAGAAAACAGGATGCGGAACCTATCAACAAAGACGGCATACTTAAACTACTGGACTTGTGCCTCACTACACACTTTACATTCAACAACCAGATATACGAACAAATCAGTGGAACACCCATGGGATCACCAATCTCGGGACTCATAGCAGAGGCAGTTATGCAAAGGTTAGAACAAACAGTCCTACCACAAATTCAACCCAAACTCTGGGTCAGATATGTCGATGACATGTTTGTAATCATCAAAAACACGGATATAGAAAAAACACACCGGATCGTCAACGCCACACTCACAGGAATCCGATTCACGAGAGAAGAAGAAAAGGACAGCCAACTCCCATTCATAGACGTGATCGTTCGGTGTTCTCTGTACTGAGAATTCACCACAAGGGTATACAGGAAAGCAACACACACAGACCAAGTCCTAAACTATGAAAGTAACCACCCCAACACACACAAACGAAGCTGCATCAGGACACTATTCAAAAGGGCCACAACACACTGCAGTACACCAGAACTGCGAAAAGAAGAAGAGGAACACCTATACAAGGTATTCGCCAAAAACGGATACCCGCGCAACTTCATCAACAGATGCCTAAGAGAAAGACCACGGAACGAGGACATGCCACAACCAAAAGGACTAGCCACACTACCATACATCAGGAGCGTTTCAGAACTGACAGCCAGACTACTGCGACCCTTAGGACTCATAACGGCACACAAACCAACAGCCACGCTCAGACAACAACTTACTGGAACGAAGGACCCGATACCCAACATGAGCAAAACTAATGTAGTATACAAAATACCATGCAAGGACTGCACAAAACACTATATAGGACAAACAGGAAGACAGCTAACAATCCACATACGTGAACATCAACTAGCCACGAAACGACACGACCAGCTATCCCTAGTAGCCACACACGCAGACAACAAGCAACATGAATTCAACTGGGAAAACACTACTATCATAGGGCAAGCCAGACAGAAAACAGCCAGGGAATTCCTAGAGGCATGGCATTCATCCACAAACTCCATCAACAAACACATCGACCTGGACCCAATATACCGACCACTACAGCGGACAGCTGAAACTGACAACCGGAAGCGGCAAGGACAGACCACTATAAATACCGGAAGAAACATCAAAGAAGCGCTTCGCAGGAGGCTCCAAAGCACTGATGATGTTGCCTAGCCAGGGGACGAAACGTTTGCAACAAAAACTTCCAGCTCGGCGAACAGAACCACAACAGAAAACATAATTTCTGTTCTACCTTCTGGGTTCCTGTTGATGTCAGAACTCGGGAACAAAGCGCAGTGTTCTGTTGGATGAGTAAGTGGAACAGCAGCCAATTCCCAATCTCTCCTCCCTGAAATTTGGAACATCTTCTAGATGGAAGGTCCCCAGAATACCAAAAAGCTTTAGTGCTAATTATGATTCCTTTCCTCTTTATTTCTCCCTCTCTCTTCTGTTCGTGAAATCTCCTAGAACTCCAATTGCTGATGAACATTTTGGCTAATGTCAGTGATCCTAGGAACAGAGGTAGGCAGATTGGTTTAATTCAACTGTGGAAGTTTCCTTCTGTTAGAAGTTCAAGTGCTAACCTATGATTTGACATGCCCTGTATGACTTTGTCAAAATTAGACATTCGTCAACAAAGGAATGATGGATGAATTTATTCTATGACACAGTTGGCGTGACAGCCAGTTTTACTTACTTAAGAGGATCGGCAGCTCCAAGCATGAATTTTTTTAGTGCAAGTTTTTCTTTCTCTGTTTGTTTGTCATGCACTTTATTTCACCATTTAATACAGCTAGGTAAGTCCAAAATAAAAACAAAACTGCAGATGCTAGAAATCTGAAATAGACAAAAGCATAAGTTGCTGAAGAAACTTAGCAGGTCTGGAAGCATTTCTAGAGGGAGAACAGTCATCTGAAGTAGGATCAGTGGACTCAATGTTAATAGTTTTCTCCCCAAAGTTGATGCTGACAGACCTGCTGAGTTTCTCCAGCAACTTATGTTCATGGTTAGATAAGTGTCTGGTACAGTGTTGTCTATTGATACTGAGCCTCTGCAAAGGAACGTACTGACACTCACTTTTTATTCCTACCCACCCTGTTAAGGAAATAAACAAAAGGAAAGCAGCTCCTGGTAATAATTAGCAAAGCTGGTGTGTAAAAGTTGGACCAAATCCATTAAAGTAAATAAATGCTCCAATTTCACAAAGAATCAAGACTCTGATCAAGTGCCAGTTTTGAGGCTCCCATTCATCCATCTGTGTCTTTCCTTTGATCAAATGCACCAAAGTAATCTAAAATCCACATTGAGAGGGAACACATTTTCAAAAGTAAAATAAGCCAAGAATGTTCATTTTCTTTCAGTCATAGGATTTATTTTGTTCAATGTTCACCATTGCTCACTTTTCTATTGAAGCCAAGTAATAGATTCCTGTGATATCACCTTGAAAACTCTATAATTTAGTTGCTTCAGTTTTCATACAAGATGTAGGTAGTGAATACATGCTTTTGAAAATGGTCTGCTGAAAATTGAGAACAAAGTATGTAATGGCACTAAATTTGGATTTCAGGTTTCATTATATGTGGCTCTTTGATTAAAATTTAATTTTGTTTAATTTTTTGTTCACAATGCTCCTGCGAAGCAACTTGGGATGTTTATTTCATTTGATTTGATTTATTATTACTCACATGCCTAGGTACAGTGAAAAGTTTTGTTTTGTGTGCAGTACTGGCAGATCATACCATATGAAGATCACAGGGTGATCAAACAGAACAAGGGATGCAAAGTTACAGCTGCAAAGAAGGTGCACAAAAAGCAAGATCAACATTAGATTTGAAATTTGAGAGGTCCATTCAGAAGTCTAATAACAGCGGGATACAATCCGTTCTTGAAGATGTTGGTACACGTGTTTAAGCTTTTGTATCTTCTGCCCGATGGAAGAGATTGTAACCGGGGTGGGAGGGGTCTTTGATATTGACTGCATTTCTGAGGCAGAGAGAAATGTAGATGGAGTCAATGGATGGAAAGCTGGCCTGCGTGATGGATTGGGCTGTGTTCACAGCTCTCTGTAATTTCTTAGTCTTGGGCAGAGCAGTTGCCGTAACCAAGCTGTGATGCATCCAGATAGAATACTTTCAGTGGTGCATCTATAAAAGTTAGTGAGAGGCCTGATGGGTATGCCGAATTTCCTTAGCTGCCTGAGGAAGAAGAGGCATTGATGAATTCACAGACTTTGTCACTAAAATTTAGACCCTTAATTTCAATGTTTCTGCCCCTTGGCCTGGCCTAATTGACCAGACCAAACTTCCCAAAAGGTTCTTGCTTACCTTAACCAGGGACGTGCATCATTTCCCAGTTTCTTCCCTATCTGACTTCACTGCCTCTCTGTCATCATCTTAACCAAGACCCTGTATTTTGTTCCCTTGGCCTTATTCTGTCCAAACTACTGGCAATCTAAATTCCCTTCCTGTTGGCTGTTACTGTTAACAATTGACTGTTCTTTCCCTTCAGGTGCTTACAAAGGTCTCTGACAGCAAGCAGCCTCAATGACATCACGCACACAAGAAACCGTGTCCTCTTCAAAGTCCTTGAGCAGGTTGTCACTGTCCATCTTTGCTTTTGATGCTCCTATGCTCTGTAAACCAAAGGAATAGGCTGTGGTAACTTGGGGAACACCATTCTTTATCAGGCACAAGATAGAACGCAGGCCTCAAGTACTACATCAGCCAGTGCAGAGATTGAGCCTACTGTAGCCAGCCAACTAACTGACCACCTACTAGCAGCCCCTCCTCATCCCAATCACCCACCCTTATCAATTGACATTCGATGTGGCTGTGAATACAGTGAACATTCCACCACCCTTTCGCATTTCCCTCATGCTCTCTCCAGTCTTTTACACAATGGGCTGGCACGGTGGCTCAGTGGTTAGCGCTGCTGCCTCATGGGAGCCAAGTTCCATTCCAGCCTTGGGCAACTGTTGGTGTGGAGTTTGCACATTCTCCCAGTGTCTGCGTGAGTTTCCTCTGAATGCTCCAGTATTCTCCCAGTCCAAAGATGTGCAGTTTAGGTAGATTGGCCATGCTAAATTGTACATAGTGTCCAGGAATGTGTAGGTCAGGCAGGTTAGGCCTGGGTTACAGGGATAGGGTCGGGGTGTGGGTGGGATGCTCTTCAGAGGGTCAGTACAAACCTGATGGGCCAAATGGCCTGCTTCCACACTGTAGGGATTCTATGATGATTTTAATACTTGTGCAGTTGAACTGGTTCATTGAAGATTAATAAAAAAAACACCTCTTCAGAGGGTTGGTGTGGACTTGTTGGGCTGAATGGCCTGTTTCCACACTTTAGGGATTGTATGAATCAGTCACAGTATTCTGCTCTTTCCCAAGCTCTACTGTCCAGTTTGGTGACATTACCCTCACTGGTCTCCATCTTTTGCTGTCCACTATTAGCCTGAGAATCATCTGCATTGACTCTGCTGTTGTCTCTGATTCACTGCCAATACCCTTCACAACAAAGGATCTATCTTTGGGACCTATCACTTTTCATTTTGGTGTTTCAATTCCCAATGTCTTCAAGATGGCGTACAAGAACACATGCTTATGTGACAGTAAGGACAGCAGATGCTGGAGGGCAGAGGCAAAAGATATGAAGTTGGAAGAGCACAATCACACATCAAACTGGCTGATGGTACAAAATTATAGTAGTGTGCTATGTTCTAAATTAATCTATGGGCAATTAATCTGTTCTGTTCTGGTTCACGTGTAGTGCTTTATAGGTATGCAGACTTACATTTATGCTGTTTGCCATGACTACTGCCCCACCCCAATTAAATGTGCCCAGACACATATATCCGTTTGCCTCTGATTCTCCTGAGCTGCTTAAAGCCAAGGAATAGGCAGTGGATATGTGTTATCAGCTTCCATTTTCTGGCTTTGTCCTACTTTATTCCTGTACTCTATTCCTGAGATGCTGCCTGGCCTGCTGTGCTTTGACCAGCAACACATTTGCAGCTGTGATCTCCAGCATCTGCAGACCTCATTTTTTACTCTTGTCCTACTTTACATTGCTTTAATGGTCATCCATTGCAGCTACAAATCCCTGATGAGGAGCTGAATGACTTAGAAAGTAAATCTTTCTGGGCTGTAGAAAATTGGCAAAATTTGTGGAGTCAGTATGACCAGTAAAAGGATTGATTTTTCTGGGTAGAAGAATTCAACTCTGTTTTAATTGGTGTGTTTTTGGCATGTCTGTGTGTGTGGTGCTCTATCTAGCAATAGCATTAACCTCAAATGGAGCCTTTTCATGTACGTGTTGCCCATGATGGCACCATTTGTCAACACCATGTCAGCTTCCATATGCATGTGGAATACCACCTGAGCTCCCCCTCCCCACAACTTCTGTCTGACCATCAGTTGACTCTGATTTCTCGCATTGCTTGATCACTTTCCTCCTCGTCCATCCTCCTCCTCCAAGGCACCCCTCAAAGCCTACTACTTTGGTCAAGTATTTCGGTGATTGGTCCTAACATCTCCTCTGGTTCTGTGCCAAATCATGTTTGCTACCATTCCAGAGAACCACATTTTACCATGATTTGGAGATGCCGGTGTTGGACTGTGGTGTACAAAGTAAAAAATCACAACACCAGGTTATAGTCCAACAGGTTTAATTGGAAGCACACTAGCTTTCAGAGTGCTAACCACCTGATGAAGGAGCGTTGCTCCGAAAGCTAATGCTTCCAATTAAACCTGTTGGACTATAACCTGGTGTTGTGTGATTTTTAACATTTTACTTTGTTCAACTTTATGAATTAAAATAATTGTTATGATTTACATATCATCTTAATGTTGTAGTTTTGCTACTGAGCTAATCTTAATGTAATTTGTAATTCAGTGCAGCAACTGTGGTAAATTGTTGGTCAACTATGCAAAGATGCTGTTTGTTCTTAAAAATCTAGCTGGTTCACAGTTGTTTAGTTACCTGCTTAACCAGACCTACACGTGCTTTGCAATGTGTTGTATAGTGTAAACATCAAATAAGTCAATCCATTGTTTACTTTCACTTGAGGATAGAAGATGAGCATTAAATACAGCCTTGTTAGAGTTGACTACATCTCAAATAGAAATTATTGTCTGCTGAGAATCTAGACCAAGAACCTCCAAACCATGTGTTGTTAGCTGCACCATCTTGGCCATTCATCTGATTTATGCATACATTTTGTACACTCTCTATCTGAATTCCAAAGACCTGGAGTTTTGTAAAGCCTTTGTTTTGTATGCTGTATCTTTGTGGTGAATACTAAACCAGTGTGCAGTGTTTATATCTTGAAATAATGTATATGATCAAATTGTGAATGTAAATTCTACACGTAGCTCTCAAATCTCTCTGCTGTGGATAGGGGTTATATAGTTCAAAATGCTTGAACAGCCCATGTCTAATATTTCTTGGATATTCACTAGCTCAAGTTATGAATGCTGGGTCCAGTAGTTAATTCTTCTAATTTATTCATAATCTTAGTAGGATTTTCATTATGTTGCCTCAAGCATGTACCATTGTCTGGTTAATTTAAGAATGAACAATCTGTTGGGTATGTGGGTCTTCCAGGTGACTGAGAGTTAATTTGTTTCATGGTCTGGTCTGCATGTTTTGGGGTGGTATTTCTTCTCCACTGGGTAGCATGGATGATGGAATCATGGACTTGCATCACCTTGGGATGGCATGACATCGATTTATCACTTTGATTTGGCAACTGTATCGTTTGAGTGGGCTGCACATAAAATGCAACCAGCAAACTACAGGCAAATGACCAAGTGTTAGTCTGCACCTTCATGTACCTTTGCTTTTTCACTTGTTGTTCCCTTGGCTGCAAGAGTCTGAGAGAACTAAGATGTAGTGCATTTTAACGTAAGGAATCCTGATGGGAGACAGAATCACTTCAAAGTTCCTGGAGCAAGTGAAAAGCCATGGAAATGATGAAAGAGGGATCCAACTTCATGAAAGTTGGTCAATTCAAGGCCATGTGACTATAGTGATACAGTACAGCAAGATTCCACAGAAATTAATTGGATTAATCACTAATTGGACACAGTGGTGATTGACAAAACCAAATGAAGTTTCTGGTCCTCTGCTATTGGTGGTGTTGGAACATATATATTTACATAAATACTGAAAATCTCAGTTTAATAATTCACTGATTGCACAGAACTGCTGACAGTGCAGCACACCCTCAGTGTTACATGGGAGTGCAAGTCTAGCAAGCCTTAAACTCAACCCTCAGATTGAAATTAATAAGAGTCGATGGGGAGGTGCTGGAAAAACACAGCCAATCAGGCAAATTCCGAGGAGCAGGAGAATTGACGTTTTTGGGCAAAAGCCCTTCATCAGGAATGAGAACCCTACCTGCTAGGTTTAGCTGACATCATACTCAGGGATTGAAGTAAATTATTGCAAGATCCTCAAGCCTTCCTACATCGTCAGTACATGTTGGATAACACTGTCCCAATTCTCCATTCCTTTTAATGGAAAACTGCAGTATGTTTTCTGTTTTTCCTGGCTGGCATTGGCGACCTGTTAAACTGTGCAATTTTGCCTCGATATTGCGGCAAGTTTAATATCATGATGCCAAAATGGCATTTGAAAGTGTCTTGGCACATGGCTTAGGCCTGAACCACTGATCTGGTTTTAACTTACACACTTGGCAAAGGTGGGTTTAAGGTGGTTTTGGGGTGACTACCACTTCACATCCTTCCTAATTTTTCACACTATTGGAAATTAACAGAGTGTAAAGATACATCCGATCTAAAGCTGTTTCCACTTTGTTGAGTGATCATGGTTAATATATGGCTGAGAGGATCTCCAGTGCACTTGAAATTTTATCATCTTCTTTACATATTGTAGGAGTAATAATTGAGATCAAGGCCAGTCATGTTCTCATGAAAGGTGTATGATTTATATTATACATTTGGATTTCAAAATAGATACAAATGGTTTGTACAGTGAAGTTTCTTTTAAAAAAAATCAGGAAGTCATTTGGATAGTGACCTAAACACTTCATTTCTATGAAAGCACATGACAAAGACAATATGTCTAGCAGAGCCTATAGTGTTAATGGATGAAATGTTTATACTGTTGCATTTATGACAGGCAGAGTAAGATTAAACTTGACTTCAGAACAGAAGGTACAAAGTCCCAGTACAGAAAATCCGAGATTTCAAGTGAGAGGTTAGAGCGCTTTTCCTTTGCAAGAGAATCAAGTTTGTTCAGGAAACCAGTTGCTTCAACAGAATTGGTTTCTAGTTTATGGAATTTGCAAGCAGGGAGAGCCTATTTAGAAATCTTCATGACGTTAGTGCTGAAGAAGATTTTAGGCCAACAGAATTGTGAGAGTTTTATGCCAGTTAACTCAGAAAAGAATTTTTAAATAAAATAATGTTTCAACAGTTTATAGGAAAGTTTCAGTGATGTAAAGATTTAAAATAGCGGAAAAGGAATGACATTCCTCTGGGATTGAGTTTCTGTAATAGATGTTGTTGGGGAAACCAAATGAAATTTTGTTTTGATGTTTCTGTTAAGATCTATCCAACTGTTCTACATATACAATAAAGTTACATTCTGTTGTTAACGTTTGCAGCCCGTGTGGATATCTTTGAGTGACCCGAAAGCAAAAATTAAACACCTGACCTATCAAGTTAGGTTTCTGGCAGTGATTTGTGCAGTCATCCTGATCATAAGAATATGTAATGAGGATCTCCACCCCTGAGGTGGGTCACATGCAAAACAAGCATAATCTTTGCCATGATGTGTTCAACGTTGACTATCCTCAGATCACAACTAAAAATATCATGACTCCTTTGGTTGACAACTGGAATTTAATCTGCCATGATGCACAAGGTCCAAGTGAGACTGGGCAGAACTCTGAAGTGTGATGCCCAAAGTAGCAGCAAGGGTCTCATAACAATGGAGTTTGTGGAGTCTGACACAATGCTGCTAGCCATAATCCTCTTGGTCTTTTAAAATTAATCTCATTGATGCATAACTTTCCCAGGAAACCCCTCAGGAAGTGCATTGACACTAAACTAATGCTTAAAGAATTCTAAGGTATGTGTCTATATCCAGATTTAGACACATCAGCAGTTGTTTCATCTTGTTCCACAAACTCACTCCGGTCTGGGTAAAAACCCACACCAACTTGTGCATTGCCACCCTAAACTGAGGACACTACTTCGGTTGTTCCATTTTTATATTAAAAAAAATCCTTGAATGTTTTTAAACCAGCTGTCAAACGCCTTTTTTTAACCGACTGATAAGTGAAACTTTGCATTTGGAAAGGTCTTATTATTTTTGAGGTTTGAAAATGTTGCATGTGTGTCCAGGCGGACAGTGCCTGTATTCAGAAG
The DNA here is from genome assembly GCF_020745735.1 of Hemiscyllium ocellatum. Taxonomy (NCBI): domain Eukaryota; kingdom Metazoa; phylum Chordata; class Chondrichthyes; order Orectolobiformes; family Hemiscylliidae; genus Hemiscyllium; species Hemiscyllium ocellatum. Next base: position 25,597,952 of record NC_083443.1, read on the forward strand.
GAACTGAGTTGTCAATACATGCTCCCAGGATTAAATTGGTGGCTGCTCAGACTGTTACTGTGCTTTGGGCAGTGTTATGTTACAAACTGGGCATGTATACTGAGGATTCTTTAACCATGAGTCAAACTTTGAATCTCAGCCTCACAAGGCACTAAATGAGGGGGAGTAATTCATATAAGATACTAGGTAGAAAAGTTGGTTCAGAGCTATTAGTTCAGAGAGAACGCATGATTGCCTGTAACATTACATATACTGAAGTGAAGAAACCATGTTTCATGTATGCAATGACTGCTATTTAGAACGGTCCTCCAATTAGTGCAACTGTTAAATACTGGTGGTAAGACCATCAGTTTCTATGGAAGGATGAGTTAGGGGGCATCTATCATTGCTCCTTTGATCTACAATAAAAGGTACGTTCAGTGCATTCATTTTACGGATCTGCCACATATCTCCCACTCTCCAGCCCAGCCAAAATCTTGAACTTGAATGGTGGGATCTGAAAGTTGAGCAGAAATTCTTCTCAAACTTCACCAAGGATTGCAACCTGGGGGCTCTGCTTCTTTGCTACAGGTACTGGCTCAGTCATCGTGTCCTACAACAGAGAAACAGGCCCTGCAGCCCATGATGTCTATGCTGACCATCAAATATCGAATTAGACTAATCCCATACACGTAGCACTTGTTTGGAGTTTGAGTCCTACACTAGGCCATTCCAATAGAATTGAAAAAAAGGGGCCAATTCCTGACTGGCTTTAAATTGTGGATGTTTACAGTTAGCAATAGCTAAAGAGTAAAGTCTCCATAGTCTTAAAGGACCATAGGGCTGCTCTTTCATTTGAGAGTGAGACACAAACGACTGGTAGTGGTTTAACCTGAGGGTCACTATACCTTGGATGAGGGGAGAGATTGAGAAGGAGATGTGTTTGGTTATTGACTATCAGTTCTGTTTGAGACATGTTTAGTGAGTTCCAGCATCTGTGGGAGCCATGGTTCTGGTTTCTGACAGTTACTCAATGTCTCCTGCTGGAAGTGGAGATTGGGTAGTGTCAGGACAGGGTTTGGCTATGATGTCTTTTTGCTTGGTTGCAGTGTTGCTTGGTCTTCCTGTGAATTTTTAAATTACATTCATTTTGTGGGCTGTGGGTGTTGCTGGCTGGGCAAGTATTTATTGCCCATTCCCAGTTGCCCTTGAGAAGGTGGGTGTGAGCTGCCTTCTTGAATCACTCAATCCTCCTGCTGTGGGTTGACCCACCTTGCCATTAGAGAAGGAATTCCAGGAGGTTGACCCTGTTACAGAGAAGGAACATCAATGTATTTCCAGGTCAGGATGGTGAGTGCTTGGAGGGGAACTTGAAGGTGGTAGTGTTCCCATATATCTGCTTGCGCGTATGATGAGTGGTCACCATCAGTATCTCTGGAAATGTATTTAGCAAAGGTCAGTTGTTCAGTTTCTGAATCATCTTAAATGTTATCTTTTTATAACTATTCAGTTGTTAAAAAGCAGTACAGCAATTGGGAAAGCACTGTTCAGTACATATTATCAAGCTTTTTAAAAAATAACTGTTCATTAAGTTAATGTCAAGCCATGTCTCATTCCACTTGACTTTACAAACCATCAAGCACTCCTGTGGCTATTTTTAGCTATATCTACACAAAAATGTCTTTGTGACCTCAGGAGTCAAAGCCAATTTGGGAATATAACCAAAGAACAACTTTGACCATAAGAAATGTGAATTCATTTGCTGAAATACCATTCAGTGTAACTTAGCAACACCTGTACTAATATAACCAGATAACATTATGCTCAGCTTCTGCAGTGAAATGAAATTATTTCACCCACCTTTGGTCTGTGGCATCATGCACCCAGTAAGTCAATTTTAATATCTATTCTAACTTGGTGGCGTGCATTAGTTTGTTGCTGTTAGACCATTATATCGATGAGGGGTCTTCAATGTCATCAGCTTCTATATATCTGAAGTTACTGACTCATTAGTCCTGGTTGCAAAACACTAATAAAGCACACTTTCTGTGAGGGTGATGTTTTATAATTTATTTGCTTACTTGTAATTGGGAGACAAGTCCCAACTTGGTGGGACATTGCCTGTTAAAAAGATTGTAGATAGAACATCACAGCGCAGTACAGGTCCTTCGGCTCTCGATGTTGCGCCAACCTATGGAACCAATATAAAGCTCATCTAACCTACACTATTCCATTATCGTTCTTATGCCTATCCAATGACCATTTAAATGCCCTTAAAGTTAGTGAGTCTACTATTGCAGGCAGTGCGTTTCACGCCTCTACTATTCTTTGAGTAAAGAAACTACCTCTGACCTCTGTCCCATATCTGTCACTCCTCAATTTAAATCTATGTCCCCTCGTGCTAGCCATCACCTCCCAAGGAAAAAAGCTCTCACTGTTCACCCTATCTAACCCTCTGATTATCTTATGTCTCCATTAAGTCACCTCTCAATCTTCTTCTCTCTAATGAAAGCAGTCTCAATTTCCTCAGCTTTTCTTCATAAGACCTTCCCTCCATACCTGACCACATCCTAGCAAATCTCCTCTGAACCCTTTCCAAAGTTTCCACATCCTCCTCATAATACAGTGACCAGAACTGTACGCAATACTCCAAATGTGGCCACACCAGAGATTTGAACAGCTGCCGCATGACCTCCTGGCTCTGAAACTCAGCGCGATCCCTCTATCAATAAAAACTAACGTGCCGTATACCTTCTTAACAACCCCATTGACCTGTGGCAACTTTCAAGCATCTATGTACCTGGACATCGAGATCTCTCTGCTCATCTACACAACCAAGAATCTTACCATTAGCCCAGTACTCTGCATTCCTGTTACTCCATCCAAAGTAAATCACCTCACACTTTGCTGCATTAAACTCCATTTATCACCTCTCAGCTCAGCTCTGCAGCTTATCTATTCTCTCTGTAACCTACAATATCCTTCGTCATGATCCACAACTTGACCGACCTTAGTGTCATCCAAAATTTTACTAACCCATCCTTCTATGCCCTCATTCAGGTCATTTTAAATAAATGACCAACAACAGTGGACCCAAAACAGAAGCTTGCGGTACCCCACTAGTAACTGAACTCCAGGATAAATATTTCCCATCAACCACCACCCTTGGTCACCTTTCAGCTAACTAATTTCTGATCCAAATCACTAAATTACCCTCAATCCATGCCTCAGTATTTTCTGCAATAGCCTACTGTGAGGAACGTTATCAAACACTTTACTGAAATCCTATGCACCAGATCAACCACTTTACCTTCATCCACCTGTTTGGTCACCTTCTGAAAGAACTCAACACGGTTTGTGAGGCATGACCAACCCTTTACAAAACAGTGTTGACTATTCCTATCAGCTTATTCCTCTCTAGATGATTATAAATCCTCTCGCTTGTAACCCTTTCCAACACTGTAAGATTCACTGGTCTATAATTTCCAGGGTAGTCTGCACTCCCCTTCTTGAACAAGGGGACATCATTTGCGATCCTCCTGTCTCTGGCACTATTCCTGTAAACAATGACGACATAAAGATCAAAGGCCCAGCAATCTCCCCCCTGACTTCCCAGAGAATCCTAGGATAAATCCCATCCAGCCCAGGGGACTTATCTACTTTTACACTTACCAGAATTGCTAACACCTCCTCCTTATGCACCTCAATCCCATATAGTCTCGGAACCTGTGTCTCAAGATTCTCCTCAACCACATTGTCTTTTTCCCGTGTGAATACTGACGAAAAGTATTCATTTAGCACTTCTCCTATCGCCTCTGACACCATGCACAACTTCCCGTTGCTATGCTTGATCGGTCCTAATCTTAGTCTAGTCATTCCGGTATGGCTATAGAAAGCCTTAAGGTTTTCCCTGGTCCTATCCGCCTATGACCTCATATGTCCCCTCCTGGCTCTTCTTAGCTCTCTTTAGATCTTTCCTGGCTAACTTGTAACTCTCAAATGCCCTAACTGAGCCATCATATCTCATCCTAACATAAGCCTCCTTCTTCCTCTTGACGAGCGATTGAACTTCCTTAGAAAACCATGGCTCCCGCGCTCGACAGCTTCCTCCCTGCCTGACCAGTACGTACTTATCAAGGACCCGCAGTAGCTGATCCTTGAATAAGCTCCACATATTGAGTTCTCAAACAGGAAAATATTCTGGCCTCCGACTCATTCATCTACATTTGGTGGGTTGACCCCTGGCATTCCAGCCAGCAATGCTGAATGTTAAGTGTACATGTTTTCAATGTGCTGCCCACTCTTGTGATCTCCTGATCTTTATGGGCAACATGCATCCTTTACATTATTGTGTAACAATTGATAGAAAATATATTACAAGGCTTGAATCAGGAACAGGAATGGGACATTCAGCCCCATGAGCTTGCTCCGCCATTCAGTAAGATCAAAGCTGATCAGATATGTAACCTTAATCCACATTTTCCCCTCCCCTTGATGACCTTACAGTCCCTTTCTTAACAGTATCCATCAACCTTCACCTTGAGAATACTCAAAGATTTCGCTTCCACCAATTTTCAGGAAGAGATTTCAAAAGACTCGTGATCATCTGAGAGTGAGTTTTTTGGCTAATGTCTGTTTTAAATAAGTGACCCCTGGTCTTTAAACTGTGAGCCTTCATTGTAGATTTATTCATAAGAGGAAATATCTTCTCCATATCCACCCTATCAAGGTGGATCACGATTTTATATGTTTCAATCTGATGTAAGCCTCGCCTATCCAACCATTCCTTATAGGCCTACCAGTCCAATGCAGGAGTAAATCTAACACGTCTTCTCTGAAATGCCTTCAACATGTTTACTTCCTCCTTTTCAAAGAAGGTGACCAATACTGTACACAGTGCTCTAGATCTGATCTCACCATTACCCTGTATCGCTGAAGCATAACCTCCATACTTTTATACTGAGTTCTCCTCAAGATCAGTGATAACATACTGTTAGCTTTTCTAATTATTTGCTGTACCTGCATGTTAATCTTTTGTGACTCAAAATCCTGCTCACTCTGCATCTCAAACGTCTGCAATCTCTCAGATAGTCTGCTTTTTAAAAAAAATTATTCTTCTTGCCAAATAGAGAATCTCTCACTTTATTCCATTTACCATACCTTTGCTCACTCACTTAACCTGTCAATATCTTTTTGTAACACCTTTGTGCCCTCTTTGTGACTTAATTTCCTACCGATCTTTCTTTGTGTCTTCAACAACCACACCTTCCATTCCAGCGCCTAAGAGCATCACAGTGGCTCAGTCGTTAGCACCGCTGTCTCACAGCGCCAAGTACCCAGGTTTAATTCCAACTTCAGGTGACCGTCTGTCTGTTTGGAGTTTGCACATTCTTCCCATGTCTGCATGGGTTTCCTTCGGATGCTCCAGTTTCCACCTACAGTCCAAAGAAGTGCAGGCAAGGTGGATTAGCCAGGGGAAATGCAGGGTATGGGGTGGGTCTGGATGGGATGCTTATTGGAGGGTCAGTGTGGACTCGATGGGCTGAATGGCCTGCTTCCACTCTATGATCTCAGTCATTTGTAACATTTTAATATTCTCTCTTCCTTCATTTTCTCCCCAAAGTCCCCAGCATGAGGACAGAAGATCTTGACCCACATCCATTAGACATTGGGACAGGGGGTCTCTGTGTACATGAGAATATGCTCATGAGGACTTCGGGTTGTTTTTAATGAGTAGTTTAGGCAGAAAATGTGTTGTTATTCTCCATAATATTAAACTGGAGCAGCTCCAACACTAAGGCGCCTGATTGAGTGGGTCTCAGTGAAGGTGTTGGAGCCAAGTTGGAGTGTGATTCAGTGAAATGCTGCACATTTCAATGTGAATTTATGCCACAGTGTGTAGTAAATTCAGAGCAAAGTAGTAGTGTAGCATGGAGTTAACACACAGGAGCATTTATTCCATCAGTTTGTGCCTCTACCCTAGATGTGTGTGCAATGTTGCAGCTGCTGGGTTTGTAGTGATATCGTGAACGCTAGTCTAGACTGTAGGATGCAAGATTAGATAACATTGTTGAGTTGCTCAGTTTACTTTGTGGGGAGGGAAGGGCGGGATGAGCTCTCTCCTCTGGAGGTTAAACAGGTGAAGATTGGTCCCTGAGCAGCATCATACTGCTCTCTCATTCGAGAGGGATGTCTGGTGGAGAGATTAACCTGAGAGTCACCACAGTTCAGGTGAGGGGAGAGGTTGAGAAGGGAGTGGTGACTTCATGGTGACCTCAGTCTTTGATGGAATTGAATCCCTGCAGTTGCCTTGACCAGATTTCCAGCCAACTGAGCCAACCAACCGCCAGAATAATTTATACATGGTCAATGCAAGGAATTATTGCATGTTCTCTGAATCATCGCTCCTGTTTGTTCCTCTCACTGGGGCATAACATTGCAACAACATAGTGAGCTGCAGTGTGTTATGTAACTATGGCTTGGGATACCTTCCCTTGTGAGTTGGAACATTATACATTTCCCTCTACAGAGATATGAGCCCAAGATTTGGCTGACATTCCAGTATTCAATGGGGAGAGCTCTTTGATGTAGTTCCACAGGATGTTTTTTTTTTAAGTGCTCACTTGGTAGGGCAGATGGGCCTTTGGGTTAAAGTCTGATCTTGTGTCACAATAATGAGTGCTGTGAAAATACCCCTTGGCTACAGTGCACTTTTAGATATCCATGGTCATAAAGGACATTTTTATATATGCATATCTATCTTCCATCCAAAAGTGTGGCACTCCCTCAGTCCTGCACTGGAGCATCAGCTTAGATTTAATACTGAGGTTTTTGTAGTCAGTCTTGAGCCTTGTGACCCTCTGACTGCAGAGGTGAAAGGACTGCTCACTAAACCTGAGCCAACTCTTTGATCAGTGTGTGAAGAAATGGTTTCTGGGTAGGTAGCACCATTGACAGTTGGGATGCATTGCCTTGGCTTACACAATGAGGGCCATCAACAGGAATTGCACAAACAAGATCACCCCTCCATACACACTCTCTGATACAAAGCTTTTGCTTTTTCTCCAATCCAGGGCATTGCAAGTGGATGTGAGGCACTGAGCATTTAATGTAGACAAGCAGGAGGCTGGAAGAACACAGCAAGCCAGGCAGCATCAGGAGGTGAAGAAGTTAACATTGACTTCTGCACCTCCTGATGTTGCCTGGTTTGCTGCATTCCTCCAGCCTTCTGCTTGTCTGCCTTGGATTCCAGCATCTGCAGGTTTATTGTCTCTAACTGAGTAGTTAGTGACAGGGAGTTGATGGACAACCTGCTCTCATAGGAACGGCTCTTTCAGCAGAGAGTTTGTACTATAATGAGAGCTAACCACACTGCTGTGGCAATAGATTTCAACATGTGTTAGAATAGACTTAGCATTGAAGTTGTAAATGCAGATAAGTTAACACATGACCAAAGCACAGGAGAAGGCCACTTGGCTGTTTGAGCTCACTCCACATTCTTGGCTGGTATAGAATGTTATATAATATGGAATCATGATGCATATTGAAGTGTGGTCCTATTGGTGCAAACCCTTTCCAGTAATTGGTCTCCTGTTTACTCATTCAACGTTTCTTTATTATTTTGCGGTAGATGGATATCACCTGACAAGGCTAAGATATGTTGTCCATCCTAGTTAACCTTGCGCTGAATGGCTTGCTTAGGCCATTTCTGAGTAAAAAGTGAGGTCTGCAGATGCTGGAGATCAGAGCTGAAAATGTGTTGCTGGTTAAAGCACAGCAGGTTAGGCAGCATCCAAGGAACAGGAAATTCGACATTTCGGGCCATTCCTGATGAAGGGCTCTGGCCCGAAACGTCGAATTTCCTGTTCCTTGGATGCTGCCTAATCTGCTGTGCTTTAACCAGCAACACATTTTCAGCTAGGTCATTTCTGAGGGCAGTTAAAACTCGATCACATCGTTATGAATCTGTGCCATAAACAGAAAAGATAAAATTCAGTCTTGATGTTTTTAATTTATTTATTTTACCAGGTAGTCAATGTTGGATTTTCATTCCAGGTGGTACATGCTAAAAGCTCCAGTCAGTCATTGCAATGACAGAAGCTGTTGGTTTCGCTTAATGGTCATATGGGTATGCAAATCAGTTTCGGATGCTGACGGCTCAAATTGGCATTTGTTTGACTCTGTGATTTGCATACTGTATGTGAGAAAATAGTAGGGTCACTTGCATTTTGCAATGCTAGTTTTTTTTTAAATGCTCCAATGTCGGTTGATTAACCGGGTTCCTAGACTATTCATCAACATGACGTTTCACCTCCAGCCATATTCCAAGTTAATCAGCCTCCTTTTGATCCATCATCAACATCTTCACCAGCCATAGATTAGCAGCCTGCATTTATAGAACCTTTTTATAAATTAGAGATATGCATTGAAATTGTGCTTATTCATGACCACTGATCATCTCCGCATGCTTTAAATCCATGAGGATACTTTTGCATTTAATTTTACGATGTAAGATATGTGAGAATCAATTTTTACAGCTCCCAAAACAGTGATGTGATAATGATAGCATCACCTGTTCTGCAGAGCCTGATTCACTTTGGATAACACTGCTGCCCTTCGTTGCAATGGGATCTTTCACATCCACCTGAGCAGGCAGATGGGGTCATGGGTTCAACGTCTTGATGAAAAGCCAGCAGTTCTGACATCCCCACCCCCCCACCCCCATTCCCCCCACCCTCAATGCTGCACTGAAATGTCAGCCTTGATTCTTCTGCTCAAGACCACAGTGCTTGAACTCACTCCAATTGTAAAATGCAGTCAGGTGAGCTGAGGTGCTCCACACAAGGGTTACCGAGTAAAGGTGTCCAAGGGAAACGAAAGAAGGTATGCCATCCTTGTTAGTAGCTCAATAATTTTTCTCCTGGGTTGCCTACAATAGTGTCCTGGAGATTGCATCCTCTGCAATTGGGAGACAACAATTCCTGGGATGTTGGTAACCCCACTGTCTGGGAAACATGAGAGATAGCAGTGACTCTTGGGGATGGGAGAGGCCGTTAAGATAATCTAACCCACCTGTAGAAACCTGAAAAAAAAGTGTTTACATTATAACATAACCGCAGAGTTGTGAACACTGTCCAGTCATGCAAGCCAACCTTCCATCCATTAACTCCATCGACATTTCTCACTGTCCCGGAAAGATAGCCAACATCATTAAAGACCCCTCCCACCCCGGTTGTAATCTCTTCCAACCTCTTCCATCAGGCAGAAGATACAAAAGCTTAGACACACGTACCAACAGGTTCAAGAGCAGCTTCTCTCCTGTTGTTATTAGACTTCTGAACAGACCCCTCTAATTTCAAATCTAAAGTTGATCCTACTTCTCTGCAGCTGTAACTTTTGTATTCCTCGCTCTGTTGTATCACCCTGTGATCTTCGTATGGTACGGTCTGTCTGTACTGCACGCAAAACAAAACTTTTCACTATAATTAGGTACATGTGACAATAATAAATTAAGTCAAACATCAGCAAGCAGGAATTAGGTTGTGCCAACATAATATACTGAGCTGGTATCTATCCTTGTGTGGAGTGGGGTAATAAGGGGGAGGGGGAGGAGTCGAGAGTGTGGTGCTGGGAAAGCACAGCGAGTCAGGCAGCATCCGAGGAGCAGGAGAATCGACGTTTTGGGCATAACCCGTACATCAGGAATTAGGGCTGGGGAGGGGTGGGTTTAGCAGCCTGAGAGATAAATGGGAGGGGAGGGTGGGGAGGAGGGTGGAGCTGGGAGGAAGGTAGCTGGGAAGGTGGATAAAGTGGGGGAGAAAGTGCTATGTCAGAGAGGAGTGCAGAGTAGGTGTTGCTGTGCTAACTGCACTGATTTTACTCCACAACAGACTCAAGGAGTTACAGTTTCAGTAAACAGTGCCTGTGCACTGATTATGCTGCCAAAACTTCCTTAAAAAGGAAATCTAACTTGAAAGAATAAGTCAAGTTTCCTGCCAGCTGTTGTGAGTTAAATAAAGGTAATGCAGTCTTCCTCTCTCTGTATTTGCTATAGTAACAATGATCACACTTCCTCTGAGGTTGATTGCTCAGGCCTAAAACTACAGTCATCTTTTTACACTTGAAAAGCATTGACAAAAAACATCATAATTCCAAACATTTTCTCTTAATTCAGCAAAGTGCATGCTAATTTTAAAAAAAAACTTGTAAAGGCAGCTGATATCTTTGTGAAGGTGACACAGACTGAGGGACGGAGACAGGACACACAAAAAAAGCTTTTCCCTTTGGTGGAGAGGTCAATGACCAAGGGGCAAAGCTTTAAGATGAAGGGCAAGAAGTTCATAGGGGATGTGAGAAAATTACTTTTCATCCAGAAAGGGGGTGAAAATCTAGAATTCACTGTCTGCATGGGCGGTAGAGGCAAAATTCCTTGTAATATTTAAGAAATGTTTAGATGTACACTTGCGACATGAGTAGGGTGAATAGCCAAGGTCTTTTCCTGGGATAGGGCAGTCCAGAACTAGGGGGCATAGGTTTAAGGTGGGAAGGGAAAGATCTAAAAGGGACCTAAGAGGCAATGTTTTCTCACAGAGGGTGGTGCGTGTGTGGAATGAGCTGCCAGAGGAAGCGGTGGAGGAGGCTGGTACAATGACAGCATTTAAAAAGGCATCTGGATGGGTATATGAATAGGAAGGGTTTGGAGGGATATGGGCCAAGTGCTGGCAAATGGGACTAGATTAATTTGGGATATCTGGTTGGCATGGACAAGTTGGGCCATCTGTTTCTGTGCTATATAGCTCTATGATTTTATGTACAAGGCTGTGGGCTAAAACTGGGATTAACATTGTTAGGTGGTTGTTTTTGACTCCTGCAGACTTGATGGGCCAAGGGACCTTTGCTGCGGTGTGATTTTCAATGACTTTTTACCAATATAAGAAGTGGAGGGAGCATCGGGGTATTCTACTTAAATTTGATTTATTTGTAGTAGCCTTGCTTCTAAAACATAATGTTGTGGGGTGTAAGTCCCACTGCAGGACTCTGCTCTGTCAGTGCTGGAGTCCATCGAGCGAAGTCTGAAACCGCAGCCACATCTACCTGATCTGTTGGTTCAGCTGCATATTGATATCTCTTGTGAATTTCAAAGGAGTTTTCCAAAATCTCTAGTAAATGTTCTTCCCTTAATCAATATCTACAATTATCAGTAATCTGGACCTTTATTGCATTGCTATTTGTAGGTATCCTACATTGTTCAAAATGGCTAACACATTCCAGCTACAGGTTGATTTAACAGGATTAGTTATCCAGAGGTTTAAGTTAGTGATCAGACAACATGAATTCCAATCCCACAACAGCTGGAAGGAGTTCAGATTCGACTGAACGATGTTTTTGGAAGTGAAATGATCGGCTTTTTAATAATGATCACGGTTGCCATTTAAAAAAGAATTGGTTCACTAATGCCATGCAGGGAAAGGTCTACCATGCGTCCCTGGGCTGGCCCACCTGTGGTTCCAGACCCACAACAATGTGATTTGGCTTTTATCCATCCCCTAATGAAAGCCCCTCAGTGGCATCAGAGCCCAGCAGAGAAAGGCAGTGTGGATGGTTCTACACCAGGGGTACTGCAGCTCGCCATCACTTTCTCGGGAGTTATGAGATGGGCCTTGCCTAACACTCCCAATTACAAGATTGACTAAAACAAAACCAGGCCACTGCTGCCTCACAGCACCAGGGACCTGGGTTCAATTCCCGCCTCAGGCAACTGTCTGTGTGGAGTTTGCACATTCTCCCCGTGTCTGCGTGACTTTCCTCCCACGGCAAAAATGTGCAGGTTAGGTGAATTGGCCGTGGTAAATTGCCCGTAGTGTTAGGTGAAGGGGTAAATGTAGGGTAATAGGTCTGGGTGGGTTGCGCTTCGGCGGGTCGGTGTGGACTTGTTGGGCCGAAGGGCCTGTTTCCACACTGTAATTAGCTTCTAAGGTAATTAATAAATAACCCTGCTCATGCATATTATGGCACATGCCTGAATAGGAGGCATTTGAATCCAGATCTCCTGCCCCAGAGATGGGGATGCTATCACTATACCACAAGACCCTATGATTTATTTTTAGTCAAGCTCTTCAGATGCACTTCTGTGACAGATGGGACTTGAACCTTGATCTTCTGGCCCAGAGGCAGGGACACTAGCATTGCATCATAAGACCCTCATATTATAGTTTCTTATAGGATTAGTCAGGCGGCACGGTGGTACAGTGGCAGGCGGCACGGTGGTACAGTGGCAGGCGGCACGGTGGTACAGTGGTTAGCACTGCTGCCTCACAGCGCCAGGGACCTGGGTTCAATTCCCACCTCAGGCGACTGACTGTGTGGAGTTTGCACGTTCTCCCCGTGTCTGCGTGGGTTTCCTCCGGGTGCTCCGGTTTCCTCCCACAGTCAAAAGATGTGCGGGTCAGGTGAATTGGCCATGCTAAATTGCCCCTAGTGTTAGGTAAGGGGTATATGTAGGGGTATGGGTGGGTTGCGCTTCGGCGGGTCGGTGTGGACATGTTGGGCCGAAGGGCCTGTTTCCACACTGTAAGTAATCTAATCTAATCTAGTCCCTTTAATGGTATATTGAAGCAATCTTAAGGAAGGAGAGAGTAGATGCCTCCATTTGAAGACTACACATTTGGCACTGGAACACTCCCTCTGTGTTTTGTGGAAATATCAGCTCCTCATTCTTGTTGAAATGTTAAAGCCACAGATTTCTAACTCAGACAATACTGTCACACACTGAGCCATGGCAGAACCCACCTGTTTTCCTTTGGTCTCGGTGCTTTTGCAATAGGACGTGATGCTACAATGGGAATGCTGCATAACATTTCAATGATGTTGCTGTTTGAGATCAGTTATCCAATCAGATAAGTGTAATGTGTTTATTTAATGTGTGGCTGTAGCCATTTAATCATTTTAACTGTTTCATCAATGAACCTTAATCAGCTCAATGAACTTAGCCATGATGGTGAGACAGGCTGCATTACAGTACACACTTTGGATCCTATTATCCTTCTTCAAATAGCAGAACATCGAAATAACCTGAGGTTGGATTTGTTTTTATCTCAGTCTATGTACTAATGTAGCGGAGGTTTTAAACGGTGCAATAAACATGATCTGAGAGACAGTTGTGTGTTTCCATCTGTCCTATCATCTGTTTGAATTTCCCAGCCCAGCATAGTGTTAATTCTCTGTCAGCCATAAGGAGTCCATGAAGAGACATTCTGGCAGTCTGAGCCCCAATCCTAGTGAGATTGCTGATAACGTATTGCTAATTGACAAGAATTTTGCAATGTCATCCAGAAGGACACATTTATTGGGATCAGAACTACTGCCCTGATCAGTGATCATGTGAGGCCATGTTGCTATAGTGGAGTTATGATGATAATGTATCAAATCCAAACCCTAGGTGTGTGACATCCCAATAGTAGTAGTCTCATAATGATGCGTGCAAAATATATCTGAACAGTCATAATGGGACTTGAAAGATTAACTGTTTCTCTGTGCTCACATACTGCCAGTCCTGCTGAGTTTCTTCAGCATTCCCTGTGTTTGTTACAGATTTCCAGCATCTGCGATATTTTGTTTGTAACAAAATGTGTCTTCCCCGCTATGAATATTTAAGTTGTTCTGGTGGAGGTTGTGGTGCAGTGGCACTGGGCCAGATGGGTGCTGTGGCAACACCAGGTTCAAATTCCATCTCTTTAAAAAAAATTAATACATCTAGAATATAATGCTAATGTCATAAATTGTCAGTGGGCGGCACGGTGGCACAGTGGTTAGTACTGCTGCCTCACAGCGCCTGAGACCCGGGTTCAATTCCCGACTCAGGCGACAGACTGTGTGGAGTTTGCACGTTCTTCCCGTGTCTGCGTGGGTTTCCTCCGGGTGCTCCGGTTTCCTCCCACAGTCCAAAGATGTGCGGGTCAGGTGAATTGGCCATGCTAAATTGCCCGTAGTGTTAGGTAATGGCGTAAATGTAGGGGTATGGGTGGGTTGCGCTTTGGCGGGTCAGTGTGGACTTGTTGGGCCTTAGGGCCTGTTTCCACACTAAGTCTAATCTAATCTAATAAATGGTGACTACCTTGGTGGTTGCAACAAACCCATGTAGTAATAGATACCATATCCCAGAGGATCATAGGGTTATTTTCTCATTAGAGAGAGACCGTGGCTGGTGGTTTGCCCTGAGAGGCACCATGCCTCAGGTGAGGGAAATGTTGAGAAGAAGCGTCCTTTATGGTAACCTGACCTAGTGTGGGAATTGAACCTATGATGTCGGTGTCACTCTTCATCACAAGCCAGTCTCCAGTTAATTGAGCTAACCGCACTTGTGTCCTTTAGGGAAGGAAATCTGCCATGCTCATCTGGCCTGGTCGATGTGTGACACCAGACATACAAAGGCATGGTTGATTCTTAACTGCCCTCTGGAATGACCTAATAACATTCAGCTCAAGGGCTAATAAGACTGTAGGATAGAGGAGCAGAATTAGGCTGATATATTTCTCAACCCCATTCCTGTGCCTTTTCCCCCATTACCCTGATCTCCTTACTAAACAACAGCCTATCCCTAACCAGCTCTGTCTTAAGTACTCTAAATGACTTGGTCTCCACAGCCCTCTGCAGCTATGAGTTCCACAGAGTCACCACCCTCTGGCTGAAGAAATTTCTTCTCCTCTCAGTTCTAAAGGGTTGTCCCTTCACTCTGAGACTGCGCCCTCTGGTCTTAGCCTCTCCTACTAGCCATCTTCTCCATGCCCACTCTATCCAGGCCTCTTAGTATTCGGCAAGTTTCAATGAGCTCTCCCCTCATCCTTCTAAACTCCATCAAGTACAGATCCAGAGTCCGCGACCAATCCTCATTTGACAACTTGTTCAACCTTGTAAACCACCTTTGTAAGGTTATTCTTGTAAACCACCTCAGGAACCCCGCCAACACCAGGATCCCTTTCCTTAAATAGGGTGCTCGAAACTGCCCATAAGAATCCAAAATGAACTCTGATCAGAGCCTTATATATGTCAGCTCTTGGATTATCTTGAATGAGGAGGATAGGCAACAGATGCAGGCCTTGCCAATGATGGTCAGAAAGAAAAATAGTTGCCCATCTAATTTGCCCATGTAAGTTTTCTTTTAAAATTGAGAGATTTCTCAGGAATTTAATGCTCAGAAACAGGGCTTTCAATTTATCCATCCCTAAGTTTGTGCCCCAGAAAAACACCATTTAATTCCTTCTTTGTCTAACTCACCGTTGCAGTACCGTGCATGACAACATCAACACAACGGGTGTTTTAGCATCTTCTTTCCGGACTTCTGCAAACTGCTCTGTGGCAAGTTTTCCTTTTCTCATTGGGGAATGCTACCTACTCCTCTGTGATGTAGCTGCTCAGTTTAGGCATGTTCTGTTGTCATTGCTTTGTATGATAGTGAAATAAAGTTAATATGCTTTCAGCTACTTTTTGAAATTCCAGCCAAGACCACCTCCTTCAGACAGCTCAGCGATTTAAAAGCTCTACCTCCTGTGGTTACAAAACCATGGAATGTTTAGATTACTTACAGTGTGGAAACAGGCCCTTCGGCCCAACAAGCCCACACCGAAGCGCAACCCACCCATTCCCCTACATTTACCCCTTACCTAACACTACGGGCAATTTAGCATGGCCAATTCACCTGACCCGCATATCTTTGGACTGTGGGAGGAAACCGGAGCACCCGGAGGAAACCCACGCAGACACGGGGAGAACATGCAAACTCTACACAGTCAGTCGCCTGAGTCGGGAATTGAACCCGGGTCTCAGGCGCTGTGAGGCAGCAGTGCTAACCACTGTGCCACTGTGCCGCCCACGGTGTGTGCTGTGCTCGTCCAAAGGTGGGGGCAGGAATGGGATTGCTACACACTGACCTACTCTGGTCAAATTGACGGCGTCCCACTCCTGATCTCTGAATAATGTCTGATACGAAATATAAACTGGATAAGGCTCATAGAATCATAGAGATGTACAGCCCCTTCGGAAACGGACCCTTTGGTTCAACTCGTCATTGCTGACCAGATTTCCTAAATTATTCAGTCCTGTTTGCAATCACTTGGCCCACGTCCCTCCAAACCCTTCCTATTCATATACCCATCCAGATGCCTTTTAAATGTTGTAATTGTACCAGCCTCTACCGCTTCCTCTGGCAGCTCATTCCATAACCGTGCCATCCTCTGCGTGAAAACGTTGCCCCTTATATCAGGGAGTCTAGAACTAGAGGGCATAGGTTTAGGGTGAGAGGGGAAAGATATAAAAGAGACCTAAGGGGCAACTTTTTCACGCAGAGGGTGGTACGTGTATGGAATGAGCTGCCAGAAGATGTGGTGGGAGGCTGGTACAATTGCAACATTTAAAAGGCATTTGGATGGGTATATGAATAGGAAGGGTTTGGAGGGATATGGGCCGGGTGCTGGCAGGTGGGTCTAGATTGGGTTGGGATATCTGGTCGGCATGGACGGAATGGACCAAAGGGTCTGTTTCCATGCTGTACATCTCTATGACTCTATATCTTCCCCCTCCCCCCTCACCAAACCTATGCCCTCTAGTTCGGACTCCCCCACCCCAGGGAAAAGACCTTGTCTATTTACTCTCTCCGTGTTTATGATGTTATAAATATAAGGTCACCCCTCAGCCTCTGACACTCCAGGGAAAACAGCCCTAGCCTATTCAGCCTCTCCTGATAACTCAAATCCTCCAACCCAGGCAACGTCCTTCTAAATCTTTTCTGAACCATTTCTAGTTTCACAACAACCTTCCGATATCCTGCTGATTAGCCGGAGAGTGTTGTCTACCTGGTCTCACACTAGGAATGCCCCATGGGGTGAAATATTGGAGAGTCAGTGCTTCATGTGAAGTGATAGGGCAGATTCTTTCCTGATGGGAATAGATAGAAATTAATGTTGATGATGAAATCAATGCTGCAATCTAAGTAGGTAAAATGATAGAGTGAATGGCAGGTGTCTTTTCCGCAGGATGGGAGATTTAAGATCAGGGACCACATTTTTAAGGTGAGAGGAGAGAGATTTAAAAAAGACACGAGGGGTAAAGTTATTACAGGGTGACTTACATGTGAAATGAACGTCCTGAGGAAGTGGTGGATGTGTGTACAATCACAACATTTAAAAGACATTTGGGGAAATACATGAATAGGAAAGGTTTGAAGGAATATGGGTCAGGAGCAAGAAGCTGTGGACTAGTTTAGCTTGGGATTATGTTCTAGTTGGACTGAAGGGTCTGTTTCCACCCTATGTGACTTTATGAAGGGAACCATTTATTCCCATCTTTGAGCCCAATAAGGGGTAATAATGAATTCAAGAAGAGGGCTCACAAGATTGGGACCCTCGTGTATCATGCAGAAATATTAAAACATTGGGGTGACCTCTGCAATTAACTTCAGAATTGAACCTTTATTGATGTTTTTGTTTCTGAATCTGAGAGGCTCCTTTGTTTCTCATGAAGAAAACATTGCCCAGATCTTAAAAAATGAGTGAATTGAGATAAAAGCTGTCAGCATACACAACTGACATGTATGCATGAGGACTTAAGCATTATATTTACGTACACCTCGTCACGTCTCTCAAATGTCCCAAGGCAGCTCACATACAATGCATTGCTCTGAAATGCTGTCATTCCTGTTTCTGGGGGGAAGAGATGGGGATAGCTATGGTGTGCAAATCAATGTCACACAAAATCGTGACAAAGTGAATGAGCATTTTTGTTTATTTTTGGTCCTCGTGCGTGAGGGAAGGATGATGCCCAGACACTGAGGAGGTTTCTACTCTTCAAATAGTACTATTCCTCTTTCCACAGCATCCCTGTTCATTTTCGAGGCAGTGAAACTGAAAGCAGGATTCTGTTTCTTTCACAACATGGAACTGTGCATTGTTTCAGGGTTAAAAGTGGTGCTTTGTTGGTCGGGTTAACTGAGTCTGTCAATTTTTCAGTGGCAAATAAAAATCAGTAGCTTTGAGTCAGATGGCATCATAGAATCTTTAGCTCCGAGCAGGCCGTTTGGCCCTTTGTTCCTGTGCTGATACTGGCTCCTTATCCACAGATGTGTCAGAAAATGCAAAACTGGGGACCACATTGCATCCTCACTAGCACCAATATATAGAAAATGCATTAGGCTACCAAGAAGGCATTGGTTTACCAGAGAGAAGGGAGGGGAGACTACTCTCCATTGCTGTTATTTGGGTTGGGAATCTTAGAAACCTTTTAAGAATTTTATTTAACATGTTCTCTTCTTCAGCGTTCCTGGAGAGTACAAGGATCTTTGAAAAATAACTTTTTAAAGTCCCGTCACTGCAACTTGATTTTCTTCTCCCAGTGTTGAAGAATGAATGACAGGCTTAGCTATTTCTCTCTCTGTCATTTTGTAAAAGGCAAGAGTTTGGCATATATTTATTCCATTTAAATTAATCATGCCTTTTTTGAACTGTGAGCAAGCAAAGACTTTAGAGAGGCAGTTTGAAGAAAGGGGGGAGAAATGTGGTCATTGTCCAATATGCAGACATAATTTTTGAATGAGATCAGATTTTAAATGTGGTTTCTGAAACAGGGCAGTGTATTGACACACAGACAGAGGCACAGTAGTGGGCAGAGGACTGAAGAATTTCACTTACTCGAGGTCCTGGGACTGTCATATGTCAAATAACATGATCACAATCTGCTGCTTGTTAAGCAGCTTTTGTTTTGTGAGATTCATTAAATATTCCAGTGAAAATACCAAAGAACAGCATTTTAAAACATTTATCAACTGCACTCGTTCAGCTCTCCACCTGCACCATTAGTCTGTATGTACATGCGTAAGTATGTACACATGTGTGCATGCCTATATTGCATCATAAAACTGCAGTGTTTCCTGTCTGTCACAATTTAAAGTCACACCGCAAGTCAGTCAAACCAGGGGAGAGATTTCAGCTCACTCCAACAGAGCTCCAGTTGAGCTATTCTGTGCCACGTTAGCACTGGATAGCTGAAGCAGCAGCAAATTACAACTGAACAAACAGAAAACGCACCAAGTAACATGTGGCAACCAGGAGTTTAAACTTAACCGATCAACATCTGAATACAAAATTAATCAAAAAGTGACAGAGCAACTGTTACTAACAGGTAAGAGCAGGAAGAGGGTCAAGCAAATAACTCCAAATATTGCTTTACCATTTGAATTAATTTACCTCAAATTGAAACTCAAATAAATGTAAGGAAGGAAAGAGAGTTTGTACCTTTTTTAAAGGCACGCAACTTGCAAAACAATGATCAAAAGCTATCCACACAGCATTAATTCCTGAGTCTTTACATTATTCAAGAGTTTATTTTATGAACCAATAGAGACACAATGCTATGAATTGTCTGAGTGCTCCCCCCTAAAATTGTTCCATTCTCCTGCTATTTTCTGTTCTTGAAGAAAAGTGCAAGAATTTCCAATGTTTACTCCAACGGGGAATTTTATATTTTGTAAATGTTTGTACAGCATTCCAGCAGTTATGGTTCAAATAAATAAGTCATTCTAATAAATTCTGAATTTACTTCTCAGCCTGCAACCTAATTGAAGCTGTTGCAAATTGGGGACGAACATAACAGGGAGGTCTTCATCGGTTTCTATTACACAGAATCATATAAAATTTACACTGTGCAAACAATGCTTTCTGCTGTTGTTCATGATTCGCACAACTCTCCTCCTACTTTATTTCATCTGGCTTCCATTGTATCTTTTTATTCCTTTCTTCCATGTGTATAGAACTGGACAGCATGGAATCAGACACTTCGGTCCAACTCATCCATAACCAGAAATCCTAAATTAATCTAGTCCCATTTGCCAGCAAATAGAGTTAAGCCCTCTAAACTCTTCCTTTTCATGTACCCATCCAGACGATTTTTAAACTTGTAACTCCACCACTTTCTCTGGTAGCTCATTCCATAAACACACCACCCTCTGTGTGAAAAAGGTGCCCCTTAGGTCCCTTCTAAATCTTTCCCCTCTGATCTTAAACTTATGACGTCTAGTTATAGAGTCAACCACACAAGGGAAAAGACCTTGTCTATTCACCCTAACAAGGCCCCTCATGATGTTGTAGATCTCTATAAGGTCACTTCTCAGCCTCTGATGTTCTAGGGAAAACAGCTCCAGCTCCTATTCAGCCCCTCTTGAGGATATGGGATGGCATTTTTGCAGGAGGTAGGGTGGGAAGAGGTGTAATCCAGGTAGCTGTGGAAGTCGGTGGGTTTGTAAAAAATGTCGGTCGTCATTAATGGAGATGGAGAGGTCCAGGAAGGGGAGGGAGGTGTCAGAGATGGTCCAGGTAAATTTAAGGCCAGGGTGGAATGTGTTGGTGAAGTTGATGAATTGCTCAACCTCCTCACAGGAGCACGAGGTGGCGCCAATGCAGTCATCAATGTAGCGGAGGAAGAGGTGGGGGAGTGGTGCTGATATAATTACGGAAGATCAACTGTTCTACGTAGCCAACAAAGAGACAGGCATAGCTGGGGGCCATATGGGTGCCCCTGGCTACCCCTTTGGTCTGGAGGAAATGGGAGGATTTGAAGGAGAAATTATTAAGGGTGAGGACCAGTTCGGCCAAACGAATGAGTGTGTTGGTGGAAGGGTACTGTTGGGGGCATCGGGAGAGGAAGAACTGGAGGGCTTGGAGGCCCTGGTCATAGCGGCTGGAGGTGTAGAGGGACTGAATATCTATGGTGAAGATGAGGCATTGGGGGCCGGGGAAATGGAAGTTTTGGAGGAGGTGAAGGGCATGGTGGCACTTCAACCCCAGGGCATCAATGTGGACTTCACCAGTTTCCTCATTTCCCCTTCCCCCACCTCACCCCAGTTCCCAACTTCCAGCTCAGTACTGTCCCCATGACTTGTCCTACCTGCCTATCTTCCTTTCCACCTATCCACTCCACCCTCCTCTCTGACTTAACACCTTCATCCCCACCCCCATTCACCTATTGTACTCTATGCTACTTTCTCCCAACTCCCACCCTCTTCTCATTTATCTCTTCACCCTTCAGGCACTCTGCCTGTATTCCTGATGAAGGGCTATTGCCCGAAACGTTGATTTTCCTGCTCCTCTGATGCTGCCTGAACTGCTGTACTTTTCCAGCCCCACTAATCCAGAATCTGGTTTCCAGCATCTGCAGTCATTGTTTTTAACTACTTTATTCAGCCTCTCCCCATAGCTCAAACCCTCCAACCCTGGTACATTCCTTGTAAATCTTTTCTGACCCTTTCAAGTTTCACAGCATTGTTCCTATAGCAGGGAGACAAAAATTCAATGCAATATGCCAAAAGTGGCCTAACCAATGTCCTGTACAGCCGCAAGATGACCTCCAAAAGTCTGTAGTCAAAGAACTGATCAATAAAGCTGAAAATGTGTTGCTGGTCAAAGCACAGCAGGCCAGGCAGCATCTCAGGAATAGGGAATTCGACGTTTCGAGCATAAGCCCTTCATCAGGAAAAGGCATGTATACCAACTCCTCCTTCACCACCCTGTCTACCTGAGACTACACATTCAATTGCACTCCAAAGTCTCTTTGTTCAGTAACACTCCCTTATCTAGCTTCCTACAAAAGACACCGGCACCATTTGCTGTCTCTCCCTAATGGTAGCTAATTCTACATTCTCCCCAGTCACTGAGTAAAGAAATTTCTCCCAAATTATTGGATTTGTTGGTTACTGTTTTTGTATTTATGGGCTGTAGTTTTTGACTCCACATCTATTTACATACCTATCAATTCCACTAATAACCTTAAAGATTAGGTACAGCTATTCCTAGAACTTTACTGTGAAAACTTAAATTAGAAACAAATTAGAATTGCATTTATCACTTTAGTGGAAGACTTTCAAGAAATGTGAGTTCTGGGAACAGCATGTACTAGAAGATTCCCAGGGATAACACCACGCTGGCCCTTGCAATAAATATACGGTGCAGCAGATGCTTTTGCAGTTTTCCAAATGGACCTCCCACTTATAACTCAAACCTGCCATTCCTGGCAAAATCCTGGTAAATCTCTCTGAACCCTCTCCAGCTTAATAACATCCTTCCTATAACAAGGTGACCAGAACTGTACACTACTGCAAGTGCAGCTTCACTAACATTCTGTATGACCAGCAACATAACTACCCAACTTCTATACTCAGTGCATTGACTGATGAAGGCCAGTGTGCCAAAAGTTTTCTTCAATGCACTGCCAACCTGTGAATCCACTTTCAGAGAACTGTGAACCTGAACTCCAAGATCCACTACACTCCTGAAGGTGCTATCATTCACAATGGAACTCCTACCTTGTTTTGACTTTCCAACCTGCATGACCTCACATTTATCTACATTGAACTCCATTTACCATTTCTTGGCCCACTTCCCCAGCTGATCAAGGTCCTGTTGCAATTTCTGATAACCTTCCTCACCGTCCACAATACCGCCTATTTTAGTGTCATCAGCAAACTTACGAACCATGCCTTGTACGTTCTCATCCAAATCATTGATATAGACAACAAACAGTAATAGATCAGCACCGATCCCTGAGGCACACCACTAGTCACAGGCCTCCAGTCCAACAAGCATCCTTCCACTATTACTCTCTGCTTCCTACCATCAAGGCAATTTTGTATCCAATTTGCCAGCTCATCCTAGATTCCATGTGACCTAACCTCAACTCCAATACTCAAGGCAATGTGCTAAATGCTCTCTTAACCATTCAATCTATATGAGATGCAAGCTTCAAAGAATTATGTACCTGAACCCTAAGTCTATCTGTGCATATTATCCAAGGTTGCAAATGTGTTGCTGGTCAAAGCACAGCAGGCCAGGCAGCATCTCAGGAATAGAGAATTCGACGTTTCGAGCATAAGCCCTTCATCAGGAATAAGAGAGAGAGCCAAGCAGGCTAAGATAAAAGGTAGGGAGGAGGGACTAGGGGGAGGGGCGATGGAGGTGGGATAGGTGGAAGGAGGTCAAGGTGAGGGTGATAGGCCGGAGTGGGGTGGGGGCGGAGAGGTCAGGAAGAGGATTGCAGGTTAGGAGGGCGGTGCTGAGTTGTGCAGAGGAGATGACCTGGGGGGGTGCAGTGAGAGAGGGATGCAGAGGAGATGACCTGGGGGGTGCAGTGAGAGAGGGATGCAGAGGAGATGACCTGGGGGGTGCAGTGAGAGAGGGATGCAGAGGAGATGACCTGGGGGGTGGTGCAGAGGAGATGACCTGGGGGGTGTGCAGAGGAGATGACCTGGGGTTTTTTTTTTACATATTATCCAAGGCCCTACTTTAATTGTATAAGGCACAGGGTGAGTGCTACATCATCCTGGCAGAGAACTTGAGACAGTCACCTGTCTGATCAGCAACAGCTTTTCAGTGACATGTGGACAAACTGGTTTTTGTAACAAATCATCTGCCAAACTAAAGCTTCCTTCTCTGTGCTCCTTGGGACAATTTGTAAATGTGTGAGCAGAAAGCGACATTTATACTGAACGGAGGGAGGGCTAAGACCTCGATCACTCGAGGGTACACTTACCTCCTCTCAGTACAGCATGAATGTTGATTCTCCCCTTACATTGGTATTCTTGCAAACTGTCCTGATGAGTGCAAAGCAAAATGAAATATCTCTTTTTTTTCCCCCCAGCAATAATCAAGCTCTGTATCACCAAGCAACTAAATTATTCATCTTATAATCATTCCTGTAGTTGTTGGTGTTAGATAGTGACTGTCCATTTACCACTTGCCGCACCCACACACGCCCAGCTACCCTGGTTAGTCTATCTGACACTGCAGTCCCCTCATCCCACCTCTACCCTTCCTGTGGGTTGCCGGTTGTACTGCAGCATGTTAAATTTCAGTGTTAACCACTGCTGTGTTTGGCGGCACGGTGGCTCAGTGGTTAGCACTGCTGCCTCACAGCGCCAGGGTCCCAGGTTCGATTCGAGCCTTGGGCGACTGTCTGTGTGGAGCTTGCACGTTCTCCCCGTGTCTGCGTGGTTTCCTCCAATAGTCACAAATATGTGCAGGTCAGGTGAATTGGCCATGCTAAATTGCCCATAGTGTTAGGTGCATTAGTCAGAGGGAAATGGGTCTAGGTGGGTTACTCTTCGGAGGGTTGGTGTGGACTGGTTGGGCCGAAGGGCCTGTTTCTACACTGTAGGGAATCTAATCTAATCTAAGACCTGCCCTTGTTTGTTTACCAAAATGCAACAGCTTGCATTTATATTTTATAGAATTCTACAGCATGGAAACAGGCCATTTGGCCCAACAAGTCCTCACTAACCCTCCGAAGAGTATCTCGCCCAGACTCATTCCCCTACCCTATTATGCCACATTTATCCCGACTAATGCACCTAACTTAGACATCCCTGAACATTATGGGCAATTTAGCATGGCCAATCCATCCTAACCTGCAGATCTTTGGACTATGGGAAGAAACCGGAGCACCCAGCAAAATGTGCAAACTCCACACAGATAGTTGCCCGAGGCTGGAATTGAACCCGGGTCCCTGGCGCCGTGAGGCAGCAGCGCTAACCATTGCTGCCCATTTGCCACTTTTCGACCTATTGAACCAAATGATCAAGATCTCTTTGTAATGTTTAGATAACTTTTTTCACTATTCACTGTGCCATCAAACTTTGTGTCATCTGTACTTTCTGTTCTAGCTAATGCAAGGCAAAGGAAGCAGTTGGTGATTAGTTGAAATTTCAGGTACCACCCTGCATTTGTGTGGGAGCAAAATTACTGCAGATGCTGGAATTTATACTGAAAACAACAAATGCTGGAGATCTCGCAGGGCTGGGGTCAAGCAGCATCCATGGAAGCTAATGTTTCGAGGCTAAATGACTCTTCATCAGCGACGATGTGAAGTGTGGAAGTGGCAGCATTTGTGTGTTGTGTGCAACCATTTCAATTGGGTCAAGTAATAAGATTCTGATTTTAAGTCCTGCTCCAGGACTGAAGGGCCTGTCTTTTGGATGAGATGTTAAATTACTCCACCTGCCTGCTCGGGAACCTGTAAAAGCCCCTCTGGCTCAATCTGAAAGAAGAGGAGTCCTTCAATCAACATCACAGAGAGATTCCTGTTTTTGAGTTGTCTAGATGTAAATTGTCTGCCATGTTTCCTGTGTTTAGTGGTGACTGCACTTCGAGAACTATTCATTCTTGTGAAATGCTTCAGTCACAGTGAAAAGCACCATACAATTTTTTTTAAAGGAAGCATATAAATCCTTCAAAAGTAATTTACTGCAAGCAGTCCCTGGGTTGTAAACGGGTTCTGTTTTTGAATCTTTTTGCAAGTCTGACTCAGTTCGGAACACTATGCAGAGGAATACAAAATAGCTGTTTGTAAATACAGGAAAAATGTTTGTGTGTGAGACCTTTTATAATGAATATTCATTCCCTGTATCTGTATGTGATTGCATTTGTAAATTGGAGACCCCTGTAGTTTAATGCTTGGAATGAGTTATTTTCGTTCATTTAATGGAATATGGGCATCGCTGACCAGATCAAGGGCTTTTGCCCGAAACGTCGATTTTGCTGCTCCTTGGATGCTGCCTGAACTGCTGTGCTCTTCCAGCGCCACTGATCCAGAATCTGGTTTCCAGCATCTGCAGTCATTGTTTTTACCAACACAGATTGTCCATCCTCAGGAGTTAACCACGTTGTTGTGGATCTGGAGTCCCATGTAAGCCAGACCAGGTTAAGGATGGCAGATTTCCTTCCCTAAAGGCAGTTAGTGAACCAGATGGGTTTTTAGCAACATTGGACAGAAGTTACATGGTTGCCCGCTTAACTCAAGATTTCGTACGAAGTTATGAAATCTGAATGCATGTCCAGTGAACCTTAGCCTGCGATTCTAGGTTACTGTGTTCAGTCACAGCTCCACGACACCACAACCTCCCCTGTGTCTTAGGTTAGGCAGGCAGAGCTTGTTTTCAAGGAGAAAGTGAGGACTGCAGATGCTGGAGATCAGAACTGAAAATGTGTTGCTGAAAAAGCGCAGCAGGTCAGGCAGCATCCAAGGGCTCATGCCCGAAATGTCGAATCTCCTGCTCCTTGGATGCTGCCTGACCTGCTGCGCTTTTCCAGCAACACATTTTCAGCTCTGAGCTTGTTTTCACTGGAGGTTAGAAGACTGAACAGTGATTTGATTTGAGTGTACAAGGTCCTGAATGGTCTTGACAAGGTGATTGTGGAAAAGATGTTTCTGCTTGTGAGTGAGTCCAGAGCTAGGGGCACAGATTTAAACAAGAAGTCGCCATTTTAGGGCAGAGATAAAAATTTTGTTCTTCTCCAGGGTTGTTTGACTTTGGAACAGTCCATCTCAAGACAGCCAAGGTGGAGGTTATTGAATAGTTTGAAGGCAGAGGTCGATAGGTTCTTGTTTCGCAAAGGGATCAAAAATTATCGAGGAGTAGATGGGCATGTGGAATTCGGAATTTCCTCCCTAAAGGCATTGTGGGTCAACCCACAAGCAGGAGGACTGAGTCGTTCAAGAAGGCAGCTCCTCACCACCTTCTCGAGGGTAACTAGGGACGGGCAATAAATGCTGGCCCAGCCAGCGACACCCACATCCCACGAGTGTTTGTTTGTTTATTCCTTCATTCATAAGAGCTGTGGATGATGGCTCAGAGTTGAGGGGCCGAACGGTCTACGTCTGCTCCTCTTTCAAACGTTTGTATGTAAATATGTATGTTCTTTTGAGTGTGGGATGTATGTAGAAGTAAAGGATGTGTTCACATTCCAGGACACTCTGAGGTGGAGGTGGTGTTTGCTGGGTGGGAGCAATATGAAAAGTTAACATATTGAGGTCTGGCACCCCTCACTCCCTGATTCAAATTGAAAATAGAGAATCAGTCAGGAAAGTTATGCCTTGCGTCCCTGACTCCCCTTTGCAGGCAACAACAAGGGACCAGTGGCAGGTAATCTGTTCTATTATTTAAGGTAACAGTGGAACAGGAAATGCAATCAAGGGATAATGATTCAAATACCTTTTTAAAATATAAGTAAAATCCATTTGTGTTCCAAAATAATTAATTTTAGTCTGTTGGAAACTTTTGTATTAGATGTAAATTCACCAAGAGACTATTTGTGAATGGTAACAGATAGCATATGCTATAAGCTGCAGGAGGTTCCATATGTGATGCAATGTATAAAGGATGCTTTGTTCAGCTGAAGTCTGTTTGGGATATCTGGAGGGGGAGGGGGGAGGTTTGCAGGGCCTGGAGGTCAGGAAACTGCCCCTCACTGTTCGCACACATGGGTGCTGACTGGTTCTTCATCAAACAGGCCAGAAAGGACCATTCCCTTTGACAATACTCTCACTTTGTTTTTAAAGTGTGTATTTCTTGCAAAATGTTAAGTGCTTCAGTAAAGTCTTTGTCATTTACTATAATGACTGTATTGTCAGAACTGTTCAACGAAAAGTCTTTTGCAGTACAGAAGTTCTGAATGTTCATGTTAGGAGCTGAACATTTTACTGTTCAAGTAATACATGATTTGCATTTACAATTTCATTTCCAAAATTCTACTGATAATCTTATATTTTCTACTGTTCGTTTCTTTTTGTTGTGGTTAGAGATTTAGATGATCTCTTCTCCATTCCTAGTAACTTCCTATAGCCTGCCCCATTTTCCAATATTCATTTCAATAGGATTTTGTAAGCTGGAGTTTGCAAATTCAATCACAATGTGGACAAGTTCTAGCCAACCAGAAATGTACCATTCAAGAGGAATTGATGCCGGAGGACATGCAATGCCATTGGAGTATTGCAGAGTTATCATGGAAGAACACCATTCATCTCGATGGATAGAACTTTCAGAGTTGGCGCAGACACAATGAGTCTCACTTTAGCCACTCTTCCTCCAGAGACCCCTTTCATGTGAGGTTTGTGTTACTGTTAGTGCCCCACTTTGTTGTTGTTTTACGTATCTTGCCTCCCCATCTTGTGCATTTGAAATGAATCATTCCCATGGGGAAGCAGTGGCAGAAAGTTTCCTTCTACAATCTTGTAGAGTGGGCATAATGACTTCCTGGCAAAATGTAACAAGCTTCGCAGAGCACTTATTCTCAGGAACAAACAGCGTCATTCTGGAAGCAAGCCATTACCTTTGTTTCTCTCTGTACAGCTGCTGCCAGACTCGCTGAAATTCTGCAACATTGTGTTTCAGATTTCCAGTATCCCCAGTGTTTTGCCTTTTATTTGTCAATTGTTATAAGGTTGCCTTGTTTTGGATGACAATTTTGTGTTTGAATATTCGCTGTGTTCCTATGTATTAAATTAGCGTGTTTTGCCCAGATTCTGGGAAAATATTTGCACGGTCTTAATTATTAACTATTCAACTGTTTCTCTCTGCTCATTGCCTTATTTTTGAAGACCCAGTTTGTTGATTTATCAGGTTACACTTGAAAAAAAATCTATGAAGTGTAAGGGCAACTTTCAAGTTAACCATCTGACTCAAGATTACGGAAACATTTTAATCACAAGAATAGAATTGTTTTGCAATCGTATGTTGCATCAATTTGTAGAATGGTTTGACATAGAAGTACTTTGTGGTGTTTTAAATAGGTTGTTGGATCATGTGTTTTGGCCATCAACAATGCATTGCTGCCTTATAATTGCGGTATGTGTTAAGGGAAGCTTTCTTAATCAAGAGGTTCCTCTTTGTCAGTGAATCAACTATAAATCTTTTGCATGGAAGTTGTGGTGTATCTGAGTGCATAATGTTTCCTCAGTTGGTGAACAAGCCATAAGCCAGTGCATGTTAAATTGTGGTTTACCTGAATGTGCTGTAATGAGAAACCTCTGTGACAGTGTCTTCACGTTTTTGCTTGTTTTCCACACTTTGACCCCAGGCCTAGTGTCTTGACAGGAATAAATATCTGAGCAATGTTCCTGTTTGCTTTCCTACTGGTAGATGCTTTTTGGGAAGGCAGGATACCGGCTTTTGTGGAAAAGGGATTTTCCTATGATACATTACGTAGACTGGACCGGTATTGCCCAGAGGTTAAAATAATGGTACATGAAATAATTGAAATTTAGAACTTTTTTTCAAGCATCTTGACAGTATAACAGAGAATGTGTTCTCTGGCTGGGTAGTCTAAAACTTGAGGTTACAGCCTCAGAATGAGGGATTTTGAAGAGAAATCTATCTAGATAAAGGGTTGTAAATTATTGGAAATCTCTACCCCGGAGTGAGCAGTAGATACTTAGTCGTTGAGTGTACACAAGACAGTTGTTAATAGATTTTTTTTTTGGTATTGAAGGGTGGTGCAGTGGCTCAGTGGTTAGCACTGGTGCCTCACAGTGCTAGGGACCCAGGTTCGATTCCAGCCTCTAGCGACTGTGCAAACTCCACACAGACATTCTCCCCGTGTCTGCATGGGTTTCCTCTGGGTGCTCTGGTTTCCTCTAACAGTCCAAAGGTTGCAGTTTAGGTGAATTGGCCCTGCTAAATTGCCCATAAGTGTGCAGGGATGTATAGGTTAGGTGCATTAGTCAGGGGAAACTTAGGGAAGGGAAATGGGTCTGGGTGGGATACTGTTTGGAGGGTCTGTGTGAATTTGTTGGGCCATATGGCCTGTTTCCACTGTCGAGATTCTATGATTCTATTCTATGTTGTGGGAAGGTGGTGTCAAGATCAAAGATCAGCCATGATCTTGTTGAATCATAAATTAGGCTTGAAGGACTGAACGGATTAATCCTGCTCCTGGTTCATATTGTCTCCTGTCCTAAGTTAGTGTTGCATTTGACATGGCAGTGACTTTGGAAAAGGACTTGCTGGTTTTTCTATCTTTTCAGCAGGATGACCGCCGCCTTCAGGGTTGGAACCAACCGGAGATTTGACACGGTGTCAAATGCTGTGTACTTGTGCAGAAAGGTTTGGCTTACACTCTCTGGGATTTTGAATCTGGAGAAAATTAATACAATCCTACCCAACTGGGAATATTTTGGTCCATTTTCAGGGAATTCAATTTCCTTTTAATCACCCACAGAGGAACACAGGACTTAAAGTGCTTGTCCAGAAATGATCCCACTTTCCAAAAACAAAACCTGAGATTGATTGATGCTATTACTGGCATAAAGAACATTTATTATATTTCTTTTTATGTTCCTATGCCATTGTTTGCAAAGTAAGTGGTAAATTGTGCCTGTGGAACATGCCTGAGGCCTTGCATTTCTCAATGCTTATTCTCTACAGACACTGCCGCAGATTGAGGGATTGCTACATCATTTTGTATTTACTTTTGTCTTTTTGGGGGAAGAGGGTGTTTGTTTTCACGAGGCTATGCCGAGTGCATGTTCTCAGCAAGAAGTTGATACTTGCCATTAAGCTTTCCCACTTTCAGCACCCCCATCCCTGACCCCATGATTCTGCTCTCAGTATCAGTGTCACGGTCAGGCAAAGCATTGAAATCCCCCAGAAGGTTGAAGTTGCCCTCTTTTGGGATGATGTGGAGGAGCCAGTCAGTTGGATTGGGGGGAGGGAGGTGGACAAAGGATAAAAATCACGCAACACGAGGTTATAGTCCAACAGGTTTATTTGGAAGCACTAGCTTTTGGAGCGCTGCTCCTTCATCAAGTGAACCACCTGATGAAGGAATGGCACTGTGAAAGCCAGTGCTTCCAAATAAACCTGTTGGACTATAACCTCGTGTTGTGTGATATTTAACTTAGTATTATTGCAGCAAGTCCCCACTCCTGTAGTCGAATCCGCTGAAGGCCAAAATATGGATTGCCTTTGTTACTGTGTGCACCTACACGCCTACTTTCAACAACTGGTGCACAAGGACATCTAGATCTTATTGAACATTCCCCTCTCTTGATTTATAGCCATTCAAGTAATAAACCATCTTCCTATTTTTGTGGCCAATGTGGATAATCTCATACTTATCCACATTATGCTGCATCTGCCATGTATTTGCCCATTCACTCAACCTGTTCTACTGCAACACCTCTGTTGTAGTCTGTAGAAAGTTGAGATGGATTTCCTTCACAACAGTGGCACTCAGAGGCAGGTGGGGGCTAGTTCAGTTTGGGAAAGCTGGTTGGCATGGATGAGTTGGCCTGAAGGGCCTGTTTCCATACTGTACGTTTGTATGTGGTTGCCAAGGCCAAATCATCAAATCATCAAATCTCCTTCAACATAAATGTGAGATGGAGTATCTATCCAGACAGATGCGGGTTGGCATATGAAAAAAATCGTCACTGCCACCCTAAAAGAGGTTAAACAAATCACACGACACTCGGTGATAGTCCAACAAGATTGGAAGTAGGAGCTTTTCAGAGATCTGTTCCTTCATATGCAGCGCTCCAAAAGCTAGTGCTTCCAAATAAACCTGTTGGACTATAACCTGGTGTTGTGTAATTTTTAACTTAGTCCACCCCAGTCCAACACCGGCACCTCCAATCATGGAAATTATGCAAGGTATTGATGAAGCTACAGTCGAGAGTGTGGTGCTGGAAAAGCACAGCCAGTCAGGCAGCATCCAAGGAGCAGGAGAGTCAACGTTTCGGGAGGCCATGCAGGGAATTCTGTGTGCAGTTTTGGTCTCCTCATCTGATTGAAGGATGCTCTTGCTGTAGAGGGAGTGCTGTGAAGGTTCACTAAATTGGTTCCTGGGATGACAGGGCTGACATGTCAGGATCTATTGAGTCAGTTTGGATCGTATTCACTGGAGTTTACAAGAATGAAGGGAAATTCTCACAGGATAGATGCAAGAAGCATGTTTACGATGGTGGGGACGTCCAGAACCAGGGGTGAGATGAGAAGAAATTTCTTCCTCCAGAGAGTGGCACACCTGCTGAGCTCATGACTACAGAAAGTAGTTGAGGCCAAAGCATTTCCATTTCGAGGAGGAGGTAGGTAGATCTCTTGTGGCTGAAGGGACCAGAGGATATGGAGGAAGGGTGTGAGTAAGGGAATTGAGTTGGATGACCAAGATTGACCATATTGAATGCCAGAGTTGGCTAGAAGGGCCTATTCCTTTTCCTATTTTCTAAGTTTCTATGGAGTCTATAGCCTCCTCACTGACGGTGCCTTACCATCTGTGCAGTCATGGTGGCTCAGTGATTAGCACTGTTGCCTTTCTGGGTGTGAATGGAATGCTCTTCAGAGGGTCAGAGCAGACCAGATGAGCTGAATGGCCTGCTGCTTCACTGTAGGGATTCTATGATTCAATGATCTATAGATTAAGGGCGACCAACGTGTGTCCTACCTTTCAGTTACACAAAAATCCATCCAATAAAAGAACACTTTCTGAGCTCATTGTTTCACTCTGGTGATTGTATCTTGTATTTGAATCTTGTATTTGTGCAACTCTGACATGTAAAGGGTAAGTGTCACGAAGTTTGGAATCTTATGGTGGATTGGGAGCATGAATCAATCACAACACTATGGTCTGTCCACCAGCTCACACTCTTATTCATTGTCTTGCAAAGACTTCGGTGGTATGCAAACTTGGTAAAATCTCTTCCACTGTGATACCTGGGAGGAGAGAATGTCTCAAGAAGAGAGATGGAGTAGGTCGGGCTGATATTCCCTGCAGTTTAGAAGGAATTGATCTCGTTGAACTACATAAGACTGAGAGGGCTTGGGTAGGGTACATGCCAAGAAGTTATTGCCTCTGACTGGGGAGTCTGGAACCAAAAAGCAAATCTTAGCAAGATGTTTACACTAAATGGTAAGGTCCTCAGGAGTGTTGCTGAACTAAGAGACCTTGGAGTGCAGATTCATAGCTCCTTGAAAATGGAGTCGCAGGTAGATAGGATAGTGAAGAAGACATTTGGTATGCTTTCCTTTATTGGTCAGAGTATTGAGTACAGGAGTTGAGAGGTCATTGGTTATGCCACTGTTGGAATATTGCATGCAATTCTGGTCTCCTTCCTATCGGAAAGATGTTGTGAATCTTGAAAGCCTTGTTCAGAAAAGATTTACAAGATTTGCCAGGTTTGGAGGATTTGAGCTATGGGAGAAGTTGAATAGGCTAAGGCTGTTTTCCATGGAGTGTAGGAGACAGAGGGGTGACCTTATAGAGATTTATAAAGTCATGAGGGGCATAGATAGGATAAATAAACAAAGTATATTTCCCTGGGGTGGGGGAGTCCAGAAGTAGATGGAATAGATTTAGGATGAGAGGGGAAAGATATAAAAGAGACCTAAGGGACAACGTTTTCACACAGAGGGTGGTACGTGTATGGAATGAACTGCCAGAGGAAGTGGTGGAGGCTGGTACAATTGCAACATTTAAAAAGCATCTGGATGGGTATATGAATAGGAAGGGTTTGGAGAGATATGGGCCGGGTGCTGGCAGGTGGGACTAGTTTGGGTTGAGCTATCTGGTTGGCATGGACGAGTAGTTTCTGTTTCTATGCTGTACATCTCAATGACTCGAATGACTCGATAACTCTAAGGATGAGGAGTAGCCATTTAGGACCATTATGAGGAGAAATTTCTTCAAAGGGTGAACCAGTGCAGAAAGAGGCCATGCAGCCCACCAAAGTCTGCACCAACCCTTTTGAAGAGCATCCCACCCAGACCCAGCCTACCCTTGCAAACCCCACGTGAGGTAATTAGGCTAACCCACCTAATCTGCACATCTTTGGATTGTAGTAGGAAACCCATGCTGACATGGGGAGAACATGCAAACTCCACACAGCCTGAGGCTAGAATTGAACCCGGGTCCGTGGCGCAGCAGTGCTGACCACTGAGCCACTGTGCGGTATTCTCCACCACTGAGGGTGCACCATTGGTCCTCCTACAGCACATGGACTGCAGTGATTCAAGAAGACAGCTCACCACCACTTTCTCAAGGGTAGTTGGAGACCAGCAATAAATGCTGGCTCAGCCAGTGTGACACCTAACCCTAACCCGTGTTCCACCAGTGAATTTTTAAAAAAATAAAATAAGATCAACTGAAGGCAAGGAGCATCAAGCATTATGGGATTGGTTGTGAAAGTGGCATTGAGATAGAAGGTCAGCCATGATGGTGTTGAATGGTGCAGTAGACATGAAGGGCTGGAGAACTTTGTTCAGTTCCTATCCCTGGTATTCCATGATTCTTGATGAAGGGCTTATGCCCAAAATGTCGACTCTGCTGCTCCTTGGATGCTGCCTGACCTGCTGTGCTTCTCTAGCACTTCACTCTTGACTCTGATCTCCAGCATCTGCAGTCCTCACTTTCTCCCATTCCCATGTCATGTTGGTCTTCTAACAAATAGCACCAGCATTTAACTTTTTTTTTGTTTTTGGACAAGGACCAAGGTTCTGCACAAATTGCCAATGTAAACATGATTCTAGTAACAGGAGCTGCAAGGGAAAATGGCGATTGCTTAGCCAGGGAGTCTCTAGGTCAGATTGACTCTGACTCTGAGCTGAGGCATCGCTCTGGCAGGACTCTGTGCCAAGACCGTAATGAGGTTGAATAAATCCGAAATAAAAAGCGACCTCGTCGGAACCCTGGAGAGGTGACACTGTAAAAAGATCAGATACCAAAGCAATTTCTAAAAAGTTAAAGAATTCATATAGCACCGTTTTTATCCATAGAAAGAAGGAAAATAATAAATTTAAACAGGAGTAGGCCATTCAGCCTGTTCTGTCATTCTATATGATCATCCAACTCTGTTCCTGTTTTCTCCTCATACTTTGATCCCTTTACTCCAAAGAACAATACCTAACCCCTTTTTGAAAACGTTGAATGTTTTGGCCTCAACTGCTTTCTGTGCAGAGAGTTCCACAGGTTCCCCAGTCTCTGGGTGAAGAAATCTCCCCTCATCTCTCTGTGAACTGGGAGACACCTTCAGTTTTAAATTGCAAGTCTCAATTCTGGTTTCTCCCAGATCATGGAAGAGAAAGCACTTGAGGAATGACCAGACACACAGGAGTTTTTTCTGTTGGTAAACGCAGTGCGTATTATAAAGCAGCATCCAGCAAACCTGACTCGATTGCTATTGTGCACTAAGTAAGCTGCTGTGTAATGGTGAAATAATTGGCTGATGCATTGAAAAGGTGATGGAGACAGAGGGAAAACAACATCAGCCAGAGTCCTATTTCTGATCACTGGCCCTTGTTTGTCAAAAGGTGTGCACCAGACAGGGGCAGGGATGGGTGCAGTTGTCATGCCACCAGAGCTGATTAGCCTACCCCAAAGTTTGACATACTTTGGGAAATGGCGTGTTTTGATCAGAATGACCAACATTCAGCATGTGAGTTGGTGCTTTCAGGAGAGAAAGGGAAAAATGGCTTATTTAGTCAACATTCACAGCAATTTGTGAGGGCTGATTGTCAACCAGCCATATAAAGAATGTTGATAGGAAGGCACTCAGCAATGGTAATACCACTGAATATCAAGGAGTAACAGTAAGTTTTGAGAAGATTTATAGCTCAGGTTGAGGTTCTGGATGTAGGTTTGCTCGCTGAGCTGGAAGGTTAATTTTCAGATGTTTCGTCCCCATACTAGGTAGCATCTTCAGTTAGCCTCTGGACAAAGCACTGCTGATGTTTCCTGCTTTCTATTTATTTGTCGGCGTTTCCTTGGGTTGGTGATGTCATTTCCTGTGGTGATGTCATTTCTTGTTTAAAAATCACACAACACCAGGTTATAGTCAAATAGGTTTAATTGAAAGCATTAGCTTTTGGAGCGCTGCTCCTTCATCAGGTGGAGATGATGACCTCACCAGGACAAAGGACTCGATACCCAGCAGGAGCAAAACCAACGTAGTGTACAAAATCCCATGCAAGGACTGCACAAAACACTACATAGGACAAACAGGAAGACAGCTAACAACCTGCATCCATGAACACCACAAAATGACACGACCAGCTATCCCTAGTAGCCATACACTCAGATGACAAACAACATGAATTCAATTGGGACAACACCACTATTATAGGGCAGGCCAAACAGAGAACAGCCAGGGAATTCCTAGAAGCAAGGCACCCATCCACGAATTCTATCAACAGACACATCGACCTAGATCCTATATACCGGCCACTGCAGCGGACAGCAACTGACAACTGGAAGCGGCAGATTCAAACCAGTATATATGCCGGAGAAATCAGCACAGAAGTGCTTCACAGGAGGCTCCCAAGCACTGAAGATGTCACCTAGAAAGGGGACGAAACGTTTGCAACAAAAACTCCCAGCTCGGTGAACAGAAACACCAGGATAAACGAACACCAGCTAGCCACAAAAAGGCACGACCCTCTCTCCCTCGTAGCCCTACACACGGAGGAAATAAATCCACCATATCGACTGAGACAACACATCTATCCTGGGACAAGCTAAGCAAAGACATGCCAGAGAATTCCTAGAGGCCTGGCACTCCAACCACAACGCCATAAACAAACAAACAGATTGAGATACCATCTATCAACCCCTCAGAAAACGAACAGGAAATGACATCACCACCAGGAACCCCATCCAGGACAAACATATAAATAGAAAGCAAAAGACAACAGCTTTGCTTCACTTGGAGATCTGACGATGTTACCTAGCCAGGTAATGAAACATTTGGATATCAAACCTACAGCTCAGCGAGCAAACCTACACCCTAAACCTCAACCTGAGCTACAAACCTTACACCCTCCACTTCTTTGTAACACTGACCTCTGGTGCTTCCCTGATGGCAATCTCTGGTGGCAATGGCTTTAGTTGCCCTGGACCCCAAACTCTGGGATTCCACTCCTAAATGTTGTGTTCCTCCAGGCCTTCCTTTAAGACTCCCCTCAAAATTGACTTCTCTCTGACATAAGCCTACGGTTTCTGGTCCTAATGTCTCCTTATGTAACTCGTACCAACTTGTGTTTCATAAATTATCTGTTAAGCACTTTGCGATGTTTACCTAAAGCAAAACTTGTAATATTTAGAAATTAGAGTACTGGTCTCACTTGAGCTCCATTTTGAGGTGTACAAAACGAGTCTTTTCAGTATACCTCAAAGACAAGTTCTTGTGGTTTTTCCTGTCCTAGGAAAGCTTAACATATATATAGAACATCTGAGGACTCTGGGTCTATACTTGATGGAGTTTGGAAGGTCGCGAGGGGATCTAATTGAAACCTACAGAATACTGAATGACCTGGACAGAGTAGATGTTGGTAAGATGGTAGAAGAGACTAGGATCCGAAAGCACAACATTAGAGTTAATAGGAAGACCTTTTGGAAAGGAGATGAGGAGAAACTTCTTCAGCCAGAGAGTGGGGAATCTATGGACTTCATTACCACAGAAGATTGTGGAAGGCAGGTGGTTGAGTATATTTAAGACTGAGATAGATAGGTTCTTGAGTATCAAGGGTTAGGGGAGAAAGTGGGAGAATAGGGTTGAGAAAGATTAGATTAGATTACTTACAGTGTGGAAACAGGCCCTTCGGCCCAACAAGTCCACACCGACCCTCCGAAGCGCAACTCACTCATACCCCTATATTTACCCCTTACCTAACACTACGGGAAAATTTAGCATGGCCAATTCACCTGACCCGCACATCTTTGGACTGTGGGAGGAAACCGGAGCACCTGCAGGAAACCCACGCAGACACAGGGAGAACGTGCAAACTCCACACAGTTAGTCGCCTGAGTCGGGAATTGAACCCAGGTTTCAGGCACTGTGAGGCAACAGTGCTAACCACTGTGCCACCGTGGTATCAGCCATTATTGAATGGTGGAGCAGGCTCAATGGCTGAATGGCCTAATTTCTGCTCCTATGCCTTATGGTCATATAAATGCAAGTTGTTGATCTATTATAAAAATTGGAAGGGTATCTGCTGTATATCTTAGTATTTAAAAATGTACCTTGATATAGGACCCACGACCACCTTTCCTGAGAGGTAGAAATAGCTTCCAGTCTGCCTCTGAGCAAGCCAAACTTGATTGATTTTAACTGCAAACTAGAAACCAGCTGATGAAAGTTCAAATTGCCCCTGGAGTGCACGATTGACAGGAAGGTAAAAGCTGAAAGGTCGATGTAAATATACCAAGATTGAGGGAAAACATTACAAGAAAAGGATAAAATTACCGAAAGGGACTGAAGCAGGGCACATAAAAAAATATAAGTTTTTTTTGTGCTTATAAAAACCCTTAAGGTTCATTCGCCCTCTTATGAGGAGCTACCTCAGAGTTACATGCAAATACTTGAGTGAATTCCTATTAATTTAATGCACATAATAGTTTGACAGCACAAGCACAGCAATCAGATTAGTTACTTAACAAGGAATCAACTTTGAAACAGTTGAATAAATAAAGCAGATCGCTGAGAGATTGGTGAATGAGCTCATTCCGTTCAGTGTGTCAGGAAGAGTAAATAGCAGTCATGTAGCAGTGCTGAAATTGCAAAAAAAAAATCCCAACAGCAACAAGAAATCAAAGCAGTCCAACGCACCAACAAAGATGGGCTTGTGAGGAAGCTGTGAACAGCCTAATTTATTGAAAATGTACTTTAGGAGCTTCTCTGTTCTGATGAGAGCATTGCAATTAAAAAAAGACCATCTAGGCTGACACTCCATTGCAGTATCAAAGGAATGTTGCATTGATGGAGTTACTGTCTTTTGGGTGAGATGTTAAATTGTTTTGAAGGTGAGTAAGGGAGTTCTCCCTGGTCAATATTTAGCCCTCAATGTGTGTACCTAAAGCAACTTACCTAATGAGCTGTTTGTGGGAGTTCACAACTTATCTAATGCATCTCCTACTTTGCAACAAGGACTTCAATTCAAAAGCACTTAATCGGTGGGGAGGTGTATACACATCCTGGGCTGGTGTGAGGTGCTGCATAAATGAAAGTCATAGAGTACC
Organism: Hemiscyllium ocellatum; assembly: GCF_020745735.1. Taxonomy (NCBI): domain Eukaryota; kingdom Metazoa; phylum Chordata; class Chondrichthyes; order Orectolobiformes; family Hemiscylliidae; genus Hemiscyllium; species Hemiscyllium ocellatum. The sequence continues at coordinate 25,636,744 of NC_083443.1, forward strand.
TACAGAGTGGAAGCAGGCCTTTCGGCTCATCAAGTCCACACTGACACACCGGGGATCCCATCCTATCCCTGTAACCCTGCATTTTCTATAGCTAATTCACCTAGCCTGCACATCCCTGGACTCTATATACAATTTAGCATGGCCCACCTCTCCTAACCTGCACATCTTCGGACCATGGGAGGAAACCAGAGCACTCAGAGGAAACCTGCACAGACATGGGGAGAATGTGCAAACTCCACACAGTCACTCATGGGTGGGATCGATCCCGGGTGCTGTGAGACAACAGTGCTAACCACTGAGCCACTGTGCTGTCCTAAGTCTTCCTTGGCCAAAATTGCTTTGCAGACCTTTCAGTGATTGTGGTGTTGCAATTAAATAGGATACCTAGGGCTCAAAGAAAATGTACACATACAGTTATAGGCCTGGTTAATAGAACACAACATGGTTTAATGATGTGTTTGCACATAATTTTATTTCAGATGGAAATCATGCTGAATTTAGTTCTGTGGAAAAAAAACGTCAAGGAGTGAAGTTTGTTCCGGATAAACATATGTTTGGTTAGAAAGGTAGCAGTGTTTAATAAGCCTGGAATTCCATCCCTTGGAACTGTGGAATGAAGGAGCTTGGATTTTCTTTTCCATTTGGGCTCCTTGTAGGACAGCCCACCTGCTGCTGTTACTCATGCAACCTGAAACCCAAGCCATTTTCACAGCTGCTCGAGTTATTAAACCAAATCACACACCAGGGTGCATGCTGGGAATACAAGCTCCTTGGCAACACATGGCAAAGTCACTCACTGCCCAAGGTAAACAATTCCTGGCTCCCCATCTCAAGTTCTCTTGTGCAGGAGGAACACATTGCGAAAACAGAGCTGCAAGACAGCTGCTGACTGCCCTTGTGCACTCATTTTTTTTAAAAAAAAGAAGTTGAGTTGTGTTGTGAGAACTTTTCAAGACTTGTTTGCTTGGCTGTGTGTCCATGTTTCTAATTTTCTGCAGCATCAGCGAGGTGGATGTCATAAAGCAGATTCCAACAATTGAACTTGAGCATGGGAGAGTTGGAGGGGGTGTTGGTTGGCACACATTTCTTTACTCTGAGGGTCAAGTTCAGGAACAAGAAAATTGCCTCTCCAGCGTACTGCTTCTGCAATTTTCAAATGGTCATGGTCTTGGAAAGGATTTCAGAAAGTTTGTGGGTGGTTCTGTGAATTCTATGTATGTGTAAGCTTAAATGGTGTACCATTAAATAGAGTAGAAGACTGAAGCATGCATTTGTGTATTGCTGTTGGGACATACGAACATCTGATTTAGGAGCTGGAGTAAACTATTCATCTCCTCATGTCTGCTTCAGTAAGATTCAGTATGTATTATGGCTGATCTGTTTGTCCTCCACCCTGTATACTCCCAGTAATCTCCAAACAGAGATCTGTTCACCTCCATCTTAAAACTGTTCAATGATCACTGCCTTCTGAGGCAGAGTTTTCCAAAGTCATACAATTCTCTGAGAGGAAAAATGTTACTCCTCATCTTGCTCCTAGAAGGACGATCCTTAACGTTAAAACAGTGCCCAGTGTTCTGTGTTCTTCTACAGGAGCAAGTGTTTTTTTCCAAACCCACCACTTGTGGACCACCACCACCAACGACAACAAAAACACCATAGAATAATGTGGGAACTTGGCACTTTATTCTGCACAACATGTACACTTAAACCTTTGTCACATTTTTCTTAAATCTTTGTCAGGCATAGATGGGTGTTCTGATGGACTGCAGCAAATAAGGGTGGTGGTAAAATTGCAACATGTAATTTAAGTGAAATATTGTTGCTGTGCAAGATTTAAGCTGAGTATATTTCACTCTGTTTTGTAGTGGAATAACATTTAGTGAATTGCTGGGCCACAATATGAAGGTCCCAATTTCAGTCCCCCGATCAATGTTCAGTTAGCTGTTGTCATGTGGGGCAGGAACGATACCAATTTTGCCCTATATGGGAAATGGGTTTGGGTTGGTTACCCTTCGGAGGGTTGGTGTGGGCTGGTTGGATGGAAGGGCCTGTTTCCACACTGTAGGGAATCTAATCTAATCAATGTTCAGTTAGCTGATGTCATGTGGGGCAGGAAGGATATTGATTTTGGGCCGTGCGAGTTTCATCAATTAGCACCAAGAAATGGCTTGGAGGATGGCACAGTGGTTGGCAATGCTGTCTCACAGCGCCAGAGACCAGGGTTCGATTCCAGACTCTGGTGACTCTCTGGAGTTTGCACATTCTCCTCGTGAGAGTTTCTGCTGGATGCTTTGGTTTCCTCCCACGGTCCAAAGATGCGCAAGTTAGGTGGATTGACCATGGGAAACGTGGGGTTTTGGGGGCAAAGGGTAGAATGCTCTTCAGAGGGTTTGTGCAGCTTCTGTGGGCCGAATGGCCTCTTTTCACACAGCACAGGTTCTGTGATTCTATCCGGAACCCACGTTTGTTTATCTATTAATAAATTCAAGGACATTTAATTAATTTCTGACTGTGAAGGCATTAATCCTTCATATTCCACCAGTCTGCTCCTAAATCTAGTTCTTCCTTGTTTGAAGTGATGGGACTGTGGATTCATTTCTGCATGGGTCAAGTGAGCCAGACTTAGTCGTGGAAACAGCTGGAAGCGCAGAGACATGGTCTCTTGGAATCCAACGTCAGTACAAAAATATCCTTTTAAAACTTCCAATTTAAATAGTTTGGTCTTTATCTACCCAGCCTTAAAATTAGAGGGGGTCAATTCAGAACAGAAATGCGGAGACATTTCTTCAGCCAGAGAGTGGTGGGCCTGTGGAATTCATTGCCGCAGAGTGCAGTGGAGGCCGGGACGCTAAATGTCTTCAAGGCAGAGATTGATAGATTCTTGATGTCTTGCGGAATTAAGGGCTACGGGGAGAATGCGGGTAAGTGGAGTTGAAATGTCCATCAGCCATGATTGAATGGCGGAGTGGACTCGATGGGCCGAATGGCCTTACTTCCACTCCTATGTCTTATGGTTATTACCCTGGAAACCTCGACTGGTTCACCCTTTAAATTTCTAACTTTTCATGAACAAATGCCCAATTAATCTGATCACTCGCCTCAGGTATCATCCTTTTAAACTTCCAATGAATTCCCTCCATGGTCAAAACATCCTTCCGAATGCTCAGATTGCTCTCAGCCCTCTAAGTGGGGTCCAACTAGAGGTTTGTATAACTGTAGCATTACATCTGCGTCCTCATAATCCAGCCTTTTTAGATATGAGGGCCAACATTCCAATAGTTCTCTTGACTATTTTCTGCACCTGTTTGTGGCATCTTAAGGATCTATGCACCTGAAACCCCAAATCTCATTGGACATCACTGTATTTAACATTGTGTCTTCAAAAATAAAATACTGTGTTCTATCCTATTTTTGGTCTGAAACAGAGAGCTTTATACTTGTTTCTTAATGTCCACCTGCTATAGCTTTGCCCATCCACCTAATCTATCCTACTGTAATTTTACCCTGTTGACAACACTAAAATGCTGCCCAATTTTGTGTCATCAGCAAATTTGGATATTTGACTCTGTTTTTACCATCATCCAAGCTGCTAATGAATATTGTGAACAATTGAGACCCCCAACACAGATCTCTGCAGAACACCACCTGTTATATCCCATCGGTTTGAGTACTTACCCATTAGTCCAACTCCGTTTCCAGCCACTCAACCAATTTCCTATCCAGGTCAGTCATTTTTCCTCAATTCTGTGAGCTTCCATCTTAGCTAACCTTAGTTGTGGGCGGCACGGTGGCTCAGCAGTTAGCACTGCTGCCTCACAGCGCTAGGGACCCAGGTTTGATTCCCACCTCGGGTGACTGTGTGGAGTTTGCACATTCTCCCCGTGTCTGCGTGGGTTTCCTCCGGGTGCTCTGGTTTCCTCCCACAGTCCAAAGTGGATTGGCCATGCTAAATATAGTATTAGGTGCATTAGTCAGGGGTAAATATAGGGTAGGGGAATGGATCTGGGTGGGTTACTCTTTGGAGGGTCGGTGTGGACTTGTTGGGCTGAAGGGCCTGTTTCCACACTGTAGGTAATCTATTTAATCTAACAGTCCCTTGTGTGGGACTTCATCAAAAATCTTCTGGAAGTCCGTATGAGCAACAACCATTTTGGCTTACCTCTGTCCACCTTTTGTCACTTTTTCAAAGCCCTCCAAGTGACTTGCCTGGCGTGTCCTACCCTTTTGTGGGTCCATGTTGACTCTCCCTGACTGAAACATTTCAGTTCATGTGATCCATTACCCTCTTCTTGATATCGACTGCAACAATCTCCCCACCGTGGACATTAGGCTAACTGGTCTGTAATTCCCTGGTTTCCCTCTGTCACTCTTTTTTAAAAAAAAGTGAGTGACATGAACCCATTTCCAAATCACAGGTACAACTGCTGATACCAAGGAACTCCGAAAGGTTCGGGTTAGGGCATCAGTGATAGGCTCTCCTTCATTCTTTAAGACACGTACATGGAAACCATCAAGTCCTGGGGATTTGTCACTCTTCAGTTCCATTAATTTTCCCATTATGGATCATTTACTGAAGCAAATGTATTTAGATCTTGCCCTGATCATCTGTTAGTTTATTTGCGACTTCCAGCAAGCTATCCTTCTTTGCTACGTGAATGCAAAGCAAAGTAGTTGTTCAGCATCTCTGCCATTTCCCCATGGTCATTGACAGTGTCCCCACCCTCAGCCTTCAGTGGACCAATCGTACTCTTAGCCAGCCACTGTTCCTTTGTCTAATGATAAAATCTCTTTTTATTGTCTTGTATGTCTCTTGTAGGTTTCCTTTCATAAACCTTTTAACCAGCTCGTTTAACCTAGGTAAAAACAATGACTGCAGATGCTGGAAACCAGACTCTGGATTAGTGGTGCTGGAAGAGCACAGCAGTTCAGGCAGCATCCAAAGTGCAGCAAAATCGACGTTTCGGGCAAAAGCCCTTCATCCTGATGCTCTTCCAGCACCACTAATCCAGAAGCTCTTTTAACCTGCTTAGTGGTCCCTTGGTCTTTTGTAATTGTCCCATTCTGTGGGCTCTTTACTTTTTTGTAAACTTTTTCTGTATGTGTTCCCTCTCCCCCACTCAGATGTCTATGGCTGTGTGTTTTTTTGTGATCTGGAGTTTTTCCTCCTCCTTGGTTACAAATTGCTTCGAAATAGCATTAAATATTTCCTTGAACACCTTCCATTGTTCCTCAGTTGTTTTATCTACTAGTAGAGCTTCCCAATTTATTGTGGACAGTCTCTACCTCATCATATTAAAGTCTGCCTTACTCAAATCCAAAATCCTAGAATCTTGACTTATCTCTCACAAATGCTACGTGAAACTCGATCATGTTATGATCACTATTTGACAAATTCTCATGAACAGCTAGATCACTAATTAAATCATGTTTATTGCCCATTACTAGATCCAATATCACTTGTCCTCTTGTCACATCAAAACACATTACCATAGGAAACTGTTGCTTATACATTGTAGAAATTGAACATCTTTTGTGTCTCTATGTTAAGATTAAAATTACCCATTAATACCACACTGGCTTTGCTACATTATTGCTTCATTTTAGCATTTATACTATCTAGTGCTTCTGAGCTGCTAGCAGAAGGTCTATATACAGCACTGATTAAGGTTTTAATCATTCCCTCAGTTCCACCCAGAAGGTCTCCTCTAGGTGCTTTCCTCTCATTACATCCTCCCTCATCATGGAAGTGACTCTGTTTATAAAGAGTAACTCCACTCCCTCTGCCATTTTCTCTATCCTTCCTGTAAACCTTGTACTCTGATATGTTTAGCTTCTTAGTCCTGACCATCCTGCAGCCATGTCTCCATAATGGCTCCATGTTATATCAGTTTCCAAGTGGAGGCTGTGCCTGCAGCCCATTTAATTTAATTTGTTCCTTACACTCCATGCATTTATATAAAGAATTCTAATTCTGGTTGTACACTCTAATCTGCCGTTCAGAATCTTTTTATTACCTCTCTTTACTGCTCACTCAAGACACTTTTTTATGGGAGGAAGTGAGGACTGCAGTTGCTGGAGATCAGAGTCAAAAACTGTGGTGCTGGAAAAGCAGAGTCAGTCAGGCAACAAGAGAGGAGGCTGGAGAGTCGACGTTTCGAGCATAAGCTCTTCTTCAGGAATGGTGAAGAGCTTATGCTTAAAGCGTTGACTGTCCTGCTCCTCGGATGTTGCCAGACCAGCTGTGCTTTTTCAGCACCACATTTTTTTGACACTTTTTTTATAGTCTGGTCTTGTTCATTAAACTGGCCTTGCTAGTTCATCCTATTAACCTCCACCTTCTGCTCACAACGTGACCTCTGTCTCCAATTCCCATCCCCCGCCATACTAGCTTAAACCCTCCTGGGTGGCACTAGCTGAGAAAGGACACATTTTGATGAAACTTTTAATCTTGCATTCATCAGGACAATTTGCAAGAAGTACCAATGCAAAAGAAAAGCATTTTGTACTTCATAATGCAGTATATGAATTTCAATGCCAGTGTGGCACCAGGTCATAATGCTCCAGAATAGCAGGTCTTTTCAAAGAACATATCCTATTGGCTGTTTTCCAGAAGCAAGGTATTGGCTGCATCCAATTAACCTACATTTGCATAACCTCACAACATGATGTCCAATGTTAGATGTGATCCCAGGGATTGGACAGCATTTTCTAAGTAATCCTGAGTGCATTGGCAACAAGCTTAGGGTTGTGTGTTCAGTCTCATAATGTGCTGTATTTGCCTTTCAGTAGAAACTGCATGTATTGATAAGCTGAGCCCCATTGCTTGCAGACAAAAGAACATATAAACACACTATGTCCGTTTCAACTTAAAAAAAAATAGGTGATGGCCGTTATCTGGTTAATTTCTCAGGCCTTGACTAATCAAAGATAATCTTTTCTGGTATAAAAGAAAAGGCTTGGCAGTTGACTGTCAATCATTGTTAACTGGTGTTCTGGGAAAGATTCAAATTGAGTTGCACTGTTTCCTTACCCACTGATGCTGTTGAGTTTCTCCCGCACTTTTCATTTTTATTTCAGATTTGCAGAATTTTGCTTTTTTTTTATTAACTGACGCGGTCTGCTAATCAGTACGTCTACAATCCATATCTAGTTGCCGACCAATAAGCACTTTTGCCTCGTCTAGTAAAGTTTTCCTGGGCATTTCTCATGAATTGCCTGGATGAGGCAAGATGAAAAATTTCGAAGAAGTGCTTTTTTTACCACTTCACGTTCTGTTCTGCCAAACCAGTAATTTCAGTTGTACTTGCTGACCTGAATTGGCTTTCAGTTGATCAATAGCTCAATGTGTAAACTTTTTATTCTTTGTTTGAATCCAGTTATGGCCCTCCCTATCTCTCTGCTACCTCCTCCAACTCTCCAACCTCTGGCTTTTGCGACATTCCTGATTTTAATTCTTCTGATGTCGGTATGCATGTGTTTGGCTGCGGAGGACTTAAGTTCTGGAATTTTCTCTCCAACTTTCTAGCCCTCTCTTCCTTTTATATCTCCACATGTGACCTAGTGTCAAACTTTGTTTAATAATGCCCTGCAATGAACCTTGGAATAGTTCTCAGTGTTAAAGGTGCCATATAAATGCAAGGTGCTGTTAAATCAAGACAGAACCTCATCGGTTTCCCACAGCCAAGGAGATTTGATTGAGAAACATGCTCAGCTGCTTCCTTTTAGATTACCAGTAAACTCCCTGCAGGGTTGTTCGGGGAGATTTATACTAAAGCATGACTCTGAAATGTACTGGCTAATGTGCAGAATTTCTTATTCAGGGACAAAAAGGTTGTAAAATGTTGTATTATTTGGAGTTCTGTGTTGTTAATACTAATGCAAAATCATTGAACCTGGTTTTAGGACAGAAGATTGTTACAGCCAATATCTACCATTTAATTTTATCATGTCACGCAGTCTCTATGTTAATAAAATTATATCCCAAAGGTATATTTTCCAACATGTTGTACATATTGTTCCCAGCTATCTGATTTTTATAAGCACACTCAAAGCATTGTTGAAACATGCAGAAAGACAAAGCCAATAAGTCCTCTCACGCCATTTCTTACATAAAACCGACATAGGGCAGATCTCCATGTCGATGAAATGAGGTGATAATGGATCACATGATCTGGATAGATGTAAGTGAATTGTGAGAATTAGCAGAACATAAAGAATGGAATGAGAAAAAAATCATTTAGCTCGTCAAATATGTCCTCCCCAGCCCAGGATTGCCAGGGTTGGAGGGTTTGAGTTATAGGGAGAGGCTGAACAGGCTGGGGCTGTTTTCCCTGGAGTGTTGGAGGCTGAGGGTGACCTCATAGAGGTTTATAAAATCATGAGGGGCCTGGATGAGGTAAATAGACAAGGTCTTTTCGCCGAAGTGGGGGAATCCAGAACTAAAGGGCATAAATTCAGGGTGAAAATTTAAAAAGAACCTAGAGAGAAACTTTCTTATGCAGAGGGTGGTGCGTTTATAGAATGAGCTGCTAGAGGAAGTATTGGAGGTTGGTACAATTACAACATTTAAAAGGCATCCCGATGGGTGTATGAATAGGAATGGGCCCGTGCTGGCTAATTGGAATAGGTTAGGTTAGGATATGTGGTCAGCACGGATGAGTTGGACCGAAGGGTCCGTTTCTGTGCTGTACATCTCGCTGATTCAATATGCCATGGAGATTACCAAAGCTGCTTAATCTATGCAAAGAGAAATAAACAAAGGCACAAACTGAGAGGCCAGAGGAATAGCCAGATGAAGCCAGATTAAACTTCATCCAGCTCACAAAGTAGAAGTAAATTGCTGCAGGTACAAAAAACAAAAAAAAAATGCTTGGAATCACAGCGGGTCAGGTGGCATTGTGGAGAGAGAGCAAGCTAATGGTTTGAATCTGATGAAGAGTCATCTAGACCCAAAACATTTGCTCTCTGTCTCTCCATGGATGCTGCCTGTCCCCCATGATTTCCAGGAATTCTAGGAAATATTGTCCTCGTTATTTAGAGTAGATTTTCACCACTCAGACTTTCTACTTAGTGGAGTTCACAGTCACCATGAGCACATCATCAGAAATCAAGACAAGGGTCTGTTATACAACCTCCCCCCAGTGAACCTGCTCCTCCATATAACAAGATCATTCGGCTAATCTATCTCTGAGTTCACCTTTCCTACTTAATCCCTAAGACACGCTGTTATTCCCCATAATAGAGATGTATGCTTTGTATAGAACCTCGTCTTTGATGTGTACCTCGGCTAGTTACATATAAACTGCTGCCTCTGGGTTACGTAGTCAGAAGTCACACGTCACCAGATTGTAGACCAACAGGTTTATTTGAAATCACAAGCTTTCGGAGAGCTGCTGCATTGTCAGGTGAAGGTCTATAAACTGGTGTCATGTGACCTCTGACCTTATCCATCCCAGTCCAACACTGGCACGTCTACATCTGCGCTACGTCCATTACCTGCGACGCTGGTACTCTGGCTCACTTGAGTCCCAGAAAGAACGTTCTGTTTCCACTTTATGCGACTTAACAGGCATGTAGATGTTGGAAGTGTTCTCGATGAGAATTAAACGCTTTGACAAATCTGCTCAATCCTTTTAACCTTTAATCCCAGTTTCCAGGGAGTTTGCTGTGATATTCCTATTTGGAAAGGATTAGATTAGTGAGCTGTGATTTCTAAAACCTTCATGAGATGTAGATGTTGCTGGCTAGGCCAGCATTCCATGCTTGTCCCCTAATTAACCTCTAGAACGTGGTGATGTGGTGCCATCTTGAATCACAGCATGGCTTTGGTAATCTTGTTGAAATGGATAGGGTCACAAAAGTATTTAAAAAGGTGAATACTGAATGGATTTTTTTTGTGAGGGAGAGATTTAAAAGGGCAACTGTTTCATGCAGAGGGTGGTGCATGTATGCAATGAGCTGCCAGAGGAAGTGGTGGAGGCTGGTACAATTATAACATTTAAAAGGCATCTGGATGGGTATATGAATAGGAAGGGTTTAGAAGGGCCAGATCTTGGCGAATGGGACTGGATTAATTTAGGATATCTGGTCAGCATGGACAGTTGGACCTAGGGGTCTGTTTCCATACTGTATAATCTCTGTAACTAGAACCTAGGAACACATTTTAAGAATAAGAGATGTCCATTTTTAAGATAGTTGAGTCATGTCTGTCGTGTTTTCATCCCCAGCATATGGTGGAGGCTGGGTCATTTGATTTATTCAAGGTAGAGTTGGATTTAAGTTGACCAGGTCCACCATAATTTTTACTGAATGGTGGAGCGGGGAGGTAGGACTCTTGTGGGTAGTACTGTACTTTTGACAGTATGAAGGAGTGAAGGGCCTCTTCTGTACTGTACAATTCTACTCTGGAGGACTAAATGTCCTTCTCTGCTCCTGTGTGGAAGTAAATAGTCCTGTTGGAAAGGGGGTGCATGGGTAATGAGAAAGTACTTTTTGATTATTTCAAGGCAAATTTGAACCATTTACAAAAGGGCATTTTTGTTGTACAGACATATTTTGGCATATTGTATAAACCATGGAAGAGCCTCAATCTGTTCAGTCTATAAATTGTCATGTAACAATTATTGAAAAAAAACACTGGGAGTAAAGTACTTTGTTAATCCTAATATCACTACAGATGGTTTGCCTTTTTTTAAGCAAGCAATCAAGCTAAAAGTTAAGACACCACTACCAAATTTCGATTTATCACAAGCACACTGAATAATCAGCAGCAAATCTAAACACAGGAAAAGAATTAAACAGTCAACATTATATTGCAAATTCCACCCTGACCTTAAATTTACCTGGACCATCTCTGACACCTCCCTCCCCTTCCTGGACCCACCCATCACCATTAATGACGACTGACTTGAAACTGACATTTTTTACAAACCCACTGACTCCCACAGCTACCTGGGTTACACCTCCTCTTCCTACCCCACCTCCTGCAAAAATGCCACCCCGTATTCCCAATTCCTCCCCCCCCGCAGTATCTGCTCCCAGGAGGACCAGTTCCACCACCGAACACACCAGATGGCCTCCTTCTTTTAGAGACCGCAATTTCCCTTCCCACGTGGTTAAAGTTGCCCTCCAACGCATCTCATCCACATCCCGTACCTCCGCCCTCAGACCCCACCTCTCCAACCGTAACAAGGACAGAACGCCCCTGGTGCTCACCTTCCACTCTACCAACCCTTGCATAAACCAAATCATCCGCCGACATTTCCACCACCTCAAAAAGACCCCACCTCCAGGGATATATTTCTCTCCACCCCTTTTCGCCTTCTGCAAAGACCGTTCCCTCCGTGACTACCTGGTCAGGTCCACGCCCCTCCACAATCCACCCTCCCCTCCTGGCACCTTCCTCTGCCACCGCAGGAATTGCAAAACCTGCACCCACACCTCCTCCCTCACCTCTATCCAAGGTCCTAAAGGAGCCTTCCACATCCATCAAAGTTTTACCTGCACATCCACCAATGTCATTTATTGTATCTGTTGCTCCCGATGGGGTCTCCTCTACATTGGGAAGACTGGACACCACCTAGCAGAGCGCTTTAGGCAACATCTCTGGGACACGCGCACCAATCAACCACACCGCCCCGTGGCCCAACATTTCAACTCCCCCTCCCACTCTGCCGAGGACATGGAGGTCCTGGGCCTCCTTCACCGCCACTCCCTCACCACCAGATGCCTGGAGGAAGAACGCCTCATCTTCTGCCTTGGAACACTTCAACCCCAGGGCATCAATGTGGACTTCAACAGTTTCCTCATTTCCCCTTCCCCCACCTCACCCCAGTTCCAAACTTCCAGCTCAGCACTGTCCCCATGACTTGTCCTACCTGCCTATCTTCTTTTCCACCTATCCACTCCACCCCTCCTCCCTCCTGACCTATCACCTTCATCCCCTCCCCCAGTCACCTATTGTACTCTATGCTACTTTCTCCCCACCCCCACCCTCCTCTCACTTATCTCTCCGCGCTTCAGGCTCCCTGCCTGTATTCCTGATGAAGGGCTTTTGACCGAAACGTCGATTTTACTGCTCCTCGGATGCTGCCTGAACTGCTGTGTTCTTCCAGCACCACTAATCCAGAATTATATTGCAAATACAGACCACCAATTTCAAGCATGCCTGCGTGCGAAAACATGATTCAATCTTAAAGTAAATCTTTCTGTTATTAGTCTTTAATAAAATAGTTTGATTAAGTGCGTCAGCCCATGACCTTTTAATTTAATGCGCTTGAGAGCAATTGATTCTTTTCTATACTTTTGATGGATAGAAGGTTATTGTGTAAGTCAGAGTACAAGGCAAGTTGCAATCAATATATAAAAGAAGGCTGGGTAATGAACTTGGACACAAGTATTAAAGAAAAAATGCATTTTTCACACTTTGTTTCTTGCAGAGTATTTTTATGTTATTTTATTTGATCCCAACCATACATTTTATGAACCAAAATCTAAATAATGCTCTGGATAATGGGAGCAATTTTCAAGGTTGCTAACAATAAGTTTATATTTAAGCAAAGTGGTAGGTTCAGGAAAGCAGTTTCCTATCACTATATTCATGGGACCATAGGCCTGGCTGACATTTATTGTCCCATCCCTGATTGCCCATAGAGCTGTTCAGTGTCAACCATAGAGGGAGAAGAGTAACAAGAAGATGGAGTACTGGGCTAATGGTCGGATACTTGGTAGTGTGGATGAGCAGAGGGATCTTGGTGTCTATGTACACAGATCTCTGAAAGTTGCCACCCAGGTAAATAGTGCTGTGAAGAAGGTATATGGCGTACTGGCTTTTATTGGTAGAGGAATTGAGTTCCGGAGTCCTGAAGTCATGTTGCAGTTGTATAAGACTCTGGTGCGGCCGCATCTGGAGTATTGTGTGCAGTTTTGGTCGCCATACTACAGGAAGGATGTGGAGGCACTGGAACGGGTGCAAAGGAGGTTTACCAGGATGTTGCCTGGTATGGTAGGAAGATCGTATGAGGAAAGGCTGAGACACTTGGGGCTGTTTTCATTGGAGAAAAGAAGGTTTAGGAGTGACTTGATAGAGGTGTACAAGATGATTAGGGGTTTAGATAGGGTTGACCATGAGAACCTTTTTCCACGTATGGAGTCAGATATTACGAGGGGGCATAGCTTTAAATTAAGGGGTGGTAGGTATAGGACAGATGTTAGGGGTAGATTCTTTACTCAGCGAGTCGTGAGTTCATGGAATGCCCTGCCAGTAACAGTGGTGGACTCTCCCTCTTTATGGGCATTTAAACAGGCATTGGATAGGCGTATGGAGGAAAGTGGGCTAGTGTAGGTTAGGTGGGCTTGGATCAGCACAACTTCGAGGGCCGAAGGGCCTGTACTGCGCTGTATTTTTCTATGTTCTATGTTCTAAGACTGCCTACTGGTACTATTGCTCGATTGTTAATGTTCTGGGGTCCCAGTTTCGAATCCCATATGGCAGGTGGTAGAATTTGAATCGAATAAAAATCTGAATTAAGAGTCTAATGAGGACCATGAATCCCTTGTCAATTATTGGAAAAACCCATCTGGTTCATGAATGTCCTTTAGGGAGGGAAACTGCCATCTTTACCCGGTCTGGCTGACATGTGATTCCAGACCCACAGCAATGTGGTTGACTCTCCGTTGCCTTCTGGACATTTAGGGATGGGTAATAAATGCTCCCCAGCCAACGATGCCTACGTCTCATAATTTAATTTTGTAAAAAATTTAATGTCCTGGAGTCACATGTGGGTTGGACCAGGTAAGGATGGCAGATTTCCTAATGAGCCAGATGGTCACGTGGTCACCATTAGACCAGCTTTTTATTCCAGATTTTTTTTGAATGCAAATTTCAGAATCAGCTTTGGTGTGATTTGAATCCATGTACCCAGGACATTAGCCCTGAGGTTCTCCCTCACCTAGTTCCTCAAACCACTCGCTGTCCCACCTGCAACAGGATTTGCAAATCGCCGTTGAACTTCCCTTCAAGAGACACAACTTTGAGTGTCATTTTTGCTCCGAAAGGACTCCCTAAGAAGAGGAAGTGTTTAATTGAATGCAGATGGTGGGAGTTAATTAGGGTTGGAAAAAATAATGAGGAGAGCCTTACAGAAGCCGTGGTGTGTTTGCATTGGGAGCTGAATGCATGTAATCTTTAACCCCTCAATAAATGAACACAACATAGATTGACCAGTATCACGGGGCATTCCAGATTTAAGGAAGTACAAATGCATGTATCTTCGAGGAGAAAGTGAGGTCTGCAGATGCTGGAGATCAGAGCTGAAAATGTGTTGCTGGAAAAAGCCCTGCCCGAAGCGTCGAATTTCCTGTTCCTTGGATGCTGCCTGACCTGCTGTGCTTTTCCAGCAACACGTTTTCAGCAAATGCATGTATGCCAAATTAGGTCTTGAGGCAGGAAGTTGGGTAATCCAACTATGCAGCATCATAGGAATATTTAGGCACTATCCAAATGAAATCCATGGGAATTTTAAGGCACTATCCAAATGCAAGCTGTTGTTCAATGCCACAAACAAGTACTGAGACTCCCGTTAAGGGGTTAAAGGATCAAATTTTAGTAAAAGGCTGTTCAATGAGAGTTTTGAAGTGTAGTTACTTTTGAATGTGAGATATGTGACCTAAAACTTTGCTTTTTGTGGGAACTATTTTACCACAATGTTGTGGTTTGTTTCAGGGTTAAATGTTGCCCAAGTCATCCTGCAGACCTTCCAAATAGTGTCATTGGGATCATTTACATCCAAGTAAGTAGATAGATGGGGCCTTAGTTTAAGTTCTCATGCCAAAGAGAGCTCACTCAACAGTATTACACTTCCTCCATATTGCATGTGAATACCAGCCTTCATTCTTTTACTCAAAATATGGACTGAGAGTGTAATCCACTGAGCTACAGCTAACACTCCATGCATTTCAAATCATCCTTGCATATTAGATACACTTCAGGACTTTGTGCAAGATCTCAGTATTCAGGAGTAGGTCATGTCCTAAATGGCAAGCCAGGAGCTCCTCACTCTGAACTTGACCATAACTGACTTCAATACAAATGCACTAAGAGCAGAGGCTATCAGATAATGGTCAGGCCTAGTGATGCTGCCTTATTATTATAATCGTTTATTGTCATTGTCATGACTATAATAGCTGAGACCAACTCTGAAGGGTCCAAGCACAGAAAGCCAGGATCTCCCGGATATAGATTTTTTAAAAATCCACTTGTTCAGATGATTTATGCCAAATCTCTAGAGTAGGTGGGATTTGGTACCCAGGACTACTCTGGTCCAGAGGTAGGTATGCTACCACCACACTACAAGACAGCCCACCTCCCTGGTATGTGATAGCTATTTCAACATGAAATGACATCACCACAGGAAATGACATCACCAACCCAAAGAAACCCAAACATATAAATAGAAAACCGGAATCATCAGCAGTGCTTCGTCCGGAGGCCCACTGAAGATGTTACCTAGTATGGTGACGAAACATCTGAAAATGAGCCTTCCAGCTCAGCGAGCAAACCTATATCCAGAACTATTTCGATGCTGAGCCATTGGAAAAAGTAAAGTGATACGTAAGTTCAGTACATCAAGCTTCTTCCTGCAGTACTGTAAGCAACAAACGAATACATGTACATTTTCTCAAAAGATAAACCTCACTTCTGCATGTTGTCTTAGTCAAACATCAAAAATCAGGGATCATGTGTGTCACTGAACTGACTCCTGAAAATTACGGAATCCTAACATGTACAAGAACCTGGTTATATGGGTTATAAGGCACTGAAACAAGCCATTCCACTCAGTCAGACCATGCCAGCATTTATGTTCCACATGTGCTCTCTCCTGTCTTTCCACCTCGAAATCTTCCATTCTCAATCTTTCTTCCCTTCTGATTCATAAATGAAATTCACAAACGGCTCCAGTTTGTCCCCAGCGACATTTAAAGAGCGGCAATTCCCTGGGTTTGCCTTTAAACAACTTCCAGGTTTACTGCACGTACCTGAGATTAGTAGCTTTAAAGACACAAGACCCTTCAGCACGTTTGTGATCAGGATTGCCCATGTGCAATGCCGAGGGAGAATCCTGAAGACCATGCAGTCTCTACTTTCCTGTAATGGCTGCTAAAAATGGAAAAAATAGTCATTTCATTGTACAGAACGTGGGAAAAATACACTTTTTTTGTCTTGCACTCATACAATTTGCAAGAAATATTTATGTAAAGGGAAACTACATTTTTACAGCAATGAGAAGTGTTGGCAGGTGAATTCTGGAGAATTCACCAGTTTAATGATGACTGACAGTTAGGTGCCGAGCTATGTTTTAAATTTAAACCAGGCTTTGGTTGGCATGGGCGAGTTGGACCTAAAGGTCTATTTCCGTGCTGTACATCTTGATGACTCTATGGTTGACCCTGGTCAAGGCGTTGCGCCGAGGAACAAAACAGAGTGGCTGTTAGAAACATAATCAGAGATTGCTGGAAAATCTCTGCAAGTCTGGCAACGTCTGTGGAGAGAAAGCAGGGTTCATGTTTCAGGTTGAAGTGACCCTCCTTCAGAACTGATGTAGTTGGGAAAAGGTTGGTACATTTGCTAGAGAAGCATGGGAGAGGAGCAAAGAGTAAATGTTAGGTGGAAATGGAGTCCAGAGAGAGTGAACAGTTGAGCAAACAAAGGAATGGATAGTGGTCACGTAATGCTGGAAAAGCGCAGCAGGTCGGGCAGCATCCAAGGAACAGGAAATTCGACGTTTCGGGCATAAGCCCTTCATCAGGAATGAAGCCCTTCCTGTTGAAGGGCTTATGCCCGAAACGTCAAATTTCCTGTTCCTTGGATGCTGCCTGACCTGCTGCGCTTTTCCAGCAACACATTTTTAGCTCTGATCTCCAGCATCTGCAGACCTCACTTTCTCCCCAATGGATAGTGGTCAGCCTGGGAGACTGCTAATGGCGTCTGTTAGTGGCTGACATTGGGTTGTTTGTGGTAGCAGTCCATGTGATATGTAGAGTTTGCTCAGGCCTTAAAATATTGCACTCAATGTTGAGTCCAGAGGTTGCAGGGTTCCCAAGTGGAAAATGAGACGCTGTTTTCCCAGCTTGTGCTGAGCTTCGCTGGAGCACTGCAGCAGGCCGGAGACAGGGATGTTGGCCGGGGAACACTGGTATGCTGAAATGTGCAGGCAACCAGAAGCTCAGGGTCATTTCTGCAGATGGAGTGTAGATGTTGCCCATTTTAGCCAAAGGAAACAGGTAGTGTATGTACACTTGTTCTTTTTTTCTGCAAAGTACAGGGTCCTGTGTACTAACCAGTCAGCACAAAAGCTCCATGTGCTCTTTAGGTTCCCTTTTAGAGAAGGAAATCTGCCATCCTTACTGAGTCATGGTCTACATGTGACTCCAGACTCTCAGTGATGTGGTTAACTTTGGGGCAGCACTGTGGCTCAGTGGTTAGCAGTACTGCCTCGCAGCTCCAAGGAGCTGGGTTCAATTCCAGCCTCAGGCAACTGCCTGTGTGGAGTTTGCACATTCTTCCCGTGTCTGCTTGGGTTTCCTCCGGGTGCTCCAGTTTCCTCCCACAATCCAAAAGATATGCAGGTTAGGTGAATTGGCCATGCTAAATTGCCCATATAGTGTTAGGTGCATTAGCCATGGGTAAATATAGGGTAGGGGAATGGGTCTGGGTGAGTTACTCTTCAGAGGGTCAGTGTGGACTTGTTGGGCCAAAAGGCCTGTTTCCATACTGTAGGTAATCTAATCTAAACTGTCCTCTGATGTGGCCTGGCATGCTACTCAGTCAGCTGTAATTGGGGTTGGGCAGCTGATCCTGGTGTTGCCAGTGATGTCCTTATTCCCTCGGGGGGTTTCATAAAGTAATAGTAAGAAAGATTAGACATCAGCTCAGCTGTGTACATTTTACAGTATGAAGTGTATTTTAACAAGCCATTCTCTCTCCCATTTATGCCTGGGATATTTCTTTTCTGTTAGAAATTTCCACGTCTTGGGCAGTGGTTTGACTTTTCTGGCAGTTTGACATTATTACTTGGTGAAATAGTGAAAAAGGACAGCCTTGTTAACAACAAATGATATTTTACATGGACGTGGACATGGACTAGGACAGATGTTGCTCATCTCCGTTCAGGACCTTTCTCTCAGCTCAGCCTGCATTGAAGTTGTACTAGAGATGAAATTGAACAGCTCATTTGTTCTAGGCTGACTTTTTTAGATTTATATCAAGGTGCAACAACTCTCAATTTGGCCGCTGATTATTATCCTTTTAACTGTCTCCATTTTAAAAATGTATTCATTCTTTGACAAAGTAGTGCTGTGGCCCAGCTATAATACAGGGTAATAGCCAAAACTTCTCGTGCCACGTTCCTCTAAAAGCTTATCACTAATGTTCTGCCTGTGCACCATTAACACAAAGGTTTGTTTATTTTCAGTTCCTCAACTGTTCTGAACTTTGTGTGCCTACACTGGGGTTTAACCTTTCCCAACAAATACATTGGACAGCCTAACCTTAAGTTAACCCGATGCAATGAGTTTTCAGTTTGCAACTTTCCATTCCAAATGTCCATTTCACCAATTTTTCAGGCAAAACCAGTGATCTTCTGTATTTGACCAGGCTGTGTTTCAATTTATTGGTAAATGATCTCATCTGAACTATAGGTCAGGGCCATTTGCATACCCTCAACATCCAAGGTGTCTCTGCTGTATGCTCAAATGTAATACTTAGTTCATTAGAGATTTAGAGTGTAGTTCTCTGAAAACTGCTGTGAATTGTTATATTCCTTATATAGTTCTGCTTTTACATAAGCAAACCTCAGTAGAGTTATAGCCCCTGATTTTACGATTTTACAGTTCTGTCACTAGTTTGATTTACTAGTCTCAAACTCTGGTCTCCTAGGATCTAAACTAAACAAAAATGCCTGAATAGTTTAACAAATAATAGTTATTTATGGGTTTCTATATAACTTAATGGTTTATCTTTCCTTCCAGAATGTTATGTCGACCTTACTATGTTATATTGCTGACCATTTATTCATCATTGGCAGGATATGGGTTTCACTGGACATACGAGCATTTAGTGTCCTAATAGTCACCCTGGGGATGGTAGTGGTGAGCTATCTTCTTGAACTGCTGCTGCTGGCCATTTGGTGTAGATATATCTACAGTGTTTTTAGGTGGGAAGTTTGAGTTTGGGGTCCGGTGAAAAACAGTATAGTTCAGGGTGGTGAGCAATTGGTGAAGAAATTACAAGTGGTGATGTTTGAATAAATCTGTTGTCCTTGTCCATCTAGATGGAAGAGGCCGTAGGTTTGGAAGCTCTTGTCTCGGGAGCTTGGGATATTGTGTTATATTTGTAGTCATGTGCCAATACCATCTACTCCTATCTATGGATGAGGTGAGGAGCTAACCTCTCCTTGACAGAATATACAGACAGAACATATTGTCTGGTACCCCTCTATGCCCTTTTATCCAATGTTCTGTATTGTAACTTTTTCTGCTGTCTGAAGGTTCCTCAACAATAATAATTTTTAAAAATGATCTAATAGTTCACGTGAGCAAAAGAGTTGCCCGATAAGGATTGAATTGGCCTCAATAGTTTGACTATTTAAACATTCCACTTTTGTATGAAACGGAGCTAACCCACCCCAGTACATTTCTGTTGGGAATGCACGCACACACTCCCAGTATGGAATGTGACAGGAAGTAAGTGGCATTCCTTGGTCAGCCTCCTGTTTTATATATGATAGTAATGGGGAGGAGTTTGCATGGCTAATGGAAACACAAGGTCATACCAGTTTCTTCCCAAACCAAAGAATTATTGTCAGTAGGACTGTTCAGTCCAACTAAACATAACTGTAGAGGGAAGGTAATGGCCTTAATGGTATTACAGTAAGACTATTAATCCAGGGACTCATTTAAGTTCTGGGGACCTGGGTTTGATTTGCAACATGGCAGATAGTGAAATTAGAGTTCAAAAAAACGAATCTGGAATTAAGAGGTTAATGGTGACCACGCAACCATTATCAATTGTTAGGAAAACCCCATTTGGTTCACTAATGCCCTTTAGGGAAGGAGGTCTGTTATCCTTACCTGGTCTGGTCTACATGTGACTGCAGACAAACAGCAATGTGGTTGATTTTTAACTGCCCCCTGGGCAATAAAGGATGGGTAATAAATGTTGGGGTAGGCAAAGATGCCCACATCCCACAAGCGAATTTTTAAAAAGAGATCGATGAAATGTATATCCTACAAACAGCCGGGGACCCTTAACTCAATTTTTGCAAAGGATATTTATGGCAGTGCAGACTTTTTTATCTTTCACTCATCAGGACAAATACAAGAATTCCAATTTTCATCGAATCCTTACAATATGAAAACAGGCCCTTCAGCCCCATAAGTCCACACTGACCCTCTGAAGAGTAACCTACCCAGACCCATTCCCCTACCCTATTATCTTTTATTTATCCCTGACTAATACACCTAACCTACACTATGGGTAATTTAGCATGGTCAATTCACCTAACTTGCACATCTTAGGACTGTGGGAGGAAACTGGAGCAGCTGGGGAAAACCCATGCAGACACAGGGAGAATGTGCAAACTCCACACACTCATTTCCCCAAGGCTGGAGTCGAATCTGGGTCCCTAGTGCAGTGTGGCAGCAGTGCTAACCACTGAGCCACCATTCCACCCCTTTCTAGTTTTGAAAGGGAACAAGATTTATAATGAATGAAAAGAGTACCAATCAGAATCCGTTTGCCATCCCATTGGCAGAGATTTATCCAGGGACCAACTATCCCTCAAGCTTTTGTTTAAATTCAGAGCTGAAAATATGTTGCTGGAAAAGCGCAGCCGGTCAGGCAGCATCCAAAGAGCAGGAGAATCGACGTTTCGGGCATGAGCCCTTCTTCAGGAATCAGACCAATATGAATCTGATTGGTCGAGGCATCGCTATGGAAATGCACTTGGGAGCAGTTGTCCCCAAAATTTTCTTTAATTGAAAAAGGCTCAGTGCTTGGACATGTTCAAGCAACCAATTTAAAATTGACAGTCGGATCAGTGACAATGTGTCTCATTTACCCTTGCTAGAAGCTACACATATTCATATGCAAGGCTCTGTCCTCTGCAGACTAAAAGAACATATCTAGGCATTGCATGTTTATTTAAAGTTAATATGAGTTTAGGGATAACTAATCCCCGGTGCATTCTCCATGGCAATGTTTTCACGAACCTGAGTCTGCTTGACGATCAATTGACACTTGCTTCTCCTAATATAAATGTGTTATTCCTTTCAAAATCTGATATTCTTGCAGTTCTGCTCTGACGTATGCAATTTGAAAAGCTACGAAAGCATGTCGTTTGTTACAGACAATATTTTTAAAAAAGTTTCACTTTGAACATAAGGAACGATGGACTTTAGCATTGTGCTGTCTAATCTGTCATAAGGGTGACATCTGTACCTTCCATCAATCTACATTACCTGGCTGCAGGCAAAAGGAGTGTCTGTGTAGTGACATAAATCCTCAAACTACATTCTTTCCAGTGTACAAAATATTATGAAGTAAAAACACTAGTGAAATACATTTAATGCTTCAGGTCTATTTGAGCTGCTTGTTGTCAAAATAATGGCTGCTGCTCATACCATGTGTAGCTTAATGACTTCAGCAGGAATGCAATCTTCAGCACTAGAGGATACAGTCTTCTCAAATGACAATATTTTTTGTAATCTCGGCTCTGTGGAGGGTAGGTCAAGCTGCTTGCCTATCCAGATCCCTGTTGCTAATGTTCAGAATGCTAGTCAATACAGTATAGAGCTGTAGAAGTGGAGCCAGCTTTTGTACATTTATATATTTATTGCAGAGTTTTACGCCAAGAGCGTGCACCATCAATGCTCATTGTTTTGAACCATTTCTCTAGAAATGCAATTGTTAATGCGCACCAGGTGTACATAATCAAGCACAACCCATACATGATTACCGATGGGATGATAAATATATAGTGTGACCTCCTTTAAAAAAAAGTTCTTCCGCCTCAGGGGCCTGTGTTTTTAAACTTTCTCTCTCTCGATATTTTGTATCAAGCCCCTTCCTCTAAAGCCAATTCCCCCTCCTCTCTCTCTCTCTCTCGATGCTTTACTCAAAGATGGTCTCTGACAGCTGTGTTGTACTCTAACCTGAGTTTGGGTATCTCGCTGCAATTATATTCCAGTTGGAACTAGGCTCATGATCAGAAAAGAGCCCTTCCTGAAGAAGGGCTTATGCCCGAAATGTCGAATCTCCTGTTCCTTGGATGCTGCCTGACCTGCTGCACTTTTTCAGCAACACATTTTCAGTTCTGATCTCCAGCATCTGCAGACCTCACTTTCTCCTTCTGATCAGAAAAGTCAACACTTTTCTCTGCCTGAATAGAAAATCTGGGCAACAGGGATCTACCCTCTGTCCTATCCATACAGAACTGCGAATGACAGAATATATTCAAAGTAAACCTTCTGGTGGTGAACAATCAATGTTCAGGTTCCCGAGTGCCACTGTCAAATTAATGTTTCTTCCCTTTCTACTACACTCCTTCGTGAGTGCTCCCCTTTCAGAATGACCTTTGATTACACTTATTATGACACTCAACAAAGGGTTGCAACATTATTTAAAAAAGAAAAGACAGTATTTTATACCTCCAAGTGCTAGGTTTTAATCTGAAGGCTTGAGTTTAAGCCTCCAAGTCAGGAGATCAAGCCTGTCCTCTCTGAGGGATTCTGCAGAATGTTATTTTTTTAAAATTGATTCACGGGATTATGCCATTGCTGGCTAGGCAGCATTTATTGCCTGTTTCTGGATTAGTGGTGCTGGAAGAGCACAGCAGTTCAGGCAGCATCCAAGGAGCAGTGAAATCGATTGTTTCGGGCAAACACCCTTCATCAGGAATAAAGGCAGTGAGCCTGAAGCGTGGAGAGATCAGCTAGAGGAGGGTGGGGGTGGGGAGAAAGTAGCATAGAGTACATTAGGTGAGTGGGGGAGGGGATGAAGGTGATAGGTCATAGAGGAGAGGGTGGAGTGGATAGGTTGAAAAGGAGCTAGGCAGGTAGGACAAGTCATGGGGACAGTGCTGAGCTGGAAGTTTGGAACTAGGGTGAGGTGGGGGAAGGGGGAAATGAGGAAACTGTTGAAGTCCACATTGATGCCCTGGCGTTGTAGTGTTCCCAGGCAGAAGATGAGGTGGTGAGGGAGCGGCGGTGAAGGTGGCCCAGGGCCTCCATGTCCTCGGCAGAGTGGGAGGGGGAGTTGAAATGTTGGGCCACGGGGCGGAGTGGTTGATTGGTGCGGGTGTCCTGGAGATGTTCCCTAAAGCGCTCTGCGAGGAGGCGGCCAGTCTCCCCAATGTAGAGGAGACCGCATCAGGAGCAACGGATACAATAAATGATATTAGTGGATGTGCAGGTAAAATTTTGATGGATGTGGAAGGCTCCTTTAGGGCCTTGGATAGAGGTGAGGGAGGAGGTGTGGGCACAGGTTTTACAGTTCCCGCGGTGGCAGGGGAAGGTGCCAGGATGGGAGGGTGGGTTGTGGGGGGGCGTGGACATGACGGAGGGAACGGTCGTTGCGGAAGGCGGAAAGGGGTGGGGAGGGAAATATATCCCTGGTGGTGGGGTCCTTTTTGGAGGTGGCAGAAATGTCGGCGGATGATTTGGTTTATGCAAAGGTTGGTAGGGTGGAAAGTGAGCACCAGGGGTGTTCTGTCCTTGTTACAGTTGGAGGGGTGGGGTCTGAGGGCGGAGGTGGATGAGATGCGTTGGAGGGCAACTTTAACCACGTGGGAAGGGAAATTGCGGTCTCTAAAGAAGGAGGCCATCTGGTGTGTTCTGTGGTGGAACTGGTCCTCCTGGGAGCAGATGCGGTGGAGGCGAAGGAATTGGGAATATGGGATGGCATTTTTGCAAGAGGTAGGGTGGGGATTACACTTCTTCCCACCCTCTCTCTTGCAAAAATGCCATCCCGTATTCCCAATTCCTTCGCCTCCGCCGTATCTGCTCCCAGGAGGACCAGTTCCACCGTAGAACACACCAGATGGTCTCCTTCTTTAGAGACTGCAATTTCCCTTCCCACGTGGTTAAAGATGCCCTCCAATGCATCTCGTCCACATCCCGCACCTCCGCCCTCAGACACCACCTCTCCAACCGTAACAAGGACAGAACTCCCCTGGTGCTCACCTTCCACCCTACAAACCTTCGCATAAACCAAATCATCCGCCGACATTTCCACCACCTTCAAAAAGACCCCACCTCCAGGGATATATTTCCCTCACCATGCCTTTCCGCCTTCCGCAAAGACCGTTCCCTCAGGTACACGCCCCCCTACAACCCACCCTGTCATCCTGGCACCTTCCCCTGTCACCGCGGGAATTGTAAAACCTGTACCTACACCTCCTCCCTCGCCTCTATCCAAGGCCCTAAAGGAGCCTTCCACGTCTATCAAAGTTTTACCTGCACATTTACTAATATCATTTATTGTATCCGTTGCTCCCGATGCGGTCTCCTCTACATTGGGACTAGCAGAGCGCTTTAGGGACCATCTCCGGGACACCCGCACCAATCAACCACTCCGCCCCGTGGCCCAACATTTCAACTCCCCCTCCCACTCTGCCAAGGACATGGAGGTCCTGGGCTTCCTTCACCGTCGCTCCCTCACCACCAGACGCCTGGAGGAAGAACGCCTCATCTTCTGCTTTGGAACACTTCAACCCCAGGGCATCAATGTGGACTTCAACAGTTTCCTCATTTCCCCTTCCCCCCCACCTCATCCTAGTTCCAAACTTCCAGCTCAGCACTGTCCCCATGACTTGTCCGGACTTGTCCTACCTGCCTATCTTCTTTTCCACCTATCCACTCTACCCTCTCTTCCCTGACCTATCACCTTCATCTCCTCCCCCACTCTCCCATTGTACTCTATGCTACTTTCTCCCCATCCCCACCCTCCTCTAGCTTATCTCTCCACGCTTCAGGCTCTCTGCCTTTATTCCTGATGAAGGGCTTTTGCCCGAAACGTTGATTTTGCTGCTCCTCGCATGCTGCCTGAACTGCTGTGCTCTTCCAGCACCACTGATCCCAGAATCTGGTTTCCAGCACCTGCAGTCATTGTTTTTACTGAGCATTTATTGCCCATCCCTAATTGTCCAGAGAGTAGTTAAGAGTCAACCACGTCACTGTGGGCCTGGAGTCGCACGTAGACAGTTTCTTTCCCGAAAGGAACATGAGCGATCCAGATGGGTTTTTCCCAACAATCGGCAGATGGGCATCATTTGACTCTTAATTCCACCATCTGCCAACCCCAGGATTTGAATGCGGGTCCCCAGGTCATTACCTGAATCTCAGACCAGTGATAAAACCACGAGGCCATCTCCCCTGTTCTGCTCATTTTTTTTTCATGAAATGGGAAAGTATTGTCAATCTGCTGGATGTAGAAGATCCCATGGTGTCATTGTGAGGAGAGGATGGAATTCTCTTGGTGCCTGGAGCAATGTTCCTGCCTCAAAAAATTTTGTCAAAGGTAAATGGACTCATTGCTGATAGGTTGTGGGACTGTGACTGCTGCAGAATGGACTGTTCTTACATAAACATAACTGCATCTCAAAGTAATTCATTGTCTGTGGAATATTTGAAATGTGTCTGATGATGTAGTGAAAGAGGCAGTTGATTATACATTCTTTGCAATGATGTGGAGGTGCTGGTGTTGGACAGGGCTGGACAAAGTTAAAAGTCACATGATGCCAGGTTATAGTCCATCAGGTGTATTTGGAAGTACAAGCTTTCGGAGCACTGCTCCTTTGTCAGGTAGCTAGTGGGGTAGGATCATAAGATCATTATGCTATAAATTCTGTGTCCTGTGATCCTACTCCATTAGCTATCTGACAAAGGAATAGCGTTCCGAAAGCTTATACTTTCAAATAAGACTGTTGGATTATAACCTTGTGTCATAGGATTTTTGATCTTTGCAATGGCAGTGAAACGAGGCCAGAAGTTTAATTCAAGGTCAAATAGGGCAGTAAAGCTGTAGTAGTCTTTAACAAAGACAGAGACCCTTGTTATGAGATCCCTACATCATGAAACCATTGAGTCCACACCGACCCTCTGAAGAGCATCCCACCCTGACCCATAATCCTACATTTCCCATGGCCAATCCAACAGACCTGTACAACTGGGAGAAAACTGGGGCACCCAGAGGAAACCCACATAGACACAGAGAGAATATGCAAACTCCAAACAGACAGTCACCTGAGGGAATTGAACCTGGATCCCTGGTGCTGTGAGGGTAGCAGTGCTAACCACTGAGCCACCGTGCCGCCTCACCCATCTCAAAATATTAATTCTGCCTTTCTCTTAACAAATGCTGCCAGAACTTGCTGAGTTTCTGTTTTTGTTTCAGACTCCCAGCATCTGCAGTTATCGAGTCATAGAGATGTATAGCACAGAAACAGACCCTTCAGTCCAACTTGTCCATGCTGAGCAAATATCCTCAATTAATCTCGTCCCATATGCCAACACTTGGCCCATATCCCTCCAAACCTTTCCTATTCCCATTCAGATGGCTGTTTACTGTTGTAATTGTACCAGCCTCCACCACTTCCTATGGCAGCTCATTCCATACACACGCCACCCTCTGCGTGAAGAAGTTGCCCCTTAGGTGTCTTTTATATCGTTCCCCTCTTACCTTAAACCTATGCCCTCTAGTTTTGGACTCCTGCACCCCAGGGAAAATGCTTTGTCTATTTACCCTATCCATGCCCCTCTTGATCTTATGAATCTCCATTTGGATATAGAACTAGCTTGAAGGTAGAAGACAAAGGATGATGGTGGATGGTTGCTTTCTAGATGGAGGCCTGTGACCAGTGATGTGCCACCAGAATCGGTGCTGGGTCCACTTTTTGTCATTTGTATAAAGGATTAGGATATGAACATTGGAGGTACAGTTAGTAGGTTTGCAAATGAAACCAAAACAGGAGTTTCTTTGGGTTTATTGCACTAGTCTTTAACCTGAGACCATGGCTGTGGTGGGAATAGAGTAGGCGGCATGAAGTAAAATTATGGTGTGAACAGAAGACAATAGTTTTGATCTTTCTATTTAACTTGTGGAAATTGAGACTTGTTCATGACTGGATGTCAGGCTGACTGCGTGAGTTTGGGAAAGTGTTGGGGTGTGTCGACCTGGGATGTGGAACATGGCTTCATTTGTGCTGTTGCAAAGAGCTGCAGGTGGAAGCGAGTGCCAGTAGGTAGACCTACATTGTAAAAGGAGGCATGATGTGGAGGTGCCAGTGTTGGACTGGGTTGGACAAAGTTTAAAACTCGCACAACACCACATTATAGTCCAACAGGAGAGGGACTGGGCGCTAAAGCTTCACATATTCCACAGAGAGAGAGAGAGAGAGAGAGAGAGAGAAAACAGGCCTAATGGGCAGTAAGCCTTTTATGGAGTGTGAGAAGATGTCCAAATGTAGACTGGTAAAGTGGAGGCTCAACTCCAAATAAATATTTTGCTCTTCCAATACATATAGCCATTGAAAATTACATTGTGGCGGATTATGAGCTGCAGTGCAGTCCATTATCCAATGGAGACCAGCTCTGTTAATGCCTTTTACCAGGTAGTAAATAAATCCAGAGAGCATTGGAGATAAATTACATTCCATTCATCACTACCACCAAGGAATGCTGGTAATACACACCAACAGATAGATTGAAGAATTTCTATATAGTAATAAATAACATAATTGGTTCTACTGCTATAGCGTATGTTTCTTTAATGCTCATTGGCTTTAATGCGATTGAAGAATTTAGACCATTATTTGTAGAATGCTAACTTTCCTTACCTATATTGGCTAGAATGTGATTCCGGCCCCATTTGTTTAAATGGTGTGGCTAATGCATGATCTTCTAATAAAGCGAGATTGCTCAAGAACGGAACTATTGTGTTATATAAGGACCAACTGTACAGTTAAAATAGTCGTGCTTTTTGAAATTCATTTTCAATTTTCTGGTTAGTCCTGAATGCAGTTTCTGCCTTTTCACACACAGGTGATGTCCTGTGTTCTTTCTCTAAGGCTTCTCTGGAATATTCATCACACGCAGCAACAATTATATAATCGGTACCGGGTACTGTTTCTGCTGTTACCCTGCTAATAGCAAACATGTGCTCGTGTTTATAATTTCCCTGTAAATTGTAAGCAGAGCTTTCTTCAATAGCCAATGTATCACAACCATTAATTTATCAGCAAGGAAGTCATTACATGCCAATGAATTCTTGGACTATTCATGGTTGCTGTAGCATTCAGACTTTAAGGCGGGGATCAAGAGAATTTAGAGTCATAGAGATGTACAGCATGGAAACAGATCTTTCGGTCCAACCCGTCCATGCCAACCAGATATCCCAACCCAATCTAGTCCCACCTGCCAGCACCCGGCCCATATCCCTCCAAACCCTTCCTATTCATATACCCATCCAAATGCCTCTTAAATGTTGTAATTATACCGCTTCCTCTGGCAGCTCATTCCATATAAGTACCACCCTCTGCGTGAAAAAGTTGCCCCTTAGGTCTCTTTTATATCTTTCCCCTCTCACCCTAAACCTATGCCCTCTAGTTCTGGACTCCCCGACTCCAGAGAAAAGACTTTGTCTATTTATCCTATCCATGCCCCTCACAATTTTGTAAACCTCTATAAGGTCACCCCTCAGCCTCCAACGCTCCAGGGAAAACAGTCCCAGCCTGTTCAGCCGCTCCCTGTAGCTCAGATCCCCCAACCCTGGCAACATCCTTGTAAATCTTTTCTGAACCCTTTCAAGTTTCACAACATCTTTCCGATAGGAAGGAGACCAGAATTGCATGCAATATTCCAAAAGTGGCCTCACCAATGTCCTGTACAGCCGCAGCATGACCTCCCAACTCCTATACTCAATACTCTGACCAATAGAGGAAAGCATACCAAACACCTCCTTCACTATCCTATCTACCTGCGACTCCACTTTCAAGGAGCTATGAACCTGTGCTCCAAGGTCTCTTTGTTCAGCAACACTCCCTAGGACCTCACCATTAAGTGTATAAGTCCTGCTAAGATTTGCTTTCCCAAAATGCAGCGCCTCGCATTTATCTGAATTAAACTTCATCTGCTACTTCTCAGCCCATTGGCCCATCTGGTCCAGATCCTGTTGTAATCTGAGGTAATCCTCTTCGCTGTCCACTACAACTTCAATTTTGGTGTCATCTGAAACTTACTAACTGTACCTCTTATGCTCGCATCCTAATCATTTATGTAAATGACAAAAAGTAGAGGACCCAGCACCGATCATTGTGGCACTCCACTGATCACAGGCCTCCAGTTTGAAAAACAACCCTCCACCACCATCCTCTGTCTTCTACCTTTGAGCCAGTTCTGTGTCCAAATGGCTAATTCTCCCTGTATTCCTTGAGATCTAACCTTGCTCACCAGTCTCCCATGGGGAACCTTGTTGAATGCCTTACTGAAGTCCATATAGATCCCATCTACTGCTCTGCCCTCATCAATCTTCTTTGTTACTTCTTCAAAAACTCAATCAAGTTTGAGAGACATGATCTCTCATGTTGATTATCCCGAATCAGTCCTTCCCTTTCCAAATACATGTACATCCTGTCCCTCAGGATTCCCTCCAACAACTTGCCCACCACCGAGGTCAGGCACACCGGTCTATAGTTCCCTGGCTTGTCTTTACCGCCCTTCTTAAACAGTGGCACCACGTTTGCCAACCTCAGTCTTCCGGCACCTCACCTGTGACTATCGATGATACAAATATCTCAGCAAGAGGCCCAGCAATCACTTTTCTAGCTTCCCACAGAGTTCCTGGGTACACCTGATCAGGTCCTGGGGATTTATCCACCTTTAACCGTTTCAAGGCATCCAGCACTACTTCCTCTGTAATCTGGACATTTTTCAAGATGTCACCATCTATTTCCCTACAGTCTATATCTTCCATACCCTTTTCCACAGTAAATACTGATGCAAAATATTCATTTAGTATCTCCCCCATTTTCTGTGGCTCCACACAAAGGCCGCCTTGTTGATCTTTGAGGGGCCCTATTCTCTCCCTAGTTACCCTTTTGTCTTTAATATATTTGTAAAAACCCTTTGGCAAATACAATTAAAGAGAATCCAATGTTATCTCATGTCCCCATTTTGCCTTCCTGATTTCCCTCTTAGGTATATTCCTCTTTCTTTATACTCTTCTAAGGGTTCACTCGATCTATCCTGTCTATACCTGACATATGCTTCTTTCTTTTTCTTAACTAAACCCTCAATTTCTTTAGTCATCCAGCATTCCCTTTACCTAGCAGCCTTCCCTTTCACCCTGACAGGAATATACTTTCTCTGGATTCTTGTTATCTCATTTCTGAATGCTTCCCATTTTCCAGCCGTCCCTTTACCTGTGAACATCTGTACCCTATCAGCTCTCGAACATTCTTACCTAATACCATCAAAATTGGCCTTTCTCCAATTTAGAACTTCAACTTTTATATCTGGATAATCCTTTTCCATCACTATTTTAAAACTAATAGAATTATGGTCGCTGGTCCCAAAGTGCTCCCCCACTGACACCTCAGTCACCTGCCCTGCCTTATTTCCCAAGAGTAGGTCAAGTTTTGCACCTTCTCTAGTAGGTACATCCACATACTGAATCAGAAAATTGTCTTGTACACACTTAAGAAATTCCTCTCCATCTTAACGCTATGGCAGTCCCAGTCGATGTTTGGAAAGTTAAAATCCCCTACCATAACTACTCTATTATTCTTACAGATAGCTGAGGTCTCCTTCCAAGTTTGTTATTCAATTTCCCTCTGATTATTGGGGGGTCTATAATACAATCCCAATAAGATGATCATCCCTTTCTTATTTCTCAGTTCCAACCAAATAACTTCCCTTTATGTATTTCCAGGAATATCCTGCCTCAGCACAGCTGTAATGCTATCCCTGATCAAAAATGTTACTCCCCCTCCTCTCTGGCCTCCCTTCCTATCCTTCCTGTAGCATTTGTGTCCCGGAACATTCAGCTGCCAGTCCTGCCCATCCCTGAGCCAAGTTTCCGTAATTGCTATGATATCCCAGTCCCATGTTCTTAACCATGCCCTGAGTTCATCTGCCTTTCTTGTTAGTCCCTTGCATTGAAATAAATGTAGTTCAATTTATTGGAACAAAATTATTGCATGCAATGTTCAGCCCGTTCTAAATGTCATCTTAGCTCTGTGGAAGCCCTCTTGTTTATGGGTTCGCCACCTTCCCCCATTGGTCCTCAAAACTTTGGTTATTTCATCTATGATGACTTCCTCTCTTAATGCAGTAAAGAGGGAGTGCTGCATTGTTGGTGATTCTGTTTTTGCAGTATCATTAAACAGTGGTCACTACCTGCCATGACCAACACCATGGCCCAATGTGAACAAGAGCAAGGAGAAACATTTTGATGAAGAATGAACCATCAATTATTTGACTGTTTATATAATTTGCTGTCTCTGGGACTTTGCTGTGTACAAATTAGCTACCAAACCTGTCTGCATTTAAAATGAATTAATTGGCAGTGAGGTTCATTCAGATACCCTGAGGATAAGAAAGACCATTCTGCACATAAATACAAGCAGATTCTTTCATGTGGATCACTCTGGTATCCATTTTCAGATCTTGTGGCATGTCTGATCGACTGGGTAATGTCCATCCCACATAAGAAAGTAGAGTTTGGAGTCTTTTGCTATGGCATTGTAAGAAATGTTCTTGAGGCAATATGCTTGAACAGTAATTATAGTTCTGCAGGTAAACATTGGAGAGCCATTTTGTGACCACTAATGAAAAACAAAAAATGCTACAGTGAACCATTCTCGTATTTGTTCCTGGTGTTTTTAAAGCAAAACAATGTTTAGTTGCAATGTAAAAGAACTCCTTTCTCCCCTTCCCAGTTGCACCATATAATAATCTTTGACATTTCATAGAATCCCTAGAGTGTGGAAGCAGGCCATTCGGCCCACTGAGTCCACGTGACTCTCCAAAGAGCGTCCCACCTATCCCTGTAGCCCCACATTTCCCATGGCTAATCCACCTAACCTGCACATCTTTAGATTGTGGGAGGAAACCAAAGCACCCAGAGGAAACCCGCACAGACAGTCATCCAAGGGTGGTATCAAACTTGGGTACTTGGCACTGTGAGGCAGCTGTGCTCACCATTGAGCCAGGGCGTCACCCCTTGTTGAATTATTGGTTCCTTAAGTTACACTGTTCCCCTTCTGAGACATCCAAAGGCTTAAGATAGAATGATAATGCAGTGAAATCTTCCATGTCATCTTGTATTCCTTTAAGACTGACATCTCTGTCTTTCTGCATAACTAATAAGGGATTTATGCCAATTAGCATCATAATGGCTGTGTAACAGTGGCACCCTGTTTGCTAAACTAATTGTTTAAAACAAAATGCTTCCTCTATGTGAACCAGCTATTGAGAGTTTTAGAGAAGCATTTTGGAATGTGAAGAAATATTTCAGTGAAGCAGTAGCATCTTCATTGGAGCTAGTGAAATCCAAATTGTAATCTCTGTCTGCTGGCATGTAGGTGGAGTATTCTGATCACTCACTCAGCACCATCACTTCCAATTCAGCTGAACAGTTCCAGCTGTTTATTTTCTTACCAATCTGCACTGCTTTCATTTCAGTTTTTTGACGGATTTCTGAGACACTGAAAATATATTCAGTGCTCGCACACTGGAATACACTTTTTTTTTCTCCCAGTCCCGGTTTTGTGGTTCAGTTTGTGTTTGGATTCTGGTCGACAATGCAGACTCAGCATTTTTCGCATTCCAAGACATTGGTGGGGTTTTTTTGGAATACAGAGAAAGTTTTTCTTTGTGCTTGAACTGAAGGGGAAAGAAGAAATCTTGAAAGTCGATAGTTAGGGCAGGAAGAAACTTTTTGAGCTAGGTTTCTCTTGGCCTGTGCGGAAGAAGCATTTAATGGTCTATCTCAGAAGCATCTCAAAGTCTTTCACAAAACAGTGAAGTACTTTTAAAGTGTACTCAATGGTGTTAAGTAGG
Source organism: Hemiscyllium ocellatum (assembly GCF_020745735.1). Classification (NCBI taxonomy): domain Eukaryota; kingdom Metazoa; phylum Chordata; class Chondrichthyes; order Orectolobiformes; family Hemiscylliidae; genus Hemiscyllium; species Hemiscyllium ocellatum. Next base: position 25,669,858 of record NC_083443.1, read on the forward strand.
AAAGAGTGGTGGCCATTTTGTGTACAGGCAAAGCTCTCAAATAGCCAGCATGACAATGATTAGTTTAAGCTCTTTGTTTTTCTGAATGCTTTCCAAATGCCAGGAGAACTGTGTAGTCTCTAACATTTTGCCATTCACTGGATCTTCAATGGCCCACTGCAGAACCAATGTGAAAGAAACGATGGCAAATGTATTAACACCCCCCCACCTCAATCAATGCCTTGACTGTCTGGAGAGGTTGATGATAAATATGAGGGACATTAGTCTAAAGGTTATCCTGATGATGTTAGAACTCTCTTTTATTTAACAAAGAACAAAGCCACTTTGAGAACCAAAAGAACTGCGGATCAGAAAGAAAAAACAGAAATTGCTGGAAAAGCTCAGCAGGTCTGACAGCATCTGTAGAGAGATATCAGAGTTAATGTTTCGGGTCTACTGACCCTTCCTCAGGACTCCAGAACTTAAGAGAAGTTCTTGAGTCCTGAGAAAGGGTCACTGGACCCAAAACCTTAATTCTGATTTCTCTGCACGGATGCTGCCAGACCTGCTGAGCTTTTCCAGCAATCTCTGTTTTTGGTGGCCATTTTGAGAGTTGGTTCTGGTTCTGGAAGCACTGACAGCTCACTGCAGGGTGATCATATTGCATGAGATTTTAATTCCAGATTTTTATAGCGTGCAAATTCCGCCATCTGCCATGGTGGGATTTTAACCTGAGTCCTCAGAACATTATTTGGGTCTTTGGATTAATAGTCCTGAGATAATATCATTGGGCCACAGTCTTAACATAATACATATAACTATCCTACAGTACTTGGAAAAAATGTTTTTATCATATTTTGAGCTTTGAAATAAATACAGAATTGAAAATTATCTATCTTTTCTGAATATGTGAGGGTATTGTAACTTTAATTATGTACTTCTGGTACACGGTTGAAGTGTTGAGAGGAAATATGTTTTTGAAGATTTAAAGTTAAATGAGAACAAATGGTTCAAGATTGAAAAGTTTTTGTTTTAAAACTATTAAAGATAAGTAATAGAATCACAGAGACCTGCAGCTCAAAAGGAGGCTAATTGGTCAAACAAACCAGTGCCAATTATTTGGAAGACTAGATGACCCTTATCCCAGCTTTCTGTTCATAACTCCACATTAGTCAAATGCCCTCATCTCAGAAAACAAACATCATCTGTTTAAAAGGATGGTAATTCTTAATCTGAGTTGAACTGGCAGTGTTGAGTAGAATGAGTCAGCATCGCTGGGTCAAACGCCTGGAATTCCTTCCCTAAGGGCATTGTGGCTCAGCCCACAGCAGTTGGACTGCAGCAGTTCAAGAAGGCAGCTCACCTCCACCTTCTCAAAGGGCAACTAGGGACAGGCGATACATGCTGGGCCAGCCAGGGACACCCACATCCCATAAATGAATAAATATTTAAAAAGTAGAATGCTAGAAGAGAGGGGACAGAGAATCACCTTCCTGAGAGTTTCTTGCTGTATCTCCAAGAAGACAATTTTCAAACAGTAGTGACATTGACCTGAGAGAGAATGGTCACTGTAGCTGCATGTTGGGACACAGGGGGAAATGAAGTTGTCATCACACTGGCTGTTTATAGTTAATAAACAAGCAAGCAGTCAAGCCTCGCTTTTTTTTAAAAAAACTTGCTATTTAAAGGGATTGGCCATGACTTATGAACCAGTTTTTTTTTTAAAGATATTTTTATTAAAAATTTAATATTTTGACAGATTTACAAAAATAAACAGAACTTTCAAGCACAAACATTAATATAAAAATAGATCTTAAATATATAATCATCAAAATTCAAAGGAATGATACTAAAGAAGAAAGAAAAACAATGAAACTCAGTTAACTACTAATCTAATCCACAATTATCCAGAGTGTATAGTTGAGTCACTTACATCCTTCAAACAAGAGAAAATGTTCTCTAATACACTCATAACAGTATAATAAAAAGGAAACTATTTCCAAACAATAAGAACAAAAAAAAACATGTTTGAATGGAGATCCTCCCCCTTGTTCTCAGGGGGCCTTACTTCCTTTCTAAAGGTCCACCATATCCTCTCCCAAACAGTGTCCCACCCTTGACCCGGGCGCTCCTTAATAGGATTTAGATATAATACCGAGCTAGAGTTAACAGTGAGCGCCCCACCCATACCTGAGTATATCTGATAGCATCAATGCCACGTACAAACACACATAACTATAAAATTACATCTCCAACAAATTACAGTTAAGTATAATAACATAAAATAGCAAGGGAAGACAACCCTGCTCCCAGAAGCAAAAGTAAAGTAGAGTAAAGTATCCACTTCTCCCCACGGAGTGTGGAAGAGGCAAGCCAACATAAATTGTCTCTTACGATTTATTTAAACGAGTCTAAAAGTTCCTTAGCCTCTTCTGGTGATCTAAAATTATACTCGGATCCTTCGTGGGTAAAGCATAACGTCGCTGGGTAGCGTAAGGTGTATTGAATATTTAAGTTCCTTAGACATTTTTTCACCTCATCAAACGCCTTCCTCCTTCGTGCCAAAGCCGGGGAGAAGTCCTGAAATAACATAATCTTGGATCCTTCATGGATCATAGCTTTAGGATCCTTTCCAAGATTTCTGGAGGCATCCAGGAGTATCTGCCTCTCCCTATAACTCTGCAGCCGGAACAGGACCGGGCGTGGGCGCTGGTTTGGGCCAGATCCGCGTACTGCGACCCGGTAGGCCCACTCCACCCTTACCCGATCAGTTTCAGCCCCCAGGTTTAAAAGCTGGGGCAGCCATCGCTCCAGAAATACTGCTAACTGTCCCTTCTCTTCTTGTTCAGGGAGGCCCAGAAGACGGATATTCTTTCTCCGATTTCTATTATCCAGGTCATCCATGTAGATTTCAAAGGCCCGGACTCTCTGCTCCAGAGCTGGCACCTGTTCTGCAGCTGTTTGTGCTGCAGCCTCGGAGGTCGTGGCCTTTAGCTCCGCCCCCTCCACTCGGCCCTGCAATTCCTCGAGAGCCTGGCTGTGCTTTTGTAGCTTTTCTTCGAATGAGTTCCATCTCTGTCTGGATTCTGCGATGAAATTGACGAGTGTCGTTTCCAGCCTGGCAATCATCTCTTCAAGGCCTGTTTTTACATCAGCTGCAGCCGGAGGAGGAGAGGAGGGTGGGGGAGGGGTCTTTGTTTTCTGAGAGCTGCGGGATCCCTTTGGTTTACTCATTATCCACTTAATATTAAACTGCTTAAATATAATAGTAAGCAGCTAATTAAGGTTAGAAAATTTTTTTTGGGTGGTTTGGTAAGTGTGGTGGAGGTGAGTAACTCACTTTACCCAGGTTTTGGGAAGAGCACTGTAAACTCAGACTTGCTGAGTCGCCGCCATCTTGGATCTCCCCTTTAACCAGTTTATTAGGGATATAAACAAAGTTGCTTAGGTTGAGAGAGAAGGTGGTTATGTGGTACGGCCACTAGACTAGTCATCCCAGAATCACCGACTGTAGCTTTGTGCACAAGGGCTCAAATCTACCACAACATATAGTGGAATTTAAATTCAATTAAATATATCTAGAATTCGAAGATGGTCTAAGTGATGGGGACCATGAAATTATCAACAATGTTGTAAAATCCCACCTGGTGCACTAATGTCCTTTATAGGGAAGGAAACTGCCACCCTTATCTCGTCTGGGCTATATGTAATTCCAGTTGAAAATGTGTTGCTGGTTAAAGCACAGCAGGTCAGGCAGCATCCAAGGAATAGGAAATTCGACGTTTCGGGCATAAGCCCTTCCTCATTCCTGATGAAGGGCTTATGCCCGAAACGTCGAATTTCCTATTCCTTGGATGCTGCCTGACCTGCTGTGCTTTAACCAGCAACACATTTTCAACTGTGATCTCCAGCATCTGCAGACCTCACTTTTTACTCACTACTATATGTAATTCCAGACTCTCAGCAATGTGGTTGACTCTTAACTGCCCTCTGAAATGGCCAAGGGCAATTTGGGATGGGAAGCATATATTGGACCTCCCAGTGAGGCCCACATTCTGTGAAACACACCACAGCATCTTTCAATGAATGGCTATAAAACACACACCATTTAATAGAAGCTGACGTGAAGACAACCTGAAGATGAGAACTTGATATTGGATCAGGCGCCCCATCCAATGGACTGTCTGGCGTGTCCATCCTCAAAGCAAAGCACCTTCCCACATCAATTGGACACGCTGAAAATGTGTTGCTGGAAAAGCGCAGCAGGTCAGGCAGCATCCAAGGAGCAGGAGAATCGCCGTTTCAGGCATGAGCCCTTCTTCAGGAGTAGCCCAAAACGTCGATTCTCCTGCTCCTTGGATGCTGCCTGACCTGCTGCGCTTTTCCAGCAACACTTTTTCAGCTCTGATCTCCAGTCCTCACTTTCTCCACATCAATTGGACAGCCAAGGCTCTGTTACCGGATTGTATGAGTATGTTAATGTTCATGGTATCATTAGGTTTGAAATGCAGCACTGTTGTGATTGTAGGAAATGTGGCTGCCAGTTTACAAGTCGGATCACAACCGGGCAACTTCGGATTGTTTAATCTGTAACGTTGATCGAGTGTTTAAGGACTGGCTGGGCCACTTGAGGGAATCCTCTTGCTGTTCTGCCCACATGGTTGTGGGATTACTTACATCTGCTGGAGAGGGTAGAGTTGGTTTAACATCTGGTCAGAAGAATGTTAATTGATTTGGAGCAACACTCTGTCGGCTCAGTGCTGAATTGTCAGCCTAGATTATCTGCTCGGGTTTCTGAAACAGAGCGTGAACCTTTGGCCTCTGGTCTCTGAAGGGCACAAGAGGTGTGTACGCTGATTGCTTTAATATTGTCTCTTCCCAGTTTAGGTTTGTGCCATCGCTCAGAGGAGTCACGTTGGACTCGACATTGACTCTGGCCCTAGTTTTGCTCCTTCGTCAGGGGTCCACAGAGCCTGGAGTGTTTCAAAATTGTCTCCCAGGCGCACTCTTTTCAGTCTGGGATAGGAGGCACAGGAGAGGGGTTTGGCTGGGGCTGGGGTGCTGATTTGGAAATAAGCTGAATAACTCGATAAGAGCTGAGAGGACCTGCTGGATTCTGAGGTGAGCTGAGTGAGAGACTGTTTCCGGGCACTGGCGCTCTGAATTTAAACAGAAGGATAAAATATAAGACATTCCTCCAGCCCTCCCATCTCATGCCCTCACACTGTCCAGATCCTATCCATGCCAACGTGCCATCTGTTGTTCATTACTCTATGGTCCCTCATATCCCCATGCTCTACCTATTCCACTTCCCACTCAATGTCCCTGTACCATCCTATGCCTCTATGCCCTGGCTTTTCACATACTGCCCTGTGATCCTCTACCTGTCCTCTATATCCTTTCATATTGCTGTGCCAACTCATGCCTTCCAGCCACCACTCTTTCCCCGTTGTTTACCATGCCATCTTACCTTCTATCCACCAGACCCACGCGCAAGAAGGAAGATAAAGTTTAATTTGTTAAGGTTCAATGTTGCAAACTACATTCTATGAAGAAATGTACTTCTATCCATAAATACACATTTTGACAGTTCTTGACAGTTTTGACACCTCTTGACAAGTTTGAGAATTTTAAGAAGATGATATACCTTTTGGGCACACCTGTCCTAATTGTTTACCTGGCACTACCTCCAACTGAAAGGGTACCAGTCTCCCCAATAGTGTCCAAGGACACCCCAATTGTGCCCAACCTTAGGGATACCCTACCTTTGTAAAGAGGTAGCCTGTCCATCCAAATGAATTTTGGTTTAAGGTGAGAAGGGAAAGATTTAAAAGGAATCTAAGGAGCAACTTGTTGCATGCAAATGGTGGTACGTATATGGAACAAGCTGCCAGAGGATGTGGTGGAGGCTGGCACAATTGCAACATTTAAAAGGCATTTGGATGGGTATATGAATAGGACAGGTTTGGAGGGATATGGGCCGGGTGTTGGCAGGTGGGACTAGATTGGGTTGGGATATCTGGTCGGCATGGATGGGTTGGACCGAAGGGTCTGTTTCCGTGCTATACAACTCTATGACTGTAATTCACAAAATTCAGAGCTGCTGTTAGGTCTAACGTGCACACTCTGGGCTCCATGCTGTAGAGTTGCCACATTTCTGTGTCAGTGGGATGAGTTGGTGGTTCAAATGGTCAACTACCTCCGTGAAACCAACAAGTGCAAAACCCAGCCTGCCCCAACACCCAGCCCCTGCAGAAACAGGAGCTGTTGCGTTCAGTGGCAAGTGTTAGGATGTGCCCTGAAATCCCATCAGCTTTTGCCACAACTGAGAACCTCTGTTGCAGACATTCAATGTGGGGGAGAGAAAATCAGCCCCCGATAACCAAAATAGTGAGATGACGAAAGAGAATATAAGGGAGGCAAGCAGCATCTCTGGAGAGGGGGAGAAAAAGGGTTAATCTTTTAGCTCAGCCATTAATTAGCATGATGCTGGAGACGTAACAGCTTTTTAAGCAAGTACAGAGGGAGAGAGGAGGTGAAGGAGGCAGGAACAATGGAGAGGGTCTACAATAAGTTGGAGGAGCAAATCACTTGCAGATGCTGGAATCTGTACGGAAAACAAAAAAATGTTGGAGATCACAGTGAGTCAACCAGCATCCATGGAGAGAGAGCAAGCTAATGTTTCGAATCTGGATGACTCTAGAAGACATCTGCTCTGATGAAGAACCACCCAGACTCGAAACGTTAGCTTGCTCTCTCTCCATGGATGCTGGCTGACCTGCTGTGTCCAGCACTTTGTTCTTATTGTAGTAAGTGGAATTGGTGCAAGTCCATACTGGGTGCTAATGTAAAACTATGATGTCTGTCCTTTCTTGGGACTCTGACAGTTCATGAGTACAACCAGGAGAAAAGGGTGTCTGGAGATTCATCCTTTTCAGCCCATATTAAGTAAGGCTCCAACAACCCCTCTATTGTGGAATGTGAGCATGAGCTGGATAAACATGAGCTCAAACTGATGATCCAGGGAGTGTAACAACAGAGGAAATCTAAAGCACAAAATCATATTTTCAAGAAAGACTGTCCTGTTTCATTCCTTGGTTGAGCTTGATCATGGAGGAACATTCCAACCCGTTCACAAGTGTACAGTTAATCACTGTTTTGTTGAACTTTTTGCCCTTGGGAGCGTAAGAGGTGCTATTAATTGCTGTTAATGCATGACAGTCTTCCTCTGCCTGGGCCTAAGTATTCCAACCGGATATCACAGAGCAATGTGTTGTCTGATTAGTGTGTGTGTGTGGGCGGGGGTACAAATGTTTAGGAAATGGGTGCAGGGCAAGTAGGGATGGAGCAAAGTGGACACCTTCCAGGCCCCTCAGCTATGGGCACCAGCAGAAACGCTGCGTTGAGCTGACAGAAACTGGAGGCTGCTTTTTTCCAGCTAATTTAATTGCAAAGAGTTTTGAAGCATGGAGTACAAGCAGAAAGAAGTGTACATTTCACAGAGGCCACGTCACTGTTTGCAGCTGTCTTTTGTTTTCACACTTCTTGGAAGCAGTTTATATAGAACTCCAAAAGCACCAAATCGTTTGGAATACAAGCCGGCATGTGTTCTGAATTACTTGCCTTCTCCAGTTATAATTTTCTTGCTTCGCTAAAAGCTGTTGGAAATTTTCAGGGAAGCGTTCTGCTCTAAGTATTCTTTGGAGTTCAGCCATTTAATGTTGATTGACAATTAACAGTGTACCCGAGAACGAGTCTCCAGTTTTAAGTCTGTTTCTTTGAGCTTTTAAGATGTAAGATCTTTCTCAGCTAACTGGGGTGGTTCACTCCATTTGAAAATGCATTAAGTAGGTTTTGGACTGATTTTTTAAAAAAAATGCATAAATACCTCTTCCCCACAACCTACAGTACAGTCTGTAAAACTAAATACTTAAGACATCAGCAATTTCACAAAATAACAGAACGTGGACTGAGGCTGAACGTTCTTCAAACAGTATGTTTCCAATCTGTGGTAGTTCACTGGGCAACAAGGTACAATAGCGCCTCGACTTAAGAACTTAATCCGTTCTGGGACCCGGTTCACGAACCAAAACGTTCGCGAACTGAATCGATTTCTCCCATTGTTCGGATAGCGTAAGTATGCTTGGACGGCTGTTCACAGCGCACCCGCCAAAGACGAACTGAATGAGATCACGCGGGGTCCGAGAGCTTTTGCGTTCAACAAGCGCGTAGCAAAGCAGAACAATGAAACCATGTGGTCGCACACGGGCTTTTTGCATTCATACCTTGAATTTCATACGTACGTTGAAGCAAAATTTTACGTACAATCCTGTTCGTGAACCCATTTGTTCGTGAACGGGGTCGTTCGTATGTCGAGGCGCTACTGTATATGGTTCTCTGGTAGTTTCCCCAGTAGCTGGTTATAGAGGGCATTAAGTGGCATGGTCATAGGTGAGAGGTCAGTCATATAACCAAGTAATGAAGGAAGTGGGAGTGCAGGTGAATATGACTGAAGGGTGGAAATGGAAAAGAAATGAGATCTTTTATAACAACTGGGTAAGCGACAGCAGCTAAACGTTACAGTATGTACATTTCTGAATTAAAGATCTCTATGGTACTATTTAAAGAAGAGCACAGGGTCCTGAGTAATCTTTCTCCAACAATCAATAGCCCACAAAAATCTGGTTTTTGAGTCCATAGAATTAATTCAGAACCTCATTTAAAATAAACTGTGTAAAATACAAGAAGCTAATTTTAATAATTCTATTTTTTAATTGAGCCAGTAAAGGTTAAGTGCTGAATTCTTCAGAGTAGCCTTTTTTTTGTAGTAAATTCTAACCTGCCACGTAGACTTTGTAACTCTAATTGTGGGTTAGTTTAATTATTATTTTAAGATTTGTGCTTGTGTCTTTGAAGACAGAAAACAAGCTACTTCTAACAGACCAACATCCAGGAGCTGGCTCCCTGCATTGACACTCCTACAGTCTCTTGTTTTGCACAGCACAAGTGTAGATCCTTTTGCAGCTTTGCCACTTTACCACAGTTGGGTGGTCAAACTTGCCTGGAATCGCCTTGAAATCTCCCAAAATTAAAGATTAATCTCCCATAGACGATTGAGTCCAGGAGAGATGAGAAAGATATTATCATTTAGAAAGTAATTTTAATCGGTTTTATTGATACCTATATCAGAAATTGGAGGTGGGGATTGGAGAGGCTGGTGGCTTGTAGGTCTAGGATTATCCAATTGGAGAATGTGGTGTCAATTCAATTTCTGATTGGTTTGGGAAGGCAGTGCTGTATATGGATGGATGTGTTGGTAACAGTGGGGGGAGGGTTGTTGTGTTGATGACAAGTCATGAGTTGAAACTTCCAAGAATGTGTACCACCATATTTTGCCAATAAGAGGAAAGGGTTATATGAAAAGTTTGGAGGGATAGGGGCCAAACGCAGATGAATTGAGTTCAGGAAACCTGGTCAGCATGCACGTGTTGGATTGCAGGGTTTGATTCCAAGCTGAATGACTCTGTGAACCTATAAGGAATCTGATTTTTTTTTTAAAAGCAATGTAGCATTGTGGGATTGGCCATGGTCATCATCCATTTCAATTAAAGCAAAAACATCCTGGAGATTGGTGTGGAAGATTACATCTAACAGAAAAGATTAATCACAATATCACTCCAATCTCCTTGAAGCAACATCTCTTTTGAAACTGTGGGGGGGGGCTTAAGTTGTATAAAGGGGTGGAGAAGTCCTGGAAGTGACTGGACATTTGGACAATATAAATTCACCTGTACTGACTCCGTGGTGTGATTAAACAAAGCTGATTGTTGTTGAAGGGAGAGCCGTGGTGTCAAAGACTTTAAACCTGCATTCTTCAGGACAAATGCAAGAATGCCAAACTTCAAAGAATCACAAGTTGTTTAAATTCATAAACCAGCCCTAAACCAAAAAGTTCTAATTTAATAGATATTTGAGACAAAAATAGAAATTTCTGGAAATGTTCAGCAGACCTGGCAGCACCCGTGGAGAGAAATCAAAGTTAACGTTTCGGGTCAAGTGACCCTTTGTCAGAACACTGAGGAAGGGTCACTTGACCTGAAAAGTTAACTCTGATTTCTCTCCACAGATGCTGCCTGACCTGCTGAGCTTTTCCAGCAATTTCTATTTTTGTCTCTGATTTATAGCATCTGCAGTTCTTTTGTTTTTTTTATTTAATAAATCTTTGAGTTTGAAATACAGACATTTGTTGTAAAGTATGAATAATTTGATTTTCTAGAAGGTGAATATTTTTTACTGGCTGATTCTCCTACTCTATATTAAAAAAAATCTGTTGACTTGGGGATAGCCTTTACATAACTACATTTGGAGTCTGCTTCAATATTCCTCATCAGGAATACCTGATGAGCTGATGTACAGGTTTGTGCAGGCTGTGTTGCCAACAGAGAGCTGACAGTGTTATGACATGGCAAGTAATGGAATGGAAATGGAATTTCTGGCCAAAGAAAATGGAGGAAGCCAGCCGTAACAATCACTTGTTATCTAATTTGTCACATTAGGGTGCTGCGGTGAGCAAATTTGATGTTATAGTCTGGACGGGCAAGGACTCCAGCCCGAAGAACATCTCAAGATCAAATGTGCGATGGGAGCAGGGAACAGGCACTGACTTGGTCGAGAGAAGGGTGTGACAGAATGGGTCCTCAAATTGTCAAAATAGTCGCATCATCACAAGAAATGCAATGCACCTCAATGGGCTAAGTCAAGCCCCGAGTCCAGCAAAGAATACAGAGCAGTGGTTTGTTGATGAATCTTCATTTAGGGAATGAATATGTCCTCTGTGGCACCAGAAGGCTAAGATCTCTTGGACTGACAGAAGACCATTGTGCCAAAGTTACCAGTTTCCAGCGCTTCAGCATCAGACAAAATCGCCAGCACTGAACCTGATGCAGACTGAAAATTATGTGATACCACAATAGCCTAAACAACACAATAAATTCAATTAATGTTTTGCTTTGGATACTGAAGAAAATGAATTTGATGGTTTTTAAAGTGTTTTGATTCTGATTAAAAGAATCCTCTGGGAATTAATTAATTAAAAAAAAAATTCATTTTAATTCAAGTTAATTTGGTGTTATGTTTTTCAAATGCAAGTGGCAATTACTAATACCGACATTAACACTCACTTATTATACACAATGCATTGATCTACCCCTGTTTTGAAAGGATTTTCAAGACTTCAGATACACATGAACAAATACACCACCATCTATGATAAGTGGCTATATTCGCTTTAACCGTCACTTTTATGTTTCTTACTGTAAGACTCAGTGATACATTTAGCTGTAAAGAACATGAAAAATAACACATTAACCTAGAAACAATTGATTTGCCAACCTTAACTGAACGTCGAGTTAAATGTAGCAAAAGCTCATTGTAAATATGGTATTATTTAATCTTAGCAAACAGAGGGAGCTTAGTGTGCAGCTGTGTGTTAAATAACGTTAGCACCCACAACAGCCATGAGCTCTAGTTCCTACGTCCCTTTCTCCTGGGAAATAAATATTTTCCACGAATCGGTCCTTGCAGTACCAACTCCTGGATAGATTCAGATCTGGATGAATACCTTGTTTGTCTGACATGTGATACACTGCCTATTCAAAGGCATGGATTCATCAATGGGCTCCAGGCAGTGTTTGTCTCCTTTATAAAAACACACACCTGCCGCCACTGTCAGCAGTTCCAGGTTAATCGGATTTCTTGGGTTATTTTTATCATAGAAGAAAATTTGGAGTTTTGCAAAAAGGCTGTAGTTTGTTTTTCTCCTGATGGTTGCCTGTATGCTGGAGTATTGCAGTACAATCTTATGGCACTGCATTGAATGTTGCAAACCGCATGGTCAAATCAGCAAACTGCAACGTAGATAAAAATGAAAATTATCCTTTTGTATAGGAAATTAGTAATTGACCTGGAGCCAGTTCACATTATGTTGATAAAAGATACTTATGAATAATGATACAGCATAAGTGTGATCCAGTACAAGTGATAGGGGAAGAGCACAATGATTTACAATGCATTATTTAAGTGCGTTATTCATTAACGTCTTTCACTTCGTGAAAGTAATATTTTGAGTACACGAGCATAGAAAGATTTGCTGAAATACTTGAGCCTTTACTTTAAGCACTGATGAGGAGAAAGTGAGGTCTGCAGATGCTGGAGATCAGAGCTGAAAATGTGTTGCTGGAAAAGCGCAGCAGGTCAGGCAGCATCCAAGGAACAGGAGATTCGACGTTTCGGGCATAAGCCCTTCTTCAGGAGAGATTCCTGAAGAAGGGCTTATGCCCAAAACGTCGAATCTGCTGTTCCTTGGATGCTGCCTGACCTGCTGCGCTTTTCCAGCAACACATTTTCAGCTTTAAGCACTGATGGAAGACTGAAGTCATGCAAACATGTAAGACTCAAAAAGACTTGATGGGAGACCATGGAAACTTGTGTTATGAGAACCTAAAACGATTCTGTAAAAATAACTATCTTGTATGTGATTGAAATCTCGGGCTAAATGTGTGGGCCTAATGGGGAGGGGAGTTGTTTTGAGAGGATGGATGTTGGAATTCGTGCCTGTTATTGGGGGGACGGGGTGTGTTGTTGGAGGTGGCTGGGAATTTTCTAGTCAGTTCCAGGTCCTTGGGGGCATCGGGGGACATTGTTGTAGCTGTGTGGACACAGCCTCCCGGTAGAATGAGCATGGCCAGTGCTCCAGGTGGGCTTCTCCTCCTTGCATGCCTACCTGGCTTCAGCTACATTTACTGCAACACCGCTTCCCCACAGAGGGGTTCCCTCTCGTTGTTGGCCACTGAGGCCATAATTTTCAATATTAAATTTCAAAATGTTGTGGAGAGAATGATTCTTTTATTGGGCACATTCCATCTCACTCCCTCACATTTAAAGATGACAAGGGGGAAGGCGGTGCGGGTGGTTCAGTGGGTTAGCACTGCTGCCTCACAACGCCAGGGAGCTGGGTTCGATTCCATCCTCCTGCAACTGTCTGTGTGGAGTTTGCATGTTTTCCCCAAATCTGTGTGCGTTTCCTTTGCGTGCTCCAAAGATGTGTAGGTTAGATGGATTGGCCATGTTAAATTAGCCCATCGTGTGCAGGCTGGTGGGTTAGCAATGGTAAAAACTCAATGTGGTGGGCCTGAGTAGGATGCTTTTTGGAGAGTTGGTGCAGTTACGATGGGCTGAGTGGCCTCTTTCTGCACTGTAGTGATTCTATAGCATGAGGATGGCATGGAAAGATGGTGTTGAGACAGAACGTTGATTATGCTCTAATTAAGTGGCAAAGCAGGCATGAGGGGCTGAATGGCTAATTCCTGCTCCTGTTACACCATGAAAGGCCTCACCAAGTCACTTCTGAGTTAGCCAGATCCCCCTTATTGCCCCTCCACCTCCACTGTTATTAATTGGATTAAGAGCAGCCCTTAGGGTAAAAATGGGCCTATTTGGCACAAACCCCAGATGACTGACTGTTCCCCACCTAGTGTGGGCTTCTGATCCTAATTTGAGTTGGATGGCACCCCATAGCACTGGATGTTAGTTTGCTGAAAAGCTGATTTCACTAAAGTTCATCGAATTGAGACTGAAGTCTGATGCTACAATGTAAATTACAAAATAGCTTGAATGTGGTTTGCGTTTGAAAGTACAAAAGTAGTCTCAGGCTGTAATGAAACAAGCAGTCACTGTCAATTATGGTTAAACTATTGCGCTTAGGTTCAGAGACAAGGATCACTCTAAATTCAAAACCAGTTTGGAGTTTGATGGGAAACCGATTTTGCCTGGTTTGGATGATGGTTGTGAATTTCCTGATACCATTGAAAGGAGAACAATATATGACATAAGTACAAGTGTACGAGACCTTTCGCCAACAGCAAATTAATTCAAAACACTTAAAGTGCTTCTTAAGATTCTCTAATTTCCTTACATTCATGAGTGAATAATAATTGGTGATAGAGGCTGTTACGTTTTTTCAGGCATTGGGAAAATACCTGTCTGTAGAGAGAATGTTGAATGGTTAATTTGATCGTAGAAACCATAGGCCATTCAGCCCTTCACGTGTGTGATCCACCATTCAGCGTAGTTATGGCAGATCCGCTACCTCAATTCTAGTTTCCTGCTTTCTCTCCACTGATGCCTGTAATATCTAAAATGTATTGATCTCTCTCTTGAATATACTCAGTGACCCAGCTCCCATAGCCTTCGGTGGTAATGATTTCCACAGATTGACCATTCTCTGAGGAACAAGGTTTTTCCTCATCTCAGTCCTAAATAGCCTACCCAGTGTCCTGAGACTGTGACCCCTTGTTCCTCCCTGTATTGAGTCTATTGGTTTAGCTCAGTTGGCTGAATGGTTGGTTTGCAAAGCAGTGTGACGCCAACAGCATGGGGTCAATTCCCATCACTGACTGAGGTTGCCATGATAGACTCTCCTTCTCAACCTCTCTTCTCACTTGAGGCATGGTAGCCCTCAGGTTAAACCATCACCAGTTGCCTCTCTCTAATAAAGAGCAGCCCTTTGGTCTGGTATGACTATGGTGAGCAACATTGAGTCTATCCAGCGCAAACGTTTCAGTCAGTCTTCTAAAGTCTACTCATTACAAGATCAGTCAAATCAATGTCTCTTCATAAATTCCTGCCATCGCCAGTGAATCGTTGCTGCCCTCCCACTGTGCAAATATACCCTTAAGGAGGGAGATCAAACTACACATAATATGCCAGATGTGATCTCACCAGGGCCCTGCATAGCTGCAGTGTAACATTGCAAGATGATTTGTGTTCCGAAGCAGCAACGCAGGCCATCGTACTGTTTGCATTCCTAATTACTAGCTGCCTTTGCCTGTCTACTTCCAATTAGATTGCTGTGCCGAAGAGTCTGCATTGTTATGACGGGCCGAATGGTTTCCTCCTTTGCTGTAAATGTCTCTGGTTAATTGGTTTTCTCCTGTGCATGTAAACATCTTATCTGAAGCAAGAATGGAATCTGTACCGAATGAGGTTTTTCATCCTTTTTTGCGTCTCCTGTCTCTTTCAAAGAGAAATCCAATTCTCCCTGTTCTTCAATTTTCTGGCCTTCAAATATTTATTTGAAAGTTACTGCCAGTTCCGCTAGTGTGGATCACAATGGGCATCATAAAAAAAACCTTATCGGTCTCTGGCTCCTCAGTCAATTAAAGATTTAGTTTTTAAACATTATTTGCTTTAAGTTAAGAACATAAAGGGAAATGCTGTGATGCGTCCTGCTTCCAGTTGCACCTAATGCAACAATTTCAAAACAATTTTTCCAGCTTAACTGAAGTTCCTACTTATAGGAGCAGTAGGAATAGACACTGTTCACCATGATTCAGAAGATTTTAGCTTCGGAAGATTATCCTGGTCCAACCAACGTTTACAGATGCACCATAAAAAGCTTCTATCTGGGTGCGTCACGGCTTGGTAGGGCAAATGTTCTGCCCTGGACCATAAGAAACAACAGAGTTGTGAACACGGCTCAGATCATCACACCAGCCAATCCATTGACTCTATCTACATTTCTTGTTGCTGTGGAAAGGCAGCCAGCATCATCAAAGACCCCTCCCACCTCTTCCACCAGGCAGAAGACGCAAAAGCTTAAACATGTACCAACATGTTTAAGAACTGCTCCTTCCCTCCTGTTATTAAGCTGCTGAATGCACCTCTCAAACTTCATATCTAATGTTGATCTTGCTGTTTGTGCACGTTCTTTGCAGCTTTAACTTCGTGTTCCTTGCTCTTATGATTAGATTAGATAACTTACAGTGTGGAAACATGTCCTTCGGCCCAACGAGTCCACACCGACCCGCCGAAGCACACCCACCCAGACCCATTCCCTTACATTTACCCCTGCACCTAACACTACGGGCAATTTAGCGCAGCCAATTCACCTAACGTGCACATCTTTGGACTGTGGGAGGAAACCGGAGCACCCGGAGGAAACCCACGCAGACACGGGGAGAACGTGCAAACTCCACACAGTCAGTTGCCTGAGGCAGGAACTGAACCCGGGTCTCTGGTGCTGTGAGGCAGCAGTGCTAACCACTGTGCCACCGTGCCGATCTTTGTCTTTTGTTTGGTATAATCTGCTCTATTGCATGCAAAGCAAAACTTTCCACTGAAATACGTACAACAACAATATAATTAAATCAATTCACAATGTGTTGGACTCTCATATGTAGCATGGGAAATAAAAATAGTGTTTTACCATACTGGATGTGTAGGGCATTTAAAAGTTGTGTGATCTTCACATGGACCCATTACTATTGTGTACATTTCTGTGTGTGCCTGTTTGTGCATGCCAAAATCTGCTAAAATCTCCTCTTGGTGAACAACTGAACATTTTAGCAGTAATTCCAGAAGGATGTCATGCATTGAGTAAAGCATGCTACATGATTTGTGTGTCTTGATATGTTGACTGACTGTCTGGATGCAATCAAGCTCATGTGTAAAGTTGGAGTGAAAAAGGAGAATTTGAGGCCAACGCACGCACTTGTTAGGATGCAGGCTTGACCTCCCAGTTTGATGCATTTGTGACTTTGATGACTGCATTGAAGAAAGGGCTGATTGGAGGCCACAAAGTGGGGAAGTGGCATGATTTAAACACCTGATTTAACCCCAGACAGAATTGAACATGCTTCAGAAAAAAATAAAAGTTTGACTCAACAAATTGTGGAACTTTAGTTATCCCATTGGTGGTACAAAACAAAATGCTGTGTTTTTAACTTTGGATCATTTTTCCTTTGGAAAAGCAACACACTCGCTTTTGTTCAAAGCAAGGATTAACTGTAATTTCTTATAGATAATAAAACCTGATGTAAATAGATCCCTGCACTTTATAAAACAGTTGTCTTCTATTTCAAAGTAGCCAGTGAATATCTACACTTATTTACCAACAGTTGGATGGAGGACTGAAGAAACGTTTGATGTGAATTTGCCATGCAGAAACTTAGAAGTTGAGGAATGAACAGGTCAGACTTCTAGGGAGCTTTGAAACATGGCATCGGCGATGAATGGAGACAGTAAACACCTACATAAAAGTGGAGAGGAGACATTAGCAACTGCACAAGAAAGAACTAGTTTGATTATCGAGAAAAGAAGGCAACCTAACTGGATTGGGAATGTACAGAGAGGGGATGGCTTATTGAAAGAGGTGTTGGGATGGGCAGAGGAAAATGATCAAGAGCAGGACAAAGAAAAGGATGAATCCAAAGCAGCTAAAGAATGGGAGATTGTCTGGATCACTGAAGAAAGAAGCCCGAGAGAGAATTAGCTTCTCTCTCCATAGCTACAGCGGTACGGTGGCACAGTGGTTAGCACTGCTGCCTCACAGCGCCAGAGACCCGAGTTCAATTCCTGCCTCAGGCAACTGTCTGTGTGGAGTTTGCACATTCTCCCCGTGTCTGCCCGGGTTTCCTCCGGGTGCTCCAGTTTCCTCCCACAGTCCAAAAATGTGCTGGTTAGCTGAATTGGTCATGCTAAATTGTCCGTAGTGTTAGGGGCAGGGGTAAATGTAGGGGAATGGATCTGGGTGAGTTGCCCTTCGGAGGGTCAGTGTGGACTTGTTGGGCCGAAGGGCCTGTTTCCACACTGTAAGTAATCTAATCTAATCTAAAAGGGACTGCCTTACTAGTTGAGTAATTCTGGCATGTATTTTTCTGCTTCTATTTCCTATTTACAGTATCTGTAGGATTTTACTGTTGTGAGAACAAACTGTGAAAAGCCTACAGTGATGATAAAATCTTGATAATTCACAAAACAAATTATTACACTTTTTCTTTTCTATATTGTCTCTTCTCAACTACTATGCCCTAATTTGGGAATTGGAAAACTGGCCCTTCCAATAAAAAGGGAAAATTGGACCCATTATTTTAACAGATAAACTAAGAGCTTATTAAAAATTAGATGGCAGTCCAAGTTACATTGCAAAAAAAAGTGCAAGGGTTCATTTTAACAGCTCTGTTCATATACCATTTACTTAGTGCAGGTGATAATAAGGGCAATTTCTGTTTAAAACTGACCGTGGTTATTTTCGGAGGCTAGATGTGATTAAGTCTTATAGTATGACCCTTGACGGTCAAGTCCTTGTGGTCCTTTGATGTGGCATCACAATTTGCTAACTAAAGTCATTGTTTTAATTGTTTCATGTGTTCCTTGTACAAGTCCAAGGATGATGAGGCATTGCTTCCAGTCTCAACAACTGGGAGAGACTGTTGGGGAACTGTGCGAAGAGCATGGGGTCCCAAGTAGCAGGGAAGTAAAAAGTGCTCCTGAATTGAGCAATTTAATCACCGTGTCCAATTCAAAGATTTGCTCTCTTGAATGAGATGCCACGCTAGGAGGAGAGAATGTCTTACAATTTGAAACAAGCTACACCAACATTTTACTGACAACCCTGTTGCTTTTGAATGTTGGGAGAGCATTGCAATCTGTGTACACAGCAGCATTTTTGCATGATCTTTGCCCCCAATTTTCCATTGGTAAACACTAAGCCTCAATAATTGATTTATCTAATATCCAGACACTGTTAATAGCAGGTCCCAGGATTGTGATATTATCAGGGTCATGCATCAGTATCAGGAATTAGCTTTCTGCATGACATCTGACATAAGCTTCTCCTCAGCCTATTTAAGTGCACTTAAAAATGGAAGGAAGTATTTTATTTTACTCTCATTTAACAAGCCTATTGATCTGATTCCAAATTAGACCTCCTACATTAAGTTGCTGTATATTTTATTTAGAGTAATGCAGAGATGATTGAAATTTCAAGCAGTTTATTTACGTGACTCAAAACATCTTATAAGTTTACAGACTTTGGATTATCCAGGTTATAATAGCAAGGAGCAGCATGTCTGGTGTCTCACTAGAATTTTGAGTCTATCATGTGACTTCCTAGCTTTACATTACAAGCTAAAGCAGTCAAGCAATGTACAAGGATCTGTGATCTGACATGCTTAATAAAGCTAGATACACACTGCCCAATTAGTTTTTGGAAACACATGAACACTGAGCTGATAGGGTTCTCAAATATGGAGCTAAACCAGATCTTTACTATAAAGACATACATGTTATATGCATGCAAACAGGAAAGGTAATTAAATATTTGTAATGCAGGGGTAGATTAACTCCCCTGTTGGATTAGATTCTTAAATTTCAATGGAGACCTGTGGTTTGTGAATCCATGCTGTTGATGGTGCACAGTGCCCCAGTGGTGAAGGGATTGCACACTGCAGAGCATTGGCATAGTGCTTGATCAAAAAACTATTGCTACATGATGCTACTGTGCTGTGGTTATGCTTGCACCCAAAGATACTGCTGTTTCTTTTCTCTTTGAGTTGTGGAAACAGGAAATGACTAGTATGTTAGGCATGAATTGTGTGACATGTGTCTTGTGCATTATTCCAGAGAATGATGTTATGCTTATTTTGGAGTCTGTAGGGAACATTCTGGGATCTTTGTTCTACTTCTGTGTCCAAAGAATTTTCTTATGGGGATGAATTCTCTGTAAATGTGCCATCGCTGATTTAAATCAAAGTTGATTTGCGTCAGGTTCCTTCTATTATTCAAGATAAACATGAACTTCAGCAATCTTAACTCTAGAGAGAGTTAGTGTCTCATTATAATCCAGACCAACTATCTGTTTTAGCTGATTGATTAGATTACTTACTTACAGTGTGGAAACAGGCCCTTGGCCCAACAAGTCCACACCGACCCGCCGAAGCGCAACCCACCCAGACCCATTCCACTACATTTACCCTTCATCTAACACGATGGGCAATTTAGCATGGCCAATTCACCTAACTTGCACATCTTTGGTCTGTAGGAGGTAACCAGAGCACCCGGAGGAAACTCACGCAGATACAGGGAGAATGTGCAAACTCCACACAGACAGTCTGGCGCTGTGAGGCAGCAGTGCTAACCATAAACTCTGCTCATATGCAGTTACAGAAAAGAATGGATGACCTGAGTAAGGACCCTGAAATATAGAGGTTCAGTGAGTCAATATTTAGTCTTCAGTCTACCGCTTTAGTCTCCTTAGCTAAAGGAAGGTGCCTAAGAGACAGCACAATGACCATTCATTAGATTGATTCCTGGATCATGGAGAGATCATGTAGAATGCCCATATGCTCTCTTGAGTTTAAGAGTTTGACATACATCAAATTCTTAATGCTTGATATGGTAGATATATGTGAGGCTATTCTCCATGACTAGAGATTCTGGAATTGGGGTCGCGATAGCCTCAGCATCTGGGACCAGCTGTTTTTAACTGAAGTAAAGATAAATGCTTTACTCAAAATGGCTATGAAACTTAGGAATATGGATGCTTAATCAATGAATATTCAAAATTGAAGTTAATTGGGCGGCACAGTGGCACAGTGGTTAGCACTGTTGCCTCACAGCGCCAGAGACCTGGGTTCAATTCCTGCCTTGGGCAATTGTCTGTGTGGAGTTTGCACATTCTCCCTGTGTCTGCGTGGGTTTCCTCCGGGTGCTCCGGTTTCCTCCCACAGCCCAAAAATGTGCGGGTTAGGTGAATTGGCCAAGCTAAATTGTCCGTAGTGTTAGGTGAAGAAGTAAATGTAGGGGAATGGGTATGGGTGGGTTGCGCTTCAGCGGGTCAGTGTGGACTTGTTGGGCTGAAGGGCCTGTTTCCACACTGTAACTAATCTAATAATGGGCTTTTTTTTTGAATACTAAACAAATTGAGAATATGAGGAGAGTCCAAGATGGTGGAGTTTCGGTTAAAGATCAGCCATGGCCTTATTGAATGGCAGAGAGGGATGTGGTGGCCTACTGGTATTATCACTAAACTATTAATTCAGAGACACAGATAATGTTCTGGGGATTCGGGTTCAAATCCCACCCTGGCACTTGGTGGAATTTGAATTCAGTAAAAATCTGGGATTAGGAGTCTAATAATAACTAGCAAACCAGTGTCAATTGTCGGAAAAACCCATCTGATTCACTAATGTCCTTACCCCGTCTGGCCTACATGTGACTCCAGACCCATAGCAACGTCTATGACTTGCAACTGTCCTCCTGGCAAAATTAGCAACTGGCACTAAGTAGTACACTGGCCAGTGATATCCATATCCATGAATGAATTTTAAAAAAAGTGATTCCACTATCTTACTGCAGTTCCCACTCCTGTTCTTTATGTTCTGACTGAGAAGGAAGGAAAAACAAAATGGTGATTATTATTTATAACATTATTGTTGGCCATCACAGTCTATTGATATCTCCCACCGGGAAACACTGTTTCTATTTCTCATGGGGTTTATAATCACAGGAAAAGTGACTCTGTTCAGCAATAAGACTTAAGTGAAGTCTTGGCTTTTTGTGCCCAGCATTCCACCCTAATTCCCATCAACCTTACCTTGCTGTGAAAAAAAGAAAGCCTTGCATTTAGATAGTGCTTTTCATGACCTCCGCAGAGTGCTCCCCAGTCCGTGAACTACTGAGGGAGTGTGGTAGCACTGTCACCATTGCAACGTAGACTGTCAGAGCTACAATCCAATGGGATGGAATGGGATTTGCCCTTTTGTGGGGGTAAAATAACTTAAACATGAGACAATGAAGTATCACCAGATCTGCCAAAACCTGGTACACAAAGTAACAAGGAGTTGGCACCATGAAAAAGAGATACAAACATGGTCATACAAGGGGCAGGCCCAACAGAGCAGAAGCCCACTATGCTTTGTGTTGCATTGTTCGCAAGTTGTAGGCATCGGATGTGTCTTGCTGTACATTTCTTTCCATTCCATTCAATTCAGTTAGCAGGAAATGTGTTGTGATATTTGCCTTGAAGCGGAAGAGGAAATGCAGACCATAATAGTGTGGTACTTCTGTTCTGCCAGATAGTATTTCATTCACATTTCGTTGGCAATCGTCACATTCTGTAATAGCCCACAGATCTCAGAGGCTGGGAGTTAATTCAAAATATTCTGGTTTGTTTCGAGCTGCGCACACATGACCCTAACTTGCAAAAAAAAAATCACTTCCCATACTTGCAGCATCTGTGTTTCATCGTGTGAGGCAAGTTTCACTGTAGCCCCAATGAAATTCCAGTCAAGACTTGAGCCAGAAGCTGATTGAAATCATGGAATTAATGTTGTGCTTTCTGATATGAAATGGCTCTTCTATCTGCCAAGCATAATAAGCAAAGACTTTATTAAAGGCACATTGGTCAAAAGGCTCTGAAGTGGACTTTAACCATTTATTTAATGATGACTGCACTTTTCTATCGAGGCTTCCAGCTTGGTTTCCCTGTCAGTGAAAGTATTGAAATAACTTGCTGTGCTTTGTGAGATTTTAAACCAAGACTGCTTGTATATTGTATATTTGTGTAGTCAGTAAAGTTCCAATTGCACCAGCACCAAACTCGTGCACTCCCCACTGCAACACTCCTCTCAGAACTAACCCCAATCAAAATAGAATAACCAGTGACTCATCCATTTACTGTTTGTGGGATGTTAGTGTTCCAGAACTGATAGTGAGTCAACCCTCAGCTTCTTTAAAGAAGTTGTAGTTTTTCACCAGTTTGTCCAAAATGAAGCAGCATTGGTGTTTCTTTTTTAAAAAAAAAGCTTGACTTTGTGGTATTTTCAGGACTCGTTTTGGAACTGATTAAGACAAATTCCATTAAGCTGCATCAAATAATATGTTTCACCACTGGGAAATCAGACTTCATTGTTTTGAGGAATATTCTGCTGTAGTATTTACAGGGGAAATGTAATTTTTGCCTAAAATTCTGGAGGTTACATATTAAACTGTGATTTAATTAGTTGAGGTCATTTTCCTAGGGTGGGGGAAGGGAAACGAGGATTGTGTTGTCAGTCAAAGGAGAGCAGAACAGAGATATCCCTATAGTACTGCCTCCAGACTAAATATAAGGAGAAGTCGAGTCTCCAAGAATTCCTTTGCATGAATTTTGTTTTTATTTCCCCCTATCCTTTCTGTGCTGGTATGCACTGTCAAAGTTCACAGAACATGGCAACTTGGCTTATGGTATCACACTAATGCAGCTCCGTAGAGATGATTAAGATCATGAGGTGTGTGGATAGAGTGGAAAGGGAGAAACTGTTCCCTCTGGGGGAGGGTCAAGAACCGGAGGGTGCAGATTTAAGGTGACTGGCAAAACCAGCAATGGCTGCAGGAGGCAAAACTTTTTCACGGGGTGTGGAGTGCACCGCTGAGAGTGTGGTGGGGACAGGTTTGATCAAGAGGGGTTTGAGACGTTTGTGGGACAGGAGAAAGCTGAGTAGCTCTTACAGAGAGCTGGAGCAGACGTGATGGGTCAAATGCTCTCCTCCTGCACCATGACCATTCTATGAGTAGGAGAGCAATCAGAACTGTCTCACCTCCCTTGAAGCAGAGCTGTATACCTTCTGCCTGGTCCTGTAAGGAATCTGAGACACAGGGATCCGATATCCATTTTCAATAAATGGTACCTATTGATTTTGCAAGCTACCCTTGCATTATTTTTGATGATTACATTGGGTGGACATTGTCACTATGCAGGTAATGTTGTAGTTTAGATTAGAGTGGTGCTGGAAAAACACAACAGTTCAGGCAGCGTCCGAGAAGCAGTAAAATCGACGTTTCAGGCAAAAGCCCTTCATCAGGAATACAGGCAGAGAGCCTGAAGGGTGGAGAGATAAGTGAGAGGAGGATGGGGGTGGGGAGAAAGTAGCATAGAGTAGAATAAGTGAGTGGGGTAGGGGATGAAGGTGATAGGTCAGGGAGGAGGGTGGAGTGGATAGGTGAAAAGGAAGATAGGCAGGTAGGACAAGTCATGGGGACAGTGCTGAGCTGGGGTGCAGCGGGGGAAGGTGAAATGAGGAAACTGGTGAAGTCAACATTGATGCCCTGGGGTTGAAGTGTTCCAAGGCAGAAGATGAGGCGTTCTTCCTCCAGGCGTCAGGTGGTGAGGGAGCGGCGGTGAAGGAGGCCCAGGACCTCCATATCCTCGGCTGAGTGGGAGGGGGAGTTGAAATGTTGGGCCACAGGGCAGTGTGGTTGATTGGTGCGGGTGTCCCAGAGGTGTTCCCTAAAACGCTCTGCTAGGAGGAGTCCAGTCTCCCCAATGTAGAGGAGACCGCAGCAGGAGCAATGGATACAATAAATGATATTAGTGGATGCGCAGGTAAAACTTTGGATGTGGAAGGCTCCTTTAGGGCCTTGGATAGAGGTGAGGGAGGAGGTGTGGTCGCAGGTTTTGCAATTCCTGTGGTGGCAGGGGAAGGTGCCAAGATGGGATGGTAGGTTGTAGGGGGCGCGTGGACCTGACCAGGTACTCACCAAGAGAACAGTCTTTGCGGAAGGCGGAAAGGGGTGGGGAGGGAAATATATCCCTGGTGGTGGGGTCTTTTTGGAGGTGTTGGAAATGTCGTCAGCTGATTTGGTTTATGCGAGGGTTGGTAGGTGAGCACCAGGGGCGTTCTGTCCTTGTTACGGTTGGAGGGATGGGGTCTGAGGGCGGAGGTGTGGGATGTGGACGAGATGCATTGAAGGGCATCTTTAACCACGTGGGAAGGGAAATTGCGGTCTCTAAAGAAGGAGGCCATCTGGTGTGTTCTGTGGTGGAACTGGTCCCCCGGGAGCAGATACAGTGGAGGCGGAGGAATTGGGAATAGGAGTTGGCATTTTTGCAGGAGGTAGGGTGGGAAGAGATGTAATCCAGGTAGCTGTGGGAGTCGGTAAGTTTGTAAAAAAAAAATGTCGGTATCAAGTTGGTTGTCATTAATGGATATGGAGAGGTCCAGGAAGGGGAGGGAGGTGTCAGAGATGGTCCAGGTAAATTTAAGCTCTTGATGGAATGTATTGAAGCACCACCAAACTAATTTGTTTTTTTCTGCATAAGACAGTTTTTAAAAAATCAAATCAAAGTACTGCAGTTGCTCAGGATCTACAATTAGCCTGCAGTTCTGAAGAAACTCAGTATCTGTAGAGAGAGGAATAGAGCTGATGTTTTGAATTGGGATGATATGGTGGCTCAGTGGTTAGCACTGCTGCCTCACAGCGCCAGGGTTCGATTCCAGCCTTGGGCGAAAGTCTGTGTGGAGTTTGAACATTCTCCCTGTGTCTGCAAAAGTTTTCTCAGGTGCTCCAGTTTCCCCCACAGTTCAAAATTGTACAGATTAGGTGGATTGGCCATGGGAAACTGCCCCTTAGTGACCAGGCATGTGCACATTAGGTAGATGAGGAAACATGCGGTTACAAAATTAGCAGGGAGGAGGGGGAATAGATTTGAGTGGGATGCCCTTCAGATGGGCTGAATGGCCCCATGTGCACTGCAATGTAGGGATTCTAGGACAGTTGGAAGTGAACTTTTTCCAGTTGATGCATGAAACTAGGAGGCTGAGTGCGCATATAGGGGCATAGCACCTGAGAAAAGCTATGGAGACACAGGGAGCATGTTCAAACTCCCCACAGACAGTCGCCCAAGGCTGGAATCGAACCCAGGTCCCTGGAGCTGTGAGGCAGCAGTGCTAGCCACTGTGCCACCCTACGTCCAGCAAGCAAATCCGAGGGGCTCCATGGTCTTAATGGTCCACATTAGGTGGCTTATGTACAGCAACAAGTATTTATACAGTGCCTTTAATGTCACACAACATCCAAATGCAACTAAATGGTGGCACAGTGGTTAGCACTGTTGTCTCACAGCACCTGAGACCCGGGTTCAATTCCTGACTCAGGCGACTGACTGTGTGGAGTTTGCACATTCTCCCTGTGTCTGCGTGGGTTTCCTCCGGGTGCTCCAGTTTCCTCCCACAGTCCAAAGATGTGCGGGTCAGGTGAATTGGCCATGCTAAATTGCCCGTAGTGGTAGGTACGGGGTAAATGTAGGGGTGTGGGTGGGTTGCGCTTCGGTGGGTCGGTGTGGACTTGTTGGGCCGAAGGACCTGTTTCCACACTGTAAGTAATCTAATCTAATCTAAATAAAGGCAAAATACTGTGGATGCTTAAAATATGAAACAAACACTGAATACTGGAGAAACTCAATAGGTCTGGCAGCCTCTGTGGAGAGAAAAACAGTTCATGTTTTGAGTTGGATGTGAATCTTCTTCAGAGCTGGAGAGTTATAGGGAAAAAGTCGACATGAACTTCATCAGGAAATATCACGGCAGATGGTCAAAAGATGCAGCTTCTGAAAGAATGGATCTCAGGAGGAAAGGCAGGTAAAGAGCTGTCAAGATAAGATTCCAGTACTTAGTACCTAAGGAATTAAAAATAGAGCTTCCAATGGTGCAGTGGTTATTCAGTGCATCTTTGAGGGGGTCGTTGGAAATTCTTGTAGGTGGGGTGGGGATTGCAGATCTCAATATTTTGGACTTGGCCAAAAAATGTAACCAAAGGGATGGCAACAGCACTCTAGACAGGATCATGAACAAAAGTTTGCCATTTTTAAGAGATTGCAGCCCTTTAGCTTTACTCAGTCTCTTTCCCCATAACCACCGTTATATGGCCTCCTCCTGGGCTTTTGCTTCTATTTCGCTCCTCGTTATTGTGGAGGAAGCAAAGCTGAGACTGGGGAGTCCCGAATCTCGGCTTGAATGCATTGGCACTGTGAAATGTTAGAGTTCAACCAAACCTTGGTGAGAGAAGCCCACAGTTTAAAACCTTGACCTCTGGACACCATCCACTACAGCTACTTAAGGGGTTGTCACAATGATCTCACTGGAATGGTGTGCCTAAGATCCCAGGCAAAAGTGAGGACTGCGAGAGTGTGGTGCTGGAAAAGCACAGCAGGTCAGGCAGCACCCAAGGGACAGGAGAATCGACATTTCAGGCAAATGCCCTTCATCAGCCCTTCCTGATGAAGAGCTTTTGCCTGAAGCATCGATTCGATTCTCCTGCTCCTTGGATGCTGCCTGACCTGCTGTGCTTTTCCAGCACCACACTCTTGACTGCTTAAGATCCCATTCTGACCAGTCCAGAGATACATCTCATTCAACATCAGTACCCGCCCCTCACCCATACTTCGTTCTTCCCTTTCCCCAACCCTCTCAACTCCCCTTTCAAGCTCAAACACTCTGACAATAGACACAACCCCATCTCCCCAAAGCTTCATTTGTACCAGTGTTTGGTGGGTGATTTTCTCCAACAGAGCAGCTATCCATCTGCCCTGGCTGCTTATTTTGTACCAATTACATTTCTGTCAGACGTAGCAATGTAACATTAGGCATCCTCCAGTGCTAGTGGTTGCTATTATCACCTGGCTTGACCCTGCAAGAGATTTGCCTGATAATTAAGGATACAAGTTAGTACCGAGAAAAATCCATTACACTTGGGGGTGGGGGAGATGGCAGGGAATTCAAACAAAACTGCAAATTCAATCTATGCTCAACTTAGTTGGTTCCGATTCCATTTTGTGAAGTATCGGGTTGCTATGCAGAAGCCTAAACTCAAGAACATGGAAACAAACTATATTGTATCGTAATTTACAACAAAAGGAGCTGCCATTCAGCCTTGGCCAGTGTTCATGCTTGATGCAAGTCTCCTTCTGCACTGTCCACTTCTTATTCCTTTGACATATCTAGCTATTGCTTTCCTACTCATTTAAAAATCGCACAATACCGGGTTATCATCCAACAGGTTTATTTGGAAGTACAAGCTTTCGGAGCATTGCTCCTTCGTCAGGTAGCTAGTGGGATAGGATCATAGGACACAGAATTTCGAGCAAAAGATCATAGCATCATATAACCGATACAATATATTGAACAAATCTAGATTGCTAAGGAGTCTTTCAATGTCTAGAATGGGTTGCAGGTTTGGATTCATTGTATGTAAATCTCAGAACTTCTTTCAAGTCACATTCCTGAGATAATTTAAAACTTTATAAAAAGAAGTGACATCTCAGCTCAGACAATTAAAGGTGTGAGGTTAGAGTCCGACTCATGACATGGAGGTACGGGTACTGAAGGAGCAACAGTGCCGAAGCTTGTGATTTCAAATGCATTTGTTGGACTGTAACCTGGTGTTATTATGAGTTTTGACTAGTTCTTGCACATGGACTTGTTTTACTTTCCTTTTGACTTGGAGCAGAATTCAGTTTGCGTCAGAGGTTTAAGTGAATGAGATCTGGTTTGGAGTTGGATGGTTAAGACGACTGTTTGGGTGAGGCAGTATTAAGCAAAACTGGTCCGTTCAACACCGTATGGTCCCCTGTAATGTTTGGAGCTGCATCACATGCTTCCACAATCAGCATTGTTACGTACATTTCACTGATTGTGTATTGGGCCTTATACAGATAACTGTGAAGCAGGAAAAGCAAGAGTAGACGTTATTCCCTCAATACAGACTCTTTGCTGCCAATGAATATGTTTTAATCTTCACTATTAAACATGAGGCTTTTTGCTCATGCGGTCAATTCGGTTAGCTTTTAAAACACAATATAGTCTGTCCTCACTCTGCACTCACTCTGAATTGTACTATTATATTAATGAAAAAAATACATTTCTCTGCACAGGTCCTTTATTGGTCACAAGAATTGGGAGTCATGTTGCGGCTGTACAGGACATTGGTTAGGCCACCTTTGGAGTATTGTGTGTAATTCTAGTTTCCTTCCTATCAGAAGAATGTTTTGAAGCTTGAAAGGGTTCAGAAAAGATTTACAAGGATCTTGCCAGGGTTGGAGGATTTGAGCTATAGGGAAAGGCTGAACAGGCTGGGGCTGTTTTCCCTGGAGCACTGGAGGCTGAGGAGTGACCTTACAGAGGTTTATAAAATCATGAGAGGCATGGATAGGAGAAATAGACAAGGTCTTTTACCTGGCCCGGGGGAGTCCAGAACGAGAGGACATGGGTTTCGGGTGAGAGGGGAAAGATATGAAAGCGACCTCAGGGGCAACTTTTCACACAGAGGGTGGTGCGTGTATGGAATGAGCTGCCAGAGGAAGTGGTGGAGACTGGTACAGTTACAGGATTTAATAGGCATCTGGATGGGCATTTGAATAGGAAGGGTTTGAGGGATATGGGCCAAATGCTGGGAAATGGGATGAGATTAGGTTAGGATATCTGATCGACATGGACAAGTTGGACCGAAGGGTCTGTTTTTGTGCTGTACATCTCTCTGGTTGCATTTGTAATCGTAGAGCCAATCAGCCCATTCCCATTCATCTGTTTATGACTGTCTTCCATCTCGCAGTTTACTGCATCTTCAAAATTAGGATCTTCAGCATTCCTCTTCTTGTGTCTCTCTCCAAACTATTTGGAGGGGCAGAGAGAGTTGGGGAAGATTTGAGTGGATGCCATGCAAATATCCCAGGGCATATATTGTTTCACCACCTGAACAGCAGTCCGTTACCAATAGACTCTGTGGTTTTTTTTTCAAAGAAATCAATCAAGTTAACTAAGCCCAACCTGTTTTTTTATATAATGCTACATTTTCTGCTCTTAATCAGTACAGGCACCTCATAAATGTTCGCCAACTTACTTTTTATTACAGACTCCAGAAATGTACCCACATCTGTGACAGGATTAAGTGGTGTGTGATGTCTTGATTGATCTTTGATTAGATTAGATTACTTACAGTGTGGAAACGGGCCCTTCGGCCCAACAAGTCCACACCGACCCGCCGAAGCGCAACACCCGTACACCCACCCCTTTACCTAACGCTACGGGCAATTTAGCATGGCCAATTCACCTGACCTGCACATCTTTGGACTGTGGGAGGAAACCGGAGCACCCGGAGGAAACCCACGCAGACACGGGGAGAACGTGCAAACTCCACACAGTCTGTCGCCTGAGTCGGGAATTGAACCCGGGTCTCAGGCGCTGTGAGACAGCAGTGCTAACCACTGTGCCACCGTGCCGCGCTCTCTCCCCTTACCTAATCAGGAGTGTAATATTTGCCAATTTTCATCTTTTGATCTAATTCTTGCTACGAAAACGTTTTAAAAAATGTTTAGAACCCTGGCATCTTTCTTTCCCCGCCTGACCACATAAACCTTCCTCCACACTCTGATTTCTTGACCCATTTGATTGTTCCACCTTGAGTTCTATCAACTCTTTGAATAAGTGTTTCCTTTTACGTATTTCTCACATTAGACCACCAAGTAAGAAATGGAAGAATACCCTTGAATGTAATAGTTAATCAGTTAATGTCAAAGTTCTTCAGGAACCATTAAGGTGTGATGAACACAACTATTGGTTTCTCTCCACTTTGGTGGATAAATGTAGTTGAGGGGCCCTTCTCCTCGTTAATTGTCAGAAACATTATTCTAATATATAATGCCAAGTCTTAAGCAATTTTCATGTTATAAACTTGGCAAAAAGGTTTTTTGAAAACATTTCCAAATACGCTAACAAAAGATATAAAGAAGGCAACTGTTCTCTGTCTTGGAAACCCATTTGGCAAAATGTTTCAGGACTATGGCGGCGGTAGGTATGGCAGTGTTCTGATCCTGGGCACAGGCTTCAGCCGCTAATGGGCTCATGCAGCTGATCTGGCCACATTTACGTAGTGTCATTGTTGTCTTTCTAGCTCAATAGCTCGGTCAGGTTCTTTGTTGTTTGCTGGGAAGTGGGTTTCCCTGGCTGGGCCAGCATTTATTCCTAACTCATCTTCAAAAATGATGGTGAGCAGTCATCTTGATCTGTCGCAGTCTGCATGCTTGACCCAGTAGCTGAGAAGGGACAGCAATATAAGGATGGTCAGTGCTTGTAGAGGACATTGGAGGTGTACCTACAGCCCTTGTTCCCTGAGTAGTAGAGGTCACAGGTTTGGAAAGTGCTGTTAAATGAGTCTTGGCAAGGTGTTGCAGTGAATCTTGCAGATGGTTAGTTGGAGGAAATGGTTCATTTTTAATTGTCCTCATTGTGGTAAGTTGCATTACCTCTAATTTCTGCAGGCACTGCACAGACCTCCGAGGTCTCTAGGAAGCAGCATCTGGAGAAACTGGAGTGAATGTGTCAGCACGGTGATTGGAGAATGCAGCCAAGCAGTTTGTTAGCAGACTGATAAAGGTTACATCGTCTTCGGCAGAAGCAAGAATAATAGGCATGACTTGTAATAATTGTTTTCTAGAAGTCCTGATATCATCTCTAGATGAATTGCAAATAACAGTTGGGTGGCATAATGATTAGCGCTGCTAATTTCATAGCATCAGGGACCGGGGTTGTATTCCACCCTCAAGCGACTGTCTATGTGGAGTATCTCCCTGTGTCTGTGTGGGTTTCGTCTGGGTGCTCCGGTTTCCCCCCACAGTCTAAAGAAGTGCAAGTTAGGTGGATTAGTCATGCTAAATTGCCCCATAGTGTCCATGGGTATTCAGACCAAATGGATTAGCAATGGGAAATTCAGGGTTACAGGGGTAGGGTGGGGGGGATTGAGTTTGGCTTTGAGTGGAATGCCTTTCAGATTGTCTGAATGGCCCTTATTTGCGCTGCAGGTATCCTATGATTCTATCGTTCTATGAATAAACCACATTATATTGCTCCTCGTTTAATTTCATTGTACAGGGTCGAAGGGACATGGAAATGTTTAGCACATGATATTGATGAATTGTTATGTTTCCCTGAGGCCAGAAGTGGTGTTTTAGCAGTTTTCTTTGATGTATATTGGTTAATATATTTCAGTTCTCTAATAAACTCTTGAGTTGAGTCCAAAAGCTACTTCCATAAGAATACAAAGTCACACTAATGAAAACCAACACGATGTTTGGGTGGTCAGTCAGGCTGGATATCTTTGATAGTTAAGGGCCCTAACCTTGGATGTTGTGCCTAGCTGAGGAAATAAGACAAATAATCACTTCAGTTTTTATCCAACCAATCTTTAGACACGTTCTGGAGTTTCTCAACCTTTACAAAGTACGTGGTGTCTGAAGATCAGGTACTGCCTCCTCAAAGCAACTTTTGACCAAGTTAGTGATTAATTGCCATGATCTGTCAACATGTAACACAAGCAGCGACAAGGCCCAATGGAAGAATTAATAAAACACAGGAATCTGTTGGCAGCAAACCTGTAGCTATTACATGACCATGGCAGGTTCTAAATGGATCTGTTGAGGACTGGAAAGGGAGGTCGCTTGTATATTTGAAGAAAATTGGTCTTGATGGTCAGAATGTAACAAAATGCCTTTTTCTAACATCACATGGTGAGAATGTGGTGCTGAAACCACACAGTGCAGTTGAGGTGAATGGCTGATGTATTAAAGGAGAATTCGGATTCATGTATCAGAGAGAAATGAACAGTTGGGATGTTAGGATGAGATGATAATAGGTGGGAGCTGGATAGTATGGACCGCTAACATCTATTCACATTCTGTCCTCTGCAGTGCTGGATCATATTACCTTCTTAGCCAGGTTTCCCATGCTTACCTTTCCCTCTGCTATTCTGCTGTATCTGTTTCTACATCCTCTGGAGTTATTCTTTTTTGTCTTTTTAGTTATCCCATTTGATCTTAATTGCCCTATTCTTGTGTAAAGATCCCCAGCTCCACTTGACAGAACTATTTTACCACTTGATCCCTCCTGCCCTCCACAAACCTTCTCTAAACCCCCATCCTGACAACAACACCTGGCACCATTGCCCAGACTCTGGACTTCATCAGATGCTCTTCAATTCCTAATGACTTCTAACGCTAATGGAAGGTCAATGATTTGAAATGGTCACCCACCAGCCCCCATGCTGAGGTCACCTAGCTTTTCTGGAATTTATTCTCAGCATCCCTGACTTCTGCACAGTTTTGCTTTTGTGACCGTAACCAGCAGAGACCGGTGGGGTAGAATGGCCAGTTTATGTGCCGTAATCCCTTTGCCTCAGTGAAAGAGTTTGAAGAAGAGTTGGCCCTCCAGTGAAATTCCACTCTCTGCCCAGAGTGCTGGAGTTCCTGAGTTATTGGCGCTTTGAGGCTCAGGCTGACTAAAGGCCATGGGAGCCGTAAATCCACAGCAGGAAGTGGATGGTCTTTATGTATAAATAAAACAATCTGCTTTGCTTTCAGTGTGCAGCAACAGCAATTTGGAAATTCAAAATGTGCTTGAATGAAATTGAAAGCTAAAATGATGCTGAATACAATTTTGAAATGATTTGATTGCAGAGTGGACCATCTGATGGGGAAGCAAATTGGAATTGATTACTTTTGATTTTAAGCAGTGAAATGAACAATTCTCAATGAATAAACTTCAGTATGAGTCCCACAGCTCATTCACAGTCAGGCTACTCGCTTTGGGATTTGTAAGGTGACTTCTGAGTCTTCGTAGCACAGAAGAGGGGTTGAATTTTCTCCATTTGAGGTGCGCAGGAGCTGGAATAACCTAGAGGGTTGGTATAATACTCCCTGAACTCTATCTGGCCCTATAGGCTGATTTTACAGATGTGCCCAGGGATTGTGTGATCGGGAAATGTGCCCCGCTCGCTATACCACTTATGAAAAGGAGAAGGATTGGGACCTTTTACAAGCAGCATCTCTAGACTCTCGCTTTTGTTGAGGTGCGGGGAGCCAGTGAAATGCCCAGAGGCAGAGACCTGGCTGGGAAGATGGAAGGTGGAGGAGACAACGATCCAAGGGAGTCTGGAGGTCCTGTCACCCATACAGAACATAGGCATCCATGTGGAAAGGTTCTCCCCAAAATCCCCACTCCACCCAGCGATGATAACCTAGCTACAAGATCCATTTTCATTTTAAGTTTTAAAAAGAAGTGGAGACAGACACCACTTCTAAGAATGACCAACACTTGGAACTAATGCACAGATACAGAAATGAGTGCAAAACTAGAGGAGGCTCAGTGGTTAGCACTGTTGCCTCTCAGCACCAGGGACCCAGGTTTGATTCCATACTCAGGCGACTATTTGTGTGGAGTTTGCAAATTCTCTCCATGTCTGTATGTGTTTTCTCTGACAGTCCAAAGGTGTGCAGGTTAGGTGATTGACCCATCGTAACCAGGGCTTTGCGGGGTATGTGGGTTAGCCATGGGAAATGCAAGGTTACAGGGAAAGGATGGCGGTTGGGTGTTGGTGGGATACTCTTCAAAGGGTTTGTGTGGATTCAATGGGCCAAATGGGCTGCTTCCACACTGTAGTGATTCCATAAAAAAGTTTTAATCCTTTAATGCAACATTGGGGGGACAGTAGAATTCTCAATGAATGAATAACAATGGTTTGGATGATTTTTCCTCATTTGTAGTTATCTTGCGATATTTATTTCAGCTCTTTTATGTTGGACCCACCCCCCCCCCTCCCAAATTCCCTCCATCCTCCCCACACTCTGAAACAACGCAGAACTTTGGAACTGACCCAGTTGTTTGAATACATTATCCCTGAGTCAGAATAAATACCACAAGATCAGTTCATTTGATTAGATGTCCAGCTGAAATGAGCACAGTCATGAGACTACAGTATTTGTTTTTAAACAAAATGAAACAGTGCGTGGAAAGCGATGATTCGAAAAAGTGGTCCCTTCAGGAACTGCAGCTAAATGGTTGGTGGTTTGAGCTATGTGACATTTAAAAAACTGAATGATTTCACAAAGGATGTGAACACGAGCTGTAACTCCTTGGGCCCGTTCCAATTCTTCGATCGCTAAGTTGATCTTTTTGGATGGCTGGTGTCAGTCATAATTGTACAAATTGCTGAGTTAAATTCTGAAGTCTCAGGAACGTTAAGAAGGGGAATGTTAAGAAGAACACCATGAGACAAAGTTTCTTGCCAACAAAAACACCTAATTTCTCTCATTCACAATGTGAATGGATGGAAGATTCCACATGGATGTGCTGGGGGATGGTTGAGTGCTTCTATTTTTGGAATGTTTAATGACGGCACTCCTCAGAATGTCAGATAGACAGTGCAAGCCCTGAATTGAGTATCTCATTGTTTAAATACCTATCAGCACTTTGAATAGGATTGTTGGCCTACTACATCTCTACTGTCAAACCGCAAACTATTTCTTGTTTATCACCATAACAAGATGGCAGTGGAGATCTGAGATGGCTTTGTGACATTTTTCTTTAAAAAATCTAGCCGTTTAATTTTTTTTAAGACTATTGTAATGCATGCACCTTAAATATAAAATCAAATCAATAGGAGCTCTGTAGCATGAGCTTGAGTTAAATTTGCGAACCTAACAGTGGTCGTACACAGAAATTAATCTGATGTTAAGCGTCAGGTTGGCATTATTCCATGAGCTACCAAAGAAGGCTGTATATGGGCTTCACAGCTTGGGACATCATAACAGCATTATACAAATCTCACCAGTGTCTGGTGTTTTGAAGTGTTCACTTCACAACGTGTTATCACACATCACAGAACATCCAAAAGAATTCAGTCAGCGGGCTTTGCTTTTTAGTAAACGATACACAAGATATATTTTTTTCATTTCCAGAACTCGGAACATGATTTGGATTTAGAACAGCCACATCCAAACTGCGATAGGCGCCATCTCCTTATTTCGTGCAGTGAATCCTGATAGCAGTACAGAGATCATGTGCTACCACTTTCCAAATCAAATGCTGTCCTTCACTTTGTCATTGCAGACGAGAGTAAACATATACTGAGGGTGATTAAAATACACCAGAACATTCCCAAATTACTGTTAAGGCCTGCCTCTCCCTCTAAATGCAACTGAACCATCAAATGAGTTATTTCAGGGTGCCTATGGATCACACTCAGATCCTAGGTGGGGAATTTTTGACGCAAAAGTTAAGTTCCAACATTAAGGCATGCATGTGTCATTTCTGTTCCCGCAGGGATTTCCTTGCCTTTGACCTTTTAACGATAGGGACTGCAAGTTTTGTTTAAAAGATAACCTACAAAGTAAGTAAAAATATGTGTCAGGTCTCCTTTCCTGATTGTGAACTGCTCCCCATCCTGATTGCCTTTAAAACAAAGGCGAGATTACAGCAATGGAAAAGAATAATTTAGTGGCTGCTTATCAGCTAACTTGTTTAGAGTTCCTGCTCATTTTGTGGCATTTAAGGTTAGAGGTGCAGCAGGACACAAACATCTTTCAAGTTTCTATCTCTTGGTGGTTTATTATTAAGTGTAACATTGCTCTGTGGGGGTCTTGGTTTTTTTTATCAGCAATGTTCTGATGCTGGACTGTTCCACCTCAGGGAAGGGGATGAATTCACACAGAGCTTTTGGCGATCAGGGAGGAAGGAAGCATCACAGGGCAAGTCACTAATAGGTTTCTCCTGCCTGCTGTGGTCAGGAATGAGAAGGTTGCAAATCTGGAAGCAGCTGCCTCCGCTGGAAAACACTCTGGACTATCAGGGAACAGGAAAATCTATCACTTGGAACCCGCCAGATCCTGTTTCCAACAGACCAATGAGGATTCCAAACATAGATTGAAATGTAACTTTTGCTAAAGTCGAGGGACATTTCTGTGTGATTTGTTGCAGTCTATATCCAGATCAAAGTTAAAAATCGCACAACACTAGTGCTTTCAAATAAACCTGTTGGAGTATAACATGGTGTTGTTTGATTTTTAACTTTATCGACCTCAGTCCAATATTGGCTCCTCCACATCATATATCCAGATCGTGCTACAATTAAAAACAGGGATTAGTTAAATATTTTTCTGATGTCGCTGGACTTTCTGCGTGACAGAATAATAGAGTCCAGAAGTCATTCTGACCATTCAGCCTAACATACCGATGCTGGTACTGTAAGGATTCCGGTCAGTCCCATTATTCCCTTCCTTTTTCTATAACCCAGCAAGTTTATTTCTGTTTAAGTGACCATGCAATTACAATTAGAAATTGTCAATGGTATTCACATCCACACTCTCACAAACGCCCACACCCACATTCCAAATGGCCACACACAACCCTCTCCCCAACAAACACACATCTCTCCCACATCCCCACACGCACACACACCCCTACATGTACACCCCCCCATATGCAGATGCACCACATGTGTGACCGGGGCACGCACACAACATCCCATACCCCCACACGCATACCACACACTCAACTCCTCCACACTCACATTTGCCCCTCCACATGCACAAATCCCCATGCACGCGCACACAACATCCCCCATGCGCGCGCACATAAACTTGCCCACCCCCCACCCACATACAGGTGCATACACACACTCCCACACAAACCCACACGTGTTCACTCTCTCACCCTCTCATTCTCACTCCCACACAAACCCACACTCACACACACTTACTGAGTCTGGAAAGGAAATGTTTTTGTCACATACCCAAATCCTGGGCGGTGGAAGGACAAGATGGTCTGGTGTTTAATCAAGTACCCTGGATAAAAGTAAGGCAGTTATGCCAAACTTGTACGGAGCACTGGTGAAGTCCAAGCTGGAGTGTGATCCAAATAGTGCCCGATGTGGTATTGGAGGACACCTGAACCTTGGGGAGGGCACAGATTATGTTTGATGACTGCATTTGAAGGAAGACAAGAATGTGAATTTTATGCTGGTGAATATCAATGAAATAAAAGGAAGAATAGTCAGCCAAAAACATTGAATGTTTTCCAGAAGGAGTTAGATATAATTCTTGGGGCTGAAGGGATCAAAGGGTACGGGGAGAATGGGAACATGGGACTGAGTTGATTGGTCAGCCCATGATCATGTTCAATGGCAGAACAGCCTCAAAGGGCTGAGTGGCCTCTTCCTCTTTCTGTTTTCTATCAGACCTGCCCTGCACTCTAATTTCCTGTAATTCACTGTAACTGCACTGTTCACGGACCTGTTTGTTGGAGGCACGCTCTCTAATCATCCTTGACCTGCAGTTTACCGACTCTGTGTCCTCACAGTTGGGGTGATTGTCTTGGCATTGAACATTGGCAAATGGTTTTGCCATTCCAGAAATTGCTGCAGAATGACTTTGACTTTTTATTTTCACATTTTACCGACAGAGGTGTGTACCTCGATTGCATGTCTCCTCCTTTTCTCTAAAAACTAATTCCAAAGCCGAGGAGAAGCAATAATCAAGTCACCTCCATCCCGCTAAAGCTGCAGACAACTGTTTATTCTCCTCCCCCTACTCTACATCTATTCCATGCCACTTGGGGGAGCAAGAAACCTCATGTAGGGTTCAGTTTGGATGCTTTCTGCCCAGACTTCCTACAGAAACTTCAAGTCTGTTCCTCGATTCGCTTTCAGCAAACCGATCTCAGTTAGGCCCCCGGTTCGATTCCTCCCTCAGGTGATTGTGTGGAGTTTGCACGTTCTCCCTGTGTCTTGCCCCAGGTTTTCCAGTTTCCTCTGAAAGATGTGCAGATTAGGTGGAAAGGCCGTGCTAAATTCCCAATGATGTCCAAGGATGTGCAAGCTAGGTGGATTCGACGTGGGAAAGGTAGGATTACAGGGATGGGGGCTGGGCCTGGGTGGGATGCTCTTCAGAGGGTCAGTTTCGAGTGTATGGGCCGAATGGCTTACTTCCACACTGTAGGGGTTGTATTTCTATGATTCTGAAAATGCAAGGACTAGCTTCAGCAACACTAAGCTGTGGAAGGAATCAACAATAACTTGCGCTTGTTGAGTGAATTTGACGTGGTATAACTGGACAAAGAATGGACCTGATGACAGGTGACCAAAAGCAGTTCAAAGCATTCGATGCTAAAGGGTGTTTTAATAGTGGGAAGAGGATATTCCAGAACTTTGGATCGATGTAGCTGAAGGTATGGTCACCAAGAGTATAAAGGATTCCCTCTGGTCATGTTGCTCTCCAGTTGTTGGGTTGGGAATGTGTGGCTGCAGGATAAAAACGGATAATGAAACAGAACGGCGGATGCTGAAAATCTGAAACAGAAGCAGAAATTACCGGGAGAAACTCAGCAGGTCTGCAGCACGTGTGGAAAGAAAGCAGTAAACACTTTGAGTCCAGTCACTCCTCTTCAGAGTCTGGTCTCCAAACATGAACTCTGCTTTTCCTCCACAGACGCTGTCAGAACTGTTGAGCTTCTCCAGCGTTTTCCATTTTTGTTTTGGTTAAAAATGTGAGTTGTGTCTGTTGTCTCTTTGAATTCATCATTGTTAGGACTTGGGTGTCGCTGGCTGGATTGCGTTGATAGCCCATCCCTATTTGACTTTGAGAAAGTGATGGTGAGCTGCCTCCACAGTGCCCCCTTTGTTTGACAACGTACTGCAGTCTCTCCATTTGGCTGGCATCTAGACAATGGGCATTTCTGTCAAGGAAGGACACAGCCAACTTCTGTGGAATACTTAATATTTGTCCATTGAAGAACAGGGCGATGTGAAGTGGACTGGAATAAAGATTGCTTGTTGGTTCTGACACACAAAGAACACGTTGTGGGAATTCTGACAAAATATCGTTATGTAATAACCAACCCAGAAGAGAAAGGGAGGACAGCAGACGCTGGAGATCAGAGTCGCAGAGTGTGGCGCTGGAAAAGCACAACAGGTCAGGCAGCTTCCTCGGAGCAGGAGAGTTGATGTTTCCTGATGAAGGACTGATGCCCAAAATGTCGACTCTCCTGCTCCTCGGATGCTGACTGACTGGCTGTGCTTTTCCAGCGCCACTCTCTCCAACTGTCATTAGCAGGAGGTCAGGCAAACACATTGCATCAAAATGACCAGTTTTTACTGTCCATTTCATAACTGTGTTTACTTCAGTGGGAGAATGTGATTTGGATGTTACCAAATGGACGTCTGCTGAGGAAAGCAATTGGTTTTACAATCAAAGTTACTGGGATTTGACTCAAGTGTGTGTGGTAACTGAGTAAGGACCAAGCAGGTTTATATGCAATCGACATGAATGTTCTAAGGAATAAAGGACACACAGAAGTGGTCTCATAATCCAAACTATGAGCTTAAGTCAATATTATTTCTGCACTAGTATACTTCGCTGAAGATTTTCGGAAGCTTGCAAGTCACCTCATCAAGCATTTTCTTTTTTCTAAAAAAAAAATCTTGTATAAGGAGGGGTCACGCCCCTTAACCTTTGACATAACCTGAAATTTTAGCAAGCATTAATCTGTGTGCGGCTGTGAACTAATGTTCCGTCTGCTGTATAACAACACTGTCTTTTATTTTGTGTGTGGGCAGCAATTAATCAGAGAAAGCTGTGCCCAGCAGCCTCTGAGAGAAGCACAGATATGTTTTTGTGGCTTAAAGTGGCCATTGCTGGCCCCCAAGTTTATCCCCCCTTACAAAATAGGCTTCTTCAGCAGGACAATTGCTTGTGTTGTAAACTCCAAGCACATGAATGCTGTGTGAGCACAACGGGGCACATCTGGGAGAGGGATCTCCTACCTCCTTTTACTCAGCTCCCAGCCATGTAGAGTCACATTGTTTGTCCCCATTCTTGTCAAACATTGAAGCTTTAATCCAGGTTTCTGCCCTTTTATTTTGACATGTCAGTGCTACTAATGAAGGCATTTAAAGCTCTGTTAAAAATGACCTCTCACACAGAACAGTTATTAAAGATAGTAGAGTAATGTAATCTGTCCCTTTACCTTGCTCTATCGCTAGAGACCTGCAGGTTTCTGTCTCTCAAGCTCCCGTCTAATTTCGCTTGCAAATCATTGATCAACACCACCACCATTCCCCTCATAGGCCTCTACTTCGAGACCTTAATGGTCTGAACTTCAGGGCATTAAAACCAGAAGTTAAGATGATCCCTTTCTTGTGCACATTGTATTTTGAAACTTATATTGATACGGTTTTTTTGGTGGCAGATAGCAATTTTGACTTGCATTTCTCACAACAAACATGATCTGGATGTGCTGAAGAGTTATGACACCTCTTCCAAAGAAATCCTGCATGTAAACAGAAGCCTCATTCTCTCCAGTCAGTTCTGACTTATAGAGAGAGAGAGAAGTTGCAGGGGCTTGCTGCTTGGAAAGTGTGGAGATTGCTGTGTGGATTGTAATCTGTGTGGAGATTACATTGATATTGGATTACACCTGAAGACTATCACCCCCTACCACCCTCCCCTCAATGGGGAACCTTTCAGAAGAGCACATAGCAGTTGCCTGGGCAAATGCTACTTGTGGTAATAATGGCCAGAAAATCAGGTGTAGCCCTTGCCTGAATTTCTGATCCTGTTGCACAAACCAAAGTTGGAGAGTTAGCCTTTCGTTATCGAAGAGATTGAGATTGGAATCTGAAGTTAGAATTGCATGGTGGAAAATCATAATCAGGATATTGTGGAGATATTAAATTATCTGATGCCTCCACTGCCCTGCAGTGTAATTAACTTTCACTCTGTGGACGTAAAAGCAGTCGACTTTGAGGCCTGCGGTCTCAGTTTTTCTTTTAACTCTTAACGTTTTGGTTTAAAAGGAAAGACTGTCTAACTCAAGCTAGCCTCTGGTAGGGAGCAGGAGAGAAAGGGAGTGGGTGAGGAGAATACAACTACACATGTGACAGGAAAGTACCAAAAGGATTCTGGGATACGTTAGTGCAACTGGGCACAGCGTTTCATTGTTTACTAGACGAGTAACTCTGAGGTCATGAGTTCAAAATCTCGAGTTCAAATCTCCCAGTGGTCATTTGTGAAACTGAATTGAATAGATTTAGTCTCTGAAATGTCACCAGAACAAACTAAAAAGATTCCCTTGTTCATTAATATCCTTAAGGACTGCACCATACTCTTCCCATGTTGTCTGGTGTGCTTCTCCAATCACACAGTATGAAGTTATGTACACACTGGAGTGGCAGTAGGCCATCAGTCCATCAAATGTACCATGCCTCACAGCACCAGGGTCCCAGGTTCGATTCCCACCTCGGGTGACTGTCTGTCTGTTTGGAGTTTGTACGTTTTCCCTGTGTCTGAGTGGGTTTCCTCCGGGTGCTCTGGTTTCCTCCCACAGTCCAAAGATGTGCAGGTCAGGTGAATTGGCCATGCTAAATTGCCCGTAGTGTTAGATCAGTTGGTCAGAGGGAAATAGGTCTGGGTGGGTTACTCTTTAGAGGGTCGGTGTGGACTAGTTGGGCCGAAGGGCCTGTTTCCACACTGTAGAGAATCTAAAAAGCATGGCTAATGTGATTGTAGCCTTGTCTTTACTTTGCCTGACCACCCCCTACCCAATAACCTTAGATTCTTGACTAACAATGGACTTGCTCTCTGCCTTAAAAATATTCAGTGATCCCATCTCCACTGCTGTCCAGAAAAAAGAATTCCATAGATTCATGACTGTCTGAGGCAGGAAAAAAAATAGTTCTCCTCAATTCTGTCTTAACTGGGAGGCCCTTTATGGTAATCCCTTGTACAAGATAAATATCCTGTCAGCGCCCATGCTTTCAAGTCCTCTCAGGATCTTAAATGTTTCCATTAGATCGTCTCTCATTCTTCTAAACTCTGAGGGGCGTCCAAACTTCCCTCATCAGTCAAACCCCTCATCCCAGGTATCAGCTGAGGGAACGTTCTGTGTACTGTCCCCAATGGATGTATGTCCTCCTTTAAATATGATGGGGAAGTGCCGGTGTTGGTCAGGGGTGGATCTGGTCAGAAGTCTCATGACATCAGGATATGATCCAGCACAAGTTTTCAGGTGATGAAGGAACAGTGCTCTGAAAGCTTGTGATTTCAACTAAACCTGTTGGACTATAACCTGATGTTGTGTGACTTCTGAACTTTTCTTTACTTAAGGGGACCAGAAATATACACCAAATGTGGCCAACTATGCTGTGCAACTATGATAACCATTTTCTCATTTTTATATTCCATTCCCCTTGCTATGAACAACAATATTCAATTTGTCATCTTAGTCTCATGCTGTACGCGGATATCCCTGCTTTCTGATTCACATTCCTAGGACACTGCAATACCTCTGTACCTCAGAGTTCTGCAATCTCTCTACTTTTAAATAGTGTTCTGCTTTTCTTTCCTTCCTGTCAAATTGGGCAAGTTTGTATTTTCTCATACTCCCATCCACCAAATCTCTGCCCACTCACTTAACCTATTATATCCCTGTGCAGACCTCTTTGTAATCCTCTTCAGCATTTACTTTTCAGCCTGTCTTTGTGTCAATAGAAACCATAGTGTCCATGTAGTTGTTCTCTCTTATCTAAGTCATTGATAGAGATCACGCCAGGCCTCAGCACTGATCTCTGTGGTGTTCCACTCACTACATCTTGTCAACCCAAAAACTGATTGGTTTATGTTGACTCTGTTTGAAATGGATTCTCGGGCCAGTATTCTTTGCTATTGAAGGGAGTAGCTCAAATTGGGCAATTCCCTGAGTTGGCAGACCAAATGGCCAGTGGTCTTTTTAGATGCCATTTTTGCACTAGGGAAGTCAATGTAGAATTAACACAGGCCTGAGAAGCAGAATCCAAGCGGCCAAGTGATGAGGTTGACCGGCTGGAGCCTATCGGAACGATGTTGTGAAACTTGAAAGGGTTCAGAAAAGATTTACAAGGATGTTGCCAGAGTTGGAGGATTTCAGCTATAGGGAGAGGTTGAATAGGCCGAGGCTGTTTTCCCTGGAGTGTTGGAGGCTGAGGGGTGACCTTATAGAGGTTTATAAAATCATGAGGAGCATGGATAGGATAAAAAGACAAAGTCTCTTCCCTGGGTTCGGGGAGTCCAGAACTAGAAGGCATAGGTTTAGGGTGAGAGGGGAAAGAAATAAAAGAGACCTAAGGGGCAACTTTTTCACACAGA
Source organism: Hemiscyllium ocellatum (assembly GCF_020745735.1). Classification (NCBI taxonomy): domain Eukaryota; kingdom Metazoa; phylum Chordata; class Chondrichthyes; order Orectolobiformes; family Hemiscylliidae; genus Hemiscyllium; species Hemiscyllium ocellatum. The sequence continues at coordinate 25,713,434 of NC_083443.1, forward strand.
GGGTGATGGAATGAGTAGCCAGAGGAAGTGGAGGAGGCTAGTGCGGTTGCAACATTTAAAAGACATCTGGAATAGAAAAGGTTTGGAGGATATGGGCCAAGTGCTGGCAGGTGGAACTAGATTGGGTTGGGATATCTGGTCGGCATGGACGGGTTTGACTGAAGGGTCTGTTGTTGTGCTATACATCTCTATGACTCTAGAGGCTCATTTTGATTGTTGAGTTTATTCTGTATTGTTAGGTCCTCTAATCCTCACTTCTCCTGCCTCTGTGTCAACTCATACCTCTCATACACTCCATGCCCCCTCAAACCCCCTATCCCTTCATACTCCCCAATGGCAAACCATTGCCCTTTACCCAGTGTTTGCCAGGAGCAAACTGCTGAAGCCATGTGAAGCCATGACACAGAATACACTGCAGTTTTGGAAAGATTATTTGTAATTCCTTCACCCAAATCATTGATTAAATATGGTTTATATTGCATTGAGCCTAGATGTTCGATCAAAATTGGAGGTGTAGTGGACAGCGAAGTGGGTTACCACAGATTACAACAGGATCTGGACCAGATGGGCCAATGGGCTGAGAAGTGGCAGGTGGATTTTAATTCCGACAAATGCGAGGTGCTGCATTTTGGGAAAGCAAATCTTTAGCAGAACTTATACGCTTAATGGTAAGGTCCTCGGGAGTGTTGCTGAACAAAGAGACCTTGGAGTGCAGGTTCATAGCTCCTTGAAAGTGGAATCGCAGGTAGATAGGATAGTGAAGAAGGCATTTGGTATGCTTTCCTTTATTGGTCAGAATATTGAGTACAGGAGTTGGGAGGTCATGTTGTGGCTGGACAGGACATTGGTTAGGCCACTGTTGGAATATTGCGTGCAATTCTGGTCTCCTCCCTACTGAAAAGATGTTGTGAAACTTGAAAGGGTTCAGAAAAGATTTACAAGGATGTTGCCAGGGTTGGAGGATCTGAGCTACAGGGAGAGGCTGAACAGGCTGGGGTTGTTTTCCCTGGAGCGTCAGAGGCTGAGGAGTGACCTTATAGAGGTTTACAAAATTATGAGGGGCATGGATAGGATAAATAGACAAAGTCTTTTCCCTAGGGTCGGGGAGTCCAGAATGAGAGGGCATAGGTTTAGGGTGAGGGGGAAGATGTAAAAGAGACCTAAGGGGCAACTTTTTCACACAGAGGGTGGTATGTGTATGGAATGAGCTACCAGAGGAAGTTGTGGAGGCTGGTATAATGGCAACATTTAAGAGGCATTTGGATGGGTATATGAATAGGAAGGGTTTGGAGAGTTATGGGCCGGGTGTTGGCAGGTGGGACTAGATTGGGTTGGGATATCTGATCGGCATGGACGGGATGGACTGAAGGGTCGGTTTCCGTGCTGTACATCTCTATGACTCTGAGTGATCTGATTGTTAAAGTAACAGAAACATTTGGCCGTGTAGCTGGCTGGTTCTGTTTTGAGGATGTCAAAAACAGGATTTGCCTTTGAAATAACTGTACAGAGGTGGGTAAACAGGCACCAAGTCACCCTTTATTTACTTGTGCTCTGTGCACAGGTTGTGACCAGCTAGTTTGGGGTCAGTCCTGAGGAATTCTAATCTTCTGGTGATACATTTTTTTTTCATTCAGCCAGCTAAAGCAGACACTGGGAGAATGCACAAACTGTACATAGACAGTCGCTCAAGGATGGAATTGAAGCTGGGTCCCTGGCACTGTGAGGCAGCAGTACTAACCACTGAGCCACTGTGCTGCCCATCTCCTGGTTATATGGGTTTTTTTTGTGAGGACTGACCCAAAGCTGACTGTTGCTAGGCATCTCAGAGTCAGTCCTCAACTGAGGAGATTCTAATCTCCTGTTTTTTAAAATAAATAACAGCCTTGTTTATTTATCTCATGGTTATATTTTTTCATTTTCTTTTTTCCTTCCTTTTCCTTCTCCTTTTTTCTTCGTTTTTTTCTTCTTTTTCCTTTCCCCCCACACTACCACCTAACAGCAGTTGTATTTATTTATCTCCTACTTGTGTTAGTCAGCCAGGGCTTTACTGATTGGCTCAGGTTAACAATACCAACCAATGACCTTGTAATTAACGAGGTCAACCTAGTTCTAATCACTACAGCCTTCTCTGTACAGAGGGCTGAGAGTCCCAAGGCAATTAAAATGATCACAATTAAGACTGATGTATTTTCATTAAGGAAGGATATGAGAGGTTGGAGTTCTGGCTCATTCCTGTTCATAGTTAACATTGGCTTTGCAATGTCCCATATAACTCAAGAACAAAATACTTTACAAGAACTTTGTGGAGAATTGGGACTTTGAAAAGGACCTTGGGGTGGTGCGTAGGTCCTCAGCAAATTAATTCCTAAAGTAGACCCAATCGAAGCTTCAATTTCAAGTTGGTTTCTGAACCAGTGATCTCCCTACAAATCTTGTTTACCCACATGCTTTCCTTTAGATCTTGCTGTAGCTCAGAGACATTGCCACATGTTTTGCATAATCTTACGCTTTTATTTCTGACAACTAGCAATTGTTTTTCTGCTAAGTTGTACAAGAAGCTTGCTTTCAAGTTCTGTCCCTCCCACTCGCAAAATGATGCATCGATTTTGCACAGAGTTTGAAGGAAGTCATCGTTGTCCTGACGAGCAGCAAAACAAATAATAAAGCTGGTCACTTCATTGGCTGTGTTTTTTTTTATTATTCATTTGTGGGTTGTGGCTGTGTTTGGTTTTAATTGTCCATCCTTAAAAGCTCTGGAGAAGATGCTGTTGAGCTTTGGTCTTGAACCCCCTGCTGTCTGTGGGATGATAATCCTCTGTGAGATCAGGCAGTGACTTTGACCCAGCAATGACGAAGGTGTGTGACCCAGAGACACACTGGAAGATGACAGGGGTTCTCATGTCTCTGCTGCCTTCGTCTCTCTAAGTGCTGTTGAAGAAAGCTTGGCAAGTTGCTGCAGTGCACTCTATTGGCAGTCCTCAGGGTGATTTTGAAGTTGTTGTAATTAAAGCTGATTTACTATCATTGAGGATGTACGAGAAATGGAACATTTTGCAATCTCTGTTTAAACACTTAAAAATAGCCCCTGGTTAACTCTTACCACAGTAAGGAAGCTGGAGCAAATTAGCTCTTGATTCCCTCCTCTCTTTCTGGGCATGTGTTGGTGCTTTACATCATTGCAATGATTTTTATCAATCTCATCCTGAGATTCTGCTGTGAAGAAACAAGGGCTGACTTTGCGGCTGCTGCTTTTCCTACGTGCGATTCTCTCTACATTGCAATGTTTCCACTTTTCCTGCTTTCCCCTTCCAAATGGTTCTCTGGGATCCAGGTGCACCGTCTCCTTTCTCCACCATCCACACCTCACTCTCAAAGACAGAGAAGCAAAAGCGTAACAAGCCATCAAAACTGCAGTGTCCTGAACGATAGGGTTCAACAGATCGCACGTCACTGCAATCTGAAAGAATGCTCCTGCAGCATGAGAGATTAAGGGCCCAGACGCATCTTTCTGCTGCTTGAGACATTGGCATATGTTCAGTAATGATGATCTCACTCATAATGTCTCTGTACAAAGGCAATAGCAGAGCTGACGGTTCGAAACTCTGCCATTCGGATAGCAAATTGCTTTCAAGATCCTCTTTGTTACATGGTGGACTCCTGGGAAATCAACACTCAAGCGAAATATGCCTAGCTTCCATAAGTGAACGTTGGTGTGAAAACATCAAATGTTGTCTATTGTAGACTATCTTCAGGAACCAGATGGAGGCATTGGCAGAAACAGGAAGAACTCTGCCCTAATATCTGTTTGGAGCTGAAGCACGAGGAAGGGAAGAGGGAGGTGCAGAGGGTCTGGATGGTGTAAGCTTCAATCCAAAGCAGAATTGCTGTTGCCGTTGGATTGGGAGGCTATAACATTGCATCCCTAAACCTGAATGGCAATATTTTGAGTATTTAATGGAGACAGGGGTGCAATGTACCATGTCACGTGCCTTCACCCATCCCATGGCCACAGTATATAGATTGGGTACTTTTTCTGTGTGAAAGACAGAATCAATTTTTCCTTCTCCATTTGATCACAATCAGACTTTTTTCCAAGGTGTTTCACAGAAATACCTGGATTTTTAAATGAATCCTGCCGGGAATTCGGTCATCTTAAGGACCATTGAAATACTCCAGCAACATCTTCAATGCTTCTCCACTAATCAAGTGACCATGGTTATCAACAACTTGCCATTACTGTCATTGGCAGATTTTTTTTATGTTGTTTTCAGAATGAATTATTCCTGGTAAGGACAGAATTTATTGCCCATTCCCAGTTGCTTTACAAAGATCATGGAAAGCTTCCTTCAAGTATCCTAACCGCCTAAGTGATGAAGGTCCACAGACAGGACAGTTAGAAAGAACCCTCCAGAATTTTGACCAGTGTTGATGAATAAACAGCGATATGTCACCATGTTTCGGGGTGTATGACTTGGAAGGAACCTAATGTTGCTAGTTCTTCAGTTGGTGGAGGCTGTCTAATTGGGGTACTGATATTTGTGAAGTCTTGGTGACTTACTGTAGGGTTAGGGTTAGGGATGTGCATCTTCTAGATCAGTGATTCTCAATCATTTTGTGGCCACAGCTTCCCTCGGAGCACTTCTCAGGATCCAGTCTCTTCCTCCCTCCCCCCCCGAACACATGAACAAATAAACAGAAAATCATTTTTTATTGAACACCTAGAAAACTGAAACATTCCAGCACACTAGTAAAAACCTAAAAAATGACTGTATAACATCTACCAGGCCTAATGCGATCCTTGAGCTCGGTAAGTTTGAAGCAATTGCAAGTTTGAAGCAATTAATTTACCAGGTGCGTTGAATTCAAACTATGTTTTGGAAAGATATAAATAGGAGGGAAACTATTAATAAGTTTGCAGATGACACCAAAATTGGAGGTGTAGTGGACGGCGAAGAAGGTTACCTCAGATTACACCGGCATCTTGATCAGATAAGCCAATGGGCTGAGAAGTGGCAGATGGAGTTTAATTCAGATAAATTTGAGGTTCTGCATTTTGGGAAAGCAAATCTTAGCAGGTCTTATGCACTTAATAGTAAGGTCCAAGGGAGTGTTGCTGAACAATGAGACCTTGGAATGCAGGTTCATAGCTCCTTGAAAGTGAAGTTGCAGCTGGATTGGATAGTGAATATGGTGTTTGGTATGTTTTCCTTTATCGGTCAGAGTATTGAGTTGGGAGGTTATGCTGTGGCTGCACAGGACTTTGGTTAGGCCACTGTTGAAAAAATGCGTGCAATTCTGATCTCCTTCCTATCGGAAAGATGTTGTGAAACTTGAAAGGGTTCAGAAAAGATTTACAAGGATGTTGCCAGGGTTGGAGGATTTGAGATAAAGGGAGAGATTGAATAGGCGAGGGCTGTTTTCCCTGGAGCATCGGAGGCTGAGGGGTGACCTTATAGAGATTTATAAAATCATGAGGGGCATGGATAGGATAAATAGACAAAGTTTTGTCCCTTCGGTCGGGGAGTCCAGAACTGTAGAGCATAGGTTTGGGATGAGAGGGGAAAGATATACAAGAGACCTATGGGGCAACATTTTCACAGAGGGTGGTACGTGTATGGGGTGAGCTGCCAGAGGAAGTGGTGGAGGCTGGTACAATTGCAACATTTAAAGGGCATTTGGATGGGTATATAAATAGGAAGGGTTTGAAGGGATATGGGCCGGGTGCTGGCAGGTGGGACTAGATTGGGTTGGGATATCTGGTCAGCGTGGACAAGTTGGACCGAAAGGTCTGTTTCCATGCTGTACATCTCTATGACTCTAATAATTGAGACACACGCTAAAGCTGTAGGGGACATGTGTTCAAATCACACCATGGAAGCTAGCTGAAGTTAAATTTGCATAATATAAATCTGGAATATAGCCTGTGATAGTGACTATAACAACTAATGTAGATTGTTGTGAAAGCCCATCTGGTTCACTAAATTATATTCAGGGAAAATAATCTGCCTTCCTTACCTAATCTGGCCTACATGTGACTCCAAACCTTCCCATCATTGTGACGTGAGAAGTGGGTATGTTTGCAGATAGTGCTGAGCATTGCACTATCAGGGATTCCCCCGATACTTAAGCAGGCAATGTCCAAGTGCAGTAAGAACTGGACAATATCCAGGTTTGGGCTAACAAGTGGCAAGGAACATTTAAGTCACATGAGTGTCAGGTAATGATCATTTCCAACAAGAGAAAATCTAACCATCGCCCCTTGACATTCAATGGTGTTACAGCCACTGAATCCCCCATTATCAACACCTTGAAGGTTACCATTGATCAGTAACTGAACAGGACTAGCCTCATAAATACTGTGGCAAAAAGGACAGGCCTGAGACTGGCGATGCTGCAGTTAGTGTATCACCCTCCTACTCCCCAAAGGCTGTCCTCCATCTACAAGGCACAAGTCAGGAGTGTGATGGAATACCCAACGTGCCTGGATGGGTGCAGCCCCAATAACACTCAAGAAGCTTGCCACTGGTCAACACAAAGCAACCCGCTTGATTGGCATCACATCCACAAGCATTCACTCCTCCCAGAGCAGTGTGCATCATGTACACGATTCACTACTAAAATGTAACCAGGCTCCTGAGACAACACCTTCCAAACCAGTGACCATTACCACAGAAAGAAGGATGACACAGCAGATGCATGGGAGTAACACCACAATCTGCATGTCCTGTTCCTCACCGTCCTGATTGAGAAACGTATTGCCATTCCTTTGGTGTTGCTGGGTCAAAATCCTGGATTTGGTTCCTTTTAAAACATAATTCTATTTGGTCTAGGAGTAAGGTTTCCGCAGGGCATGGGATCTGTAACCAATCGTAGGGTGGGTGAATAAAAAAGAGGAGCCAATTCATACCCCTCTCTTCAGCAGGAACTTATCGACTTGGAGTATCCTGTTTGGAACTACAGTAACTTGGGAACCTTGTCTGTGCTCTGGCCATATCACAATCCCACCATAACTGCTGGGAGAATTTGAGTTCAAATAATAAATCTTGAATGGATTTGAAAGCTGTTCTTAATTTGGAAACCGTATAACCGCCGTTGAATGTTGGAAAATGCAACATGGTTCACTGATGAACTTTAGGGAAGGAAACTGCCATTCTTACCTGGTCTGGCCTACGTGTGACTCTAGACACGCACACTCCTAACTGCTCTGAAATGGCCCACCTTAAGCAATTGGGGAAGGGTACATAACTGCTGCCCTTGCCACCAATGCCATGTAAAAGATTAAAGATAACAAAAAAAGCAACACCCTTATGCCCGTCCAATTGGATTGTTCACCTGTGACAGCTTGGATGCATCCTTTCCTCAAACTCACTTGGTAATGAATGGTGTTGGTACTTACCAAAGTGTAGGTGGCATGGACTACTCAGATGCAGGGTTATTCTAGATCATGTTCATCTGCCGTTCCCTACACAAACCTCCTCCATCCTTTCAAGGTCTCAAAGTACCTTCTCTACACCATTGGCAGTCATGATTTCAGCTCCCCTGATCTGAAATCATCTCTCTCAAACTCTATCTCTTCTTCTTATCAGCTGCTGATTGGGACCTGTTTGCTTATCTGCCCGTTATGTGATCTTTCTTGAGTCGAATTTAGCAAATACCAGCCATGAGGTGGAGAGTGAGGAGATTTGGAAGCCAGTGAACTCTATTTCAAGGCCGTATGGTTGTAAGCTCCTGAGATGGAAGATGAAGTGTTCTTCCTTCAGTTTGTGTGTTGCCTTGTGTTGATGGAGGAGGCAGCCCAGGAAAGACATGTCGTCAGGGGAGTGGGAGGGGCAGTTGAAAGGGATAGCGACTGGAAGGTGGGGTTTAATGAAGCACCTTTTGTAGCAGTCTGAGTCACCACTGGTTTAACCTGAAGGCTGCTGCAAGTTAGAGTCATAGAGATGTACAGCACAGAAACAGACCCTATTCTCTCCCTAGTTACCTTTTTTGTCCTTAATGTCTTTATAAAAACCGTTTGGATTCTCCTTAACTCTTTGTCAAAGCTATCTCATATCCTCTTTTTGCCCTCCTGATTTCCCTCTTATCCTTAGAGTATAAAGGCAGTAGGAGTATACTTGAGAGAAATCAGGAGGGCAAAAAGGGGACATGACAGCGCTTTGGATTCTCCTTAAATCTATTTGCCAAAGGGATTTTACAAATAAAGTAAAGGCAAAAAGGTAACTAGGGAGAGAATAGGGCCCCTCAAAGACCAACAAGGTGGCCTTTGTGTGGAGCCGCAGGAGATGGGGCAGATACTAAACAAGTATTTTGCACCAGTATTTACTGTGGAAAAGGACATGGAAGATATAGAATGTAGGGAAATGTTTTGAAATGCATAGAAGTGGATAAATCACCTGGACCTGATCAGGTGTATCAAAGAACTCTATGGAAAGCAAGGAAAGTGATTGCTTGGCCTCTTACTGAGATATTTGGATCATCAATAGTCACAGGTGAGGTGCCAGAAGACTGGAGGTTGGCTAACATGGTGCCACCGTTTAAGAAAGGTGGTAAGGACAAGCCAAGAAACTATAGACTAGTGAGCCTGACATTGGTGGTGGGCAAGTTGTTAGAGGGAATACTGAGGGACAGGATGTACATGTATTTGGAAAGGCAAGGGCTGATTAAGGACAGTCAACATGACTTTGTGCGTGGGAAATCAAGTCTCACAAACTTGATTGAGTTTTTTGAAGTAACAGAGGATTGATGAGGGCAGAGCAGTAAACGTGATCTATATTGACTTCAGTAAGGCATTCGACAAGGTTCCCCATGGAAGACTGGTTAGCAAGGTTAGATCTCATGGTATAAAGGGAGAACTAGCCATTTGGATACAGAACTGGCTCAAAGGTAGAAGAGAGAGGGTGGTGGTGGAGGGTTGTTTTTCACATTGGAGGCCTGTGACCAGTGGAGTGCTAGGTCCACTACTTTTCATCATTTATATAAATGATTTGGATGCGAGCATAAGAGGTAGAGTTAGTAAGTTTGCTGATGATGCCAAAATTGAAGGTTTATTGGACAGTGAAGAAGGTCACCTTACATTACAACAGGATCTTAATCAGATGGCCCAATGGGCTGAGGAGTGGCAGATGGAGTTTAATTTAGATAAATGTGAGGTGCTGCATTTTGGGAAAGCAAATCTTAGCAGGACTTATACACTTAATGGTAAAGGTCCAAGGGAGTGTTGCTGAACAAAGAGACCTTGGAGTCCAGGTTCATAGCTCCCTGAAAGTGGAGTCGCAGGTAGGTAGGATAGTGAAGAAGGCATTTGATATGCTTTCCTTTATTGGTCAGAGTATTGAGTACAGGAGTTGAGAGGTCATGATGTGGCCATTGGTTAGGCCACTTTTGGAATATTGCGTGCAATTCTGGTCTCCTTCCTATCGAAAAGATATTGTGAAACTTCAAAGGATTAGAAAAGATTTGTAAGGACATTGCCAGTGTTGGAGGATTTGTGCTGTAGGGAGAGGTTGAATAGGCTAGGGCTGTTTTCCCTGGAGCGTCGGAGGCTGAAGGATGACCTTATAGAGGTTTATAAAATAATGAGGGGCATTAGATTCCCTACAGTGTGGAAACAGGCCCCTCTGCCCAACCAGTCCACACCGATCCTCCGAAGAGTAACCCACCCAGACCCATTTCCCTCTGACTAATGCACCTAACACTATGCACAATTTAGCATGGCCAGTTCACCTAACCTGCACATCTTTGGACTGTGGGAGGAAACCGGAGCACCAGAGGAAACCCACATAGACACGGTGAGAACATGCAAACTCCACACAGATAGTGACCCGAGGCTGGAATCAAACCTGGGTCCCTGGTGCTGTGAGGCTGGCTAGGATAAATAGACAAAGGCTTTTCCTTTTATGGGGGGTCCAGAACTAGAGGGCTTAGGTTTAGAGTGAGAGAGGGGAAAGATATAAAAGAGATCTAAGAGGCAACTTTTTCACTGAGGTTGGTAAGTGTATGGCATGAGTTGCAGAAGAAGTGGTGGGGGTTAGTGCAATTGCAACATTTAAAAGGCATCTGGATGGGTATATGAATAGCAAGGGTTTGGAGAGATATAGGCCAGGTGCTGGCAGGTGGGACTAGATTGGGTTGGGATATCTGGTCGGCATGGATGAGTTGGACTGAAGGATCTGTTTCCATGCTGTACATCTCTATGACTATGACTCTAAATATACTCATCGTGCCTTTATGCTCTTCTAAGAATTAACCCAGTCTATCCTGTCTATACCTGACATATACTTCCTTCTTTTTCTTAACCGAACCCTCAATTTCTTTAGTCATCCAGCATTCCCTACACCTATCAGCCTTTCCTTTCACCTTAACAGGAATATATGTTTCTGGACTCTCGTTATCTCATTTCTGAAGACTTCCCATTTTCCAGCCGTCCCAAACATCTGCCCCCAGTCAGCTTTTGCAAGTTCTTGCCTAATCCCGTCAAAATTAGCCTTCCTCCAATTTAGAACTTCAACTTTTCAATCTGGTCTATCCTTTTCCATCACTATTTTAAACAAATAGAATTATGGTCGCTAGCTCCAAAATCCTCCCCCAGTGGCACCTCAGTCACCTGCCCTGCCTTATTTCCCAAAAGTAGGTCAAGTTTTGCATCTGCTCTCGTAGGTACATCCACAGAATAAACCAGAAAAGTTTCTTGTATGTGCTCAACAAATTCCTCTCCATCTAAATCCTTAACACTATGGCAGTCCAGTCTATGTTTGGAAAGTTAAAATCCCTTACCATAACCGCTCTATTATTCTTACAGGTAACTGAGATATCCTTCTAAATTTGTTTCTCAATTTACCTCTGACTATTAGGGGGTCTATAATATAATCCCAATAAGGTGATCATCCCTTTCTGATTTTTCAGTTCCACCCAAATAACTTCCCTGGATGTATTTCTGGGAATATCCTCCCTCAATACAGCTGTAATGCTTTCCTTTATTAAAAGCGCCACTCCCCCTCCTCTCTTGCCTCCCTTTCTGTACTTCCTGTAGCATTTGTATCCTGGGACATTAGGCTGCCAGTCCTGTCCATCTGTAGTTCCCCTGATATCCCAATCCCACATTCCTAACCATGCCCTGAGGTAATTTGCCTTCCCTGTTAGGCCTTTTGCATTGAAATAAATGCAGTTTAATTTATCAGTCCTACCCTATGAGAGTCCCTTTGTGAAGCAAGGACGCTGAATACAAGATTTCAACTGGTTGGGACGTCTTGATGCAGCTGTATAGGACATTGGTGAGGCCACATTTGGAATACTGCATGCAGTTCTGATCACCCTCCAATAAAAAGGCTATCATCAAACTAGAAGAAATGCAGGAAAAATTTACTAGAATGCTACCTGGACTGGAGGTTTGAGTTGGAAGGAGAAACTGGATAGGCTGGGACTGTAGGAGACTGAGGGGTTTGTAAAATCCAGCTTTTCCCCAGGGTAAGGGAGTCTAGAACTAGAGGGCATAGGGTTTAAGGTGAGAGGGGAGAGATACAAAAGGGGCAAGAGGGCCAATTTTACCCACACATTGTGGTGAATGTCTGGAAAGGACTGCCAGAGGTAGTGGTGGTAGTAAGTACAGTTTTCTCATTCAAGAAACATTTGGATAGGTACATGGATGGGATAGAAATGGAGGGATATGGATCAAATGCAGACAAATGGGTCTAGATTAATTGTGAAAACTGGGCAGTGTTGACAAGTTGGGCCAAAGTGCCTGTTTCCGTGCTGTAAACCTATATGACCCCAAAACTGGTTCCCCTCCCTGTAGAAGGCTTTACCAGTGCCCCAGTTGCTTTGAGATTGCCTCCAACTGCAGCCACTACCTCCTCTTTAAATTGTTCCCAGCAACTGTGGCATATACCCCACCGCCCGATACCACCACCTCATTACCCCCCCTTAGCTGAAACAGTCACCCAGCACTGCACTGCCATCCACCTTAACCCAATGCTTGACTTTGGGCAAATTCATTGCAAAATTCCTACTGGAGTAAATAGTCAGGGCATAAACCATGCCTGATGTGATGGTGACGTCTGTCCAAATCGTCACACTTAGCCTGTGTATAAAAACAAAAGCATACAGCCAGGAGGTGATTGTCGAGTGCTGTTCTCAGTAGATGATCAATCCAGCGACCCAGAGTATGTTCCTGGAACTGGTGTTCAAAAAGCAATTAGTGGAATATGAGTTCAATAGAATTCTGAGGCTAAAAATCTAACGATGATCATGAAACTGATAAAACTGTGGATGCTGTGAATCAGAAACAAAACTAGAAGTTGCTGGAAAAGCTCAACGGGTCTGACAGCATCTGTGGAGAGAAAGCAGAGTTAACATTTCGGGTCGAGTGACTGTTCCTCAGAGCCAAACCTGCTGACTTTTCCAGCAATTTCTGATCACGAGACTGTCAGAAAAACCCATCTGGTTCAATAATAATGTCCTTTTTGAGGAAGGAAATCTGCCATCCTTATTTGATCTGTCCTACACGATACTCTAGACGCTCAGCAATCTGATTGACTTGTAACTGCCCTCTGGGCAATTAGGGGTAGGCACTAAACGCTGCCCAGCCAGCGATGCCCACATGCTGTGAATGACTAAACTAAAAGCCAAAGTTTAAAGAAGCTGATCTTGTTAGAGTTACAGAAGATCTTAGACACTCCTTCCAATGTGAACATTTCTGATCAAACGGTGATCTTTCTCAAAGGTGTGCTCATTAATTGTGTAGATTTTGTTGTAAGACACCGGCAGAAGATCGGTGATAAATCGGGCAACTTTGTTTGACGTCTTACTCTGCCTGGTTCTGAAAAACACACTAGCTCCTATGTTTCCCAACAAATCAAATCAGTTCCTGTTTTGTCAGCCTGGTCACTGATGTGGCTCACATCTGGAAGTCATCAGAGCAAACAATGGACTTGTACAAAGGGATACAACCACTCTCTCCACGCAGCCCCCTCGCTGGAAAAAAAAACCAAGCTTCATCTCCCAAAAGACGTTCCCACGGCAACATGGGAGCAGCGAGGATACGTATCCCACGTTGTCCCATTACATTTTGACCTATGGCTTCCTTTTTCTCTCTCTCAACTATTTTATTTGGCAAGGCGGTACGGTTTCAGAATAAAAAAAAGCTCCCCCAACCGCTCATGCATTCTTTCAAAGAAATAGTTATTTTGTTTTGCTTTGTAACGACACCCCCCCCCCCCCCCCTCCCTTAAAGGCTGCAGAGATGGTGCAGATCTCGCTGTTGGCCTGCTTTGAAAGGCTTGTGGAGAGAACACGCAGGTTTTACTAAGCAGGGAGGTCACTGCGTGTCGACCTGGCATTCTCATTCTAGAAGACAAGAAACTCTGCGGGCCCTTGCTTCGACGTTTAACACACTTGATACCAGAACTTTCAGAGGGGCCTTTCTGAGGCCTTTTCCTGCCTTTTAGCTGCCTGAATGGTCTAATTGTTTCCATCTGTCTGACAAGTACCAGTATGGCAGAATAATGCTGACATTTGTTCTGGCTTTCGCCTCCACAGAAGAAGGTTATTCCTGACCCCCTCTGACTGAGCTTTGAAACTGAGCGGAATTACAGGCTCGGGAATGAGGAGATAAGGAGCCCCCTTTAAGCTGAGAAAGGGGGTCCCAGGGACACTGGGTCCCAACTAGATTCAAGGTGGCATGAGCGTGAATGAAGACACATGAGTCGTTGAAGTTTGTCTTGGCGTGTCACGCCTGTTTGTTTGTCTGTCAGTTCCTTCAGAGCCCATTGCTCTCTCCAGGCACGTCAAAAGACAGCTGCAGCTCCCCAGACTGGGGGAAGAAAAATAGATTGGTTTCGCTCAATGGGAGGAAGAAATTTGGCAACCCTGCGATTCTGGAGCTTTCTTTGTAGAGGGAAAAAAAAACTAAAGAAAACCGCTTGCATATATCAATTCCCTGTTTCAGACTAAACACTCCTGACCTGATAATCACAAATGCCTGAGTACAAAAGTCAGCCTACGTTGCTTCCAGTCAGCTCCATTTCACTCAACGCTTGTTAAATCTGTACGACTGTCTGAGCGCTCACAGGTTCTCCTCCTCCTCCACCAGAAGTGACAGGAGTAAGGGCAACTCGGGTGGGGGAGGACTTGCATTTGTATAGCACCTTTTCAGGAACTGCATTTGAAGAGCAGTCACCCTGTCCAGAAAATGCAGCCACCAGTCTGCACGCCGCAAGGCCCCACAACCAGTGGTGCGGCAGCAAGACAAGAACCAGATGTGGACCACTCAGCCCCTCGAGTGTGCTTCGCAATTAATGAAATCATGGCTGATTTTATTGTAATCTCAAACCTACATTCTGCGTATCCTGATAACCTTAGTCTTGTCACAATCATACCACCTGCCTCCATACACCAAGAATGTATCCATCTCCACCTTGCAAAGGTTTACAGACTTTGGACTGAATCTTGGGGGCTGGTTTTGGCTAATGTGTCAGGTTTGTTGAGTTTTATCTTCTCGCCCTGAGATCCAGTGAGCTTCCTTGCTATACCTTAACACATAGGCCTCATTGCTACCTACCAATGCCCCTGTGACATTCCTTTTATCCCATTCCAACTCCATCTTGCCGCACATGTTCATGGAATAAGCCACTGCCAGGATATCCCACAGTTCACTGATATTCCCGTTGTGCACCATCTGGACAAGGTCTGTCAGTCCAGAATTGTCCTGAACAGTTCCTGGCATTTCCCTGGATGTGGTAGACAAGGAATTTTGGCATCCTCTCCGCTGGAAGTCCTGCTGGATGGGGTGATGCCGAGGTGGGATGGTCATTTCCTGCAGAAGCAACGGTTGGACAGCTGGCTTTGTGACACAGAGACAGCAACAGCATGGGTTCAATTCCTGCACCAGCCAAGGGGACCACAAAGGACTCTCCTTCTCGACTCTCCCCTCACCTGGTGACCCTTGTGCTAAACCACCATTGCTGTCTCTCTCTAGTGAGAGACCAGCCCCAGGATCTGGTAGCACCATGGCAAATTTACCTTTACCTTCTTAAAAAGGTCACAACACCATCCCATGCCAGCCTGGCTTGAGTGCACGAGGGGAATGCACAGTACTCTAGGAGGAAGGGCAATGACTTTCTGTGCTTCACCAACGTATGTGTCACCATCTTTTTTAAGACTAGATTTGATTCCCTACAGATTGGAAACAGGCCCTTTGGCCCAATACATCCATACCGACCATCCGAAGAGTAATCCACCCAGAGCCATACCTGTACCCTATATTTACCCATGACTAATGCATCTAACACTATGGGCAATTTAGCATGGCTAGTTCACCGGGCCTGCACATCTTTGGACTGTGGGAGGAAACTGAGCACCCGGAGGAAACCCACAAAGACATAGAGAGAATGTGCCAACTCCACACAGACAGTCGCCTGAGGCTGGAATCGAACCTGGGTCCCTGGTGCCATGAGGCAGCAGTGCTAACCGCTGAGCCACTGAGCCACCGTGCCAACCATCTTTCCTCAGGGTTCTCTCCCCTCTCTCTTCCCGTAGCCACCTCCCAGCAAGGCCCGTGCTCCTCCACTGTCGCTACTGTCTGCAGCATCTTCCCTCCTCACCACCATCTTCCCCAACTCCCCCCAGCACCACTAACCCCTCTGCACTGCCTACTCACTCACTCGGGGCCCCTGCACCAACGTATGAATAGCTGTGTCACCAACTTCCATCTTCATGCGTACATTTTGGGAAGAAATAGCCCATGACTGTGGAGGAGGGAGCAGAGCCAAGACAGCGGTAGATTGCTTAACACTTGGTTCTTCATCCCTTGGGTACAGAGGAGCCTGACTCCGACCAGGTGTCTGACCATGTCCAAAGCCCTGGACTGGAATCGGAGGCTACTCCTCACTCACTGTACTAGGAGTCTGACTAAAGTCTATCTCCCTTGACTTGACTGAGGACTGCTGATAAGCAAAGCATTTTGGTGGCTTTGTGCCTGAGCTAAGCGCAGGGCAATGCAGCAGCATTGGGAGCTTAGTATTTCTGGCTGAGAGGGCAAACACAAAACAAAAAAAGGCAGAGGATGGTGTAAACATCCAGATCAGCTCAAAGTGAACACTATGACAGCAATTCAAACAGCCCAGAACCGCATCATGGTCCAGTCCGTGAGCTGGGTGTGTGTTCCTAATGCTGGCCTTGTTGCAGCACTACAATGAAAGTTTGGGAGGCTGTAGTCCAAGGTGAACTGCAGAAGAGTAGTAAGTCGATCAGAGATGCGCAATGAGGGCTTTTCGAGGCTGGGGCATGCTGAATGCCGTGTCTGTGGATGTGGGCGTATGTGGATGGTGCCCAGGTAGCAGGTTCTGAGAAGTTGGTACCCTGTTTCCAACATTGAGGTCCTTTCGAGCGAATGGAGGGCTGCAGTTGCTCAGTAAATGCTCGAAATTTTCCAGTGTCTTAGGCAAGGTGTGCCATTAGCTACAGCAAATAATTCTTCTGAATAGCCTGTGTGCCCCGGTGGACAAGTGAATGTTTTAAATGTGGTACCATTTAAGTGGGCTGCATTATGTGGTGGATGGTGTCAGGTTCTTGAGTGTTGGAGCTGCACTTATCCAGGCAGGTTGGGGTTATCCCATTCCTGATAAAGAGCTCATGCTCGAAACATTGACTCTCCTGCTCCTTGGATGCTGTCTGACCTCCTGTGCTTTTCCAGCACCACACTTTTTGACTCCTGACCTGTGCCTCGTAGATGTCAGACAGACTTTGGGAGGTTAGCAGGTGTAACTCACTGCAGTATTCCTAGCCACTGTATTTATATGACCAGTCCAGATCGATTCTGCTCAGTGGTAATTCCCCAGAATGTTGATGACAGGGGATCCAGTGATGGCAACGCCTTTGAATGTCAAGTGGTCACAATCTTCTGCTCAGAGAAGATGATTTCTGCTACTTCAACCAAGGCTGATGCAAGTGTGAAACTCGTGCTGTTCTTGCGCACTATGGGAATAACAGAATGCCCCAAGATTCTTTGTGGGAACATTATCAGACCGGTCCTGCCATCAAGCCCCATAAAGAGATACCAAGGCAGGCAAATAGAGTTTTAAAGGGTGTCTTAGAATGATGCATTTGGGGAAGGAATCCCAGAGCTCAGAGACGAGGCAGCTTAAAGCTTATCTGTTGATTTTGGGTAAATGAAAATTGGGGATGTGTCAAGAGCAGACTTGGGTGAGTGCAGATGTCTCTGAATGTAGAGAGATTCCAATGTGAAATGGCAGAGATTCCAAAGATCAGCTGGGATCGATGATCTGTAAACTTATATAAGTATTTTATAATCTTTTAAAATAATGGAATGGGAACTTCCAAAAGAAGGTTTGTAACTCTCGGCTCTGTCAATGTTTAACCTTGTATCCTTCCACAATAAAAAGGTATTTCCCCCTGTCTTTGTATTTTACTTTCAGTTCACTTATAAAACAGGATGTCAGAGATTACTGATGTTCTGCCAGGATTTGTACCAATACTGTTGAATGAAATAGTCAGGCTTGGTTTAAATGGATTTGGAGAGACAAAGCATCTGAAACTGCAAACGGTCTTCAATGCTGGTTGGTCAAGGCGAAGGTAATTTAGGTAGGTGTAAATATAGCAACAAGGATTATGCTCTGAGAAGCCTTGTCTAAAGGCAGAGCAGGAGCCTGGTGTTGGATTTCAGTTCAAATGGCTCTGGTTGAAAAATCTCTTTAGAATGAAAGTTAGCAGGGATAAAAATAACAAGGGATGCATCAAGTGCAATTCTGAAAAGGTGATATTACATTACTGGAGTAGAGAACTGTCAGCTCTAATGCTGTTCAAACAACTAGTGGTAGCTTTCTTTTAGCATTGAGAAAAGGGGAATTGGTTAGCTAGACATTGATTACTGCAAATGGTCTTTCAGTGTGTGGGTGTTGCTGTAGAATTACAGCTGATTGACCAGTACCATTGACATTTTTAATGTCTCTTCCTGTTTATCAGTAAGAAGATTGTCACATGCCATGCATTTAAGAACACAGGGTTGGAATGAGGGTAAGAAAAAAATAAGGTCTGGGGACAGATCTGCCTCTCCTTCAAGGACATGGATGTGAAGAAACAGAAAGAGCATACCACTAGAGTTGCACACATTGCAATTTTTCAGAATGTTATTGAGGTGGAAAGTGGGCAGCAGTGTCCAATACTCGAAGTTGCTTTGTCTGCCTTCTGATGGGTGGACGTGGTCAGGAAAGCTATCTTCTGAGTCCCAGGTCAAAGCGATTTGGGAAACCAGACAAGGTCACATGGTGACATGAAGAAATGAGTGAGAAATGGGCCAAAATAAAGATCATATGAACAACACAATGCGATTTGCCCAAGGGAGACCATTCAAGAATAGATTAAGCATTTGTAAAATGGGTGAAAGTTGCAATAGGACAGGTGGGAGAAACAGCATGGCATAGTGTGAGACTGGTTGGAAGTACTGGAAGTTGGGTCTTTTTGCATGACTTATGCAATCTCGAAATGGATTCATCCCTGATTGCTTACTGCTCGTTCTCAGCAATGCTTGTTCTGAAATTGAGAAAACGGCCTCTGGAGGATGACAGGTATGGTTTCCAAAGACACGTATTCAAACACAAGGTGGGCTCATCAGCAATCTCTAACTTCCAGTGCCACTGGGTGCCTTCTTGAGCAATGCAGCTTATAAACTTCCCTCTCCTGCCAGTTCATAGTTTAGGTATGCCCTCTCAAAGCATGTTGCCATCATGTTGGCACATTCACCAACACGATGGGTCAAGAATGGCTATTACCTTTTTATAACCCATTATTTAATCCACAAATATTATGGTATGAGGGGTAGGTATAAGATCCAAACATGGGAAATTAAGAAGTTGCTGTTGGAGATGTATTACTCTGCTTTGGGGAAAATAGCATTTTATTACCTGACTCCATTCATAGAGTCATAGAGATGTACAGCATGGAAACAGAACCTTTGGTCCAATTTGTCCATGCCGACCAGATATCCCAACCCAATCTAGCCCCACCCGCCAGCACCCGGCCCATATCCCTCCAAACCCTTCCTATTCATGTACCCATCCAAATGCCTTTTAAATGTTGCAATTGTACCAGCCTCCACCACTTCCTCTGGCAGCTCTACAGTATTGGTGTGGTGAGTAGACAACAGTTTTTCACAGAAAGTTCAAACTTGCTCATTTTAGTCCAAGTATCCTCATAATGTTAATTACTTTTGATCAACCTGACACTGAAAATTAATTATTGTAAATATGGAGCCAAATTCCTTCAGATTTTAATTGTTTTTGGGCTTAGATAATCTTTTACCTTGTCGCTATTTTGTCTTTTCTTTCATTCTTTCCTTTTAATTGAATGTTTCTTTCCTCATTTATCTCTCTTCCAAACCTGATTTGTCAGTTAATTCATCTGCTGTCATTTACATATAAATGAAGGGGTGGGAAAGGATGGGTGCTGAATATGCTGATGACTTCAAGATTGGTAGGAAAGTAAGTTGTGAATAGGACCTGTGGCTACAAAAATATACAGATGGGGGTACACGAGTGGGTAAAGAAATGGAAAAAGCAATATAACTTGGGAAAATGTGAGATTGAAAATGTGTTGCTGGTTAGAGCACAGCAGGTCAGGCAGCATCCAAGGAACAGGAAATTCGATGTTTCGGGCAAAAGCCCTTCATCAGGAATCCTGATGAAGGGCTTATGCCCGAAACGTCGAATTTCCTGTTCCTTGGATGCTGCCTGACCTTCTGTGCTCTAACCAGCAACACATTTTCAGCTCTGATCTCCAGCATCTGCAGACCTCACTTTTTACTCAAATGTGAGATTGCCCATTTTCGTAGGATCTTATGTCAATGGTGAATGATTGCAGAATTCTGAGATACAGAGGGATCTGGGTGTCATTGTGCATGAATCGCTGCAGAAGGTTCATTTATGGGTACAAAATGTAATGAGGGAAGCTAATGGATTGCTATCAGTTATAATGAACATAATTGAAAACAGAAGTAGAGATGTCATTGCTCAGTTATATAGGGGACTGGTGAGACTGCATTTGCTGGACTCCATACTCTGCCCTGTATCGATCACCTTATTTCAGAAAGGATGTTGAAGGCTGTTCAGAGATGTTTTACTGGGCTACACCTGGAATGACAGGGCTGGCTCATGGGGAAAGGTTGAATAGGCTGGGCTTGTATCCAGTGGAGGACAGAAGATTAAGAGATGACTTGATTGAAACATAAGATTCTGAGATGTCTTGGCAGCATAGATATGTTGGTGGTATTTCCTCCTATGGGAAAGTTTAAAATTGTATATTTGAATGTATAACAATATAATTGACTGGGAGTCAGGTGGCAAGATATTTGCGATTTTGGAGAAGATTTGTAGTTCAGGTTATGAATCAGGTTGTAACGTTTGCCCGCTGAGCTGGTCGATTTGTTCTCAGATGTTTCATCACTGTGCTAGGTCACATCATCAGTGAGTCCCCGAGAAGCACTGGTGTTCTGTCCTGCTTGCTATTCATGTCCCTTGGTCTGTTGTTGTGAGTGATATAATTTCCAGTTCTTATTCTGAGATGGTGGTAAATAGGATCCAAATTGATATGTTTGTTAATGGAGTTCCGGTTTGAATGCCAGGCCTCTAGGAATTCCCGTGTGTGTCTTTGTTTGGCCTGTCCCAAGATGGATGTATTGTCCTAGTCGAACTGTGTCCCTCATTGTCTGTGTGTAACAATACCAGTGATAATTGGTCATGTCTTTTGGTGGCTAGTTGGTGTTCATGTATTGTGGTGGCTAGCTTCCTGCCCGTCCGTCCAATGTAATATTTGTTGCAGTCCTTGCAGAGTATTTTCTATATGCTGTTTGTTCAGCTGGTTGTTGGTATGGGGTCCTTTTAAATTCATCAGGAGCTGTTTCAGTGCGGTGGTCATTTTGTGGGCTATCACAGGATGATCTCCCCCCCCCCCCCAGAATTGGCAGCAGAGTAATGTATTTCCAACAGCAACTTCTGAATTTCCCATGTTCGGATCTTGTACCTATCCCTCACCTGAAGGTACCATAGCATTTTTCTTTATTCATTCACGGGATGAGGATGTTGCTGGCTAGGCAGCATTTATTGCCCATCCCTAATTGCCCAGAGGGCAGTTAAGAGTCGACCGCATTGCTGTGGGTCTGGAGTCTCATGTAGGCCAGGCCAGGTAAGGATGGCAGTTTCCCTCCCTAAAGGACATTAGTGAACCAGGTGGGTTCTTCCAACAATCGACAGTGTATTCAGGGTCATCATGAGACTCTTAATTCCAGATTTGTGGGCGGCACGGTGGCACAGTGGTTAGCACTGCTGCCTCACAGCGCCAGGGACCTGGGTTCAATTCCCGCCTCAGGCGACTGACTGTGTGGAGTTTGCATGTTCTCCCCGTGTCTGCGTGGGTTTCCTCCGGGTGCTCCGGTTTCCTCCCACAGTCCAAAGATGTGCGGGTTAGGTGAATTGGCCATGCTAAATTGCCCGTAGTGTTAGGTAAGGGGTATATGTAGGGGAATGGGTGGGTTGCGCTTCGGCGGGTCGGTGTGGACTTGTTGGGCCGAAGGGCCTGTTTCCACACTGTAAGTAATCTAATTTTCTTTTTATTGAATTCAAATTCCACCATATGCCGTGACAGGATTCGAACCCAGGTCACCAGAACATTACCTGGGTCTTGGATTAACAGTGCCGTTCGGCCATTGCCTCCCCTTGAATAAATACTCTAATGGGTTATAATGGTAATACCCATTCTTGACCCATCATATTGGTGAGTGTGCCAACATGGTGGCATCTTGGTTTGAGAATGGATGCAGTAGAGAGATGTTTACAAACTGCTCAAAGGCACCCAGTGGTGCTGCAAGTTGGAGATGACAGATGAGCCCACCTTGTGTTTCAATACCAGTCTTTAGAAATCATACCTGTCATCCTCCAGAGGCCGTTTTCTCCGTTTCAGAAGGAGCATTGCTGAGAATGAGCAGTAAGCAAGCAAGGGTCACTGCTTATAAATTAGTCACCCGTTTAAAACAGAAATGAAGAAAACATTTTTCTGAGGTTCGTGGATCTTTGGCACTCTTTTTCTGAAAAGGAGGTGGAAGCAGACAGCTTGAATATTTTCAAGGCAGCAATAGATTCATATTAAACCAAGTTTATCAGGAACAGGTGGGAATATGGATTTCAGGTTACAATCAGATTAGGTAGCAGATTATTTATTGGTAGAACAGACTTGGGGTGAATGTGTTGAGTGTGTGTGGCTGGAAAAGCACTGCAGGTCAGGCAGCATCCAAGGAGCAGGAAAATCGTCGTTTCGGGCTGGATCCCCTCATTCTGATGAAGGGCTTCCACCTGAAATGTCGATTTTCCAACTCCTCGGATGCCGCCTGACCTGCTATGCTTTTCCAGCAAAACGATCTCAGTTCTGATCTCCAGACCTCACTGTCATCTTGAGGGGCTGAATGGCCTACTCCTCCCAATTTGAATGTTTGCACGTGCACTTCCCTGCTCACTTCATTTCACAATCCTGCAATCTGATAGGTTAAATAGATGCACAGTTGTCCTGTTCACGCAAGTATCCTGGGGGGGAGGTCATTGTGCAGTTTGCATCTTTGGCTTGCAGCCCGCTGTGAGGCAAAATATTGCCAACACTTTCAGGAGGAGAAAGTGAGGTCTGCAGATGCTGGAGATCAGAGCTGAAAATGTGTTGCTGGAAAAGTGCAGCAGGTCAGGCAGCATCCAAGGAACAGGAAATTCGACGTTTCGGGCATAAGCCTGATGAAGGGCTTATGCCTGAAACGTCGAATTTCCTGTTCCTTGGATGCTGCCTGACCTGCTGCATTTTCCAGAACACAATTTCAACACTTTCAGGACTAAACCAAGTCTAACTAACAGTTCCTGCTGTTTGATGGCCTGACATTGCTTTTTTCAAGCGAATTTAGAAGTGCAAATGACACCTGAGCTGTAGCCATCAGATGAATATGTGTGCAATTAAATAACAAAGTCATAATGTTGAATCTCATCTGTCTGGGGAGCTGCGTTTCATCAATAAAGGGGCAATGACATGGGATGAGTTTTCCTAGATACTGCCTGGAGTTCAGTGGTTTGGATTCAGCCCCATGAGGTATGACTCAGCCACTGAATATGCATAGGGAAGGAGCAACCTACAGCAGCCAACCAGAAAGTTAACATTGAGTGGGACAAAAATAAAGATTCGTACTTAATTGGGGAGGCTGAAGCTTATGCATCAGAAGTTATTAGTTAGCTAATGAGTGGAATCTTCAAGAAATAGGAGAGGCCCAAGAATGAGATGAAGAGTACATTCAAATCCAGAAATATTGTCTGGAACAATAACCAGCAAGCTAATTTTACACATGTACTTTAATCAGTGCCAGCATCTCACTGTCATTGACTTGCTAGTCAGAGTGACAGAGTCACAGAGATCTATAGCATTGAAACAGACCCTTCAGTCCAAATTGTCCATACCAACCACATATCCTAAATTAATCTGGTCCCATTTACCAGCCTTTGGCCCATATCCTACTAAGCCCTTCCTATTCATATACCTACCAAGATGCCTTTTAAATGTTGTAGTTGTACCAGCCTCCACCACTTACTTTGGCAGCTCATTCCTACACGCACCACCCTCTGCATGAAAATGTTGCCCCTTAAGTTGCCTTTAAAACTTTTCTCCTGTCACCTTAAACCTACGCCCTCTAGTTTTGGATTCTGCTACCCTGGGAAAAAGACATGGCTATTTACCCTATTCATGCCCCTCATGATTTTATAAACTACTAGAAGGTCACCCCTCAGCCTCTGATGCTCCAGGGAAAACAGCCTAATTTGAATCGAAGTCAACTGACTGCACACCACCTTGGCAGAGACCATCATAAAATCTCTTGTGAATCTGCTCAACATTTTGGATTCCAGATGTTGTAGGTTATGGTCCACCTTTGCAAGAACAGTTTGAGAGATTCATACTTGAGTACTGTCAAGCATCATTAATTAGTGCATTCTTTAAGGTAACATCTCTATCAATAGGAGTCCACTTGCCAACCAGTATAATGTGATTTTGCAAAAACAAATGTCAGTTTTTCCTTTGATTTGATATTCTTGCAAATTGTTCTGTAGCTGCAAGATGAAAGGTTTCAATAAAATGTGTATTTTTTAAGCAATGCCCAAGTGCTGTATTACCAAAGGACTATTCAAATATGAAAACTGAAAGAACTGTAAATGCTGTAAATCTGAAACAAAACAGAAAAGCTCAGCAGGTCTGGCAGCATCTGTGGAGAGAAATCAGAGTTAACATTTTTGGTCAAGTGACATTTCCTCAGAACTACTTGAATATGATTATTTGAAATGACCAGTTCACCTCACTGTCCTCAAACAAATGGAGAAGCTAATCAAGCATTACTGAACAGAAATGATGCTTTGAATCTTACATTATGACCAACCCTCGCCATCACAGAATATGTTATAACTGCCAGAGTTACCAGTGAGTAGAAGATTTGGAACACAAGTTCTCCCTCAAAGAATAAAGCCTCATATCCTGGTGAATGAGAATAATAGGTGTAACAATACCAAGAGGAGCAAGGGGATAACAAGGTTTAGCACATCAATGAAAGGTACAGAGTACGAGAGATATTGGAGCTGCAGCCGCAGGGGAGTAAGTGATGAACAGAGAAAAGGAACAATCAGAGGAAAAACACCACAACGGAGACTGTAGATGGTCGAAATAGCTGATGAGTTTACAAGGAAACATCATAATGTATTGATATAATTGCGGAAGAAACCAACAGAAATCTGGAATTATTTCTCAAGAGGAAGAAGAAAATAATCTTTCCAACCAGCCACGAGAAGATGACTCACACTGACAGAAGAAAGAATGTAAAACATGTGAAAACTCAGAAGATGCAAACCAGAGATGCCGGTGTTGGACTGGGGTGTATAAAGTTAAAAATCTCACAACACCAGGCTATAGTCCAACAGGTTTAATTGGAAGCACTTGCTTTCGGAGCGCTGCTCCTTCAGGTGGTTGTGGAGTACACAATCGTAAGACACAGAATTTATAGCAAAAATTTACAGTGTGCTGTAACTGAAATTATACATTGAAAAATACCTTGACTGTTTGTTAAGTCTCTCATCTGTTAGAATGACCATATTAGTTTCACTTCTTTCATATGTCAATCACAAAACTTTTTAAGCGTTACGTTCTCAGGTGAACTTTAACAATTGGTGTCAGCCCAGATAATGTGTTGAAGGTGTTACCCCCCCTGTGTGCTGCTGTCTATGCCATAATGTTTAGAACATAGAACATTATAGCGCAGTGCTGGCCTTTTGGTCCTCGATATTGTGCCGACCAGTCATACCAATCTGAAGTCCATCTAACCTACACTATTCCATGTACATCCATATGCTTGTCAAATGACTACTTGAATGCTCATAAAGTTGGCGAACCAACTACAATTGCAGGCAAAGCATTCCATACCTTTACTACTCTCTGAGTAAAGAAACTACCTCTGACATCTGTCCTATATCTATCACCCCTCAATTTAAAGCTATGTCCCCTTGTGCTCGCCGTCACCATTCTTGGAAAAAGGCTCTCCCTGTCCACCCTATCTAACCCTCTGATTATCATGTATGTCTCTATTAAGTCACCTCTCAACCTTCTTCTCTCCAATGAAAACAGCCTCAAGTCCCTCAGCCTTTCCTCGTAACACCTTCCTAATAAATCTCCTCTGTGCCCTTTCCAAAGCTTCCACATCCTTCTTACAATGTGGTGACCAAACTGTATACAGTACTCCAAATGCGGCCGCACCAGAGTTTTGTACAGCTGTAGCATGACCTCAAGGTTCCAGAACTCGATCCCTCTATTAATAAAAGCTAAACACTGTATGCCTTCTTAACAACCCTGTCAACCTGGGTAGCAACTTTCAAGGATCTGTCTACCTCGACACCAAAATTTCTCTGCTCATCTACACTACCAAGAATCTTACCATTAGCCCAGTACCTTGCATTCCGATTACTCTGACCAAAGTGAATCACCTCACACTTGTCCGCATTAAACTCCATTTGCCACCTCTCAGCCCAGCTCTGCAGCTTATCTATGTCTCTCTGTAACCTACAACATTCTTCTTCACTATCCACAATTCCACCAACCTTCGTGTCATCTGCGAATTGGCGAACAGTAGTGGACCCAACACCGACCCTTGTGGTACACCACTAGTAACTGGACTCCAGGATGAACATTTCCCATCAACCACCACCCTCTATCTTCTTTCAGCAAGCCAATTACTGATCCAAACTGCTATATCTCCCACAATCCCATTCCTCCGCATTTTGTACAATAGCCTACTGTGGGGAACCTTATCGAACACCTTGCTAAAATCCATATATACCACATCAACCGATTTACTCTCATTTACCTGTTTGCTCACCTTCTCAAAGAGCTCAATAAGGTTTGTGATGCATGACCTACTCTTCACAAAACCGTGCTGACTATCCCTAATCAAATTATTCTTTTCTAGATGATTATAAATTCTATCACTTATAACCTTTTCCAACACTTTACCAACAACTGAAGTAAGGCTCACTGGTCTATAATTACCAGGGTTGTCTCTACTCCCCTTCTTGAACAGGGGAACCACATTTGCTATCCTCCAGTCTTCTGGCACTATTTCTATAGATAATGATGATTTAAAGATCAATGTCAAAGGCTCGGCAATCTCCTCCCTGGCTTCTCAGAGGATCCTCGGATAAATCCCATCCAGCCCAAGGGGTCTTATCTATTGACGCACTCTGCAGGATTTCTAATACCTCTTCCTTGTGAACCTCAATCCCACCTAGTCTAGTGGCCTGTATCTCAGTATTCTCCTCGACAAAATTGTTGTTTTCTAGAGTGAAATACTGTCTAAAAATATTCATTTAGACTGATTCTAATCTAAGAAATGAATTAATAGAATCTTACATGGGATATATCAGGGATATTAGTAAAAACACTACAGTGACAAACACAGCGAAATCAAAGACATTGTGATGAGATGGTTAGAAGAATGCAGGAGTTTTAGGAGTAAAGACTTGTGGAGACTTGTAAAGTAATGAGATAAAAGTTAGAACCATGATGTCATGTAAGCTGAAGAGCTGGGCTGAGAGATGGCAAATGGAGTTTTATGTGGAAAAGTGTGAGGTGATTCATTTTGGAAGGAGCAATGGGAATAAAGAGTACTGGGCTAATGGGAAGATTCTTGGTAGTGTAGATGGGCAGAGTGACCTCAGTATCCATGTACATAGATCCCTGAAAGTTGCCACCCAGGTTGATAGGGTTGTTAAGAAGGCATATGGTGTGTTAGCTTTTATTTGTAGAGGGATTGAATTTCAGAGCCATGAGGTCATGGCTGTACAAAACTCTGGTGAGGCCGCACTTGGAGTATTGCATACAGTTCTGGTCACCACATTGTAGGAAGAATGTGGAAGCTTTGGAAAGGGTTCAGAGGAGATTTACTAGGATGTTGCCTGGTATGGAGGGAAGGTTTTATGAGGAAAGGCTGAGGAAATTGAGGCTGTTTTCATTATAGATAAGTTGAGAGGTGACTTAATTGGGATGTATAAAATAATCAGAGGGTTAGATAGGGTGGATAGTGAGACTCTTTTTCCTCAGATGGTGATGGCTAGCTTGAGGGGACATAGATTTGAATTGAGGGGTGATAGATATAGGACAGATGTCAGAGGAAGTTTCTTTCCTCAGAGCAGTACGGGTGTGGAACCTACAGCCTGCAACAGTGGTAGACTCACCAACTTTAAGGGCATTTAAATGGTCACTAGATAAACATATGGTTGAAACTGGAGTATTATAGGTTAGATGGGCTTCAGATTGGTTCCACAGGTCGGCGCAACATCGAGGGCCCAAGGGCCTGTACTGCGCTGTAATGTCCTGTGTTCAATGTTCTATGATAATGTCATCATAGGGTCATACAACACAGAAACTGGCCCTTTGGTCTAACTTGACCATGCCGACCAAGTTTCCCAAACTAAACTAGTCCCACTCACCTGTGTTTAACCCGTATCCTTCTCAATCCCTCCTATGCAAATGTCTTTTTAAATGTTGTTACAGTATCTGCATCTACCACTTCCTCTGGCAATTTATTTCACATACAAACCACACTCTGTGTGAACAAGTTACCTGTGATAAAGTTCCCTTTTAAATCTTTGTCCTCTCACCTGAAAAAAAATGCTCTCCAGTTTTGAACTCTTCCCCCCCCCCCCCCCATGGTAGGGAATAGAATTTTGCTGTTTACTTTATCTGTGTCTCTCATGATTTTCTAAAGCACTCTAAGGTCACCTCTCAACCTCCTGAGTTTCAGTGAGAAAAGTCCCAGCCGATCTGGTCTCTTCTTGTAATGCAAACCCTCCAGTCCTGGCAACATCCTGGTAAATCTTTTATGAACCCGCTCCAATTTGATACTATCCTTTCTCCAGCAGGGTGACCAAAACTGTATGCAGTATTCTGAAAGTCTAAAGTCCTGCACATTTGCAACATGACATCCCAACTCCTATACTCAGTTGTCTGACCAATGAAGACAAGCATGTTAAATGCCTTCTTAACTACCCTGTCTACCTGTGACACAACTTTCAAAGAGCTATGTAGCTGAACCCCTAGGTCTCTTGGTTCAACAACACTACCCAGGGTCTTATCAT
Source organism: Hemiscyllium ocellatum (assembly GCF_020745735.1). Lineage (NCBI taxonomy): Eukaryota > Metazoa > Chordata > Chondrichthyes > Orectolobiformes > Hemiscylliidae > Hemiscyllium > Hemiscyllium ocellatum. The sequence continues at coordinate 25,742,128 of NC_083443.1, forward strand.
TAATTATATAGGTCCTGTCCTTGTTTGCTAGACCAAACTGCAGCACCTCACATTTATCCAAATTAGATTCCATTACCACTCCTCAGCCCATTGGCCCAACTGATCAAGATCCCTATGTAATCTTCTTCACTGTCAGCTACATGACCAATTTTGATGTCATCTGCAAACTTGCTAATCATGCCTCCTAAATTCTCATCTAAGTCATTCATATAAATGACAAACAAAAATGAACCCAGCTTTGGTCCCTGCAGAACACGACTGGTCAGTCTCCAGTCAGAAAAATAACCCTCCACCACCAACCTCTGTCTCCTGTCAATAAGCTGATTTTGTATCCAATTGACAAGTTCTCCCTGAATGCCATGTGATCTAACTTTACTAATCAGTCTACCATGCAGAACCTTATCAAAGACTTCACTGAAGTCCAAGCAGATAAAATCTACCACTCTACCCTCATCAATCTTTTTGGTTACATCCTCAAAAAACACAAACAAGTTGTGAGACAATACCCACGGTATCCCTAATCAGTCCTTGCCTTTCCAAATGCATGTAAATCCTAGAGGAATTTGAAAAACACACTGAAATTTAAAAAGTGACCAAATCTATTGATGAGGCTAGTGGAGTTGATGTGGTTTGCATAGACTTTATGAATGACTTTGACAAGGTCCCATATCAAAGGCTGGCCCAGCAGGTAAGAACCCATGGATCCAAGGCAAATTATCAAACTGGATCCAAAATTGACTTGCAAATAGGAGGTAAAAAATATTGGTGGAAGGTTGTTCTCATGCTTGGAAACCTGTGACTAGCAGTGTACCACAGGGATTGGTGCTGGGAGCTTTGTTGTTTTGTATTGTACGTTAACAACTTGAATGTGAATGTAGAAGGTATAATTAGTAAGCTTGTAGATGACATGAAAATTGGTGGTGGTGTTGGCAGCAAGGAGCATGGTCTCAGGCTACAGTCTGACATTGATCAGCTAGTAAATTGGGTAGAGCAATGGTAGATGAAATTTAACGTAGACCAGAACAAGATGGTCCAGTTTGGGAGATCTAATAATGGAAGGATATACACAATGAATGGTAAGTCTTCAGGGAGAACTGAGGAACAAAGGGACCTTGGTGTTCAATTCCATAGATCCCTGAAGGTGTCAGCACAGGTAGACAGGATGGTGTAGAGGGCATATAGGATGCTTGCCTTCATTAGCTGGGATGTAGAATAGAAGAGTAAGGAAGCCTTGTTAAAATTTGATGGATTGATTAGGCCACAGGTGGAATACTATGTGCAATTCTAGTCACCATACAATTGGAAGGATGTGTTTGCACTGGAGAGGGTGCAGATCAGATTCACCAGGATGTTACCTTGGATGGAAAGTCTCAGTTATGAGGAGAGACTGGATTGGCTGGGTTTGATTTCTTAGGAACAGAGGAGGCTGAAGAGGAATCTGATTGAGGTTTATAAAGTTATGAGAAGCATAGATAAGGTAGATCAGAGAATATTTTCCCAATAGCAGATGTGTGTAAAACCAGAAGGCATAAGTTTAAGGAGAAGAGTAAGTGATTTAGAGGAGATCTGAGGAAAATGGTTGCATCTAGAGGGTGATAGAAATATCGACCCTGCTGCCTGAGAGGGTGATGGAAGCATGTATTCTCGCAACTGTTAAGAAGTATCTGGATGACCACTTAAAATGCCAGGGTATAGTTGGCTTTGGACCAAGTGTGGGTAAATGGGATTAGCATAGTTTGGTCGTTATTGGTCGGCATAGACATGGTCTGTTTCTATGTTGTATGGCTCTATGACTATGCCTCTATCATAATTTGATCAGATATAATTATTAGTCTGCATGTAATACTAAGCCACAGGCGGAAAGTAATGCCCCAGTTTCATGTCATTAAGAGATAGGTCTTGTCATGAAGACTGCAGTATAAGCTTGGACCATAATTTAATTATGAAAGATTCCAAACTCTGATAATCATCAGCTCTGTAAGGGTTTACACTGTTTCAACATGTTTGGATCTGAAAGCAGGGGCAGAGCTCGCAATGACTATTGAAAGCCTTGCCAGTACATTAAGATATAACTGCATTTCTCCAAACATCCAATGCTCCTTATTTACACAATCCCCCTCAGTAGCACATGGCTGCTTTTTACATTCTAACCCTCTTGAGATAAATGACAACATTACATTTGCTTTCTTATACAAGCACTCAACCTGCAAGTCAACCTATAGAGAATCCTGACTTGGAGATGCCGGTGTTGGACTGGGGTGTACACAGTTAAAAATCACACACCACCAGGTTATAGTCCAACAGGTTTAATTGGAAGCACACTAGCTTGTGTGCTTCCAATTAAACCTGTTGGACTATAACCTGGTGTTGTGTGATTTTTAACTGTATAGAGAATCCTGGACTAGCACTCCCAGATCCCCTTGTACTTTGGCTTTATGAATTTTCTCACCATTTAGAAAATAGTCCATGCCTGTTTTCTTAATTCCAAAGTGCAATACCTCGCAATCGCTCACATTGAATTTTATCAGCCATTTCTTCGACCACGTTCTTAAAATGTCTAAATCTTTCTGCAGCCTCCCCACCTCCTCAGAACTACCTGCCTGTCCACCTAACTTTGTATCATAGGTGAACTTCATCAGAATGCCCCAGTCCTTTCATCCAGGTCATTAATATATAAAATGAACAGCTGTGCCCCAACACAGAACCCTGCGGGACTGCACTTGTCACTAGCTGCCATTCTGAAAAGGAACCTTTTATCTCAACTCTCTGCCTTCTGTCAGACAGCCAATCCCCAATCCATGCCAGTAGCTCACGTCAAACACCATGAGCACTCACCTTGCTCAGCAGCCTCCTGTGAGGCACTTATCAAAGCCTTTTGGAAGTCTAGGTAGATAACATCCACTGGGTTTCCCTGGTCCAACCTACTTGTTACCTTTTCAAAGAATTCGAACAGATTTGTCAGGCATGGCCTCCCCTTACTAAATCCGTGCTGACTTGTTCTCATCCGACCCTGCACTTCCAAGAATTTAGAAATCTCATCCTTAACAATGGATTCTAGAATTTTACCTATAACCGAGGTTAGGTTAATCAGCTTAATAGTTTTCCATCTTTTGTCTTGATCCTTTCTTGAACAAGGGGGTTACAACAGTGATTTTCCAATCATTTGGGACCTTCCCTGACTCCAGTGACTTTTGAAAGATCACAACCAATGCCTCTGCTATTTCCTCAGCCACTTCCCTCAGAACTCTTGGATATAGCCCATCCGGGCCAGGAGATTTATCAACTTTTAGACCTTTCAGCTTTTATAGCACTTTCTTTTTTGTAATGGCTACCATACTCAACTCTGCCCCTTGACCCTCCTTAATTGTTGGAATATTACTCATGTCTTCCACTGTGAAGACTGACACAAAGTATTTATTAAGTTCTTCAGCTATTTCCTTATCTCCCATCACTAGCATTCCTGCATCAATTTGGAGTAGCCCAATTTCTACTTTTGCTCTCATTTGTTTCTTATGTATTGAAAGAAACTTTTACTATAATTTCTAATATTACTGACTTGCTTACTTATCTGATCCTCTCCTTCCTTATTTCTCTTTGTTATCCTCTGTTTCTGTCGTCTTCCTAACCTTCTGATTTCCCAGTGCTCTTGGCCACTTTCTAGGCTGTCTCTTTTCCTATGATACATTTCCTGACTTCCTTTGGCCGGCATGGCTATCTAATTCCACCCCCCCCCCCCCCCCCCCCCCCCCCCCCAACCCCCACCCCGCCCCAGGATAATCTTTCTTTTCTTTGAGATGAACTTCTGTACTGCGTCCTCAATTACCCCCAGAAACCCCTGCCATTGTTGCTCTACTGTGTTCCCCACTAAGCTCTGCTTCCAGTCGATTTTCAACAGTTCCTCTCTCATGCCCTTGTAATTACCTTTATTTAACTGTAGCATCATTACACCTGATTTTGCCTTCTCTCTTTCAAACTGCAGACTGAACACTACCATATTATGATCGCTGCTTCCTTAGTGTCCCCTTACTTTAAGATCGTTTATAAAGTCTGGCTCATTACAGAGCACTAAGTCCAGAATAGCCTGCTCCCTTGTGGGCTCCATCACAAGCTGTTCCAAAAAGCTATCCTGTAAGCATTCCATGAATTATCTCTTTGGATCCACTGGCAACACCATTCACCCAGTGCATTTGCATTTGAATTCCCCCTTGATCACCTTGCCTTTCTGACCTGCCCTATCTATTTCCTAGTACATCTTGCGCCCCTGGTCCTGACCACTGCTGGGGGGTCGGTACAGAACTCCCATTATGGTTTTTTTGCCTTTGTGGTTCCTCAACTCCACCCACACAGACTCCACATCATCTGACCCTTTGTCATTCAGTGCCATAGATTTAATTTCATTCTTAACTAACAAGGCAACCCCGCACCCTCTGCCCACCTCTCCATAGTTTCAATAAGTTGTAAATCCTTGGATGTTTAACTGCCAGTCCTGAACCCCCTGCAACCACGTCTCTGTGATGCCTACCACATCATAATCATTTGTGATGATTTGTGCTGTTAATTCATCTACTCTGTTACGAATACTATGTGCATTCAGGTAAAGCACCTTAATACTAACTTTCTTATCCTCATGATTTTCATGAGCCAATGGGCCGAATAGATGCTTCTGCAATGTAGGAATTCTATGATTCTTTGGACACCATGGGAATTCAAATAGAATATCAGTCCCTATCTTACAAATGGTTTGATGGTCTGTGTATTTTTTAGTATCTTCTAAACATATTTTTATATTTAAGACTACAGATGGGACACATGAAATGATTCAAGATAGTTCAATCTTTAGGATCTAATTTAACTTCTGGGCTAAAAATAAGGATATCCTGACAAACAGTTGAATAATTATCATCTTCTACTATACTAACAGCTGCAGTTAGAAAGATTAAATGAAGCACATTGCTTGGAGAAGTTTCTATTAACAGTATAGAAATGTGAATTTAGTCAAGCTAATACTCACAGTAGCCTAATGACATTTAGCCACTGTCAACATCACTTACGCTGTCAGTAATGGCACACCATTAACAAGGCTCTTGCATACAGCAAACAGAACTTTATAAGTTCTTTTACATCTTGTTCAGATTTATTTTACTTATGAGGAAAAAAACCAGAATTTTTTTTTGGAAATAAAATGGGAAAACACTTGAAAAAGTCAGCAGATCTGGCAATGCGAATCTGGGAAAAGAAACCATTAATTTTTTGAGTTGGCTATAACTTCTCTTCACAACTGTTATGAACAATTCAGACAGATCTTGGAGGAGAGTTACACTAATCTCCTGGACCATCTAAGGCCCTACAAGTATTTCTTTAAAAACAATACAAATATATTATTTTCCATTACTATCTTTAGTATCAACTCTAGAAATGATGGAAACGTCCAAAACAATTTGATTATTAAATTGTACAATTCATAGTTGAGCATTTCACAACACACAATTTTAAGGGGAGGCAATGGCCTAGTGGTATTATCACTAGATTGTTAATCCAGAGATCCATGTAATGTTCTGGGGACCCGCTTTTCAATTCCACCACGAATGATGTGTAATTTGAACTCAGTAAAATTTGCAAGTAAGAGTCTAATGATGACGTGAATCCATTGTTGATTGTTAGAAGAACCCATTTGGTTGACTAATGTCCTTTAGGGAAGGAATCTACCATCGTTACCTGGTCTGGTCAACATATGACTCCAGATCCACAGCAATGTGGTTGACTATTTACTGCCCCCTAGGCAATAAGTGATGAGCAATAAGTGCTGGCTTGTGCAGCCATGCCCTCATCCCATGAATGAAAAAAATAGCACACAGAGGTTGGAATCCCTTTTTCATTTGTCTCTGTGTGATGGTAAGGTTCTTGTAGAGCAGTCTGAATGAAGACCATTACATTATGTCTATCAATGTGTATGTATGTATTTTTAATCTTACAAATAGAACACATCTACACTGTTCCACACATCAAGCTTTATTAGAGATGCCTTTCTTCCCATTGTCACTTTTCAGTCAACATTTTGTCTTTTTCTATTACAAATCCCAGGTTACCATTTGTAATGGGAGCTACCAATGTAAACTTGTCATATTAATTACTTCTGAGCTGAAAATGTGTTGCTGGAAAAGCGCAGCAGGTCAGGCAGCATCCAAGGAACAGGAGATTCGACGTTTCGGGTATAAGCCCTTCTTCAGGAATTCCTGAAGAAGGGCTTATGCCCAAAACGTCGATTCTCCTGCTCCTGGGATGCTGCCTGACTTGCTGCGCTTTTCCAGCAACACATTTTCAGCTCTGATCTCCAGCATCTACAGACCTCACTTTCTCCCCATATTAATTACTTCCTCCCACCAGTGGTGGCACTGTACCACCAATTCCTTATATTGTATTTTCTAGCTCCTTGGTTTATACCATAGTGAAAATCCTAGTTCGAGAGTTTGGCTTCTCTACTGCTGGAATTGCAATGAGGTTTTGCTATTTGCCTATTTAATATTGAAGTTTTGATGAAGGCCATCACTTTGAAATGGAGATACAGTTCCCAAATCTGTGTTCGGTGAGACATTGTAAATCGTAAATAATTGACACAGCTGTAGAGTGGCACTGAGCTGTCTCTCTTTGAAACTTGGCTGTTTAACTATTCAAACAAATATTGGTATTTTGCAATTTACGGTGAATTGGGCAGACAGTTTATTTTTGAAAAAAAGGCCATCAGCAAAATTAAGGAAGATATTATTGTCCAGCGAGTCTTCAGGATGCTTCTTTGACAAGAAGAAAATGTCAGGGGAGGGAGACGGATTGGTGTCTCTGTGAATTGATTTTATAATGAAACAAGGTGGGTGGTCAAGACAGTTCTGCAAGTGGCAGCAATTATAGAATCTTAACAGTGTAGATAGGAGCCATTTGGCCCATCAAGTCTACACCAAATTCTGAAAAGCATCCTACCCGATCCCTAGAATGATCATGGCCAACCCATTTAGCCTGCACATTCCTGGATGCTGTGGGCAATTTAGCACGGCCAATCCACCTAACTTGCATATCTTTGGACTGTGGGAAGAAACCGGAACTCTGGGGGAAACCCGCGCAGACACTGGGAGAATGTGAAAACTACACACAGTCGCCCAAAGCTGAAATCGAACCCAAGTCCCTGGTGCTGTGAGGCAGCAGTGCTAATGACTGAGTCATTGTGCCAACATGCCATGCATGTGCCGCCGTGTTGTCCATTTGGTGTGTACCACCACACTTCATGCTGCACTCAACCCCTGATGGTCTGGCCGCATCCTGAGAAATTTTGCTTAATTTGAAACATTTACAAGGCCAGGTCTTCCCTGTGTTGTATCAGATGCACATTCATCTGCTTCTGATTTGGACATTCTGCTACAGGCAGAGGGCTCAGCACAGCTGCAGTCTGTGACTAGGCTGCTGTGGTATTTGCCCAGTTGAATGCTGACACCATTAAGTGGGATAAAAACACGCACCAGGCTTGATTGCTTCCCCATGGAGAGCACAGCTGGATTGGGTCATTTGTTTTATGATTGCAATTGGAAAAATTACCAGCCCGAACAAAGGTACAGCCTGCCAAATGACATGTTAACACTGCAGCCTCCCACTTTACAAAGCCGTTCGAAAGATGATTGTTTAATCTGCCACATGCAATCTCCTTTGGCCACTCTTTAAGGGACTGGAGGCTCATGTGCTGAGTGAAATTGGGAGAGCAGGTGTCAGAAAGACTATCAGCATTTCCGATGAGTACATAGGCACTTTGTAACTGCTGGTTTAAGAAAACTGATCAGTTCATCACAGTATGAGTTAAGTTTGCCAAGACGTCTCAGGCTCCCATTAGAATTAAACTTGGATGCAGATCTCTTTGGACTGTTTTATGAAATGAAGTAAGCAAGCTGTGGTTCAGTTCATTCAATTGGCAGATACATCTCTGAATTGACATTATCTGTATTGTAACTTACATCAGACCCCACTCGTCTGTGATCTGTGCTCCCTGACCTCCACTCACTCCCAGTCTGGCAAAGTCCTAGATTCTCATCCTTTCACTCCTCTCCATGGTCTCTTCCCTCCTCCCCATCTCTAACTTGCTTTCACCCAACAAGACCCTTTTGCTCCTCTGATTCTGCTCTCTTGCGCATTCCCTGTGTTATTTGACCCACCAATTAGCAAGGTTTTCCTGTCGAGGCTGTATGCTCAAATGGCCTGTCAACCACACCCCACCCCAAAACCTCCCTGTCACCTTACCTCCCTCTCTACTCCTTTAAGATATCCCTTCAAACCTTACACTTTCACTCACCTTTTGTCACCTGCACTAATATCCTCTTACGTGACTCGATGTCAAATTCATTTTGATAAGCTTCTACCACCACAACTCCCCAGCCACATTCATTTTCGAGGTATTATGTAAATTAAAGCACCTTTAAAGTAATGCTTAGTGAGATTGCGCTTGGCGCATTGTGGGTCAGTCCCCGCAATAGGGTAACCTCATTACTAATGCATCCGTTATGTGACAACTAGGGAGAGCTGCCAACTCACAGCAGGTACTGTCAGTCACCTGATTGCTGGGGCCCCTGGCTAAACTCTAGTCAGAAATATAATTGCCTGAACTGCAGTGTACCAAATGGTCAAAATAGACTTACTTCGGAGATTAAATTAGACTTGCTTACAACAACTTGCATGATAATATTTACCTGACTATTTTTGTTCAGTATTGACAGCAGAGAATGATCAGAATGAATTATGTTGTTCAGATAGTTTTACTATGGTTAAAAAAAAATGCTACATAAAATTTATACAATTTTTTGAAGTAAAGAGTGCCTGGTTGGATGAGATATTTTGGACTATCAGCCAATATTTAACAGTATTCTACATGAGTCAGTACTAATGGTAATCATGCTTTAAGAATCCAGTGGGATTTCTGGACCGTATTCCAGTGAGAGCTTGGGAATGCATATGTCATGCTCAAATAGAATAAATGACAGACAGGTTTAAACCAGTTGTATTCAAATCAGAATGCAAGACTGCAAAGAGTTGATGTTTTTCTCCACGTGTTTCATTAAAAGATATCACAAAGAATATACTGGTTTGCAAATATTATTAGCACGTCTAGGGACTTGGTGAAAAATTACATTAATTTTTGATCAACCACTGGGAGAGAATTGGGCACACTTAAATTGTTTAAATAATCCCAGAGCACCACATTCTGATACAGTTTGTGCAGGGATTATTTTCAGCTTGCATTCCCCTCCCCATCCCAGCAACTCATAACTGGATGGTTACATCAGTCGCCAATGAGTTAGTGGGTAGCACATCGCATATGTCAAACCCTTTGGAAGGTCAGCAACTGGTCTAACCCGCAAATTGATCAAAAGATTCTTGATTCGAAGAGAACTGTTGTCTGGCAGCAGTTTTCTGAAAGAATGGTTTATTTGAAGAAAGATGCCAACAGAACTCTGATATTTGTTGAGAAATCACGAGTCTGCAACAAAGATAAGATGTTCAGCTGTTAATTAACTTTGCCTCTTCCAGTTATTTTCCAACCAATCTGTTCAGAGATGTTATGACACACATCTGGAGCAGGTCCCCCCCGCCCCCCTCAGAGGAGGGACATTATCTCTGGACCACAAGAGTCCTTACTCTGTCTCTTCTAAACTGCTGCTCTAAATTAGATTAATTGAAGTGATTGTGTAGTTGAGTTCTGTTGTAATTTCGTGTGAATTTGACCCTCTTTTAAATTGTTTTGCAGTTGTGATAAAGTTTGTCAGTTTGAATACAGAGTCTGAAATTTGACTGAAGTAAGCTGAAAGCTATGACATCAAAGATGTGGATATGAGAGATTTAACAATAAAAGTGCAATTAATAACATCTTGGTTCAGTGGTTGTATGAACATAGAAGCATTATTGGGCAAAATTCAATATGGGGCCACATAAGGCGGTCAAAGATGTATGTTTTAACAATTGTCTTAAAGTATGGATGTTGGAGTCCCTGATCTTGGAACACAAGCTGCTAAAGGCACAGCTAATGGTGGAACAAACAAAATTGGGGTGTGGAAAAAAACAGAATTCGAGGAATCAAAGGGTTGTAGTGCTGGAGGAAGTTATATAGAATAGGCAGAGAAATGCTAAGCAGAATTCTTGAAAATACTAGAGAGGTAAATATTACTGAGGAATGTTAGTGAGTAACAGTATTTGACTACTTAAAGTGGCTGAACCACAAAATATATTCTAATATTACTTAGCCATGAGAGAGTTACAGTTGAGGAATTTTCTTCCAATGTAGTCATTTCCATTCCTGACAGTTTTACTACAACATTTACTGTAAGTATGAATGTGAGATTAGTTTGCTTACATATCAACAGTCAATGTACCTCAAGCTCTTTTATGGTGTTCTGGTCATAATGTGCATTTTGAGTAATCTTTCCAATTCTGGTTAATGAAGCTCAAGACAGACATCCATCAAAGCTGTGCAGCTAAAGGCCAGGAAACTAATCGCTCGAATTCATAGACTAAAATCATAGCATGATTACAGCACAGAAAGTGGTCATTTATATTAGTGATTTGTTAATTGTATTATCATGGTACACACGGTATATTGCTTGATCTCTCATACCCATCGCAAAAGACTAAAACAAAAATAAAGAAAGACAGGGTGTGCAGTGATAGTGTACCTACTCCCTGGACTGGGAGGCCCTGGTTAAAATCCCGCCTGCTCTAGAGATGTGTAACAACATCTGATCAGATTGGATTACTTACAGTGTGGAAACAGGCCCTTCGGCCCAACAAGTCCACACCGACCCGCCGAAGCGCAACCCACCCAGACCCATTCCCCTACATTTACCCCTTCACCTAACACTACAGGCAATTTAGCATGGCCAATTCACATAACTTGCACATTTTTGGACTTGTGGGAGGAAACCAGAGCACCTGGAGGAAACCCACACAGACACGGGGAGAATGTGCAAACTCCACACAGTCAGTCGCCTGAGGCAGGAATTGAACCTGGGTCCCTGGCGCTGTGAGGCAGCAGTGCTAACCACTGTGCCACTGTGCTGCCCACAAGCTGAACAAGCTGATTTTAAAAAAAAAACAAAATCAAATGAAAAATAGGAAAAAAAAGAGAGGGGGAGAAAAACGAAAGATAAAGGTGCTTTAGTGGTGTTTTAAAAGAATAAAGAAAAACTGAATGAGGGGGTGAGCTCTTGTGGTGCAGTGGTTTTGTCCCTACCTCAGAATCAGAAGGCCTGGGCTCAAGTCCCACTGACTCCAGAGCTGTGTGTCATAACATCCCGGAACAGGTTGATTAGACGATATATAAAGAAAGACAACATTGGGTGATTTGGTTGTGCTTTATGTAAAAATCTTAAGATTGAGGGGCTTTTGTGGTGCAGAGGTACTGTCACCACCTCTGAGCATGGAGACTCGGGTTCAGTTCCCATCTGCTCTAGAGGTGAGGAAATAACATTGCTGAGCAAGTTGATCAGAAAATACTGATAAAGAAAGATAATGCAGGTGATTTGGTGGATTTTAAAAAATCAATAAAGACAGTAAGTGGGGGAATCTTGTGCAATGATAGGGTACCCAGCCAGTAAGGTGACAATGGATCAGATGATCAAAAGCTTAGCTTAAAAGAAGTAGCTTTTAAGAAATATCTGAAAGACGGAAAGGGATGGGAGAGATGTAGGGAGGAAATTCCAGAGCTTGGAGCCTAGTCAACTGAAGCCAATAGTGGATCAATATAACAGAGAATGTACGGAGGGGCCAGGACTACAAGAGCACAGCAGAGTTCTGGCTGAAGAAGATCACGGGGATAGGGCTGGGGAGGGACTTAAAAACAAAGATGAAAATTTTAAAATCTAGAGGTAGGTTGATCTGGCACTAATGTCAGTGATGATAGGGGATAGAGTCATAGAGTCATAGAGATGTACAGCACGGAAACAGACCATGGAAACTTGTCCATGCCAACCAGATATCCCAACCCAATCTAATCCCACCTGCCAGCACCCAGCTAATATCCCTCCAAACCCTTCATATTCATATACCCATCCAAATGCCTCTTAAATGTTGCAATTGTACCAGCCTCCACCAGTTCCTCTGGCAGCTCATTCCATACACGTACCACCCTCTGTGTGAAAACGTTGCCCTGTAGCTCTCTTTTATATCTTTCCCCTCTCACCCTAAACCTATGCCCTCTTGTTTTGGACTCCACAACCCCAGGGAAAAGACTTTGCCTATTAACCCTATCCATGCCCCTCATAATGTTGTAAACCTCTATAAGGTCACCCCTCAGCCTCTGAAGCTACAGGGAAAACAGCCCCAGCCTGTTCAGCCTCTCCCTATAGCTCAAATCCTCCAACCCTGGCAACATTCTTGTAAATCTTTTCTGAACCCTTTCAAGTTTCACAACATCTTTCCGATAGGAAGGAGACCAGAATTGCCCATTATATTCCAATAGTTCTCTTTGTTCAGCTACACACCCTAGGACTTTACCATTAATGTTGTAATATTTGTAATCATTATGAGAAGTCTGTTTGGTGAAAAGTGCTTTGACAAACTCAATGCATTAGAGCACCATATCAATGGAAAGTTGTTCCCTTATTTCCTTCTCAGAGAGATACGTAACTGAGTGGAGAGTTCCCCTCTCTGTTCCTGCGAATACTTGTGCACTTAGCCATGTTGGAGCCATGGAGGCAGTCAATTGTTTCTGCTAAAATTGCAAAAAGATTCAAATGAACTTTTGTAAGGCTCCTTATCCTGAGACTCAGTATGCAATTTGCTTAAAAGTGATTCTGAAGCTCCCCATTGCTATTAGTTAGTATGTGCAACAAATAAACTTTAAATAGAAGTGAAAGAGGAGCCCTTCTTGAGAATCTTCCAGCATTTTATAATAATTCAGTTCATATTACAGTGCTGTTTCAAAATGGAAGCACTTCTATTATATAACCAGATTTCAACTCTGTTGGATTAGCCCACTTATACAGTGGCACAATAACAGGCAAGTGACATATGAGGCACATTGTTCGCCTGTGCTGGCCTTCATAATTAGTGGAGGCCAGTTAAATCATGAAAAGTAATAGTACAGTTCCTGCACTCAGGTGATGCCAAGTCCATGGCAGATGATTGAAGAGTCTTGCAAAGGTTATAGGAGGCCCACCCAATATATCAAATGCTCCTTTCTCTGATATCCTGGCTAATGTTCAAACCACAACTAGCAGCACTAATGCTGGTCATTATCACATTGCTTTTTGTTGGAACTTGCTGTGTGACAATTGGTTTTCCTCTATCACAGCGGCAACTGTGTGTGGACCTGAGGTCATGAAAAGTGCGATATGAAAGCAAATCTTTCAGTATAGTTAATCTAACACTAGAAAAAGTGAGACTTTTCAATTCAGCAAGGATATCCAGTTTTATTTGAGACTGCAATCATGTAAATTTAAGGACTTTGTAGATTTTTAAATATTTCTGTTTGATTCTAAGTACAGGCTCAAAATGAGCTTCATTTGTTTCCTTGGCAGTTTTAAACACAAGGGGCCAGTCTTTCTCCCAATGCCCACACAGGCTTGCATTTACATTAAAATCTATTAGCTATCATCAAGCGCACCGACATTTTCAAAACTCCTGCATTGTTCCCAGAAATGTAACAGTGACTGGTAAGATGCCAGTTCCATAGACCTGGCTGATGCTCAAAAGTGTTCTGAGGTCCTTGGGATTATTATTATACAAGAGGCTTAAATAAAACAAGCATTGAGCAATCTCATTAACAACTGTGATTAGTTTACACACAGGTTTACTTCTCACTTCCCCTAATTCTCCTCTGAGATAGATCAATGTTAAAGTTTTGTAGGAACACCGACAAGCAAGCCACTAATGCTGGGGGTTTTGTGGTTGCCTCTAGCTATTTTTCATAGTCAATAGATGGTAAATGAAGATTTTACCTTGAATGCCTCAGTACCTTGTTCTGGTTACTTCTTTTATTGTGCTGTGGAATGTGGGTGCTGCTGGCTGGGCCAGCATTTATTGCCCATCCCTAGTTGCCCTTGAAGGTGATGGTTAACTGACTTCCTGAATCACTGCAATGCATTTGCGATAAGTTGACCCACAATGCCACTGTGGAGAGAATACCAGGATCTCCACCCAGTGACAGTGAAGGAACAATGATATATTTCCATTTCTCAATGGTTACAAGCTAACCTGCTTGTTGTTTTCCTTGATACGTGACTTTGTGGGAAACAATACAAATGTTTCCACTAGCTTCAAATTAGGCAATTGTCATGACTCCTAATCAATGCCCATTATTCCATGAGTAGAGAGTGTGGTGCTGGAAAAGCACAGCTGATCAGATATCATCCGAGGAGCAGGAGAATCGATGTTTCGAGCATAAGCTCTTCATAGAACAAAGTACAAAGAAAATTACAGCACAGGAACAGGCCCTTCAGCCCAGCCAGTTCTCTATCCATCTAGCTAGTAACCCTGGACCCCAGGCAACTTCACCTTCTCTATCAATCTACTGAGGAACCTTATCAAACGCCTTACTAAAGTCCATGTATTTGACATCTACAGCCCTTCCCCCATCAATCAACTTTGTAACCTCCTCAAAGAATCCTATTAGGTTTGTAAGACAGGACAAGGAGGTTGAGCAATTCATCAACTTCACCAACACATTCCACCCTGACCTTAAATTTACCTGGACCATCTCTGACACCTCCCTCCCCTTCCTGGACCTCTTCATCTCCATTAATGACAACTGACTTGACACTGACATTTTTTAAAAACCCATCGACTCCCACAGCTACCTGGGTTACACCTCTTCCTACCCCACCTCCTGCAAAAATGCCACCTCATATTCCCAATTCCTCTGCCTCTGCTGTATCTGCTCCCAGTTCCACCACAGAACACATCAAATGGCCTCCTTCTTTAGAGACCGCAATTTCCCTTCCCACTTGGTTAAAGATGCCCTCCAACGTATCTCGTCCACATCCGGGACCTCCGCCTTCAGACCCCACCCCTCCAACCGTAACATGGACAGAACCCCCCGGTGCTCACCTTCCACCCTACCAACCTTCGCATAAACCAAATCATCAGCCGACATTTCCGCCACCTCCAAACGGACCCCACCACCAGGGATATATTTCCTTCTCCACCCCTTTCCGCCTTCCGCAAAGACCGTTCCCTCCATGACTACCTGGTCAGGTCCACGCCCCCCTACAACCCACCCTCCCATCCTGGCACCTTCCCCTGACATCACAGGAATTGCAAAACCTGCACCCACACCACCTCCCTCACCTCCATCCAAGGCCCTAAAGGAGCCTTCCACATCCATCAAAGTTTTACCTGCACATCCACCAATATCCTATCTGTTGCTCCTGATGCGGTCTCCTCTACATTGGGGAG